>NC_141917.1:22972500-23589583 GCF_057802395.1 Ceratotherium simum simum | reverse complement strand
GGTGAAATCATGCCATTTTCTAGCATCATGCAAAGTAGTACAACGCAAAGTAAATTTAGCAATACCTGAGTATGCTATACTGATTTAGCAATACCTAAATATGACAAAACAATTAAATATTATATCAAACCTAAAAAAAGTCAGAACATTCAATAAATATAGAGCTAAAGATTAATTCCAATAAAAATTTTCCAGATTATATAGCTACTTGTAATGTTGTTATTTATGTTTAAAAGCTGATCTACATTTTGTCTTGATAACATAGAACCAGTGTGGAAGTCAGAATTCACACTAAATTTTTTCAGATCTCTTTTGGGAATCTGGTAGGATTGGGTGATTTTGGCTTCTGGTGATTGGTGTTGGTCATGTGATTTGCTTAAGTCAACAAAATTTGAGAAGTGTTATGGATCTGGATGGAAGTTTTAATATCCAGTACATAATACTCCATCCTCTTTCCCTCTGCCACAATGTTCCAGACAGTGACTGCTCTCACACCCTGGGTCTCAGAATGCAGAAGATAGGAAGCAGAGCTCTCAGCCTGCCCACGATGAACATGTGGCATACACAAGAAATAAATCTTTGTTGCTTTAAGCTTCTGAGGTTCTGTTTTTGCTTGTGTTTTACAAAAGCATAGTCTCACGGCTACAGATTGATGTAATTAGTATTTGTGAAGCAATTCATTTATAGCTATCTTCTTTCTAAATATTTTCCAAAATTTCTACTTTGTTACTTTTAAAATATCTAACATAAGATCAAGATACCAAATTCAAATCATTTTTATTTTATTAAATAAGGCATGTGTAATTTGCATATGGAAACTGTAGCAATCTTCTATATTTCTTTTATTATTTATCTCAAAAAATGTAATCTGTTCCTTATTCCATATGTTTGTTCTGATTCCTCTTTGGAAAAGCAGATCATATAAGGAGTATAGTATTATTCTATGGTAGTAGTTTACTAATTTATAACTGTTTAAATTAAAAGACAGTTTGTAAATATGAAATATAGATCAAAATGAACAAGAAACTAATCATGTCATTGTTGTAGAAAATGTTGAATTTGATGTTTGTAGTTTAAAACATAGAGAGGTCTATTATTATTAATATTACTATTATTTAGTGTTTCTGCAACAAATAATGTTGAATCAAAACTTTATTCCCATTCATTGCCCTATCTTAGTGTGGAATTATGGAATAATGATATTTCATTTTTAATTAAATATTTAATAAAAAGGAAAGGTTGGAGTAAGTGGGAACTACAATATAAGCAGTATTGAGAGTGCATAAATGTAAATTAAAATCACATTTAAAAGTAAACCTCTGTAAACAATCATAATTAAAGTCTTTATATCTGTCTTTATAAATTATTGTATAATTTATTTTCTGATAAAGAGCACCATGATAATAAAACAGGTAAGGAGAGCACCATTCTTCATGTGCTTCTATGGAAACCACACACACACACACACACAAACAGACACTGTTTAGAAGTAAGAACAGAATACAATAGAGTCTGGGGTCCATCTTCACTTGCTTGAGTGTAAATGAACTGAACGATGTGCCTCAGAGACTCTCAAAGAACATCATTATTGCCTGGGAGGAGAGATGAAGCGTTTTCCAACCTCCCCATCTTTCTCTAGCTTTGAAATGTAGAGTGTGAGCCAATAGAAAAGGAAGTAATTAGGAGTTACATGTTCTCAGATTGGGGATTTTACCTAACCTTTCACATTCATTCAGCTGATGCGACAAAGCAGGGGCATGTGGATGTGGGCAGCACGTACAGAGCCTAGATAAATAGAGTACCTAAACTTTCAGCCTCAGAAGTACCTCATAGCGAAAATTATAATTCTGCAGTATTGGCTCTTATTTTAAAAAAAACTACAGAGACTTGAAATTTACTCGAAGAATGGTACACATTACAAACGACTTGAAAACTAAACATGGATTTCTTGGACCACTCTCAACCTAAAGATATAACTTTTCTGTTGTAAACCAAGGGAATTTAATTTTAATAAATTCATCAAGTGATTCTTATATATCCAGCAGATCACAATTTCAGTGAAATAGAACTCTCATTCTTACATTCAGAAAACTTTTCAATACAGATAGAAAAGAAGCTTTCCTGGCTTTAGCTGTGCAATAAACTCGTCTAAAGCTTTATATATGAGAGGGGAAAAAATTGACTATAATAGATATGGGAGGACAAATGGAGATATACAATCTAGAAATTGCAGAGGTTTTGCAAGAAAGAAAATGGAACAGAAATATTAATAGAAAAATTTCTTCCTGGTTTAAAAACTTATCAGACTTACTTGTGAAAATGCCACTATAAAAAAAATAAGAGGTCTACTTAAGATTTGATAGACACCAATCAAGTTATCTTCAAGATATTCGAATTCAAGAATTTTATTATTCTATACATATATTTTAAAAAGTCTTTCCAAGAGGCAAGGTTCCAAGAGTGTTCTTGGTGTTTTTATATACCATAGGACTGAGCTGTAACTTGTTACAGGAATATTCAAGTTGCAAAAAAAGTGGTTCTTAAAATTCATCTTATCTAGTTTGGGAGTTAATACAGTCACACATCACTAACGACTGGGGATACGTTCTGCGAAATGCATCGTTAGGTAATTTCGTCTTTGTGTGAACATCATAGAGTCTGCTTACACAAACCTAGATGGCATAGCCTACTACACACCTAGGCTATATGGTACTAATCTTATCGGACCACCATCGTATATAGGGTTCATTGTTGACTGAAACTTTGTTATGCGGCACATGACTGTAATTGGATTTATCCAACTTTGCCCCTTATTATTATGATTATTAAAAATATTTATGTATATTAAATTTATAATAAGGTCCAATATTGAAATTCAAAGTCTTTTATGAAATACATATAATGGCAAGTAGAGAATTTGGTCAATGGAGGTAAGGTGGTCTCTTATGTCATAAGGTCATCTGATATTTCTATTTTAGCATTGTGTAGGTAAGTAATTGTGAGCTCACACATTCTTGATAAAGGGAGTACATTTGCTCCTTAGTAGTACTGAGTAAGTCTTTCGAATAAACAATGAAATAAAAAATAACCATTGTGATCTGATATGAAGCTTTGATGTAGAGGAACTTGTGAGAAACCATCTTCTGACAAAAACATAAAGGCAATGAACCCTGGCCTTGAGGTGGTATTCATTCATATTTCAATATAATTCATTGTGTTTCAGGATGTTTTATTTTACAAGATAAAAGTAAACGTCTTGTGAACATTTGCCCGTCACTAAGAAGAGTGTGCTTGTTATTTTGTTTGAGCTTGTTTGATCTTTGTCCTCTCATTAACCTCTTTTCATATTTACTTACTTGTGTTGCAACTGATGGTTTCATAATTTATTTTTCACTCCCTTTTATCTGGCCACTTGAGTAAAAATTAGGTCAGGGAAGACAGTTAAGCTTTTGATGTTGTTATAATAGGATAGAGTTTGACAGGTGAAAAAACCAAGGGAGGTCTGATTCAAATTCACCGTGTATCTGACTAAAGCAAAACACAGGTCTAGAAAAGAAGAATTCGAATACTAACTAAGTACCTTGGCAATGCATAAGTTGGGCTATGATTTAAAATACAAACACCTTGAAGGAATTAGATCATCAGTATGTATTTGTTTTGCATACTAGTCAATCCATTTGATTCATTTTTTGTGTGTGTGTGTGAGGAAGATCAGCCCTGAGCTAACATCTGTTGCCAATCCTCCTCTTTTCTCTGAGGAAGATTGGCCCTGGGCTGACATCTGTGCCCATCTTCCTCTACTTTATATGGGATGCTGCCACAGCATGGCTTGACAAGCAGTGGATTGGTGCACGTCTGGGATCCGAAACTGCAAACCCCGGGCTGCTGCAGCAGAGTGTGTGCACTTAACTGCTGTGCCACCAGGTTGGCCCCCATTTAATCCAATTTATAGAATCAAAATTTGTGAAGTAACATTAAAATTATAGAGAGTATCACTTACGAGCAATGACGGACAATAATTAGACTACTTGGGATGACCACGATGAAGTCTACTCAATGATAAATGATAAACAATAACGTACACTCAAATTTTCACAATGTTATAAACCATGTCATCTCAATAAAGTTACCGGGGGGAAAAATTATAGAGAGGATCAAAAATATAACAGTATTTAAAATGTACTGAAAGAGTGCAAAATTCCTAAAATCATCTTCTAGTTGATAATAGGAGTTATGACCTTTACGTATCTGAATACTTTCATTTTTTTCTAATTTTTGACATATTTACACATGAGATATGCACAGTTATATATGTTAGTTTTAGCTGCAAGAATATGACACACTTAGTGGCTTAAACAAAACCACAACCATTTTTTTCTTCACAAATCTATTAGTCATTGGGGCACTGTTGCCTAATCAGACTTAGGTTTGAGTGATCTCAGTTGGGTGCACTCATACGTCTGTGGTAAGCTGAGGGGTTAGTTAGGACTGGCTTGTCTCCAATGGAATCATTCACGTATCCGGTGATTGCTTAGCTGTTACTAGTGTGATCAAGTGGCTGAGTATTCCATTTCTTATCAAAAGATTCTAGTAGGCTAGCGTGGACTTGTACTGACGGTGAAGGAGGGTGCCAAGAAGCCTAGTAGAAGTGTGCAAGGTCTCTTGATGCACAGATTAAGAATTTGCACACTGCCATTTTGGCTACAGCATGTCAACTCAAAGGACGTCGCAAGACCAGTGTGTATTCAAGGGATAGGGAAAATAATCTTCTTTTTATGGGAGGAATTGCAAAGGTAAGTTGCAAGGAAGTTTGGTTACAGGGAGGGGAATCATTGTGTAATTATATGTGTGGGCTTGTTTTGCGCATTTGTGTATATACGCTAGCGTGTGTGGTGTAGTTCCCTGTATATAAGACTGTGGTTGTACAGGATGGGAAGGAAAAAAAAGCCTTCTCTTTTGTTGATGTACAACTATGAGCTTTGACCTAGAGCATAACTGTCATTGTTGATGCTATATATCCCAGTATTTATAGGCAGATGCTAAAGGTTATAATATCAGAAATTCACAAGACAAAAATACTAACAGAGATCTCTCAGGATAAAGATCTACAGTCATAGAAATCATCAGTCTTTGGAGATTTTTGTCTCTTTAAATCCCACTGCCAACCAACCTTGTATTTTTGATATATTGGCTATTTTGAGAAAGCAGAGGATAAGCTAAGTGGTATAACGTTTGGAGAGTTATTGTAATTTGGAAGTTTATGAGACTTTAAAGTCTCACTCAGAGTCAGGCTTCAGCAGTAGGGTAGACTAAATACAAAAGCTGTGCCATTTCTCCAACCTTTCCTGTGTCCACGTATTTTACAGCGTGACTCTGCAGCTCCTGCTCTCAAGCAGTTGAGTTTATTTTCTTACCTCTTGTATCAGGACAGGCCTTGTGGTAAGTTTAGTCCAGTAGATTGTGACAGGAGTTACACTGTGCCAGTTCTGAGTCTAGCACTCCATAGGCTATGCACACTTGCCCTCTCTCAGGACGCTTGCCTCCTCCGGGTGAACAATCTAAGCTGACCTGCTGAAGATGAGAGATCACCAGGATCCGAGCCAGTTCAGTCCAGCTGTCCCAGGTGAGGCCCCAAGCTTGTGCAAGATCCAAGCTAAGATTAGCACAGCTGATCACAGATGCATAAAGAATCCCAGTCAAGCCACAGAATCGTGAGTCAAGTAAGTGGTCTTTTAAGGAACTAGGTATTGGGTGGATTATATGAGCCGCAATGGCTAACTGATACAGTTAGGGACATGGATTCACTCCAAATTATCTTAAAAAATTATACCAATCAAATCATCTCTTTACATTCCCTAAGGTCTACAGTTACAAGATGGAATGATAGAACGTTATCATAATATTAATAAAAATATAGCCTCAATTAATTTTTAAAAAACAGAGCCTAAAGCAATATTTTTATACAAGTGATTGCTAATGAACTAACACATATTAATTAAATAAAAAATGGTCAACCCATCCAGGACTCTGCGAGGAATATAATGAAAACACACTTAATGATTCTACTTTTTGACACATACATAACAGACATGTAAAATATGCTTGTCAAATTAATTTTCACAAGGCAATTTGTCTTCTGAATTCCTACCAATATTAAGAATAAAAACCTCCATCATTAATTATATTTTTAATTACAATAAACGTGATCATTTCATCACTGTTAAGAGCTTGTGAATAATTCTTTGTAAAATAGCTGTCTTTTTGTTATAAAATGTGGTTCGTTTTGTTATTAAACAACCTATATTATTGATTTATTTACAAAATGATCAGAACTGTCTTGTGACATGGATTTAAAATAATGTTTTGGTAATTTTGAAACAGAGTGAAAACATACTGTAGATACTGACAAACAGTTTAAGAAATGAGGACATGAAAATTTGAATGATAATTTTTGATAAAATATACATTATTAATAGATATTTAGCCTTGGGGATTTATATTTCAAGGAGGAGGCTATTTCTAACCATTTACTACTTATCCTAGTGTTCTTCGCATTTTAGTGTGGCTACCCAGCTACTAGGAAGAAGGCCATGTTGGGAAATGAGTAATGACCTATGGGTAAATCCTAGTTTTAAAGATTGACTTGAGTATATCAGACACATTGCAATTTGTCTGTACCTTTGAATCTTCATCAGTCAATTGATGTGCAATTCTCTCCGGGATTCCTTCCAATTCATAAATATTTCATATGAAACTCTTTCCAGTTTTGGCATAGAGAACTTAGGTAATCAAAAGCTGTGTCAAATAATATTATAAACACTTTAGTAAATTCACAAATTCCTTTCAACTTGTGGCCAAAAACAACACCAAATAGTGTGGGTCTGGCTAAGAGTCAAATATAAACTATTCACAGCTAGTCATTGACATTTCTCCCTTGGCCTTTCTGAGTGACGGTCCCCTTTTTCCTTCTAGCATGGGAAATTTAATAAAAGCAGTCACACCTAATTTTCCCTCTTAAGAGAATTTGTCAGTAACATTGAATAAGATTGTGTCTATAAAAACCCAGGAAACAAAATACTGAATGAATTTGAACAGAAGTCATGTTCAAATGGCTCATATAATGTGAGAAAGAAAAGAAAATTTGTTGAATATTTTCATATCTCAAACTTATTTTATTGTTATACCTAGAAAGCAACACATAGAACTCCGTTAAGTAATAGTCACACAATTTTATTTGATTCATGTTCTAATATCGATTTCATTAAATATGTTTTTATATCTTCTATTATTCAGTACCTCACCTAAACACAGGCAGGCCCTTGCCCTGGGTTTTGTGCCATGCTCTTTGAAGTGCCTTTGAAATTTTCAAGGTCCCCTTGGTGCCTGGACTCTTTCAGGGCCACCAAGCATGGTCTTCATTTCTCTCTTTTAGTGCTTTCTCTGACTCTTTTCCTACCAGGTCCATGGATCATGGGTTGAACCAGATACCCTGAAGATATTCAGGACTTTGATGAACATGATTGTCTCAGGGCTCCATGGCCTGGTCCCAGCTTCAAGAGGATGGCTTGGTAAGATGATCATATCCTTTGCCCACTGCAGAATTTCTTTTGTGGGATCATGATTTCTATCATGGCTGTCAGAATGGTGCCAAAACATTAACGTTGAGTAAAGCAAATTAATTATACTGTAACAAGAGCACCACAAGAAAATATTGCTATCACCCCAAAGCACACTCTAGAGGAGACTATGCTATTAATTTTCTACATTTTCAACCATGATTTTTACTGGAAAAGGGAATTATAGAATTATAAAACAAGAGTAAAATAACTGAAAATAACAAAGCTGTAAATAATTTTAAAGTGGTTTTGGAGATGTGAGACTAAAGCAATTAGGACAGGGAACTCAAATCTTACTGAGTTTAGGGATCCAAACACCATTAGAAGTCATTTGCTGACTCATATCTTGGTTCCTGTCTACATATTGGTTCACTTCTCTCATATGAATTTCTTAATGCAGACACAATTATGTACATATCAAGGCTCGAATACTTAAAGCTTCCCATCAGAAAGGGAAAGAGACACCCTCCTGTCTGTTTATGTAGACTTTATCTTTGTTTGTGCATACTGTACACCTTTCTCTGTGTAATCACTATGCCTTTTCTCTGGCAGCCCAGAAAGTGTGAGACTGAATTTGGCAACTCTTAACGATTTGATTGGGATGGACGGGATGGCCAGTTCTCCAGAAGAAGAATTAATCAAAATGATAAATTTATTCAACAAATATTAATATAATAAGGGTGGTAGAAATATAATAACTTGCAAATAAATATTCAAAAATAAATTCAGAAACAGTTCACACTTGTTATATGAATGTGATTTTTGTTTGAACAATATCGTAGTAGGTGAAGCAGTTAAATAGCCTTAAGTCATGCAGGTTGCAGTGCAATTTCACTGAATAGAGAATCATGCAATCTGAGTCCTTGTTTTAATTCTTTACTAACTTGCTTGGCTAGCCAGCTAAAGTCTTTAGGTTTACTTGGAGTTGAGCTTCTTCACTTCTAAACTGGAGACTGATTAGATCATCAAGTATTCTGAAGGAAGAGGAACAAGGGTCTATTTAATTCCTCTGCCTTATCTCTCTTCCCATCTTCCCAGATCTTGAGGTGCCTTCAGAGACTACTTTGTGATCTTCAGGACCAAATTGAAAAACACTAGACTACATAATCTATAGATCTAAATATATTACCAAATCCTCTTTATCATTACATCAAACCAGATTGTAATGACAGAAACAGAGGACTACTTAAGACCTAACACAAACGGCAAACTTAAAAAATAAAACTATTGCATAAATTTTTGTAATATAATACTTTTGGATTTATGACACCAGCAATACCTTGCTGTTTATGAAAGGGAAAACCAAATATTTAAGAAAATTCCCTACGTATTTCTATTTTTGTTTAGTGATACCTACTAAGAAACCATTTATACAACTTTTTTTAATATATAGTGACTTTATTGAGACGTTCACATACATTTGGGACATACTATACAATTCATCATTTAAAGTGTACAATTCAATAGATTTTAGTATATTCAGGCCTGTGTAACTAGCACCACAATCGATTTTAGATTATTTAATCATCTTAAAAAATAATCCATATACCCATTAGCAATCATTTCCCATTAACCCCCCAACCCCCCAGCCCTAGGAAACCACTAATCTATCTGCTGTCTCTATATATTTGTCTATTCTGGATATTTTTAATAAATTAAACCATGTAATGTGTGACTGGCTTCTTTCACTTTGTTATTTCAATTCTTAGTGACTGGCTCTGTTCACTTAGCATAATGTTTTCAAGGTTCATCCGTGTTTTATCACACTTTAATACTTCATTCCTTTATATTGCCAAATAATACTCTACTTCACAGAGTGGATATACATTTTATTTATCTATTAATCAGTAGATGCACATTTGGTTTGTTTCTACTTTTTAGTTACTATGAACAATGTTGCTATGGACGTTTGTGTTTTCATTTTTCTTGGGTATATCCCTTGGGGTGGAATTACTGGGCCATCTTGTAACTCTATGTTTAATATTTTGAGGAAATGCCAGAAAGTTTTTTAAGTGGCTGCATCATTTTTTATTCTAACCAGCAATATATAAGTGTTTGAATTTCTCCACATCCTCATTAGCACTTGTAACCTTCCTTGTTGATTATAGTCATCATACTAGGTGTAAAGTAGTATCTCACTATGCTTTTGATTTGCATTTCCTGGTGAATAATGATGTGGAACAATTTTTCATGTGCTTATTGGCCCTTTCTGTATTTTCTTTGGTGAAATATATATTCAGCTCATTTGTCCATGTTTGAGCTGGATGATTAGTTTTTTTAATTATTGAGCAGTAATAGTTCTTTATATATTCTAGATGCAAACTCCTTATCAGACATGCAATTTGAAAATATTTTGTCTCAAGTTGTGTGCTATTATTTTACTTTCTTAATGGTATCTCTTGAGTCACAAAGATTTTTAATTTTGATGAAGTCCAAATCATCTATTTTTTTTCTTTTATTATTTATGCTTTTGGTGTTATAGCTAAGAAGGTTTGCCTAAATCAAGATCACAGAGAATTACTCCTATATTTATTTCTAAGGGTTTTATAGTTGAGCTCTGTCTTACCTATATTAAGTCTTCTGATCCATGGACATGGGATGTTTTTCCATATATTTAGGTCTTTAATTTCTTTCATAACAGTTTTTGTAGTTTTCATAGTATAAATTTTGCTCCTTTTTGTTAAATGTATTCCTATGTAATTTTAATATTAGAAATGGAATTATTTATATAATTTTATTTTAAGAAAATTTATTGACAGTTTATATAAATAAAGTTTATTTTTATAAAATAGATCTTGTACTCTAAAAGCTTGCTTTATTTGTTTATTAATCCTAATAGGTTTTTTTAGTGGATCCTTTGAAATTTTGTACATCCAAGACTATGTTTTATTGATATAGAGATGTTTTACTTCTTCCTTTCCAATCTGGATGAATTTTATTTAATTTTTTTTCATAAATGCCCTAGTGAGAACCTCCTGTAAAAAGTAGTGAGAGTGGATATTCCTCTCTCTTTTGACTTTAAGAAGAAAGCATTTGCTCTTTTATCATTTAGTATGATGCTAGGGGGTATTATGTAGATGCTCTTTACCAAGCTGAGGTTCATCTTATATTAATTATAATATGCTCTTCACATGGTATGCATCTTAATTTTTATCACAAATTGCCAACATTTCTCCAATTTTTCATTTGATATTTAATTTTATTTTTAATTTTTATTAAAGTACAGAAATCAGTGCTTTTTTTTTCTGTTTAAAACTAAAGTGTGCACTTACTGCTTATCTACTTGTCCATTTTTATAGCTTGATCTTGGCATTTGGATTTAATTTTATCACATTTATATCAATTATACCAATTTAAACTGAATTTACATATTAACTGAGTTGATTCAAATGACTGGCTCTCTTATAGGATGGCATCATCTTCATTGATAGATTAATAATTATCATTATGATTATCATTGTTTTCGATAAAGGAAAATGGATGATCCTTATTCCTTACTGATAAAATTTTTGTTTTGTTTTAGTCATATTTCTGTTTTTGTATTTTCATATTTAGTGCATGTACTACTTTAATAATTATAATATATGTGCATATGCGTATATTACATGTATATTGTCCATGGGAAATCCTATTCAAAGGTAAGTTTCTGTTAAAAAGAAATGGTGACTAATATACTTCATTCACCATAGTGAGAAATGAGTTGTTAACCGTAACTTTATCTTTATGGGACATAGACTGAGAAAATAAATCCAAATAAATAGCTATCCTAATATTTATAATTAAATTTTACAGCAGGAATATAAGTAGAATTATACATCTCTCATCTTACAGGCCTATAGCAGCTGTCTCTATTTCAATGTGTTCATATTATTTAAAGTGTAAATAATTTTATCAGGGTGTGTAATTTAGTTGACATTTATTTTTACCTCTTTTGCCTTTGCTTAAAATTTTTAACATATATAATATTTTAAGATTGCCATAAAGAATTTTTAAACCCATTAAAGTGTTCTTAATATTTTACCTAGTTTTTTATTTTATTAAATGAAATTATGTTTTAGAACATCATGCTCATACTAGCTTTTCTTCCAATTTTGATGATCTGTTTCGTTTTCATGATGATGTTCTCCTAGTAAACCTTTAGTCCATGGGGATTAGGGTAAATTTCTGGTTTCATGTTAGTCAGACAACATTTTACCATAGTAATAGCTACAACTGAAGAATTAGAAATATTTTTATTTTGCAAATTATAAAGAGTATACGGCATTCAGTCTTTAAATTTATCTTCCTTTGTGTTAAATGGATATTTCTAAGGCTAATTACCACTTTTCTATATTTAGTGAGGAGCACATATGAAGATAAAAGCACAATGTGATATTTATGAGACGTCAGTACACTACAAATATAGAAATTCTCTAATTATCTCAGAAATATTCATGAAAATTTCAATGCTTTTCTAAGGATTTGGATTAATTGAGCAAAAACTGATTACCCTTGCCATAAATTAATATTTCAGAGAGTTGAAATTACCTCAGTAGCAATGCAATATCAACTTTAGCGTAATGTCCTACAAGAGGCTTTTTATTATTTTTTAATAAATACTTGTTATTTTAATCTCTAGCTGATTCTCAAACAATTGCTAGTGGGATAGGACTAGAGGTGATGGCTCAGGGTATACAATGTTTTCATTAAATTATTTTAGTGTTAAGGTTAACTATATCATCCAAAGTTTGAGAAACTAAGTTTGTATAACAAAAAATTGTTTTGATGCAAGCACAATTACAGGAAGTGAAGTGGATCATAGTTTAAGTACTTAGTACAGGGTCAGAGATCTTGTGCACAGTCTATATTAGAAGGTAGAATTTTCTGTAGAAATGTAGTTATAAGGTACATAGAAAATCCCACATTTTTTAAGTAGTTCCAAATTTTGGCAGACTGGGTTCATTAGCACAAGTCTTTCTCTTTTAAAGGCTGTGACAACTGAAATTTGCATCTCTAGCAACATTTATTTGGGATTAGACTACCCTTGCGGAAGTTCACAGCTTCTTTGTTGCCTTATACATTTATGAATTATAAGGTATATAGTTTTTCTTATGAGCTGATAATTTTTCTTCTAGGTATATTATAACAGGAAGTTGCCATTGTCCTATACATATAAAATTAATGCCCCTTATTCCCTACGTATTGTTAACCGCAATTGTTGGCATGCGTTTATAACTTCAAAAGACAGACAAATAGAAAACAAGTACTTTTTTTTCTTCCCCTTCTCCTCAATATGCCTCGGCGAAGCTACTACCAGTGCCAGCAGAGAATAATCCTCTAGGGCCATCCCTGAAGAAATTTGAGAAGTAATTTTCCAAGACTAGACAGTTTCATTACCGTTAAGAATTTCTGGTATGAGCCTGATGTAGCAGGTGAAGTATGAGATAAGGATAAAATAGTGAATAAAGAGGCTTATAACAAGATGCCAACTTTGGAACACAATGGAAGCAAAGTCAATGTATGAATGAAAAGAGGGGTCAGGAAAAAATGTAAAGACATGATAAGGGATAGACAAAAAGGGAGGAGTTGGGGCCAATCCAGGAAAACTCTCTGGACTTTGATGTGTCTTTGCCCCTGTCAGATTGATAAGGTCTGACTGGGGCGGTTCCTTTTCTGAAAGTGAGGATTTGCCATGGCTTCCTGTAACCATGCCATCCACCACACTTTTATATCGATTCAGCAACCACAGCACAACAGCTGCAGTCCACTGTCACCCTAGCTGTTTCCATTCATTTCCAGTCCTCTTGCCTTCACATTCTACATTACCTCTTCATTTCTTAGATGTTCAATTTTCCCGAGATTCTTAGCTTTAGTTTCAAAGATATTGTCCTAGAGATATCATCAATCAACAAGAGTGTTCCTTTTCTTTCCACTTAATGAACCAATGAATCACTGCATGCCAGGTTTCAGTTCTTCCCGTTTGGATTGTTCGTGCTGTGTCAAGATCGACTTCTTCACCAAAATGCTCCTGCTGTCTGATCTCCACCCTTCTTTAAGTCCAGGTCCTGAGTTTCATATTGTCTATACTGGCTGATCCCTTGGTAGTTCAGATCCTTTTGTAGTCTGCCTATTTTGAATCATGCCAAACACTATATTATGCACATGGCATGCAATAAATCTTATTTGATATAATGAAGAGATGGCTTTTAAGTAAGAATAGATTGCACTGAATTACAACATTAACTGCGGCTCAGAGAGCAAAAGAATGGTGATCAGAGATACCACTGAGGGCTTACCGGTGTATACAAAATGACAATGCAAAATTCATGCTTAAAGCTAGAAAATAGCAGCAGAAAAAGCATAATCATAACCAAATCACAAAGAGCATGTGTATAATTTTAAAATAATATGCACACTGCAAGTTTAAGTTTTGGGGTTTCAAGGAAGCTCTAGTTATCTGATGTACTTAGCAAATATATTTAGGTAGAGACGTATGTCATTTTTGCATTTAGCTCTGTTGTACCGTATATCTTAGCATATAGTGAGAATGGACTTTGGGGTCAAGTGGACTTGGATATGGATCTAGAGTCTTCTTCCTACCAGCTCCATAAACATGGATGATAAGGTAACTTCTCTAAATCTAAATTCCTCATACTGAAAATGATATGATACCTACATATATGAGTCAAGGTGCCCAGATGCAAGCAACAGAAACCAAGTTTGGGCGATTTCTGCAGAAAATGAATTTCTCACAGGGATTTGGAGTTGTTTGGGTGGGCTGAGCATTACTGAGCCAGGAACATCTTTCCAAGCAAGGAACATCTTTCCAAGCAAATGGCAGAATAACTCAGATGAGAATTTTAAGACTGCTGCTGTCAAGCAGTAACGTCTGAGGCATGCACAGCTGAAGCTGCTGGCATTGCTTCCACTGCTGCCTAAGGTTACATGCTTCCTATATTCTTTTATTAAAATAAAACTTGACAGTGCTCAAAGCAATGGCAATTCAAAGAAAGACAACATGTAGCAAAAGCAAAGATATCCCATCAACTAAGTCGTTCCTCCACCTTATCAAATTATCTATGCCAATATCTCTATATCTATCTTAATTATACGTCTTAATATTGCTCTAGCTGTCTCAATATCTCCATAAATATCTTAAGTGCTTTAGAAACACCATAACAATAAAAATTTTTGGCAGGGCCTCTGAAGCTGAAAATCTTTCTTATTGGACTTGAGATTGTCTTCCATTATAGCATTTTCTGTTTCTGCGTTACATTCTCTAAATTGAAAAAAATATATCATTACCATTTTCAGGTTGAGGTTTTTCTGCTTTACCTCTTTTTATTCACTTTACTAAAAAATACAAGATAACCTTATTATTTGGACAAAACAAGGAGTGAAAGATTCACAACACGCTGGTGGGATAGTGGTTGTGAAACACAGCTTTGTAAATCTCTAATATATTGAAGTTATACAGTACTTTAGTTTGATTTTTAAACACTCTTCTGAATCAATACATCATAGGGTACAATAAGTGTAGTTATGACTACTAATTTTTGTTGGGGCATTCTTTCAGTACAGTAAGCAGAAGCATAAAATTAACTGAACATTAGTTCGAGGTATTTTACACATGCAAATACACACACACACACACATACATATGTATAAAATCTCATGGATATTTTGATATCTGATATTTTATTTTCAAAACAAGCCAGTGTGTCTAGTGATTACGAGCATGGACTTGAGAGTGACAAAACTCCATGCTGGAATCACTACTTACTCATTAATTAGCTGTGTAACATGGAGGGGAAATGTCATCTCTCAGAGGCTCAGTATATCTGCCTATATAATGGAATAATAGTACGTACCTCATAGGGCAGTGATTCAAATAATGTAGCCCACTGAAAATATCCTGGAGATTTTGTCAAAAATGATTCCTGAACCCAACTCCAAAGATTTTAATTTTGTAGATCAAGGATGCTTGTCTGAATTTGTATTTTCAACAAATGGTCTGCAGACCACACTTAGAAAAAACCTGTCAGAAATTTTTTAAAAGTATATTTCCGTTTAAAGGCATTTAGAAAAATATTACATTAAAAACTCAGGAAATTGGTAAAACTATTACTAAAATGACTTACAAGTATGGGTATGTGTGTATTTATGTATGTATATTTGTAATAATTGGATTGTTACTTTTAACTAACACTATTTTTCTGAGATTTCGTATAGTAGACGCATGATTTAGCCTTCAGCTGAGTCGTTAGTTAAAAAAAAATTAGCAATTCTGATTTATTTTCACATTTTAAAAAATTGTCACATACGAAGGTGGATATTTACGACTAACTTGTCTTTGACAATTTTGTGTCCTATAAGAAAAGATTTTGATCTCATGATTACAAGATAATTGGAGAATTTCAACACCAATACAATAACTGAGTAATCTTCTAAAGAATAAAGAAATCGAAAGCTTGTGAGTCCAGGTTTAAACAAAAAATTGCAATTGAGTTTAAACTAAAACATAAATTCCTTCTCATTCAATAAAAACCATGAGAGTCAAAATAGAAGAAAATCTGAAAAGCTTTTTAATGATGGGATTAAGAATGGACTATAAATTGCATTTTTGGAAGTTGACTTAGTATGGATATAATTACAGAATGAATATTTTAATGTTTGTTTCATAATCCTTAATATAGAACATTTTTATTTATGATATTTCAAATTAAACTATACAATAAAAATTTCCTATACTCTTGTATTTTTTCTTTAATATTTATAAGTGAAATTAGCCTGTAGTTTGCTTTTTTGGTATAATCTTGATTTGGTTTCTCAAATAGCTTTGGCACTGATCCTCTGGATATATTTAGGAACTTGATTGTAAAAATTTCTGGATCAACTTTCTTTCCTTTAGTACTATTTCATGTATCTTTTGGGAAAATACAACTTTGAAAAAGAGATAAACATTGACAAGTGGAAGGAGTTTTCTGGTCACCTGAAGAATAGTTTTCCCACTTCTAATTAATCACATGTCAGCTGCTGGGCATGTGTAATTAATGGCACATACCCCCAAGGCTATAATGTATAAACACATTGCTTATCTGGTTAGAGAAATGGTAGCATGCTGATGATCACTGCAAATGAGAGTGATTTGCTAATTCTGTCTTTAACTATTGAAGGCAATATATTAACTCATGTCAGCATGAAAATAGCAAAGCGATAAGTTGGAAATAAGAACTACGGAATGATACTACATAAATGTTTATACATATACATATTTATTATATCAATATAAGATGAATTCAACTGCATTGCTATGCTTTGTTTTACTACACACATGGCATAGACAAGATAAAAATAGGTAGAAAAATCTGGTTTCAATTAGCTGCTGTGACTCTTGTTAATTACGGACTTTAAAAGAATTAGTTAATTTCTCTGAATTATCTTTTTCACAAAAGAGGGAAGTATCATTCCAACTGTAAAGATTTTTAGAAATAGGTATAACAGAATTTTTACTTATTTTTAAATTTTTATTGAGATATAATTGATATATAATATTGAGTGAGTTTAAGGTATACAACATGTTGATTTGGTACATTTATATATTGCACTATGATGACCACTATAGTGTTAGCTAACACCTCCATCACATTACATAATTATCATTTCTTTTTTGTGGTGAGAAAAATGAAGATCTAATCTCTTAGTAACTTTGAAGTTTATAAAATGGTATTGTTGACTATAATCATTATGTTGTGCATTAGATCTCCAAAACTTGTTTATCTACTGATTGCATGTTTGTATCCTTAAACAGTATCTGCTCAATTCCTTCACTCCCAGACCCTGGTAACCACCATTCTACTCCCTGTTTTCACAAGTTTAGCTTTTTCAGATCACGTATGTAAGTTATATCATACAATATTTGTCTTTGTCTGTCTGACTTATCTCACTTAGCATAATGCCCTCAAGGTCCATCCAGGTGATCACAAACGGTAGGATTTCATTACTTCTCACGGCTGAGTAATATCCCATTGTATATATATACACCATATCTTCTTTTGACATTCTGTTTTCATTTCCTTTGGATATATACCCAGAAGTGAGATTTTTAATTAGAAGTTTAGCCTGAGGCAATAGTTAATATTGATATGACACACCACAGTGGTTTGCCAAAGCAAAATGCAAGTCTTCAAGCAACTGGTAAATAAATGACAAGCAATAAGGATGTGTTGGAGTATACAAGGAAACCATTTGGAATTATATATTTCAATAATAAAAAATTATAATAATCTGGTTATCTCTCAAGACTCATTCTCACAATTTTCTTATTGATTAGTTTAAAGCAGCATCATATTGATAATAAAGAATACTAGTATAAATTCCCCCAACATAAACTTTTAGTGACTAAAATGGCGCCCAATAAAATTTATCTATTAAAAATTGAGGAAAGAATTAAATGTTTATTTTAAAATTTAGATTGGCTAAATTGATACAGGAAAATTAAATTTGAGACACAATCAGAAAAATGTTATTGTAATATTTATTGTAATATTTTAGGAAAAAAATTATAATGTTGATGTGGAAAATAATTAAAACAATACTAATTAAGTTACATTAGATGATTACATGTGAGAAGTATGTTTATTGTTCATATAGAAAATTAATTAATACCAAGTTAACTTGAGAGTAAAAGTTTCGTTATAGAAATTAATATTTCAATAAAATTTAATCAGTAATGTTGGGGAAGTTTTTGCTATTTTTTATTTTAGTTTTTATTTCATTTTTTAATTCATAAATATAAAAATATTGTGTCCAAAATACTGGTATCCAAATAGCACTATATTAAAACAGTGCAGGCAAAACAGCATGGTCAAAATATTTACTCTCCTCAGTACAAGGCATCTAAATAATTACCTATGTAATTGAATACACTTAACAATGTTGCTTCTCTTGTCACATCCCTTCCGTTCTTACTAGAATCCTGAAGGTGCATGTGCAAAAAACTGATTCTAATTTGATTTTTTTTATCATTTTTGCTGTTCATAATCATCTTAAATGTCTTTCTATATTCATTCTGATTCCCAACAGCCTAGTTATTTTTTGCTTTAAAGTTCAGATATTAAAAGCAGAGTTTCCATTCTTTATGCTTAATGTTGCTCAAAGTTCAAAATGGAAAATACAATTGTTTTCTGTCTATCTAAATTCTTTGGTTTATGACTTCTGTTATTACCGATTTATAACAAGATATGAAGGAATTAATGACAGCTAGCTGAGAAAACAAGTCTTTCTCCATAAAACTCATAGACTTCTGTTTGTTCCAATTAAATGTTTGCAACATTGCTTTTTTTTTTTTTGCACCACTGTTTTTCTGGATTTTTTTAATGGTTCAAAATATCATCTATGCCTAAGGTAAGACTAAGAAAAGTCTTTTATTAATATTGTGTGAACTCTTTTCAGGCTATATGCCTTTATGAAAAAAATAATCCTTTATATTATTTGCTAATAACTCAGTATAAATATAATTATGATGAAGATTATCATAATAATAATACACCAATAAACAAAATCCTTTTTTCAGCATAAGGTGTTAGCTTATCTCCATTTGTAGCGAAAGGCATCCTCAGCTTGCCTATTTTATTTACCAACTTTCTGTGGCTTACCTCTGGAAAGGTTCAAAAGATGTATTATTTTACATATCTTCTTGCCCCAAGACTGAGAGAGCTAGTCTGGATCCCTACACAGGGTGTGCCTGGGCCCTGGAGTAATTTCTGAACTAAGAGTTGATGTGTGGTCATTCCTACACCATCAGAGTAGCATCGACATCACGGACAGTGACTTAGAACTGATTGCTTAATTTAAGTTGACCCCAATCTGGCTTAGCAGACATAACTAGTTCCTAAAAAGTAAACATAACTATCTTATTCTGCTTGATAAAGAGTGGAAATCTTCAAGCAACTAGACGAATGTAGAAAGAAATGAAAGGAACTTCCAGGGCTGCATTAAGAGATGTGTCATGTTTAAAAGCAAAGCAATTAGAACCAAGTAAAAAGCCAGAACTTGATTTCATTTTTGTCTAATAAAATTTAAAAATTATTATAATTACAAACAAAAATTCATGTTCTTGGTGAAAAAAGAAAAGTTCAGATGCATTTCAAGTAAATGAATAATTCTCCTTTTGCCCAAAAACATTGTCATGTTCCCAAGAGTAAAATAACTAAATAAATAAATAGGAAGAAGAAAGCTCTTAAATTTTTAGTGGATACATCCAGAATGTTTCTAAAATGTATAAATAGACACCTATATACTGTAAGGGCAAATACAAATTAAAAATAAAAGATTTAAATTTCTCTGTTGGAAATAAGGGAAAAGCCTTTCTCTTTCCCATTTCTTAGAGCATTTACCTTAGAAAAATTGTTAGTTCTTTCTCTGTCTCTTTGAAAAATATGTAAATCTTTTTAAAAGCTAAATAAACCTCTTGCTAGCTTTAAGGCCCAGGACCTGGGAACTATCTCTTTGAAATGTAATCACCAAGGAAGACAGCACCCCTACCTCCCAGTTTCTGTGGAAAGGGCGGAGCCAAACTTGTGTGGGTGCCTCCCTCCAAGTTTACAAAACTACTTCCTGTCATAAATATGTGAGAAATTTATTTTTCCTTTGCATAAAGCCGTTACACAAACACAGATGGCTACCCAATTACCAGGTGAAACTAGGATGAACCATGCGTGACAGATGGTGCTGTAAAGTCCTCTTTCTTGAGGATTCGTTATGGTTTATCTTGAGAACATGTATATAAGGGGCTGTATCTGCTTAGCTATATAAAAGGGAGAGATTTCTTTCAGTCTTTGCAATCTTTTAGCATCATATTCTGGTTTAATGCTCATTCAGTAATAAAACTGTTTTCTTTCTCTTCCCCCCTTACACACACACATGGACATATATACATATATGTACATATACATATGCATAGATATATACATGTTATGCAGATAGAACTATATTGTATACATGGATATAATCATTGAAAATATTTAGTGATTGCTTACTAAGTGTTGGACACAGTTCTTGCTCTAACGATATAACTGTAACAACACAGGCAAAAGTCCACATTGAACTTATCTATGACTGAAGAGAAAACAGATGAGAAAAAGTAACATATGCCATAGTATTTGGATGGCAGTAAGTGCTATGGAGAAAAATAAAGCATGAAAAGGAAGTGAGATAGGGATTGCCACATTGAACTCTGAAATTTTAAATGGTGTGGTCAGTTTGGCTCACTGAGAACGTGGCACTTAAATAAAGACTTAAATGAGGAATGAGTGAAACATGCAGATATATCTAGGAGAAGTAGATATCAAGTAGAGGCAATAGTAAGTGGCAAGGTCCTGTGGTAGGAATACATCTAGCATCTTTGCAAAATATCAAGGAGGCTGCTGGAGTAAGCAAGGGGAAGTCAGAGGAACTAGGAGAGATGGAGGAAGATTTAGTAGAGCATTCTTAGTATGGGCATATACTCCAAATGATAAAAGAAATCAGTACACGTTTTGAAAAGAAGATTGACATAATCTCAATTACATTTAACAGGATTACTCTGGCTGCAGGTTTGAAAATAGGGGGTAGTTAGGCAAGAGAAAAAACAAGAAACCAGTTACAATACTATTATAATAATCTGTCAAAGCAGTAATGATGTTTGGACCAGAAGGAAAGCAGTGGAGATAGTGAGAAATCAGATCCTGGATATTTTCTGAAGGTAGACCAAATAAGATTTCTGGATGGATTGAATGTGGTATAAAAGGAAAACAGATGACTCGAATAATTTGGCCTAAGCAATAAAAACAGTATAGTTGCCTCTAACTGGTAAGTTTGTTCAAAGAATGGATTTGCAAGAGACTAGGAATTTAGTTTTAGACACATTGAATTTAAGAGCCCTATTAGTTATTAACGTGGTGATGTTAAGTCAGAAGTTTTATTTGTATATAGAATGTAGGATTCGGGGAGAGTTCACAACATATAAATAATATTTGAAGGTGTATAACTGGATAAAAGCACCAAGAAAATAAATGATAAAGAGAGGAGGTGGAAGGAATGATTCCTGGGGTAAAGTGAATAGCTTCATGCTGTTTGCAACCATTCTTTGCTTCTTTACATTATATAATGCATACCTTCCTCTGTTAGTACATACTGTATGCACTTCATCTTTTTTCAATGGCGTAAAAGAATCCCAATGTAAGACCTGCCTTTTTTGTTTTAACAGGTTTCCAGTAGATGGACACTTAAGTTGTTTTAAATATTTGCTATTAAAATAACTGAAGCAAGAGTCATTGCTATAATGTATTTTTGTATATGTGAACATATCTACCTGTAGGATGAATTTCCTAAAGTAAAAATACCAAAGCCAGGGATATATATGGATTGAAACGAGATATTACCAAATTGTTCCCCAAAATGTATGCACTAATTTAAATTCCTAAAATACTGTCTGCAATACGTTTGTTATTCAACACGATCATTAATATAATCTATGATCAAATGCTTACATTTCATCAATTTATTTGGGAGAAATTAAGTTTTATATGTCTTTTATAAAAGCAAATTTGAGCACATTTTATAGATATTTTAGATTTGTTTAAGTCTGTGAAATGTCTGTTTGGAAGCCTTTGCCCGTTGATCTATTGTGATTTTGATTTTTTTCTTATTGAATTATGAAGAAAAACATTAGAGTTAGGAATTACCACACTCTGACCAAAATATTAAATTTCGTTCCTGATATTTGTAATAATATAGTAAAAATGTAAGGCAGCAGCTGGCAAGTGGTTTCACCAAATCCTATATTATTAACTTGGCTTTGAGTTCTCAAATTATATTTTTTCTGTTTGTTTTCTGTAAACAAAGCAAATGTTAAAAGTTTGTTTTTAGGAACCTAAGTAACATGTGTTAAAAGTTTAGTCTGATAATTGTCTTTGGTTTCCTGGGTGAGTTTGCTAATATTCAGATTAATATTTTTTGTGTGTGTGTGTGAGGAAGATCAGCCCTGAGCTAATAGCCATGCTGATCCTCCTCTTTTTGCTGAGGAAGACCAGATCTGAGCTAACATCTATTGCCAATCCTCCTCCTTTTTTTTTTCCCCAAAGCCCCAAAAGATGGTTGTATGTCATAGTTGCACATCCTTCTAGTTGCTGTATGTGGGATGTGGCCTCAGCATGGCCGGAGAAGCGGTGTGTCTGTTTGCGCCTGGGATCCGAACCCCGGCCGCCAGTAGCAGAGCACGCACACTTAACCGCTAAGCCATGGGGCCGGCCCTTCAGGTTAATTTTAATATTCAGCGATTGTCTCTGAAATTATTTTTTCGTTGAAAATAACTCTTCACACAGAGAGAGCTCTGATAGTTAACCAGCCACAACCACTTGCAGGGCTTTTTCTCACTCTTGAGAGCAGCCAAGCACTAGACCTTACCCGCCCACAATACGTGAGAGAATTAAAATCAGGGCAACCTGTCTATGTCTCAGGATTAACAGCAACAACAAAAAAACCCCACCATTTATTACCAGTATTAACAGTAAACCATATAATTAAACGTTCTTTCTCTCCAACTTTTCCCTTGTACCTTGACTATGGAGCTCTTTCTCCATAAAAAAATAATCCTACTTCTGCATCCTCACATGGTCACGCTTGGTCTGTGCGTTGTCTATAGCCTAAGTTCCTCTGCTTATAAAGATACCAGTCATATGAGATTAGGGCCCACTTATTTTACCTAATTTTATCTTAATTACCTCTTTAAAAGCCTTATCTCCAAATACATTCACATTCTGAAGTATTAGGGGATAGGGCTTTAATATATGAATCTTGAGGGAATCCAATTCAGCTATAACACCAGAAAATTAGGCTTAGGTTTTTGACTTTGAGACCAAACCTGCCCTCATTTAGACATAGAGAGGTGAAGTACAATGAAGAGAGTTCTTTAATCACGGAATTAAAGAAGGAGAGTGGGAGTGATGAGACTCAGGGCAACGATGGAGATATTCCATGTATTCCATTGGAAGGATTCAAGAGCTCCTACACAATTTGTTTTAATCGGTCTGTGCAAACTGTCAATATTGTTTCCTTTCTCTTTTTAACCACAACACAAAGGAAATGAAGGTGGCTTAGCGTTAGTGAAATAGATTTTGCACTAGGCTTGGATTTATAATAATAAATATGTAATGTCTAGATAAATATTATACTTGTTAACACCTATGCTAAAATATCATGCTGATTGTGACAGACATGGTAGGACCAAGAAATTTTACTATGGCTCCTGCTTGCCCTTGTCACATAGAGTTCTTTCTCTAATCACCTCTTGTACATAAATTTAGTCCTTAACTATCCTTCCATCCCTCTCAAAAATATCCAAATTATCCAAATAATGACTGCCAATCCATAACACAAAATCCTCCCTCTTCCAAGCACCATCCTTGACCAGCTATTCTCCAAAACTTGCAGAACTTTGGCTGACCCAATCCTACTAAAACCTGTAAAGCATTCCTTCCTCTTGCCTCAACTAGAACACTCTTATGAAGTCTTCAAATGAAAGCTTTCATTGATTTTATTCCACAGTAGACTAATAATAATTCAAAGCTGTTATTTAGAAATTAATTTTTATAAAATCAAAACATAGAATAGATGATAGAAAAGATAAAACTTAACTTGCAATGAGCATGTGGTATCCTCTTATTTCATTAACAGCCAAACTTGATTTTGAAATAGACAATGATAATTTTACAATTTCAGGGTATAAACTACTATGCCCATTTGAGCTTCATTTTCAGATTAGAGATTACCCAGAGTTATCTTTCTGGAATTTTCTGAAACAAGACACTACATAAAAAGAAAGGGATATTGATTTGTTTAAAAACAAAACAAAATAAAAACAAACAAACAAAAACATGTCTACCAAATGATGTTATCCACAAGGTCATATTATGGAAATATTTGCAATTGGCATTAAATTCTTCTTTTTTTATATTTCCCAGAATAAGTTTCTTTGAGCTTTTTCTATCCTTAAAGGACTTTGGTGATGATTTTTAGTTTCAGCCAATTGCTTTCAAACTCTTCAGATAGACGGTCAAATATATCTTTTGTAATTTGTCTCAAACTTTAATGGACATATGATTTTTATTATATCAGGATCTTTTTAAAATGTAGATTTTAATTTTGCAATTTTAAGTGTATCCCAATTTTCTGTACTTCTAACAAATTTCCAAATGATGACAATGCTTCTGGACCAGAGGCCATATTTTGAGTAGTAAGGCCATAGATTGCCAGATCTATTCAGCTCAATTCCATAGATACGTTCCTGAATATTTTTATTCCAGAAATTCTAGTAGGATTCTCATAACCTTCCTCTTCACCACATTTTCTTTTATCCAGCCTCCCTGATATTTCCCATATTTCCTATACGCTTTCACGTCTTTTCCCTTTTACATCTACTGTTCATCAAACTTGGGATTTCCTAATCATTTCCCACCAAGACAGTTAGTTATACTCACATGAAAGGGTGTCTGAACCCAGTTCCAATGTTTGGGTCAGGGGGCTTCCCCACACATCATCAAACAATTCTCGGACACTGGCAGGGTGTCTGAGAATTCAACTCAATTCTGACATTATTTACCCAAAGTTGTAAGTGAACATAAGTGAGGCCATCTTGTTACATTAAATGGCCCCAACCCCTCCACTGTGTCACTACTTGCTGCTCTGTATGTACTCTAAAAAAATTCCCATGCTCTCCTGATTTATGGCCTCTGCTTACCTATGTACTGCCCAATAGCTTGATAAATTAAAACTTTGTTCTATGAGTTTCTCTCCAGGAATGGGATGACCACAGGCAGGAAACATACCTATAAGATATCCATCACAGCTAACAGTAGAATGGAACAATGTGATGCTCCAGGTATGAGCCCATCATACCTGGAGACCAACATCCCTGGACCCTCTCCTTAATTCCCATTTTCCCTATATAACTGCCTCAAGATTCTGTACTCCTTGAAGACATTTTTTTGAGACATTAGTCTGCCATCTTCCTGGTTATGCTGGCTAATTGAATTAAAACTTCCTTTCTTGACCTGTAACTCTTTGTGATTAATTGGCTTAGATCACGGCAAGCAGAGTGAGGCTACTGCTCAGTAACAGAGATAGCATCAGATTCCACAGGTTGAGGCTCAGTCCTACAAGACTCTCCACCCCCTACCATCACCGCCTACCCTGCCCGTCCCCACTTTAGACACCAGTTGCAAGCCCAGGTTGTCAACTGTGCTTCTGACTTACTGGCTATAAATCAGAGGTTCCCACAATCCTCTACTTTGGTTTGATTAATTTGTTAGAGTGGCTCACAGAACTCAGAAAAAGATTTTACTTACTAGATCACCAGTTTATTATAAAAGGATATAACTCAACAACAGCCAGATGGAAGAGACGCATAGGGCAAAGCATGAGGAAAGGGCACAGTAGCTTCCATGTCTTCTCCAGGTGCATCACTCTCAGCACCTCCATGTGTTCACTAACCTGGGAGCTCTCTTAACCCTACCCTTTTGGGTTTTATGGAGGTTTCATTAAATAAGCATGATTGGCCATTGGTGATTGATTCAACCTCCAACCCCTCTCCCCTTCTGGGAGGTCAGGGAGCAGGGCTGAAAGTTCCAGCCCTCTAATCATGTGGCTGGTTCCCCTGGCAACCAGTCCCCATCCTGAGGTGCAGTCCAGAAGTTACTTAATTAACATAACAAAAGACACCTTTACAGCATTCATCACTTAGGAATTTCCAAGGGTTTTAAGAGCTCTGTGCCAGAAACAGGACAAAGATGAAATATATATTTCTTATTATAAATCACTATATCACACCACATATGTGTTTGCATAGAATGTTGTGCATTGTTTTTATCATCTTGCCTTATAGTACACAGTTCCTTGACCAGGCATGTCTGAATTAATTGTCATACTCCCAAAATTTAGAAACGCATCTGGGATAAGGCAGGACAACAAAAATGTTTACTAAATAAAAAAGAAAAAATGAAGAGAGAAATGGAAACAGAAATGGAGTTTATTCTTTTTGAATCTTATGCTGCAACTACATATTTTCAATTGTATCTAAAATATCTAACATTATTTTCACCCTGAGTTGTCTATGTAATATGAGTCTCTGTAGTTAGGTTCATATTGTGCTTCCACATTTTGGCTCTTTTCCTATTAGCTCATAGAATTTACAAGCTCTCACGAAATGAGGATAGATGAATTAAAGGGATCCAAGGACTCTGATAACAGAGAAGAGCAACAATTAAAGTTGATGGTGACAGTCAATCATTTGATGGTGGTCGTTCATCTTCCATGATTTCAATACTTGTTCTGCTTTAGGAAATGTCAGAAATGCCTTTTGGAAAGATGGAAAGTCACCAAGCAAAGTAAGTTAAAGTGAAGAAAATAGGGTCAAATGAAGAATTTCCATATGCCTTTAAAACCAAATGCCTCATACACCACTGCCAAGCTAAATCCCACAGTTACCACCTCTGCATCTACACCCTGTAATTTCAGCCTATTTTGCAACCAGAAAATTACTCTTTCTCTTCCCCAAAGTTATGGCAGGCTGGTATCATATCATTAAAATTGACATTTGAAAATAAGGTTAACTACAGGGTTGAGCATGTTATAGTTAACTTACTCTGCTCCTCCCAGTACTGTTATTCCCTTGGCCTCATGTTTAAAACACCTTGGCAAAACCTGCTTTTTGTTAACCAGAAAGTATCTCCAGAGAAAGCACCTGTAGAGTATAATGAATGAAACAATCCTTCAATGCATGCAAACACCCAATAGGCTTTGTTTCTCATGTCTGCTCAGGGGAAGCTATTAACTGGCAAAGACGGGGATTTAGACTTGTAAAATAGATACCACTAAGCACCAGGTCTTTAGACTCTGACTTGATGTGGAGTTATTATTCTCTCAAACTTCTCTGCTATGTACAATACCAAAACATATAGATATGAAAAACACTGATTTAACTATAACCCTAACTGCTTTCTTACAGAGTAAGTGACACAAAAATCTACATGATGACTCAAAAATTCCTGTCTTGGGAAGAAGAAAATATGCCTTTTTTGGGAGCCAGCCCAGTGGCATAGTGGTTGGGTTTGCGCACTCCACTTTTGTGGCCCGGGGTCCACAGGTTTGGATCCCAGGTGCGGACCTATGCACTGCTTATCAAGCCACGCTGTGGCAGGCGTCCCATATAAAGTAGAGGAAGATGGGCACGGATGTTAGCCCAGGGCCAATCTTCCTCAGCAAGAAGAGAAGGATTGGCATCAGATGTTAGCTCAGGGCTAATCTTGCTCACAAAAAAAAAAAAAAAAAAAAAATATATATATATATATATATATATATACACACACACACATGCCTTTTGCAAAGCAGATATTGTACTGGAAATCTTTGCCACCCAAAATCATAGAATTGCTTCTCACTATGCAGCAGGGCTGAGTATTTGAACATGATCTTATCTCCTAATATTGCATCATGTATTTTTGTTAAATATTTTATAACATGGAATTCATACAATGAAATCATTAAAATATATCATTTGATTAATTTTCAATAAAATTTTCATTTTGAAAATATAACAATTCAATAAAGGTTTACTGAGTTTTTACTCCATTTTGATATTTGTGTTAAACATAGCGGAAAAAGAGTGAAATTTGGAGCAAGACACTCAAATCTTGGCATTGCCCACTTACTCTTGGACAACCTAGTTTTCATATTTGATTCCCATTTAACTTATCTGTAAAATGGGACACAGATTACATATGGGATATTTGCTAGGATTAACAAGATCATGTATGTGAAATCCCTAGTAAAATATTAATTTTATGGGAATTCTATAAATGGTAGTTGCTGCTAATGTTATTACTGTTAATAGCAGGCCCTCCAGGACCAGTTCAACTGACCCCCTCTCTTATCAACAGAGTGATAAAGAATTGCTTTTCAGAAAATCTGCAAAGTCACACAGCCAGGGCACACACAAAAGAAGAAACCATGACCTGAAGTGACCAAGGAGCCAAACATCCTCTTCCTATGGAACCCAAGGACTGGGACATGACTGGAACTTGAAAGTTGAACTCTTCATCAGAAGTGAGCAGTCCCTCATTCAGGAAGATCCAATGTTACCCACTTCATCAAAAATGTTTAGAACCCTATCATAAAACTTTAGAACCTCACCATACATATTTAGAACCCTGTCATAAATGTTTAAAATCTTACCATAAATACTTGAAACCCACCAATCAAAACCTGTCCCACCAGTATTTCTGTGTGCCAGCCTGTTCTCCCTAACCTCTTAAATTTAACCCCAAATCCTGAATTGGGGAGGCAGATCTGAGGGCACATGCCCCCTGTTGTCTCTGCAGATGGATCTCACAGAATAAAGGTGATCTCTTTTCCCAAGGCTGATGCTATAATTAATTGGCTTGTTTATGAGCATCGGGTAGAGAACCCCAATTTTGTGCAGTAACATTACTTTTACAATTCAATAAATATATTTTCACTATTACTATTATTAATTTACAAGCATTGCACAAAATCTTTGAGATATTTAGATAGTGCCCATTAATGAGTTTATATCCTGGTACATTGATTCTTCAAAATAATTACAAAAGAGTAAAAAGAATGGATGTTGATATCAAGCATATGTTTAAATTCCAGGTTCTCTATTTGTTAGTTCAATGTTTTAGTCTACATTTTCTCAACTGCATGCATTTATACATATATTATTTCCTCATAGATTTTTGTTGTTGTGTGAAGTTAGTTTGAAATGAACAGATGTGAAGGGTTTAACAGAGAACACGGCATAACATTTCTCTGCCTCTCTTTCCTATTGCAGTGTATATTCTTAACTCATAAAATGGGAATAATGACATTTTATTGTTTCCCCATTGTTGTTTTTATACTTCACTGTTCTTTCAGGTAGATCAAAAACAGAGGCTGAGCTTTATTCTCCCTTTGGTGAGAGGTCTAGATGCAGAAATACAAAATTTCCTCAAACGTGACAAGGAGAGGGCTTCATTACAGCAATGGGCATTTTTCATTCAAGTGATGTCTGAATGTTTGCCTGCCAAGGTCCCTGGGCATAGATGATCTATGAAGTTATTTCTGCTTTGGAGACTGGATTATCAGCTGACAATACCTTTTGCATAGCTAACACAAGTTCTAAACACTTGAAAAACGCCACCTTCTTGGTTCACTGGAAGCTTCTGCCAAGCATCTCATTCTTGGACCCCACTTCTGGTTCAAGGATCTTCCTTTTTTCCCTTTCTTCCTGGGATTTTTAAGCTTATTAGCTACAGTCCATTTACTCTTCTCCACAAAGGCCCTGCTCTTATTTTTTTTCTCTCATCTGTCTCATTTTCACTCAGGAAGAATTTAACACATTAATCTAGAGTGTAATCATGGCTAATAGGCAGCCAGTATGTTGATGGTATTGGATACTAGAATATCTAGTTTTGGCATTATTAGATATTAAAATACTGATGGCACTAGATGTTAAGATATGCAACTGTTACCAAACAAATTGATCATAAAGAGCCCATTATTATGGCTTCAGCTTTTGGGAAAAGAAAACAGCTTTATTGCAAGATCAATCTGCAAGGAGACAGGAGGCATATGCTCTCAGATCTGTCTCCCAATTCAGGGCTTGGGGTGAAACTTATGGGATGAAAGGCAGGACAGCCCAAAGTGTGGAGATAGATGATTGGAAGTAAGTAAAAGTGAGATAATTGATGACCTGTGCAAGCATAGTCAAGCTTCACGGTCTTCATAGGATGCATGTTCGCAAAATGGTGGTGTTAGTATGATCCGAGGGTGGAGTTTTCAGCTCCTTGATGTCAAAAAGGTCACTTATCGGGCATTTGTGCAGGCCCAGTTGATGGGTTGGTGGTCTCATCTGGCCTGAATTGGACAAAGGGGGACTCTCAGATCCTGAAAAACAACTCTTAATTACCCTGTTGATAAGATGGGGTCAGTTGAACCGGTCCTAGTAGGTTCATGGTTACACAAACACTTCCACACTTGTTGATATATAGGCACTATCCTCTAAGTGCTGCCTGCCATGGAATTTTACCAGAACCTCCCCCAAGATTCCCATGATCCTCAAACTAAATGGTCAGTGCTTGGCACATTAGAGGCTCTCCAATGCTATATGCCAGTGCAACATCCAGTACCTGTATTGTTCATTTCCTTTACTCTAAGTGTATTCTTTTTTACTTTTAATGGGGGAGGAAGATGAGACACAGACAGGTTATGTAAGTGACAGAGCTCTCATCCTAACCATGACAGCCCTGCACTCCTCATCCTCGTCCTGCAATATTTCTTGTCTGGACTAAAGGGTTCAGCTTGCTCTAATTAAATATGACATTCCTATTAACAATTTTACGACAATTCACAATAAAGATATGGGATATATAAAAGTCTCAGTTACTATGTGAATGTTGTGATATTTTTATGCAGTTGCTTTTAGCTCAGCAGACAGTATAAGAAGCTTTAGCATAATGAACAAAATCATTAATGTTAAAAGTAATTCTCTGCATCTTGAAACTAAAAAGCAACTGTGTCTATCAATAAAGAAGTCATTGGAAGAGTTTGGTGTTAATCCCCAGGAAACGTTGTGTTCCAGACAGATGCATTGTTTTTTAGAAAGAGACAGATGCATTAACTTAAAAAAAAAAAAAAAAAAGAATAAAAAAACTTAGCAAAAGTTTACAAAAAATAAAAAAAAATTTGAGTATTTTTGAATGATTTGATTAACAGTTTCCACTAAAATTATATTATTTTAATAAGCAGCATTATGTGTGTGAGTGTATGTGTGTATGCAGAGAGAAAAAGAGAGAGAAATTTAAATATAGATCAAAATTTAAATTGTATGTGAATTTATATTGTCTACTGCTTTAAAATATTTTGATAAATATCACCCTGGGAATAACACACAAATAGAATCCCCCATCCGTACAAGGAGGACTTTACTCAGAAAAATAATAACCCTCACTCTTCTCCTGAAGAAATTAGCAATTAAACCTGAAGAAAGGCAAATCCTGCCCTAGAATATGCTGCACTACTTCTTATAATATGTCAAAGAAGATATTGTTGTTGCATTAAGAAGAATCTGAATGTGCTTATCCTGCTGCATGTGTTTTATCGATTCTTCTTTAATCCTAATCAATTGATGAAGCAGATAACCAAGTCTGGGTTTCTTCCTCATATCTGTCCAACCTTTTCCAGTTGCTTCACAGCATATTCCTCTTTATTGTGTTGTTCTACATTTGACATCTTGATGGGGTTCAGGTCAGGCAGCCCCAAGGTGTGTCACTCTGGTATGCAGATTATTTTGAGCTGAAGACAATAAAGTCTCAGAAGACTCAGAAAGAAACTTTGATGTCCCTGCCCCACTAAATGCCCAAAAGAATTTAAGATAGAAGGCCTGTGCCCAGGACAGGCCATCACCATAGATAACTCTGGGTATGGATAGACTGGGAGGGTCTTTGCTAAGCCCATTCTTATCAAAGCTCTGAAAACCAAGTAAAAGTAGAAGTTACCATTAGTAAGAAACATCTACATTCGTAAGGGAAATCTCCATTTGTAAAGGTATCTCCTTCTCTGTACTGGGAAGAAGGAGGGATGACCTTATCTCTAGAAAATCTTATCAATATGAAAGATGGGGACTTAAATCTGCATACTCTGGTTTACTGTAATTTTCTGGTAATCTCCCATAGCTGACTCCCCCCACCTCCGACATCCTCCTTTGTCTTTACCTGAATATGTTATTTAAGATGAGAACCTCTGCCATTTGTTGAGTTCCTCAGTTTCCCTGGTTTCTCCCATGTATACATGTTATAAAGCTTTGATTTTCTCCTGCTATTCGGTCTCATGTCAATTTAATTTGTAGCCCAGCCAGAAAGGACCAAGAGTGGGTAGAGGATAGTCTTCCTTCCCTACAATCTCAAAACTCTGATTTTCATTGCTTCCTGACTCTCATCTCTCCTGTTTCCCTTTGCTTCCATTTCTTCATGAACTCTAAAAACTTGGACATTTGGGTGCTTATTAGCTTCTGTCTAGCTATAGCTACACTAACAAGTTGAGTTTTTATGAATTGTAAGTAAAATGGTGCCCTGCTAACTCTCTTAACTCTTTTATCTATGTTTGTCACATTCACTCTGCAACATATATCAGTTTGATCATGTATTATGCAAACACAAAAAAATAATAATTTTGGAACTTATGGAAACTTGTTTGAAACTGGAAAAACAGGTTATAACTAGGAGAATAAGATGTTATCTCTTCCAGAAAGAAACTGAGAATGGAGTCTGAGAGCCCTTAAATCTCAAATCATCAACAGTATCTTTGGTTAATGTTATGGACTGAATTGAGCCCCCACCCCCAAATTCATATGTTAAAATCCTAACCCTCAGTACCTAACAATGTGACTGTATTTGGAGATAGGGTCTTTAAATAGGTACCTAGGGTAAAATGAGGTCATTAGTGTGGGCCCTAATCCAATTTGACCGCCCGTCTTTACAAGAAGAAGAGATTAAGACACAGACACCCATGGAGGGAAGACCATGGGAAGACACAAGGAGAAGATGGCCATCTGCTATTGTCTGAATGTTTGTGTCCCACATTCACATTTCGGAGTCCTAACACCCAATGCTGTGGTGTTAGACAGTGGGGCCATTGAGAAGTGAGTAGGTCATGATGGTGGAGACCACATGAGTGGGGTTAGCATTCTTATAGAAGAGACCCCACAGAGCACCCTAGCCCCTTCTGCCATGTGAGGATACAAGGAGAAATCTTCACCCAGGAAGAGGGCCCTCACCGCCTGGCACCTTGCTCTTGGACTTCCAGCCTCTACAACTGTGAGTAATAAATTTCTGTTGTTTATAAGCCACTCAGTCTGTGGTATTTTGCTAGAGCAACCCAAACAGACTAAGACTCTGTACGGGAGAAAAGAGTTCCTCGACCTTCTTAAGGTCTGCGGCCAGGTCTGAAAATTAAATTGAGAAAGACAGTTAGCAGGAGAAAAGCATATATATTTATTTTAATACAAATTTTATGTGACACGGGAGTTTTCATAAGGAAATGAAGACATGAAGAAAAAATTAGATCTGAGTATTTTTATGCTAGGTTTGTTGAAGAGTGGACAGTCGTGAAGAAAAATGATAGGTTAAAGCGTGTGAGGTAAGTGCAGTAAACTGGGGGAAATTTAGCAAGGCTTGTTTGTTCCGATTCTTCTCTGTGTCCTTTTGTTTTCAGATGTAAGGATGCTCCTTTCCTCCAGGTATAGGAAGGGCATCTCTCACATGAGGGTTTTATGACCTGTTTCAGGGGAGAAGGGCAAGGGGAAGGTCAGAGCGACCTTCCTGTTTCTGCTGTTTTCTCAGTCTCCTTCAGCTTAAAATATTGAATCTGTCAAGGTGCCATATTTTGGGATAGCATGTCCGGAACCCCATCAACACCAATGAGAAAGGCCTCAGAAGAAACCAACCCTGCTAATACTTTGGTCTCAGACTTCTAACCTCCAGAATTGTAAAAAAATAAATTTCTGTTGTTTAAGCCACCCAGTAGACGCTTTGTTATGGCAGCCCAAACAAACCATATAGTTAATAAGCAGAGAGTCTAGCTTCTGAACAAAAACCTATATAGGCCTTTTAGACCCAGCCATAGACAATTACAAAGCCTTTACCTGCCAACTCTCAAGGGAGAAAACTCCCCCACACCAGACATGGTCCTCAGCCAATGCACTGTGGTCTCTGAAGGGAGTTGCAGCAAAAGAATCAGGCCCCACCCCGGCCAGCCATGCTCTCATGCACATCTGCATTCATAACCCAGCACCTCCACGTGGAGGCCTCTTTATCAGGGTCCCTCAGCGGAGGCCTTCTCCAGGCACCTCTGCCAACAACTCCTTATGGCAGAGGAGGGGAATACTTAAAGATACTTTACTCTGTCTCAGTACTCAGTACTTTTAGAATCCTAGCCCTTTCCTCTTGCCCTTCCCCTGACACTCGTGGTCAATAGAATGACAGCAGCTTTGTCCGAGATCCCTTGGCAGTGAGACAATTCCTCTTGTCTGCTACTAAGAAGTTTGCCTCAAAAATATTTGCTAATATTTGCTTTTGCACATATAGATTTTACTAATTTATTTCTGTTAAAAGATAAACTGAGGCATATTAAACATCTTAAGAGTTTGAGCAAAAATCAATTCAAATCAGGCAGTGCCAAGTTAGGGGCAATTAGGAGGGCTCCTCTCAGGGGAGCTCAGGGGGAGGCTTATAGAGAAAAGGCAGAAGTAAAGCAAGGAATTATTGACTGGCTGTAGCCTAAAGCCCAATTGACTGTTTGGGATTGGTTGTCCTTAGGTTTTGATTTTTTAACTTTGAGACATTTATAGGGCTTAGGTTTTGGTTTGCTTATGTAGGCTGCCAGGACATTAGAGCCACCTCACTCTAATAGCCTCCTTGTTTAGTTAACTTAATATTTCTTTCAGAAGGAATGCCTCCTTCAGAGTCTGAAGTGAAAGACCTTACCAGATTTTCAGAGAAAAAATGTCTTTGATTTCTTTCCTGGGATGATAAGTCTTCAAATTGGAGTATTTTTTTTTTTTTTTTTTTTTTTTGCTTAGGAAGATTTGCCCTGAGCTAACATCCACTGCCATTTTTACTCGCTTTTTTTTGTTTGATTAGCCCTGAGCTAACATCTGAGGCCAACGCTCCTCTTTTTGCTGAGGAAGATTGACCCTGGGCTAACATCCGTGCCCATCTTCCTCTACTTTATATGGGATGCTGCCACAGCATGGCTTGATAAGCAGTGTGTAAGTCCGTGCACGGGATCCAAACCTGTGAACCACAGGCCCCTGGAGTGGAGCACATGAACTTAACCACTATGCCACCAGGCCAGCCTCCAGAAACACACCTCTTAAAAAAATACTTTACATTAGGGTGAAATATTGTAGAAAAGAAAATGCAAATACAAGTTAAATGAGAAAAGGAAGTGTAAACATTGACTATTAAAAATAATATGTAGATGAAACTTTAACCCGTATTACACAAGATGTATTTAAAATAGTGATGCATTAGTTTTATTTTAAAGTGACTTGTTTTTAATAGGGTAGAAATTGCATTTATTACAACTATTTGTGCTTCAGTTGAAAAAAAATCTAGAGGCCAATCTAAAAAATGAGGATAGGTGCAAATTTATATTTTTAAAATAATTTTAGAGAAATGGGAGAAAAAAAGGTTAGTAAACTACTGTCTTGGATTAAACAATTTCCAATTGAATTAATTCATTTTGATAATAGTCATTATCAACATGACCAACCAGGATTTGGGTGATCTTTACTTTTCATTTTCAAGAGCAAATATTTCAGTTAAACTATAGAACAAATTGAGCTTAGATCCAAGTCCTTCATTTTAAAGATAAAGTGACAAGTATACTTCACTAAAATTCTCTAACATATTCAGAAATAAAACTATAACCACAGTGTATATATACCGACATATGAAGGACCACGAAAAATTGTCGTAAAGTTAAAATGGATAACTCATAGTCCAATATCTCATGATTGCAGTTCTTTTATCTAGAACTAAAATAAGTATACAACTACATGCACAATTACAGATGAATTTAACTAAAGAAACAAACAAATGTGAATATTTTATGAAAAGATAATTAGATAACTTATTTATATACAATCTACCGGGTTTTAATGATGATCCCACTGTGTAAGACAGCTGCTATTACTAGGCAGTGTTTAGACCGGTTGGATCATACATATTTTCCTTGTTTTGTCCTCATGGAAAGAGGTAGTCCCAGGTGATTTAAAGAATAGGCTTGACAATTTGAAAGTGCCAGAGATAATAAATCATTGAAAGATTATCATGAAATGACTACTAATGAAAAATTAAAGTACTATGCAATGATTATTGTTTAAAGAATTTTTAAGATTAAAAAAAGGAAGGAAGATAGGAAGGAGAGAAAGAGAGAAAGGGAGGGAGGGAGAGAGAAAAAAAAGAAAGGGAGGGAGGGAGAGAGGAAAAAGAAAGGAAAGAAAAAAGGAAAGAAAAAACGAGGGGTGCGTGTACTTCTTGCCATGGACTGGATTGTGTGTCCCCTAAATTTATATATTGAAGCCCTAACCCCAGTGCGATGCTATTTGGTATGTGGACACAGAGCCTATGGAGATAATTTGGTTTAGATGAGGTCGTAATCCTGAGTCCCTCATGGTGGGATTAGTGCCCTTATAAAATGAGACACCAGACGGTTTTCTCTCTCTCTCTCTGCCGCATGAGGACACAACCAGAAGGCAGCCATCTGCAAGCCAGAAAATGTCTCATCAGAACCTGACGATGCATGCCTGGACATTGATCTTGGATTTACAGCTTCCAAAGTGTGAGAAAATACATTCTTGTTGCTTGGACATTGAGGCTATCATATTTTGTTATGGCAGTCCATGCTGATTAACACACTTCTGAAATAGTGATTTAAGAGTCTAAAATATTAATTGAATATTGAGGCATTGGATTTCACAAAATACTTTTTTTCATTTTGTTTCTTAAATAATGAATATAATAATATTAACATGCAATAAAAATAGCACTCAAAGCATCCTTCCAAAACTCATTTTAAAGTGCTTAAAATAGAAAAATAATAATGAATTCCAATGAAAATGGAGTAATTAAAGTTAATAGGCATAAAGAAAATGCATAATATCTGCAGATAGAATTGAGATGAGGATTTGATGTAGAGAAAGCAAAAATACATTCTTTACGGTGTTTGAATTGCAAATACATTCATCTCATGTAAAAATGTTTACTTGTTCTCATCACTCCTAATCATAATTGAACAAAAAATCTTCGCCTGTATATTTAAGAAGAAAAAATAAAGAAGAGAAGAGAAAATTTTCATTATTCACAGATAATTAAATTCGAACATAGAAAATTTAAAACAAATCTATAGATAAGATTAGCAGAATTGTTAAATGACAGATATGGGATTACACAATGGTAAAATCCATATTCTCATCAAATGAATATGGAACACTTACTAAAATTAACCACATACTGCTAACCTGTTTATTATCTTTAAATTTGAACACATGCCCTATGACCCAAAAATAATTCTACTCTGAGATTACATATACATTTTGGGTATGTGTATGTATGTGTTTATGTACACAGGAATCTGGAAATATATACATAATTATAATGTGTATGTATGTTTATAACAAAGTTTATAGCAATATTATTCATAATAAAATAAAATAAATCGAAACTAGAAACTGAAATGTTTAGCAGCAATAGAATGAACAAGGAAAATATGATGTATTTATAAAATTAAATAGAATACAGCTATGAAAAAAATGATGTGCAGCTTCACGTAATACCTTGCATGACTCTGGAATGTACACTATTCTGCAGAAGATGCCAGATAGAAAATAATATGTACTATATTATATTCTTATGAAGTTCACAAACGATAAAAGTTGTTCAAGAGTATTCTCAAGAGAAGCAAATAAGTGATACCCACAGTGTCAGGAAAGCAGATACTTGGTGTGGTTAATAAGAATTTGTGATTCAAAAGATATTTTTAGAGGGATTCTGGGATGTTGACAAAATTCTACTTCTTATGCTGAATTTTGGGCCCCTTGTGTTCATTTGTAATCATTTTTCATTTATTAAGCTTGATAGTTATATTTTATGTACTTTTGTAAATAAGTTACATTTCAGAAGAAAAACATTTGGAAAAAGCTGAAATCAGAATATTTCATAATTAGCCCTGTCTAAATTTTATTGGTGCAGATACATTACTCTGAGTGTGATAGATTGCTACATGCATGGTCCTCAATTAATCACACTTCTCAGTATTCATGCATTGGTGTACTCACTTCCTATGTTTACTCTGAACTTGGTCATGTGATGTGTTTTAACAAATGGTATATCAATAAATGGTACCGAAAAATAGGCTTGATAAACACTTGTACATTGAGTCTTGACTTCTTGAAATGCCATCGCTACTATGTAAGAAACCTAGGCTAATGTGCTCGAGAAGTCACAGGGTTGAGTACCAAAGTACCCCAGCCAACAGCCCCAGCTCACTGCCAGACAGGGAAATGAGGCCGTCTTGGCGCATTCAGCCCCGGTTGATTTGCCAGATGGCTGCAGCCACATGAGTGCTCTCAGGTAAGCCCAGCAGAAGACCCGCCAATTGAGCTCAGCCTAAACTGTACAGTCCTGAGCAAAGGAAATTGATGTTTTAATTCACTAAATATTAGGTTACTTGTTTATATGGCAATAAATAACCAATTCACCATACAAATAGTTTTTGGTAGTCTATCATCCTTTGAGTAGAAATTGACTTTCAAACTAATATTTAATTCAAATTATTTTAGAAAATAAATTTTATGTAAATTAGAAAAAAACGTAAGCTTGTCAGAGTTATTTCCTGTATCAGTAGTACTCAAACTTGGCTGCTGATTTAGATCATCTAGGGGAATTTTAAAGCTATTAACATCTCTTCTTTTCTCTAGAGATTCTGACTTAAATGTCTGGAGGGTGGAAAAGGAGCTAGTTTATCTATCATCTATCATCTGTCTATCATCTATCTATCTATCATCTATCTATCATCTATATTGAACTTCTAAGGCAATTCTAATGTAAAGTTGAATGTTGAGATATGGATGATTAACAGAAAGAATCTATTAAAATTCTAATGTATCCAAAAATAGAACGTTATTACAATGGAGTATACATAGCAAGCAATGGAACAGCATAAGGAGAGGTTACACTAATTAAAATATCATATCTAATGATCCTGACATTCTGAAACACTACTTGTAATTCTCATTTGCCTAGATTTGTTTATGTGACATGTTTTTACTCAAAGGGGCTTGTTTGAAACTGAGTGTTATGGAGACTTTTAAATAACATATTTTTTACTCTAAATAAGAAAATGGCTTTTATATCTCCTAAACATTGGAGGGGTGGAAAGTATTGTATTCAAGAAGTCAGTCATAAAGGTGATTGTTGTTGAGTAGGCATACTGGCATCAATCATGACAGTATTAATATGCAAAACAGTTAAGAGCAAACCAGTTGAATTGTGAGGAGAAAAAAGCTTGAGAAAGAACCTAGTGTCAAGTTATCGGGCTGAGGTAGAAAAATCAGGTTTTAAATTAGCATTGCTTACACAATTATTAAGAGAATCTAGGGTCAGAAACTGAACATAGTGTGAATCCAAATAGAAATAGAAAGAAAATAACAATAAACATCTTCTTAAGCAAACATTCTTAAGCAAAATTAGAATGCTTACAACTCACTTTTTTTGTCTTGAGGTTCATGGATGAGTCAGACTGACATAAGGCTGTAGAGCTGTGGCACATATTTTTTTTTTTTTTTTTTTTTTGTGAGGAAGATCAGCCCTGTGCTAACATCTGCCAATCCTCCTCTTTTTCTGCTGAGGAAGACTGGCCCTGGGCTAACATCCGTGCCCATCTTCCTTCACTTTATACGGGAGGCCGCCACAGCATGGCTTGCCAAGTGGTGCATCGGTGCCCGCCCGGGATCGGAACCGGGGAACCCTGGGCCACAGCAGCTGAGCGCACGCACTTAACCGCTTGTGCCACTGGGCTGGCCCCCTGGCACTTGTTAGGAGTCCTTGCTAACCAAAGTATGGCCCATGGACCAGCAGTATGGGCATAACCTGGGACCTTCTTAGGAATGCAGAATCCTGAGAACTAACCAAGATCTACCTGGCCAAGATCTACATTTTTCAAAATCTGTAGGCAATTCATGTTCCCATTAAGTTTGCCAAACAATACTTTAGGTGATATACTAATTTCTTATTGCAGCTGTAAAATATTACCACAAACTTAATGGCTTGCAAACAACACAAATTTATTATCTTACAACTGTGTAGGTTAGAAGTCAGACACAGGTTTCACTGAGTTAAAAATCAAGGTATCAACAGCACCATGTTCTTTTCTGAAGGCTTTAATGGAAAATTAGTTTCTTTACCTCTTGCAGCGTCTAGATGTCACCCACATTCCTCGACTCATGGCCCCTTTCTCCCATTTTCAAAGCCAGCAGCAGTGAATTTCTCTGACTTCCTCTATCATCACATGTCTCTTTTGCCACAGTTGGCAAAGGATCTCTGATTGTTAGGACGCATGTAATTAGATTGGACCTACAGGATAATCTAAAATAATCTCTATGACTTGAGACTCCTTACCATAATCAGATCTACAATGTCCCCTTTTCCATGTAACAGATTTTGTGGATTAGGATGCAGACATTTTTAGGGACCATTATTCTGCCTACCATGGGGGCTTTAATAGGACAAGATGGAGCTTCTCCGCATATACTATATGAAAGGTGCCTCTGGGTATTTTAGATTGGAAAACTAATCTCCACTTATTTTTTTGCCATTGTTGCTTTTTGTTTGTTTTTGTTCACTACCGAGTGTTTTAGGAACAATCTGTTACATTATGGACTCTAGAACCTTATGCGTCAGCTCTGAGGACTGAGGATAAACTATATTGATAATCATGTACGTTAATTGCAGCCGCAAAAACTCTGACTTGATCAGAATGGAGCTTAGCTTTCAGTTTGAATTATTCCCTATCAGCCTTCTCAAAATAACCTGTATTTATTAAAAGTAGTTTTCTAAGACTGTATATTACCCCTTAGTGGTAACATTGTCTTGAGAAATATGTACAATACTGAAGTTGCCCACCTATCATTCCTCCTCGATAGTATACAATAACCTCTTAGGTTGTAAGGAGGATTGCATCAGAGTAGATAAACTACTTCTTATTAAATTTTTGGATGGTTTAGGTGAAACCATGTCCATTACAGGGAAAGCCATTCAACCTAGGGTAATGGAAAAATTAGAAAATCAGGATATTAACCATCTTTAGAAATTGGCAAATTTAGGAATATCTGATTATATTTGATAACATTTAATGGTTCTCTACTCCAGCAAAGCAATCAATTATACATTCTATTAGATATAACTTGGCACAGAACCTATAATACGTGGCTCTCAAAAATAAATTACTTGATAATGACACATCTGAGTTATTGTACATAATTAATAATTTCTTGGAATGCTTAGATTCAGAACACTTGTGTAGGTCGGTTTGTGGACTACAGCAGCATTATGAATGGCATTCACATTCTATGGAATTATCAAGATATGTGTTAAAAATGAATAAAAATAAACTGTTTTGAGAACATTCTTAGTATGTTATTATCTCAGCCATCGCACAGGGCAAAAGCCTTGAAATAATACACGAGAAATTTTTCTGAACGCTCTTTAGTAAATGATCAGCCCAAATTCTTCACAGCAGCAGTTAACTGCTCTATTGTCCTTGTGCTCTCGTTTCTGTCTCAAGCTCTCCTAGCCTGGCTTTCTGTTATCCCGTGCCTCTTGGCTACATCTAGCCTGACTTCCTCCAGACTTCCGGAAGCATTATTACTTTTTATCCTGTAGTAGTACTCTACCTTTGTATGGTAAATCAATTTAGTTTAGTTCATATTCTTATAATTTTCCAATGAATCCTTCATGTCATTCAATCCGGCAATGCCCTGGAGGAAGTGAGCAAATACAAAATCATTTATAATAAATGAGAGGTTGTGGAAAAGGCTGGGATTGCTAACACATTGATATTTTTCTTTCTCTTGGGTGTGTAATTGCTAGCTTACTAACAATAACTCCGTCCCTTCCTCTCCGTCTTTATAAAAGATTCCATAAAGAAAGGAATAGACTGACACTGACATGAATGTTATCTATTTTATTTTAACATCATAAATCTCTCACATTTTAGTACCTTGCTAATATATTTTTCTCAATACACATTAATTATGGTCTTACCTGCATTAGGATGTTATTACTATTATACTGCAGACAAAAATCACAAAATAATTAATCAATAGTTGAAACTAATAAATAGCCAGACATACTAAAGGGTAACGTGAATAGTTAAATTGCCCTCAAGTACAGATTGCCCCATATTCCCAGAGTTACGTTAATGTGGTTGATACAACTTTCCAAGTCCATGAAGATCCCAAACGCTTACAAACATTCAAAAAATAATAAATAAATATTAGGATGAACAACTACTAAACTCTATAGCATTCTCTGTGTAGACAAGATCTACTAGTAGGTCTGACCTCTCTTAGAAATGCTTATTTTACACATAAAGTTTTCTGTTTCCACTATGTAATCCAATTTCCCTGGCTGTAACTGATTAAAAAGGAAGGATGATTGCTCCAAATTAGGCTAATCAGATTATCTCTCTCTGGAATTTATAAATAGGATCCAGAGAGTATCTGCATATGGCTGAAACTATGGGAAGTATAGGATGAGCCTGTGCTATCACAGATAGGAAGAGTCCTGAAAATATTTTAAATCTTTGTGCAGGGTCTCTTGTGAAAGCAGAGAATCAACCCCGGTCTTGAGATAGGACAAAAACAAATTTCCTACCTTGAGTTAGTTTCTTATAATCATGTGTCTTTAACTAATTTAGTAGGCCAGACCAGCATTCTTTCTTCTTTCTAATTATGAGTATTGATGTTTCAGTAAGTAAGTTGAGAATTCTAATGAATTCTTGCCGTAAGGTAATATCTACATATTCACAGAAGGATCAGTGTTTGGTTTACCAGCCAGGACACTCACTTGGGAGGCCTGTGTTTTCTCTATACCCAGTCTTCTGTTGCAATATTAATGTAGAAGCAACTTTTGCTGTTTTCTCAACCAAAAAGACCTCCTTGTACTTGAGATCCTGGAGTGTAAGTTCTCTTTGTACTAGAACAGTGCACAAACAGTAGTAACAATAAATAGTCTCAATACATGTTTAAATGAGCAATTGCATAAATGAGTGAAAAAAAGAATAAATTATAGAACATACAATTTGGGGTATCCAAGAGAGCTGCTAATATATATTTCCTCTGCCTAGGTTCTGAACAAATTCATAATAAAAACAAAGCTATGCTCAGGCCAAAATATCATGTTTATGACTCATAGAAGCTAAGATGAAGAGCATGGATTTGGGTTTTTGTTAAATAGGTTAACTTGGGCAACCTTAGCCACTCAGTCCCAGACAGCATAGAAACAGAAAAAGTAAATTTTATGTCACGAGGGAAAACAAGAAAGTTTGTACCAGCTATAAGCAGGTCAGAATCCAAGAGGATGAGAGCCCAGGTGAATCGAGTAAAAGCAGTAATGTTGCCAAATTTATGCTTCAGATAAGTCATTCCATCTATGCAAGATTTGAATGAGCAAGGAGTCTGAGTGAATAAAGGGAAGAAGAGGCAGAAGTACTACACTGTTGGAATTCTCTGTACTAGGAGTAAAACATTAGGAAGGGGAAAGAGAGATTTTTTTCCCTTTTCGTGCACATTCACAGCAGAGTGTTTGTATAAGGCGAGCGGTACATGTGCTCTGTTGCCTGAGTGCTCTTCAAGGCCCTGGGACTTATGTAATTTTGCAAAACGTGGTGTAGAGTGTCAATTGCTCATGAAAATCTCCAACTCCTAAATTCGTGAGAGATGGGGCTCCTCAGGATGTGTCTATTAACGTCTATCTCTAACCACACAGCTTTATCTAAACTATAATTTGCACAATATCTACCAGCCTTTCCACATATTTGTATGATATCCCAGACTCTTCAGTGTAATTCATCTAGAGATAAACGTAGCTCTGCTAAGTTCAACTGACAACTATAATGCTTTGAGTATTTAGACAATCTAAAGGCCTGGGCCTGTCTGTCTTCCTTCCCCATTGCCAGCATTCTATGATGTGCTCTTGCCATGAATCCATTCAACCACAAATACATATTGTGCATAGTTTTTATGGCATACAATGTTCTAGGTTCTGGAGAATAAACCGATAAAAATAAAATCCCTACTATTGGAAATTTTATTTTAGTGAATGGGAAAGAAACTTAAAAAGATAAATACATACAATCGTCAGTGTTAAGTGGTAAGATGAAAAATAAACAGGAAAGGAATATATGAGAGTAAGAGGCAAGTTTAAATAATTGGGACAGATTGGACCATGTGAGTATCCAGAGAAAAAATTTTCCAGGCAGTAGAAATAGCCAGTAAAAAGGTGTTATGGCGAGTGTCTCTTGATGAGATAAAACTGTTTCTCAACCTTTTATTATCATTAGCTCCCTGCTAAAGAGCCTTTTTAGACAATTATTTTTTCCTAATAATTCCCTGCAAGAAAATTTTCATACTACTTGTATAAATCTGTTTACATATTATATGTATATCTGTGATTTGTTAAAAACAAAGTACAAGATTTTTCACCACACCTCCATAGCGGGAACCAAATTTACACCTCTTGGGAAAATTACCACTCCTGTTGAGACCGCGTTGGCCAGAGAACCAACAAGGAAAGCAGGATATCTGGGGTGGAATGAGAAAGAGGGAGAGCAGAGGACAAGATCAATGAGGTGACATGGGGCCCTGTCTGGTCTTGTGCGCTATTGTAAGGATTTTGGAGTTTACCTTGAGTGAGACAAACAGACTCAGTGTTTTGAAAAGGGCGGGGAAGAGCGCCTTGAAAGCCTCGCCTTTTGCTTCCATCTCGAATGACAATCGTCCTTTCAAAAGAGACACTTTGTGATCTCCCCAGAAATTCTTAAGACATAACATCCAAAGAAGTTTCAGATGAGCCAAACCAAATTAATTTCTTATGTGAAAGCTGGCATGTTTTGGGGGTTTAGGATCATCACCAAAGTTTGACAGTTTCCTGAAGAGGTTGAGCTGAGTTACATCTTGTTGTTATGTTGTTTTTTGTTGTTTCTTAGAATTAAAATTTAAATATAACCCCTATAAATCATAAACGCTTACAATCAAGCCCTACTCAAGGGGCAAGAAAGTATATTTTTTCCGTGGACTTGGGGATGGATTATTTTAGAAAAATTATTTCTTCTACTACAGACATATAAAACTTATTTTTGCTTTAGAAAATTATTATTACCGAACTACTAATATGGGAGGGATTTTCATTATTGCACAGGCCACTCATAATAAGGCTTTTATAACAGTCCACGTCAGTGTTTCCAAATGTCACATTTATCATCAGAGTCATGGGGGTGATTTAAATAATGAGTCCTCTTCATCTCAGACCTATGATCAGAATTTTTCTGATGTGTCCAGGGAATCTTTAACAAGATCCCTGACTAATTATTCTGTGCCCCTAAATTTGATGATCAGTGTTCCAAGTGAGGAACTAGAACATGAACTCATGTTTGAGAAGGAAAATAGAGAAAAGAAAAACATTTAGAGACTGTAGAGGGCTGGATCACCAAATTTAGGGTTTGATTGGGTCTATGAACGAATAAAAAGTAGGGAGAGTAGGATAACTATCAGGTTCTGGACTAAGTAGATAATTGATAGTAGTTATTGCAAATGTAAAAAATAAAAAAGGATCTTGAAAAAAATGAAGGAAGATAATTGATTCTCCCTTAAATTAGATGTTTATTCAAGTAAGCTAGCCATTATAAGAAACAAACTCCAAATTTCTGTGTCTTAACACGGTAGAATAGTTGCTGCTAGTTCCATAACAGTCCAGTGTTCACATGGTAGCATTCTACCTGTGGTGACCAAGCTTTCTGATTTGCATAGGACTGAAGCATTTCCCAAAATGCAGGACTTTCAGTTCTAAAACTAGGAAAGTCCCAGGCAAATGGGGACAACTTGTGGTCACCCTTCATTCTACCTGAATATTCTGAAACTAGGGTTTCTTTCTTCAACTCTACCATTTTTTACTGTTTATGAGTCTTCCTCTGGAACCTCTGTGATTGACCAGTTGGTAAACAAACACAGAAAGCTTAGAGCAGTATGAAAGAGATTTTATAAGGCAAGCCTGAAAGTGACATACATCACATTTTCCTACATTCTATTGGTCAGAACTCAACCATAGTACCATGACTGGTACTAAGGATGCTGGAATATACAGTCTGGAAATGTGAACTAAGAGACGAGACTAACATGTAAACTAAGGAGCCAAAAAGATGAAATCTAAAAAACTCCTCTTTTATTTAGAAATGAGGAGGTCATTAGTAACTTTAAGAAAACAGTTCATATGAAATGAAAAAAGTAGAAGGATACGATTTGGGAAAATAATTAACAGGTTGAGGTAGAAATAATAAGTATAGGCTATTCTTCCTAGAAAATTTGCTATGGAAGGAAAGAGACATATACCATAAGATTTAGAAAGGATCAAGGCCAAAGTGAATGCTGCCTTTTATTCACTTATTCTTTAACTTTAAAATGATGGAAGCTTGATGTTTATGGGCCACTGTGAGATCGCCAATAGAAACGAGACAAATGAAAATGCATGAAACACATGGGATAATGGATAGATGAAGTTCCCAGAGGACACTGAAAGTGATGAAGTTTTGAGCAAATATCAACAAATTCATCTTGGAGAAGAAAAAAGAGACGTCTATCTAGACAATGCAAACAAGCAAGAATATTTGTAGACTCAATTTGGAGGGAAAGCACCACATATCACTTCAATTGTCAACACAAAAGAACAAGTTATCCAGGATGCTCCATTGCCTTCTCTATGACAAATACATGATGTCAAATAAAATTTTTAGAAAGCTGTACAGAACTGATGTGAGAGAGGGTATATGAAACTATTCTTAGAATTATTTTTGATCTTGATTCCTTGGTAATTACTTCACTCAGAACAATTGCATAATACATTAGATATCTTGGATTACAAAGAACAATTGGTTGTGGTGAGAAATTTTAAAAATATACATATATATAAGTAAGGTAAAATATAATGATTTGTAAAGCAAAGAAAAACAATCTTACAGAAGAGGAATATTAAAAGTCATTCTTTCTTAGCTAAGGATGAAGAGTTTCAGTAATGAATCAGCACCTAAAATTTCAGTAGAAGGACTAGCTGAATATGTACTTGACACAGGAAATTTTCCACGTCAGCACTTAAAGCAATGAAGTATTAATTATACTCCATCCACACTGAGGAAGTAGTTAGGTAGCAGTAGAAGAATAAATGCAAACACATCAGCTTGAAACATTGGGTTCTGTAAACAAGCATTCTCAAGACACCTGCATCTTTATTAGCTGTCAAATTTGATCTAAATGTAAATTTTTGAAATGAATCTGATATCAGATGCTGATATACTGATGTTTCTGAAGTACAGTTGCCGATAAATAAATGACATTTACATCTGTAATAGAGGAAAGAGAAATACTAAATATGATCTAAATTTAATCCATATAAGCATAAAGGAGAAAAAAGAAGAGACACGTTAAAATATTTCTATTATTGATAGTCCCTAATAAATCAGTATTTCAGATGTATCCTTTTCTCTAATTTAATTTCTATCAATTTGTTTTAAAATACTGTTAGTCTCAAGTTATTCAAGCCAGGATATTTAATACATCACTGTAATGATCTCCTCAAAATTATTTTCAAGTTCACAGAAATACACTTCGAAATTGCCACAATGAATGTGTCAGATTGGCTGAGCCCTTTTCTTGTTACTAGCTCTGCTGTGAGGCCAGATACCAAAAAGATACGTAGAAAACCAAATATTACTCAAATTTTGTTTTAATAATAGGAACCTGACACTGATTTTCTGGGTTTATATAAATTGAATAAATTATCAAAGGAATGATGTTTTGGTAATAATAATGAAAATAGTAAAATATGTCTGATATACTGTTTTTAAAGAAAACTTTTGGAATTACTTCAATGATACACACTTTAAAATATATACATATACATATATCCCTAACACTAGAGAGTGTATATTTAACTATCAAGTCATTAAGACATATTTGCCAATGCACTCACACCTAAAAAATATAGAAAGGCAAGTCTGTCTTCAAGAAGATAACATATTTCAGTTGTTAATGCAATAAAGTCAGGCACTCAAGGAAACATCCAATATTCTACTAACAGCATCAGTGCATATACAAGAGACCAAGTATGACAGTAGTGAACTTGCAGGCATTGGATTGACTTCTTCTGTAAATCGGTTCAATTGTTTTACGATGCTGTTATACCACTTCTTAGATAAAAAGATTCAGAATTCTGAAAATGAACCTGACTGAACGGAAAACTGCCCCCAACTAAAATTAAATTAGGTGATAAAAATCTGCTCAGTATTTTTTTTTCCCCCTATGGCCACCAAAAAGTGAATAAAAACAGACATCACTTAATGCTCATGATAATACTCATAAAGTATGAGGAGTGCTCAAAATTTCAGAGAAATCTTTTCATTATGTAATTTACTATTTGACATGTTAATAAACAACCACAAATTTATGTGCTGTTACTGTATTAGAGTTCTCCAGAGAAACATACGTAATCAACAGGATATATTACAGGGTAATATAAATAGCAGTATACAAAGAGAGTATATTATATATACATATACATATATATATATGTATATATGCATATTAATGATTGTGGAGGCTAAGTCCAAATTCTGCTGGCAGGCTGAGAAGGCTGGCAGGCTGGAGACCCAGGGAAGAGTTGATATTCTGGCTGGAGTCTGTAAGCAGTCTGGAGGCAGAATTTCCTCTTCCCTGGGGAACTTCAATCTGTTTTTCCTTAAGGCCTTCAGCTGATTAGATGTGGCCCACCCACATTATGGAGGGTAATCTGCTTTACCCAAAGCATACTGATTTAAATGTTAATCTAAAAATATACCTTCACAGAAACATCCACACTGGTATTTGACCAAATATCTCGATGCTGTTGTCTACTCATGTTGACACATAAAATTAACCATCACAATTAGTAACTCAAACTATGATTATTTATGTTTAATAAAGATGATGTCACCTTTTTTAGGTAGTGACTCAACTGGCAGCAAATAAAAGTAAAATATTAACTGCTTAAGGAATTTTAAATAATACTTTAAATTAACCAATAACATCAGAGAAATAATATTGATTTTATGAATAATTTATAAATTTTTTCTTAGATTTTTTTCACTTGTGTTTAACCTACTATCTAGTATAATCAGCTAAGCATAGGTAATCATCATCATTATCAGTATTTGTTGATCATCAGCAGAATATATGGAAATAGACATATAATCAAATAACATTTACTGTAAGTCTAGTAGTTGTTTACATTGTTTAGTATTTTTATTTCTAAGAGAATCTTTAGCTATGAATTATTTTTCCATAAAATCGTGGGTGATAATTGTGCATTAAATCACTTTAATAGCTCCCTCATGTAGATTTTGACTGATTGATTCATAAATAAAAATGAATGAGATATTATACCATTGATGTTGCTTGAAAATGTCATTAAATAATGGAATATATCTCATAACTATATATAAAAGTTTTTATGACTATCCTGGCTTTTCTATCTACTTTTCTTATGAATACCAACTTTAAAATGACAATAATAATTTGATTAGAGAAACAATTTAGAGTTTTTTGTTTTTATAACATTACACTTGTCTCTAATAAATATATGTATATATTTAGTACAGAAAATTATACTAATTTGTGCAAAATTATAGTCTTTAATAAGCATTTGAATAAAGAGTTCATTAAGGAACTAAGAACGAAAAAATTATTTTATTTTAACTATGAATATTGATTGCCAATGGAATGTTCCTATTCAAACCAGTCTCTCCACAATGTTATGCTAAATAATGGAAAGTTCGGTATAATACTAGACAGGCACCAAACATGTTGATCTGCTGCATGAGTGGATGCATTTTTGCTAAAACCAGGTTCATAATTGAACTTCAAACAACAGATGATTAAAGTAAAGCTAGATTTTAACATTATGAATAAATGTATACAATCAGATTTTTAAAATATAAACACATATTTTAAATAAACCTGTATCACTCTATATTAAAGGAAATGAAATGCTTGTCACCTGCAGTCCCTGAACATCCAGCACAATGTTAAGTACTTCATGAACGATTGTTAGACCGACTGATCTCCTGACTAACTGACAATGGATGGATTGAAGGGTAGATGGATGGATGGATGGATGGATGGATGGATGGATGAATAGATGATGGGATTATTCTGAGTACCAGCCACAGTTTATCAAGAAGTGGAAATTCATAACCTGATCCTGAATTAACATCTGTCATCTTTTTAAGCAACTTACATGTCTTCAGTTGATTTTGTAGATTCAAGTGGCTTAATTCCAAAAATGGCTCTCTTCATATATTTATGTTTCACTGTTTATACCAACTGCCCTCTTTAGTAAATCAATGTCTGTATTACCAGTGCTATGACTAGAGTTTTTAATTCTTCCCTACTATAGTATAAATATTCATATTTTTCCTTTTCTTTCTCATTAATTTCTCCTTCTATGGTATTGCTGTTGAAGTCTTGCTTTAGCGATTTTTTCCATCACTCGTACTTTCTCCTGCTGTCTGCACATCCCTTGAGCTTTGCTAAACTGTGCTGCTGCAGTTCTGGGTTAGTACCTCTCTTCCCTGTACTCTGTCGCTCTGATCCTCTTCCGAAGTTGCTGGCCTCCCCTGAAAAAAAAAAGCTATTTGTTTTCTATGCTGTCTGCTATGGTACCTTCTGTCTGTGGTTTTGGGTACATTTTTAAATAGCTGAACTAAAGCAAACCTGTGATTTGGATGGGAAACTGGTTATTTTGCTTGGAAGACCACTACCCAACAAAACTAAATAGCGCCTCTCTGTGGTTTTCTCCATTTCTTTACTTTACTGATCCCATCAAAGCAAACTTTTGCTATTTCAGTAATTTCACACTTACAGTAGTTCATTTAGTGAAAGCCATCAGGATTCTCACGTGTGTAACTGTATGAACTGCTGCCACCATTAACCTTTAATTGCTTGAGTTTTATTAACGACGTTTAGTTACACTGAATATGAGCTTTGCTTTTTCAGGTCGAGTTCTTTAGTAAATGAAGTAAAAATACTCGTGTGGCTCAATGTTATCTGTCTTGGGTGGGGGGAACACGTACCATGCAATACTTTTGTCATTGCTTCACTTTTCTGTTGTAATCAAATAAAATAACAATATTCCTCTCCTTAAAAACTGTCAATTCTAGGAAATAATATTCTAATCAACATGTATTTTGATATTAATAAAAGAATAACATTTACTTTTGAATTGATGAAAGTATAAATTCCATTTATTAATAATTAAATTTATAGAAGAATTTCTAAGTGCTAGACACTGTCCTAATCAATTTATGATCATTGCATCATTCACTCCCTGTATCAAACCTATAAGGTTAAAAATTTTTACTATTGCCCTCATACAAGTGTGTGTCAGAGGAAACAAACTACTTCCCCGAGTTCATATAGCTATGAAAGCTGGAGCTAGGAAAAGAATTCCAGGAGTCCATTCCCAGAGCACTCAGTCTTAAGTTTGTATTAAACAGAAGTTCTCTTGTTTAGAGAAGAAAAAAATAAATTAAACATTATATTTGCCTGCTAACTTTGATGGAGAATCTAGTATGTGTAGATCAGTCAGAAATCTGAAGAACGTTTAGACTCTGCACTGCTTGAATGACAGCTGAGTTGATAATTAGTAGACAGATGACTTAGAAGCACATGGTAACTCTGTTAAAAAATCTACCACACTTTGTGAACAGAATCTTCAACTTGCCAGGAATGTAGTACATTTATTATGCTGCTGCTAAGACTGAGGAGAGTACATAAGTTATTCAGGGTGGGGAGAGATATTAATTTTTTTTACAATGCAAAAGAGATGATTCATGGAATAAAGTGATCAGAATTTATTAATATATTTCTGCATTTAAAATGAATAATTTATTTCATCCTCCCTGTTTGGATAAAGCACAGGCATTGGAATGAATCTAACAGTTAACAAATCCAGCTTTAGTTTCTAAAATGTGGGTGTATTTTAAAAAAGAAACCTTGATGATATATGTTACAATGAATCATTTGTTAATTGCAACAATATTTAAGGTTTAATGCCTTTTAAAAATTTTTCTGTTGGTAGTGAATAAACCAGTGAACAACTGGTATGTTCAGATGCATATTCTTTCGTTTGGATTCTTCTACATATGTTCATAAATATGATAAAACCAGCTCTGTTTTATTTATCCCACCTGCTCCCTTTTCAATCCCAGATTTGAAATATTTCACTTGTTAGAATATAAGGATAAATAATTTTAGTGTGCACAAAAAGGAGGATTCCTGTACAGTTAATTATCTTCGCAGAGCCAGCCCAAAAATATAAATTGAGTACCTACTACGTGCCATGGACTGTTTTACTTGCTGGAGTTTGAGCAATGGACAAGACTCTGAATTTACATTCTCCTCTGGGAAGATAGAGAAGCATAAATAAAACACAGAAATGTAAATAATCATTCAACCCCCTGATAGTTATATGTATTGACCAGAGAATTAAATAAAATGACAGGATGGTAGTGTGGAGCAGTCTCTTCTAAGGAAAGGCTATTGAAAGCTCAGGAGTCCTTAAATCTGATATAGCCTAAGGCTTGCTTTGAACAATAAAAGGTAGCAGAACTGAGGGTGTGCTAGTTCCGGGCCAAGCTTCAAAACCATTGTGTTCTTCTGCTTTCAATTCTGCCTATGAGACACAAATGAGAAGTACAGTATAGTCCCCTGGAAGATAAAAGATCACATGGAGAGAGGTCAGTAGTGCTAGTAGACCTAGACAAGGTCATCCTAGATTAACCAACTGCCAGCTGACACACAGATATATGAGAAAGTCCAGTCTAGATCAGTAGAACTACCTATCTGACTCAGGGTTGACTGGACATGTGTGGGTGAGCCCAGTCAAGTTCAGGGGACAGAACCAACTTACCATTAGCCTTGTGAGCAATAATGAGTGCTTACTGTTTAAGTCCCTGCATGTGCCCATATGTGTACGTACACACACATGCACATACAAGCGTATATTTGTGTATTATACAAGCCTTACTATATGCAGGCTCTGTTTCCCTGAGCCATCCTGCCTGATAATGGAAACTGATTTTCCCCCAGTCAGGCCAGTGGAAGCTGCAATTTAGGTGAATGCAGCGGTTATCTCTCTTCTAAACACACACAATACACCAAAAACTCAGCCTCTCATTGTGCATATTGTCTCTGGGAGTCATAAATCCAGGGACTATGTAGCTGAGGAACTTATCTTAAATGCGACTTGAGAGATTACCTTTAGAAAAGTGAAAGATTTGGGGCAGAATTATCTGACCCCTTACAAAGTCAGGGTCCTGGCGTGCTAGTGATAATCCAGCCCTGGTGCTTTTCATGAATTCCTCAGTTTGAGCAGCTTCTGTTGTTTCGTGCTGCTCAAAGAGCTTCTGGGTCACATATGGTGCGGATTGTGGTAGTTGATTTCTCCTCATCTTTTCCAAAACGAGAACTCCACCCAGTGCACACCTTCCTCTGAAACTCGAAGACCATACTACTAGCACAAAGACCCTGAATCCTAGGAGTGTACCTGTGTATACATGCTATAACCGATCGAGTCTGTTCTAAAGTGCTTACATGTATTAGGATATTAGGAGTACTGCCATGCCGCCATCCCTTTCTCCTCCTATCTTGTTTAATTATATTTTCGGCTGCAACATAACCCTATCTTTTAGGATAGATAATATCAGAGTTTCATTCCTAATTAATAGCATATGTCCTAACCAAATTACAACCTGTAATTTTTTTTTTTTTTTTTGTGAGGAAGATCACCCTGAGCTAACATCCGATGCCAATCCTCCTCTTTTTGCTGAGGAAGACTGGCCCTGGGCTAACATCTGTGCCCATCTTCCTCCACTTTATATGGGACGCCGCCACAGCATGGCTTGACAAGCAGTGTGTCAGTGCGCGCCCAGGATCCGAACCCTGGGCCGCCGAGGCAGAGCGCGCACACTTAACCACTGCACCACCCAGCTGGCCCCACAACCTGTAATTTTTTTGATCCCTGAATTGACAGAATTTTCTGTTTAGATAATATTGCATTTGGTATGATTTTTTCCTGTTAGGATTACTTCTTGAGGCCCATTTTAGTTAACTAGGCCGTATATCATTGCATGGTCACCATAAATTTACCTCTCATTTTGTCTACCACATACTAGGAAATTCTATTACTCTATGTATATACTAATTTATACAAATGATAGCTATTTTTTTTCAGATTTTTAGATTAACAGAGAACTGTGAAGGATCTGATGTTACTTTACTTGCAAGCTAACGTGTTAGCCCGTCTCTCATTCATGGATCTGGCAGAAAACAGGATAGTCCTGGGTCAGAGACAAAGGATTTTATTATTCATGTCAATAGCAGCAGCGACATACCAGTATTTTCCCATGCCAGTTCCCAAGTCCCAACTCCCACAGGGAGATGTAAATAGGGGCGAGTGACATGAGCACATTGAGTAGGTTTTGTTACAGGAATGCTGAGGCTGGGAAGCCTGATCCAGACTTCTCCAAAAGAGAAACTATCATTGTCTCAGTTCACAAGAAATGCAAAAACCCAAGAGGCCCATGGCGCATTGTCTACTGACGTGGAATTACAGATCTGGGAACAATTTTTCAAGTGCAGATGATTGAGCTACTTCAACAAGTGAAAATCTTATTTTGTGGGAAAAATATAAGTAAAATAGAAACAGAGAAAATAGAGGTGTCATATTGAAAGGAGCAAAGTATGGCTCCAATGAAGACAATGAATTATATTAATATATATATATTCAAGTTCAAGAGACCAACTGAAAAATAAAACTGTATTCACATAATGTAAGGCTTAGAATGAGATTTCTGCATCCCTTTCTGAGGGTATAATAGCTATTTTAATTCTTATTTTTCTGATCCTTAGTAAAAGTAATTTTAAATTAATTCTTTGTGGGAATCATGCCCTTAGACCTGTGGAGTCTGATGCTAACTCTGGGTGTTCAGTGTCAGAATTATATAGCACTACAACCAGTTGGGGTTGAAACAGAATACTATGTATATACTGCTGATGACAAATATAATTCTTTAGCTCAGATTTCTCTCCTGACTTCTGCCTGTGCTGGTCATTGTCTGCATTTCTCCCTAAAACTGATCTCATCACTTAACTTTCGTTCCACACTTACTCTTCCTCCATTGTTTCTATATTAGTAAATGGCAAACCACATCTACCCATCCACCCATCAAGCCAGAAACAATGAACCCATCTTTGATCCCTCCTCCTTTTACACCTCACATACCCAATCATCTGCTTCTCATAACTCTGGAATCTGTCCACCTCTCTGCGTCTCCACTGCCACCAACCTAGTCCAGGTCACCATGATCTGGACGCCCACACTAGTCTTCAAGTGGTCTTGCATGGTCTTCCATTTAATCCTCTCCAGTGATGCCATATTTACCTTCAAATGGCTTCATTTGTCTTCAAGATAAATTATAAACTTTTTCACATATGTTATCAGGCCATTCATTTTCTGAGCCTCGTCACCCACCTCTCTTCCTTCGAAGTTCTGTGCCTTAGTTCTAAAGACTGTTCTTCAATTTCCTGTAGTGCTCAGATAAACTCTCCCCTCACAGCCTCCCCACATACTATTATCTCCTCTTGTATTCCTTCTTTACCTGGGTCAATATCTACTTATTTCTACAGTCTCAACCCAGGTAAAGAAGGAATACAATTACCACATCTTCTGAGATCCCTTCATAGACCTCAAGGCTATTTGAAGTCCACACTGTGTGTTTCCAATATACCCCATATATTGCATATTGTTTTTAAATTCATCTAAATGAATTATTGAATTCATATCTTTCTGATATAGTAACCTCAGTGAGGGCGTGGAGGGTGCTTGTCTTGTTTACTAAAATCCCCTAAGCACTTAGAAGTCATTCAAATTTAGACAAATCATTGACTAATACATTGCAATTGTTTTTCCCAGAGTACCTGAAATCCACGAATTTGTTACTCAGAAACATAACGCTTATTATGCTCACATACAAATGTCTATTTCAACTAAAAAAACTCTTTTTCAGGTCGAACCTTCTTTTATTCATATTTTGACATCGTGGCCAGGTTTTTGGCTTTCTGATTTTTTGCCTGTGTTTTGCACACTTGAAACACAGGAATAAATCAAAGAATATTTGTCAAATTTCATGCCTGCTTATCAGCAGCACTTCAGGTGTTTTAAGTGGAAGAGAGGAGAAACGCCCCCGTGAAGAACATCAGTGAATTCCTCCATTTACTACTTCCAGCAGCAGTAAAATCAATTGTATCTAAGAGGCAAAACAGTACGCTAATAAGACCTTCTATTCAGGATTGTCAGCTAAATGGTCAATTTTCACTTTCTACAGCAGTATATTAACCCATTCTAGATCTAACATCTTAAATTATAACAGAAAAATGGTCACTGCTGTTATTTACTGAAGGTTGATTCCGGGTAATGTTGGAAGTAATTTTCAGGAATTATTTTTTTCCAAAGGCCCAACAAAAACTATGCAATAGAGAATAAATCCACAAATGTTTATTGAGCCCCATCTATGGGCAGGCAGTGTTCTAGTTGATGGGTCAATAACAAAGAAAAAATTGGATATAAAAATCCATGCTTTCTTGGAGTTGCATTTTAGCATGGGAAATAGACAATAATGAAATGAATAAATTGCATAATGTATTAGATGATGATAAGGGCTATAGAGAGACATAAAGCTGGCAATGGGTTTTGGGGAGTGGTTGTGACAAAGATTCTCTCCTTGACCAAACTCTACTCAGGGTTCCCTGAACTCTCTTCTCAATTAGTCCCTGATGTTTGGACTTCTGTTTTCATCTCTGCATTGCCCAATTTTAGCAAGAATCTATCTAAGTCAGGTTAGCCAGAATCCTTGATGTCTAATCTGGTTCTTCAATCTCCAGCATTCCCAAGTGATGTCTGATCACCCTGTTCTGCCTTCAACAGAGGCCTGTTAGCTAGGTTTAGCCCAAATCCCTCCTTACCTCTGATGTTCCCTCTTAGTAATTCTCCATCCTGCTCCTTGGCTATAAACTCCTGCTTTTCCTTGTTGACTATGGAGTTGAGCCCAGTCTCCCCACCAACTTCTTGAAAAGAATAGTGGAAATTTCCTATACTCTATGCAAATATAAGAAATAGAGAATAAATATTTCCCTATTAATCAAGTATATGCATTGGATATATTTTCCTTATATGCTTTTCTTTAACCTTTATTTATGGTGTCTTTTCGTGAACAGATTTTTTTTAAATCCTTTTATGTCTATCAGTATTACAGTACTGTTCAATGCAGTTGTGTTTTATTGCTTTTTCTTAAGGAATCCTTCATAACTTTGAGTCATCAGCTACTCTGCTACAATTCTTTCTAAAACATAAAGTGTTTATTTTTCATGTTATATTCGAAATACACATAAAGTTTATTTTGGGGTCATTATGTCTAAGTCCATTAGTTGGGAATGTAGTGAGTGCAGAAAATGCTACTAAATGCAATAAAAAGCTAAATTTTAAGTAACACTCACAATCTTGTAGTACTGCCTTTATTTATTTATTAATGTTTTTGTGAGGAAGATCAGCCCTGAGCTAACCTCCACGCCAATCCTCCTCTTTTTGTGGAGGAAGACTGGCCCTGAGCTAACATCCGTGCTGATCTTCCTCCACATTACGTGAGACACCGCCACAGCATGGCCTGACAAGTGGCTCATTGGTGCGCACCCGGGATCCGAACCCGGGCCGCCGGCAGCAGAGTGCGCGCACTTAATCGCTACGCCACAGTCCCGGCCCCCAAGTACTCCTTTAGATTCAGTGAAGAGAGGCCCCTAACTAGGGGTCTCTGCCTAGGAGCATAGAAATACATCAGAATGTAAAATATAGTTTTACACCAAATTTTTCAATTTTGTTTTTAGGCAGGTATAATTGTCAAGTTGAGAAGGTAGAACATGTTTTAGTTAAAAGTTTATCTTGGTTTGTATTTTTAAATATTTGTATATATGGATGGCATGTGGACCTGCATTTGTTTTCTTGTCCCAGGTCCCACAATTTTTCAGAGCAGGCCTATTACCCCATGGACAGGAAAAAATATAGTATGATATGAAAAATTGATAGAGTTACATTAAAAATACCCATGATAAAGTCAAAAGTATAAATCAGCAATTAATTATATAGATAAATGTTAAAGAATAGAGTCATAGATAATCAGACAGGGTGATTTAAAAAATAAATTATTTCTAACCAAAGATTACATTTTATGAGCTACTCTCCCTTCACATTAAAATATTTAAAATTATTGTCATTACACATCTAATCAAATGATTTTGAATTATCTCTGCGAAGTAATTAAAAGATCTTCAGGTAGCTATGTGAGGAAACTGAGCTCAGGTTCAAAAAAGAGTCTCTAAACCTTACACTGAAGGCTATAGGAAATAAAACTGCTAGAACTGGCATTTGATGTTATCCTTGGAAGAATTTTAACACTAAAAAATTCATATGTGATAACTAATGAATGGAATGAATGGATGTATTTAATGTGTAGAAAGAATATTCTAAATCACTGTTTCACAATTATTTTTAACAAATAAATCAAACTTTTTAATGTAATATTTTTCATAGAGCAGAGGAAAACTTACTATTTTGAAATTCAGATAGTGTTATAAAATATCAACATAAGAAATAACTACTGTGGCAATCCTTAGAGAATTTTCTCATATCTGCACGTGTTTGTACAACATCAGTGTGTGTGTGTGTGTGTGTGTGTGTGTGTAATTAAGCCTTCAGGCAAAGGTAGAGGATAATGACAGATAAGAAGTTGAGCTTTGTAGGCCGAAAGCATTATTTTTTTGTTTGTTTGTTTTTGCAGGGAAGGATTTGCCCTAAGCTAACATCTGTTGCCAATCTTCCTCTTTTTCTTTTCTCCCCAAAGCCCCAGTGCATGGTTGTATATACCAGTTGTAAGCCCTTCTAGTTTTTCTATGTGAGCCACCACCACAGCATGAAAACTGACAGAAGGGTAGTGTGGTTCCTCAACCAGTGAATAAACCCCAGCCGTCAAAGCAGTGAGAGCCCTGAACTTTAACCTCTAGACGGTCATGGCTGGCTGCAAAAGCATTATTCTTAAGGAGTGTGATTCTAAACCCACTATTGATGTTTATTTGTTTCAAATTTTAGGACCAATCTGATTAGGCCAATACCAATTTGGCAATAATAACCAGAACAATAGAGAGTTCCATAGTATCCAACCAGTAAATATTTTGTTTTTCATTTTTTGGTCTTTGATAGAATTAATTATGGCTAGGTTGTTCTAAGGTTTCTGAATCTAGAATACTTGACCAATCCCCAGAATGATCCCAATACCTCTATATGGGATCACATCTTCCTGTTTACTGGATATTTATGTAAGATCCATACCTACTACATTGCTCAGAGAGCAAGGTGTACTATTAACTTCAAGTGCTCTTTCAGCTATAAATTGCTCCAAGTTGTCTGTACTAGACAAAAGAAATGTAGAAATTAAATAAAATAAACAATAGTATTGAGATAGGCAGGAAGCTAGATATGAGCTGGGAGCAAGGTCACTCCACCAGGTGCAGTGTCCTAATTACCCAGCAGTGGCTCTTCTGACGTGCAACACTTCCCCTGCCCTTGACCCAGAGTAGCCCCAAGCCTCATTATACCCTCATTTGCATTGTGGTTTTCACCCCCCTTGTGGGGGATCACCCCCATGACAGTTCCGGAGATGCCTATGTAAGGGAAAAATCTCCCCCTCCGGACATGGGGGTGGAGACAATGCCCTGGTTGGTCCACATTCCAAGACCCTCACCTGCCCCTGAGACCCACCTTCCTTCGCCACTGACCACCACAACTTTGGTGCAGTTGCTCCCCTCAAGCCTGCCTGCCCTCTCCTTGGGGGTGTACTTTCGCTTTGCTAATAACTCTTCCTTGTTAAAACTTCTGCTGTGTGTCCACTCTCAAATTCTTTTGTGTCTGTGGACCAGGAACCTGGGACCCCATTGCGCCCATCCAACCAGTGCCGGTGGCACTATTATACGTGATTTTCCTTCCTGACAGATAGATCTTAACTAAAAAGGTACTCAACAAACAAGAAAAGTGAATCATAAGTAACAGTACTAGAAAAGAAGTGAGCTATCTAATTTTCAGCAAAATCATTTAGTCATTTGTTCTTTAAATGTCGCATTCTCATGGGCCGGCCCCATGGCTTAGCGGTTAAGTGCGCGTGCTCCGCTGCTGGCGGCCCAGGTTCGGATCTCGGGCGCGCACCGACGCACCGCTTCTCCAGCCATGCTGAGGCCACGTCCCACATACAGCAACTAGAAGGCTGTGCAACTATGACATACAACTATCTACTGGGGCTTTGGGGGAAAAAAATAAAAAAAATAAATAAAAAAAAATGTCGCATTCTTGAAAATGTGCAAAGAAATTATCCAGTCACCCAGTTAAACGCAAGTCAAATTAAAATTATTTTTGGATCTGTTGAGCTGCATTACTTCGTGTCTGAAGCTAGCTATTCTGACTGGGTCATTGAAGCATTATCATTCGGTAGTCAAGCTACTGTTCTGCACTTTTCATTCCACTCTGAATTAATTTTATATGGAAACAAAAAGAAAAAAATACCATAGTAGGTCACAGAATTCATGATGTATACATTTTTTACTTTCTTTGAGGAGAAAATTTAAATTTATTTATCTTTACATGAACAATGTAAATCAACTGGGAAACACTGTTTTTAAATGAAAGCAGAGAACGTAGTCTACAAAGAGCTAAATTACAGGAAGATTTCTCTGAAAAAGTGAGATGATGGAAATGGAGACGTGATGGAAGATAGTTCCAGAGGATAGTAAGAGGAAAACAAAAACTGAGGAGAAGCCTCAGAGCTAAGAAGGCCATTCCTGCATGACTGCACAATTCCTGGGCTGCCAAAAAAAGCTGTGCTCCCGTGTTTCCATCTTATTAATAAAAATGTCAGTTATGGTCGTAAAATTATTGTCAAATGACACTTACCTGTAGAACACTATATATTTCTTCTTTCCAAAAATGTGTTTTAGAACTACAAAATAATGACTGGTTATAAACAGTTCAATTAATGAGAGACTTGAAAGCATCTAGGGATTAATTATAATTCACGATTCTTTGTGAAGTTATTCTCAAACTAAATTGCTTCTAATTATTGTGAACTTTTTGTTCAGTCACAAAGGTTTGCTGTATAATAATTTTAAAACATTTCTGAAACAAAGCAGCATCCCAAACACTTTTGGCTTTGGCCTAGTATTTCATTAAAGTATAAGTATTTCAATTACCAAATAATAAGGCTTCCCCATCTAGGGGATTAACTGCATATAAAATTATTAATTTATTTAAAGTGTACTTATAGTTATTCATTAAAAATTACATTAAAAATCCATCTTTCAGAACACAAGACTAATTTCCCAATTATTTTGTGAAATCTTTACTTCGTCCCAGAGGCCGTCATCCATATTCTGTTAAAATGAACAAGAATTTAAGAGAGAGATGTTATTCTCTCATAAGCAAGTAATAATTGAAATTAGAAAATAAATAGAATTTAAAAAGGAGTAAAAATCTTCATGCAAAACTTATCAAATTCAATCAAAACTTTTGCTTGAGGAAAATTTATAATGTTAATGGAACATGTTAGACAGTTATCTAGAATAAAACAAAGTTAGCTAAGTGGTCAAATAAATAATTTCAGAAATAGAATGTAAATCCAAAGAAAAATACAATAAGGGAATGAAAACTAACAAATGAATATAACCAGAGATAAACAACAGAATGAGAATCTGGCTTTCTAACATGACTCACAAAAAAGATAAACTTCTGGAAGAGTGCTCAGGGAAGAAAGAAAGGAAGAAGTTATATATTAATAGGCAAAACAGAAAAAATAGGGCAAAACCAGATTAAAATTAAAAAAATATATAAGGGAATATCATAATCAACTTTGTGATAATTTAACAAGAAAATGTACACTACTAGGAGACAACTCAATAAAAGCTAACACACCAAGAATTAAAAATCTGGATTGATCTTTAACCTACAAATTTCGGGAAACCAGCAAAATAAAATCAGGCTTATTTCTTTTTACTGGGGTTTTCAAAAAACAACAACAAAAAAAACCCCAGATAATTCTTATGTAAAACAATCCAGAAAATAGAAAATTTGAACAAAACTCCTGTCCTAAATTTATGTATTCCATACATAATCACATTATGTTATTACATAAATACATAGTTCTTAACACTAAAATCAGATAAGGATTCTCTAGGAGAAGAAACAGAAAACGATAGGCTAGTATCATGTATGTGCAGTACACAGTTCCAAAAATTCAAATAAAATGTTAGCTGAATCAATCCAGAAAATAGAATAAACATTGAAAAAAATTGGAAACAGTCTAACGGTTTTCTCTGTTAGAGGAATAGATACATAATGTCACTAAAAATATTAAGTAGCAGTTAAACAAATGAATTACTTCTACATACATCTGCACAAGTAAATCATAGAAAATGTTGAATTATTAAACCCAGGCAAAAAGTGTTGCATACAATATTATGCCAAATATGTAACTTTTGAACACAAAACACGTCTATATGTTTGTATGGATGCACTCAAATTCAGTAAAAAAGAAAACGAAACACTTTGTATGACAAAAGTGTACACCAAATTTAGTATAACTTTTAACTCTGGCCACGGAGGAAGGTGGGAGAGATGGGTGGAGCTTTTCAGGTGTATCTACAGAATTGCATTTCATTATACTTCATGTATATATTTAAAGCTCAAATGGCCAAATATTATCATTGCTGCTATGAAACCCACTGGGGACCTTCTGGGTATAATTGAAACTGGCCCCTGAACACACAGGGCAAGGAGAGACCCAAGAAAAAGGCAGACCACTCCAGATGGGTAGGTGGCAAGTTTAATAAGCAAGGGAACTTACTCATGAGGCTTGTCTTGGGTGACTACAAAATGAGTAGATTTCCACGCTAGCTGGCCAAATCTTAAAAGTTTGTGTAGAAGCTGTAACTGGGTTCAGTCATGTACACAGTCCAGATAGTCTCATCACCTTATTACCATCTCAAGGCTGTACCCTTGGAGCTGCCTCTGGGAATGGGGAAAGAAAGCGGAATGCACGTTCCAAAAAGAGGGAGGGGGCGGGGAGCCTCCAATTGCCGGGGTCCAGCTTGAGGCTCAAACCAGCGCTCAGGTCTTTTTGATGACCTCCGCCAACAATCGTCCATTCAAACTTGGTGATTTATATAAACTGGCCTATAATATTAAATTCTTATTTGAAATTTTTGTCACTAAAAAAATGAGATATTATAAAAATAATACAATGACTATGATTTTCATAGAAGTGACCTCATTTAAAATGTCAACTACAAATAAACATATATTAGCAATAAAAGGATGTGTAACTCTAAAAAATTTAAACACTACAGTTTTAAAAAGTGGTTAAGAAAACCTCAGTAAATAAATTTTAAAAAGGCTTTCTGACAATATTATAGAGTAGCAGAGCTGGTATTTACAAAACCAGCATTTATTTCCTTTTCCACCCCCACTCTATAGAAAAATTGGAAAGAAGGTGGAAAGAAAACACAGGACCTGCATATTTTTTAAAACTTCTTCAACAAGCTTGCTTACTTGATCTTTAATCTGATTTTATAGATGATAGACTGAAATGTGCCCCCAACCCCAAATTTATATTTTGAAGCCCTAACCATCAATGTTTCTATATTTGGTGAGGGTTCTATAAGGAGGTAAGTAACGTTAAATGAGGTCGTAAGGCTAGGGCTCTAATCCAATAGGACTCTTGTTCTTATAAGAAGAGGAAGAGACACCAGATCTCTCTCTCAAGGCACATACAAAAGAAAGGCCATGTTTATGTGATGACACCATCAGAAGATGGTTTCATGCAAGCCAGGGAGAGAGGTCTCACCAGAAACCGACACTGCTGGCACCTTGATCTTGGACTTCCACCCTCCAGAAGTGCGACAAAATAAATATCTGTTGTTTAAGCCATCCAGTTTGTGGTATTTTGTTATGGCAGCCCTAACAAGCTAATATAATAGGTTTGCTTAAAGTCTGTCCTCTCCACTAATCTATTGAGGGTATGTTAAAGTTCAGAGTTACACACATTTTAGATTTCTAAGACAAATGACCTTTATTCTAAATTACTTATTAAACAACATAGAATCGTCCTATAAGAGTAAAATATTTGTGGGCTTTTTTTTTTTGGGTGAGGATGATTGGCCCTCTAACATCTGTTGCCAATCTTCCTCTTTTTGCTTGAGGAAGATTATCACTAGGCTAACATCTGTGTCAATCTTCCTCTATTTTCGCATATGGGACGCTGCCACAGTTATGGCTTGATGAGCAGTGTGTATGTCCACGCCCAGGATCTGAACCCACGAACCCCAGGCCACCGAAGCGTAGCACACGAACTTAACCACTACACTACCAGGTTGGCCCTTCTGGGTTTTTTTTAAGTGAAATAAATATGGTAATTTTTTATTAAAACATACCACTGGTTTTAATCAGACATGGTTTATCCGTAACTTTTCTGTGTGAGTCCAATTCAGTTCTGCTCTATTTATACTAGCTTAACCTTTCAAAAGTTTAAAACTACATCTTCATTCAAAATCATTCAATAATTTAGAGTATTTTGGAAATTAAGATTCTGTATTATAATTTAAAATATATACTACATTCTCCTATACTTCAGAGACCCTTTATTTGTTTCCATTTGGTCATTAGTAATCGGAGGTGTTTGAAAATGAAATTACTTGTTGTTATTTTAACTCATGACTGTATTTCCCCAGATGTTTCAAAAGTTGTTCTCTAATTCATGTTCCATTACTTCTTCATTTTTACCATGCATTCCACTGGTAGGTTATTAGTGTAGAATATAATTTTAATCAAGAAACAACTATGAATTTTTACAGTATTTTGGAGCAAACATATATTCCTCAACCACATGTTTAATATGTGTGAACGACTCGATTGTTATCCTCATATATCCCCACATTTTTGCCATCATACATTTTCCATCCGCACATTTATAACAGTATTTATAATTCATTAGACTTATTTCTATTTCCTAGCCATTACTTCAGCCACTTGTGAAGCCATAAGTTCTCTTCCCCTTTCCTCACAATTTATGGAACTGAAAAGTCACCTCTCCCAGGAAGTCAATTTTGAAAATTCTAGCTCCTTTTGGAAACTACTTTTCCCTTTCTCGAATAATGTTTAGAATTTGTAGTACATACTTAAATGCCTAATTATATTCAAACACATAGTTATGCATGTATATTTAATAGGCATAGGCAGACTAATGCTGATGTCTCTTAATGTATATGAAATACATAAAATAAAAATATTTTTACATATAAGATATATATGTATATCCAGTGTTCCAAACTAAGAGCAAAACATATTTTCTTTATAATTTATGTATTTCATCTACATCAAGAGACATTATATAGGCTTTAAATGTGATATAACAAATATGATTTGAGGACCTAAAACTTAAATATTATGTTTAGTCATAAAACATAAAACATAAAAGTCTGGAAAAGTCACAATACATTACAATATCAAGCATAAAATTGTTGATTTTATTTTTTTTGCATTATTCTCATATTGTTTTTATATTACTGAAGAAAATTGAAAGTTTCCTATATTTTGTTATATTAGTTTAAATTGCTTAGTAAAATAGCACTGCATCAACTCTCTCTCTCCCTCTCTCTGTGTATCTATCTAACTAATTATTTAAGGTACATTTTGATATCCTTGTACTGACCATGATCTCAATCTTTTGTGTTCCCTATGCCTTTAGCCACTTTACACTGCTGGGCCTTTCATGCATTAATTTTCTGTTGGTCTAAACACAAAAATTAGAGCTAGGAGTAATCAATTCATAACCCCTCCCCTGTCAGATTTCACTAGAAAATCTAGTGAGTTTTTAAGAGTGTCAATGGAAGTTCTTTTAGGCAAATACAGAATGAAATATAGCAAATATTCTATACATCCTTCAAATAGTCAGCACAAGGTAACTTCAACAATGGAAGATAGTAGAAGAGTTTAAGGAGACATAACGTATAAAATGATCGAAAATAGGTTAGTTGGGTGACAGCAAGACTCTAGCCTTGTAGGAAGTCCAGCCCAAATTTCTCCCCAGAATTCCAAGCTCATACATCTTATTCCAAACTACACTTAAATAGTAAAAATAAATAAATAAATAAAAGCTTCTCAAAACTACTGTTTTCACCAAACCTATTTCCTCCACAACTTTCTATTTCTTAGTAGAGAACTTCATCATTCTGGTTGCTTAGGCCAGAATACGTGGAAACATAATTGGCTTCAACAACTCATATGGAATTCATTAGGAAATCCCACTGGCTATGTTTTCAAAATATATCCAAAATCTGAGCACTAATCCATTTCCACTCTTGCTAACTTGGTCCAAGTCTTCGCCATCTGTCACCAGGATTATTTCAAAATCGACTAATCATACTGCTTCCATCACTGATCAGCATCCTTGCCACCAATCTATGTAAGCACAGTTGCCAGAGTAATCCTTGTAAAATGTAAGGCAATTTCATGCAATTCCAATAAATATAGTACACTCTTCCCCCACATATGTAGCAGTTGGTTGTAAGGTTCACATGGAAAAATAAATATTAAGTAATCGAAAATCCTGAAAATAGAGCAATGACGTTACCCTAGATTTGTTAGATAGCAAAACATATTATAAACTATTCTAATGACTGTAAACTCAAGGAACAGTACAGACAGTCCATAAATATGCCTAAGTACAGGGGAAATTGTCATCTATAATTAAGATGGCAGCTCAAATAGTTGAGCAAAGGTGGACTTTTTATTAAATAGTGTTGACAAAACTGGATAGCCATTTTGCAAAAGAAAATGATAAAATAGAAACATAAAACACACATATGCTAGAAAATCAAATGTTACCTAAATGTAAAAAATTAAATTATACAAGCAATAGAAGAAATCATGTGTAGATTCTCTTTTAATTTGGGTGTAGGAGAAGATTTTTTAAAGTATAAATTAAAAAAAGTGGATGAAATAAAAGAACAATACATTCAAGTGTGTAAAAAATTTGTGTGGAAAAACAAGTAAAATATTACTTATGAAAATAAACGGCAAACTGGAACATATATTTGTAATTAATATAACAGAAAAAAGGCCAATATCACAAATATGTAAATATTTTTTAAATCACTTTATTGAGGTATGATTGACATACAAAAAAGCTGTACATATTTAATGTATACAACTTGATGCATTTGGAGAGAAGGATACATCCATGAAATCATCACCATAATCTATGCTCTAAAGATATACATCACCTTCAAAAGTTTCCTCCTACTCTCTTTATTTATAATTTTTTGTGTGTGACATTAACTTTTAACATAAGTTCTACCCTCTTAGCAAATTTTTAAGTATACAACATAGTATTCTTAACTATAGGCTCTATACTGTACTGTAGATGTCTAGGACTTATCCATCTTGCAAACCTTAAGCTTTGTACCCTTTAACTAATTCCCCCGAGTTTTCCCCTACCCTAAACCCTTGGCAACAATCCTACTCTCTGCTTCTATGAGTTTGACTCTCAGATTCTTCATATAAGTGAGATCATGCAGTAGTGGCCCTTTTGTGTCTGGATTATTTCACTTAGCATAATGTCCTCCATGTTCAACCATATTGTTGTAAATGACAGAATTTCCTCCTTTTTAAGGCCGAATAATATTCCATTGTATGTATATACCACATTTTCTTGAATATTGAAAAAAAAAGACTAAACACCTGATTGAAAAATGTGCAAAAGTAACAAACACACATACACACATACATAAGATGAGTAATACACACACACAGATTTAAATGTGGCTCTCGAAAATTTGAAAGAATGATCAAAACTTATGAGAAATAACGATTAAACTATACTGAGATATCATTTCTTATCTCATTATGACAAAGATTAAAAGCCTAACAATACACTTGATTGCAACCTATAGGGTAACAGGCACGCTCATGCATGGCTAGTGCATTTGTAAATTTGTATAACTCCAATGTATAGAATATGACATCTTTCAAGAAAATCTACATTTGCATTTACACTTTACAACTAGTAATTCTATTTAAAGAAATTTAATCTGAAGTTATACCACCAATAATACAAATATATACAAAGATATTCATTATGGAATTATTTGAAATAGTAAGATATCAGAAACAACCTGCCCTGGGAGACTGGTTGCAAACTATGGTATATATAGTAATGGAATACTATGAAGCTATAAAACAGTATGGAAAGACTTTTATATACAGAGTGATTTCCAGGACAAATTATTATTATCTTAGAGAAAAGCAATGTGCAATTAGATAGATAGATGATGAATAAATAGATAGATAGATAGATAGAATATATATGTATATATATATATATTTCTTGATACTTTTGATATATATATATATATATGAGATATTCTTACTTTTGGAAGAAAATGAGACATATGAGTATATATTTGTGATCTTATTTTTGAAAAAATAAAATACATGCAGACCACAAACACAAAACTAATTAAATCACTTACTGATAAGAACATCAGTGGGATAGTAGAGATATAGAATGGAGTGAGACTTTGATATTTGAACTCTGTTAATTATTCTTGAAGTCAAACAATACAATTAAACCTAAATTATATCAAACAGGTGGAGAAAAACTAAAATTGAATACAAATAGAATAAATAATTACATCAACTTGATAATATGCAGAGAACACATAAAATCACCCACACGCAGAGAATTAATGATTTCAAGTAGCCTTGAATACCATACTTTGATTGTACTTCCTCTATGGGATATAGTCTTAAGGAGAAAAAAAGAAAAAGAATCTTGGACTCAAGAGGTTTGGTAGTGGTATTGTTGTTAATAGTAGTGGTATTGGTGAAGCAATTCCAATACTATTTTGTATACATTGTAAAAGGAAATAAAATACATTGATATAGTTGGGAACTCAGATATTGTGTATGGGAAAAGAGAGCTATGAATACCAATATGGGTAAAGTGAGAACACCCAATTTTGGTGGTGGGAGGGTTGGAATTGCAAGTATACTATGAATTTATAGATAAAAACACGGATGGGTAGATAACACAGACCATCAACAAGGTCTAGGAGCAGTGACATCACTCTAATGAGCATGACTAGACCCCAGTCATGTTTTTGTAAACTGTTCACAAGCTTCTTTGATAAATAAGTGATTTTGGGTCTGGAGAATGAAAAACACAAACTAAGCCTCCCACCATTTTGTATGTCAGAAATCAAGGATGTACTTACATAAGGTCACCTATCCAAGAGCAGGAGACGTAGCTGACCTACCTAATACGTAGACACAAGCACAGGGAAAGAGGCAAAATGAAGAGGCAAAAGAATACATTCCAAGTAAGGGAACAGGACAAAACCCCAGAAAAGGAACTAAGTGAAACAGAAATGAGCAACCTACCCAACAGAGAGTTCAAACTAAGAGTGTTAAGGATGCTCACTGATCTGGGGAGAAGAATAGATGGACTCAGTGAGAATGTCAACAAAGAAATGGAAGATATAAAAAAGAACCAATCAGAAATGAAGAATACAATACTGGAAACGAAAAATTCATTAGAGGGACTCAAAAGCAGAGTAGAGGATACAGAAGAACGGATCTGTGAGCTGGAAGAAAGACTAGAAGAAATTACCCAAGGTGAACAGGTAAAAGAGAAAAGAATTAAAAAGAGTGAGGACAGTCTAAGGGACCTCTGGGACAACATCAAGCGCACTAACATCCGTGTTATAGGTGTCCCGGAAGGAGAAGAGCGAGACAAGGGGGCAGAGAATCTATTTCAAGAAATAATAGATGAAAACTTCCCTAACCTAAGGAAGGAAACAGACATCCAGGTACAGGATGCACAGAGAGCCCCAAACAAGATAAACCCAAAGAGGCCCACACCAAGACACATCATAATCAAAATGTCCAGAATTAAAGATAAAGAGAGAATCCTAAAAGCCGCAAGAGAATGTCAAGTTACATACAAAGGAAACCCCATAAGGCTATCAGCTGACTTCTCAGCAGAAACCTTACAGGCTAGAAGAGAATGGCACGATATATTTAAAGTGCTAAAAGGAAAAAACTTACAGCCAAGAATACTCTACCCAGCAAGGTTATCATTCAAAATGGAAGGAGAGATCAAAATTTTCCCAGATAAGCAAAAATTAAAGGAGCTTGTCACCAAGAAACCAGTGTTACAAGAAATGTTAAAGGGACTGATTTAAGGGGAAAAAAGAAGACCACAAAAAGGAAAAATTATCTATTTCCACGATTAGAACGTAATGGATGCAAATGCACAAAAAAGAGGTTGGATATGATATCAAAAATATAAAAGGAGGGAGGAGGGTAGATAAAGAGTACAGCTTTCAGACAGAGGTCGAACTAAAGTGACCATCAATTCTGTATAGAAGAAGTAAGGAACAGAGAAGGACTACTAAAACACTGAGGAAAAAAAAAAAAAGTTAAAAAATGGCAGTAAGAACATACTTATCAATAGCTACTTTAAACGTCAATGGACTAAATGCTCCAATTAAAAGGCATAGGGTGGCTGACTGGATAAAAAAACAAGACCCATATATATGCTGCATACAAGAGACACACTTCAGACCTAAAGACACTCACAAACTGAAAGTGAAGGGATGGAAAAAGATACTCCACGCAAATGGCAATGAAAAGAAAGCTGGGGTAGCAGTACTCATATCAGACAAAATAGACTTTCAAACAAAAACTGTAAAAAGAGACAAAGAAGGGCAGTACATAATGATCAAGGGAACAATCCAACAAGAGGATATAACACTTGTAAATATCTACGCACCCAATGTAGGTGCACCTAAATATATAAAGCAATTATTAACAGACATAAAAACAAAAATAGACAGTAACACAATAATAGTAGGGGACTTTAACACTCCACTTACACCAACGGATAGATCATCCAAACAGAAGATCAATAAGGAAACATTGGCCTTAAACGACACACTAGAACAGATGGACCTAGTAGATATATACAGAGCATTCCATCCAAAAACCGAAGAATACACGTTCTTTTCAAATGCACATGGAACGTTCTCCAGGATTGATCACATATTAGGCCACAAAACAAGTCTCCATAAATTTAAGAAGATTGAAATAATACCAAGCATCTTTTCTGACCACAAAGGTATGAAACTAGAAATCAACTATAGGAAGAAAATCAGAAAAGCCACAAGTACATGGAGATTAAACAAAATGCTACTGAACAACGACTGGGTTAATGAAGAAATCAAAGAAGAAATCAAAAAATACCTGGAGACAAATGAAAATGAAAATACGACATGCCAGAATTTATGGGATACAGCAAAAGCGGTTCTAAGAGGGAAGTTTATAGCAATACAGGCCTATCTCAACAAACAAGAAAAATCTCAAATAAACAATCTAACAATGCACCTAAAGGAACTGGAAAAAGAAGAACAAACAAAGCCCAAAATCAGTAGAAGAAGGAAATAATAAAAATCAGAGCAGAAATAAATGAAATAGAGACCAAAAACAATAGAAAAATTAATAAAACCAAGAGCTGGTTCTTTGAAAAGATCAACAAAATAGACAAACCTTTAGCTAGACTCACCAAGAAAAAAGAGAGAAGGCACAAATAAGTAAAATCAGAAATGAAAGAGGAGAGGTTACAACAGACACCTCAGAAATACAAAAGATTATAAGAGAATACTATGAAAAACTATATGCCAACCAATTCGACAATCTGGAAGAAATGGATAAATTCTTAGAATCATACAACCTTCCAAAACTGGATCAAGAAGAAGTAGAGAATTTGAATAGACCAATCACCAGTAAGGAGATAGAAACAGTAATCAAAAACCTCCCCAAAAATAAAAGTCCAGGACCAGACGGCTTCCCTGGTGAATTCTACCAAACATTCAAAGAAGACTTAATACCTAGCCTTCTCAAACTCTTCCAAAAAAAGGAGGAGGGGGGGAAGCTCCCTAACTCATTCTACGAAGCTGACATTACCCTGATACCAAAACCAGACAAGGACAACACAAAAAAAGAAAATTACAGACCAATATCACTGATGAACATCGATGCCAAAATCCTCAACAAAATACTAGCAAACCGCATACAGCAATACGTTAAAAAGATTATACACCATGATCAAGTGGGATTTATTCCAGGTATGCAGGGATGGTTTAACATTCGCAAATCAATCAACGTAATACACCACATTAATAAAATGAAGAACAAAAATCACATGATCATCTCAATAGATGCAGAGAAAGCATTTGACAAGATCCAGCATCCATTTATGATAAAAACTCTGAATAAAATGGGTATAGAAGGAAAGTACCTCAACATAATAAAGACCATATATGAGAAACCCACAGCTAATATCATCCTCAATGGTGAAAAACTGATACCTATCCCTCTAAGAACAGGAACCAGACAAGGATGCCCACTGTCACCACTCCTATTTAACATAGTATTGGAAGTCCTAGCCAGAGCAATCAGGCAAGAGAAAGAAATAAAAGGGATCCAAATTGGAAAGGAAGAAGTGAAACTGTCACTATTTGCAGATGACATGATTTTATATATAGAAAACCCTAAAGAATCCACCAGAAAACTTTTAGAAGTAATAAACGAATATGGTAAAGTTGCAGGATACAAAATCAACATACAAAAATCAGTTGCATTTCTGTACACTAACAACGAAGTAGCAGAAAGAGAAATTAAGAATACCATCCCATTTACAATTGCAACAAAAGAATAAAATACCTAGGAATAAACTTAACCAAAGAGGTGAAAGATGTGTACACCGAAAACTATAAAACATTTCTGAAAGAAATTGAAGAAGACACAAAGAAATGGAAAGGTATTCCGTGCTCTTGGATTGGAAGAATTAACATAGTTAAGATGTCCATACTTCCTAAAGCCATCTATAGATTCAATGCAATCCCTATCAAAGTTCCAACAACATTTTTCACAGAAATAGAACAAAGAATCCTAAAATTTATATGGAACAACAAAAGACCCCGAATAGCTAAAGGAATCCTGAGAAAAAAAGAACAAAGCTGGAGGTATCACACTCCCTGATTTCAAAATATACTACAAAGCTATAGTAACCAAAACAGCATGGTACTGGCACAAAAACAGACACACAGATCAATGGAATAGAATTGAAAGCCCAGAAATAAACCCACACATCTATGGACAGCTAATCTTTGACAAAGGAGCCAAGAACATACAATGGGGAAAAGAAAGTCTCTTCAACAAATGGTGTTGGGAAAACTGGATAGCCATATGCAAAAATGAAAGTAGACTCTTACCTTACACCATACACAAAAATTAACTCCAAATGGATTAAAGACTTGAATGTAAGACCTGAAACTGTGAAAGTTCTAGAAGAAAACATAGGCAGTACGCTCTTCGACATCAGTCTTAGCAACATCTTTTCAAACACCACATCTGACCGGGCAAGAGAAACAATAGAAAAAATAAACAAATGGGACTACATCAAACTAAAAAGCTTCTGCACAGCAAAGGAAACCATCAACAAAATGAAAAGACAACCTAACAATTGGGAGAAGATATTTGCAAACCATACATCTGATAAGGGCTTAATCTCCAAAATATATAAAGAACTCATGCATCTCAACAACAAAAAACCTACCAACCCAATTAAAAAATGGGCAAAAGACCTGAACAGACATTTCTCCAAAGAAGATATACAGATGGCCAACAGACACATGAAAAGATGTTCAAAATCACTAACTATCAGGGAAATGCAAATCAAAACTACAATGAGATATCACCTCACGCCCGTCAGAATGGCTATAATTAACAAGACAGGAAACAACATGTGTTGGAGAGGTTGTGGAGAGAAGGGAACTCTCATACACTGCTGGTGGGAGTGCAAACTGGTGCAGCCACTATGGAAAACAGTATGGAGATTCCTCAAAAATCAACGATAGAACTACCATATGATCCAGCTATTCCACTGTTGGGTATTTATCCAAAGAACTTGAAAACACCAATTTGCAAAGGTACATGCACCCCTGTGTTCATTGCAGCCTTATTCACGATAGCCAAGACTTGGAAGCAACCTAAGTGCCCATCAAGGGACGAATGGATAAAAAAGCTGTGGTATATATACACAATGGAATACTACTCAGCCATAAGAAACGATGAAATCCAGCCATTTGTGACAACATGGATGGACATTGAGGGCATGATGCAAAGTGAAATAAGTCAGAGGGAGAAGGTCAAATACCGTATGATTTCCTTCATTAAGTAGTAGATAATAACAACAATAAACAAACACATAGGGACAGAGATTGGATTGGTGGTTACCAGAGGGGAAGGGGGGAGGGAGGAGGGTGAAGGGGATAATTGGGTACATGTGTGTGGTGATGGGTTATAATTGGTATTTTGGTGGTGAACATGATGTAATCTATGCAGAAATAGAAGTACAATGATGTACACCTGAAATTTTTACAATGTTATAAACCAATGTTACTGCAATAAACAAAAAATTAAAAAAAAAAAAAAAAGAAATCAAGGATGTGCTCAAAAGCTAATCAACACATAACTATAAAGTCCTATTAGATGCACAAATTGTCTGAACGTTGCCAGTGGGAGCTTCTTTGACCTGGCTTCTGTTTCTTTTCTGAAACTTCTGCCTCAGGATCTTCCCATTAGCTGTTCATCCTGCTTTGAGTGTTCTCTCCCAGATATCCCACTGGCTCACTTCTAGGCTTTGTTCCAATGTCCCCTCTCAGGGATGCTTATCCTAATCACCCTATTCAAAATTTTCCAAATCTCACATCCCAGATCCCGGATCCTACTCAGAAAGCTCTGTTTTTTCCATTGTGCTTATAATCTTCTAAAATATTGTGCAAGTTAATTAGTTATCCTGGTTTGTCACCCCCCCGCCTCTAGAATAAATGCCAATTAAAGCAGGTATTTTTTGCTCATTTTATTCATCGTTACTCATTATTCACTAGACCTGGCCTCGTGTCTAGTGCCTGGCCTAAAATACACTCTCAATATCTCTTCTCGAACCAGTTTACTGACTCCTAAATCTACATTTTGTCTACTCTATTATAGCCACTTCTTCAAATATGGTCATCTGGTTTATGCAATAGAAAAAGATGAGTTTCAGAAAGCAAATCATTTGGGCACAGTTTGATATTCTTAGAGTTATTTTTAATACATTTGCTTCTTTCATCACTTATTTCTAAGAGGCAATCAAATCTTGTCAATCCCTCCCTCTAAATGTCTTAAATGTCTCATTTTATTCACTTGCTAACTCCCACCACCTTGCTTCTGGGGCTCATCATTTCACACCTGGATTACGGAAATAGCCTCTCTTCTGGCAACCGTACACAAATCATTTTCTGCATCATTCCTTCCTAAATGAGTGTTTAATTTCTCTAAATAACAGCTTTCAAATGTGACTTCCAAACTCAAAAATTATCAATGAGTCTCCAGCTACTTTTGAGATAATGCCTGCAGTTTAGCTTTCAAAGAAACGAAAGAATCTATTTCTACTTATATTTATTTCTTATCCTTGACTCATTCCAACCCTTCTTCTGAATGACTACAGGCATTTTATTTTTATAAGTTTTTGTCTTCCAAATGACCAGGGGGAAAACTAAAAGGAGATACTCTATGGGTAGACTCCAATTATCAAAAGGTTCTAGAATTACTTTTACAGAGTAGGAAGAATCTGATACTTCAAAAAACTTCCAAACTTCTAAATGCACTTTATTGGGGGAATATAATCCAAAAATGCTTAGGAATTAGGAAGAGAAAATCAATGAAAGAGAGAGAAACAGTGCAAAAACACAGTATTGAGTGGCTGCCTCTCTTTTCTCTCCAGTTGAGGAGATGTATTAAATATTCCCCAAGACCATTCAACTTGGGAAGAAAGATAGATGCACTTATTCACAGGCATTCATTTCCAGTTGGTCAGAACTTCTCTCCATGAATAATTGACTCCCTTGGACTTCTGGATTGCATGGACCTGAGGAAGGGTATTGTCATATCGCACTAACACGAAGCTGATTGTGATTCACGCAAAATTGGTTGCAAGTAGTTGGAAAAAAGAGAGAGATGAGACTGAAAGAATCATAGTGGTGCTCAAGTGGTATCAGATACAATCCACACCTGCACAACTCAGACATTCTCTGTCTCTCTATTAAATCTAATCTATAGCTGAGTCACATTAAAAGTGGTAGCTCCAATGTCTTCAAAGACTTAAGAAAGTTAGTGAAACAAGTTTATAGACTTTGCAGCTGTCGCTTGTGCCAAGTATGTAATTGATATCCACCTCCTTCCTTTGTAACTCATTGTATCTTTTTCTGACACTCAGGCAACACTGTGACTAGCTGGATTGCTTGCCTTTTGGTATAACCTAGAACTTAACCCCAGAGAGTTCTGAGGACATGGTTGCTTTTTCTTTTGAGGATGAAGTTGCTTTAATTTCACATTCTCTGTTATTTATGAGCACAGAGGCAACAAAAAATGCCAAAATTAGTTCCACTGGTTTCAGATCGCCCCTATTCTGTAAAAGGAATTCTAGATCCTTGCGGTATTTGGAGTCTGTCAGTAGAGTATCTCCCTTTTTTCATCCCCCTGGTCATTTAGGAACATGAGGAACCCAAAGTGATCAGGTAGTAGCCACAGATTCAAGTTCAGCAGAAACCTAATAGTACTCCTTGGTGGAAGATATCCAATCGAATAGGACCTCAGATCTTGTAGACTCTCAAGTTGCAGTCATAATAAGCATGAAGTTTTTAATTTGATCATTAGAAGTTAGCCATTTTTTGGCTCCTAGAACTGTTTTTAATAGCTACTGGAGTGACTGCACTCTTTATTGCCTGTTGCTTCAGCATCCTGGAGGAGAGACAGAATCCCTGCAGAGATTTCCCTTTGAGCTATTGCCTTAGCTAAGATATTTGCATGCTTTTTGAGCATACTATTAACCGAGAGGTTTCTGGTGCTATTGTTTGTGGTAAAACAAGTGAATTCTGTGGCCATGTACCCAGTGGAGCACTTCCTTTGATATTAAAAGAGTTAACTATTTAGGGACAAAATTATGCAAAATAGCGCAGAAATAGATTAGGCACTCTATAAGCCTTCAGATGGTGGTGTTTAGAGAGGCAATATAGTCAGAGAAAGCAGACTCCTATTAAAAATCGGTGTCAAATTGCTGTCCTTTTCATAAAGGAAGAGGTCTGAGGAAATCTATCTTTCACCTTCAGGAATTATACTATATTGAAGGCACAGTATTGGTTTCTATTCATGCTAGCTTGGGATATTCCCAGGGCCAGTAGTTGAACCAGTGTTTAAGAGAGAGAATCCATGTTGGCAGGTACATGTACATCCTTTATCTCTGCCATCATGACCAAAGGTTTATGGTCATAGGATAAAATACTTGCCTTTTTTGTTGTTGAGGGCCTCTTTTGGGATGGATAGTTTCTGATGAGCATTAACACGAGACACTAAAATTTTCATATTTTGTGTTCTCTCCATACATCCAATCACATCACTCTTTCCTAAACTTGCTTGTCCTTGATCCTTCAATCTTGCTCTATCAGGTAGGTCATTTACTGAGTCATTTAAGGAGTTATTATTTTAGGAGAATATTATAGGGTTCTACATGAAGCAACTGTGTGATTACATTTCAGAACTTTAACTTCAGAGCAGAGAATAACTTATCAGATAGCAAACACAGCTACAGTGAAGACAGATAGAATATGCTTTAGATATTAAGAGGAAAGATTTGTGAATGGACCAGCATAGTGGATGGAAGAAAGAAAATAAGTGACTGAATTCAAGACATGTTTCACCTGGGAAAACAGCGATGGCAGTGATGACAATAGCTATGACAGTGGCAAGCACACGAGGTTCTCCTGCCCCACTCTGCAGGGGCACAGAAGGAGGAGAAGAAGCTGCCTGCTGCCGTTTTGTTTGTGGGCTGCCACTCTGTTGCCTTTGCACAGAGGCTGAAGACAGCAACCTGGATCCAGCGAGGTAGAGAGAATTTCTGTGTTTTTCGTAAAAATTCACTGAAGATTTGGAGAAGTTCGGTATTTGGTGGGATGGATTCTTTACCCCTTTTCCCTAAGTAGCTCTCTAGTCTAGATGTCGGTGAGCTTGGGCGTGCCACTATTGAGTGGAAGGATAATGACAGTAGGCCCTGGGGATGACCCCCTACCCCCCATCACTCTCCTAAAGCCATGCACTTTCTCCTACTCCCAAAACAACCTCAGTCTGGCCTCCTTCGCAGGGTGAATGAACTCTGTCGAAGTGTCATTCCACGCCCTCTGGGGGCCCCCGGAGGCTCCAGTGTGCAGGCTCCCCAGGCAGCAGATGAATGCAGAGCTGGGAGTCCAAGAAACCCAAGCAGGGTGGAGGCCGAGGAGAAGCAACAGGAAAAATACAGCCACCTTCAGTGCCACCTCCCCGCCACCGTGTATGGAGTAAAAAGCTGCCATTCACCTGGGCACAGTTGCCCTCGCTGCCTCCTAGGTTTTGGCCCCGGAGAAGGATTTCCCCGCTGGCAGGACAATGTAGAGGGAGAGGCGGGGGAATTCCTTTATGTGGCGTGATTAAAAGAGGGAGAGGCAGAGAGAGAGCTCCAAGAAAAAAGGAGACGCCAAAGAATAAAACAAGTGAAATGCTGTGAACCCATTCAAATGAAAAGTGATCCCCACTCAAATGAAAAAAAAGAGACTACTTTCCATATGGGAGCCCCTACCGCCATGATGGGTCTAATCCCTCTCACGCTTCCAATATCGTCAACAACCCTTTCCACCATATCTCTCTGACTGCCTCTTTTGCCTTCCTCTTCCGCTTTTAAGGACTAGTGATTACCTTGGATCCACTCAGATAATCTAGGATAATCCTCCTATTTTAAGGTCAGGTACAGGCTTTTAACTCATTTCTTATCCATCAAGGCGCTCTGGGAATAGGAATAACCTCAATATCATCTTGTGTGCATGCTCAAGATCAGCCTTCTTGGAAAAGATGCTAATCTTATTTATCATCAGAAAGACAACGAAGAGTCCTTAGTTACAAAATATTTTAGCAGCATATTTCTTGCTTAGGTTACTTATTGTAAAAAAAAAATGCTGTTTGTGGATTTATGGAAATATATTTCTTGAAATGGCTCATTTGCATAATCATTGTTTCTTCATATATTGCCCAGAAAGTACCTCATCTTTTAAATCTGAAGCTAAGCATGTTCAAATATGGGAGAAAAAGGGCAATTTTGGGAGCTGCATCTGTGTTATCAGATTTCTAAAATAATGGGTCATTTATGTCCAGTGTTCATATCCATTCAATAATTTATAAAAATTGGTACTAAGAGATATGATTAATTTTATTCTGACTTCACTATTCAAACCTTTTTTATTATGTGTATGTGTGAGATCACCCAGAAAGGATTTAGCATAAAACCCTGAGGAAGAAAAACCCTTAAAGTACTGTCATAGAAAGAGGAATCCATCAAGAATTGGCCATAGATTAAGAATATCATATGATAGTAATACCAAACCTCTTAATCTCAAATTCCTGTGCTAGATGTGCAGTAAGCCAGTCACTGAAACATCAGTGCTTGAAGATGGAGAAAAGTTTATTCGAATTGGCCAAAATGAGAAGGCAAGAGGATAGGTTCTCTCAAATCTGCCATAACAAGAGAAGAAAGAAGAAAGGGTTTTATAAAGCTAAGGGGCTTGGTAGGAGGAGCTTTGGAGAAACAAAGGGGTAATCCATGTTTCTTTCACTACTGATAAGCCACTGGACAATCTAACTTCTGGGCATCAGTGGCAGCTGGGGGCTGGTTATCTGGTGATCCTTGAGGGCATTCTTTTTCTTCTGTAAAACAAGCTCATAAATCCTTGTGACCCTGGAGTCACTCCTCAGGTTAAACAAGAAAATAGCAAATTGACAAGATTAACTTCTTTTCATCATAAGGTTGAAAGGTAATCTTATTGAATATTTACAGTAACCCTCAGGGACCCGGCTTCAGTAGTGTGATGACTAATTTTATAGGTCAATTTGATGGGCCACAGGGTGCCCAGACATTTAGCTAAACATTATTTGGGTGTATCTGTGAGGATGTCTTTGGATGAGATTAATATTTATATCAATATACTGAGTAGAGCAGATTGTTCTCTGTAATGTGGGTGGACCTCATGCATTCAGTTGAAGGCCTGAATAGAATAAAAAAGTAGAACCTCCTGTGATTAACAGGGAATTCTTCCCACCTGACTGCCTTTGTACTGGGGCATCAGTTTTTTCCTGCCTTGAGACTCAAACTGAAAAATTGGCTTTTTGTGAGTCTCAGGTATGCCAACCTTCAGAGGGGAACTACACCATCTCCTCTTCTGGGTCTCAGGCCTTCAGACCTGGACTGGAGCTATGTCATTGGCACTCCTCAGTCTCCAGTTTGCCAACTGCAGATCTTGGGACTTGTCAGCCTCCATAATCGTGTGAGCCAATTCCTTATAATCTCTCTCTCTCTACCTGAAAGCAAATAACTTAAAGGAGAAAAAACAGAAGAAACATAAAAAATTTACTCAAAAACATGGTGTAAAATTAATACAAAATATACAATGTTATCTAATATTTGCTGAAATTATATGTAGGTTTTTATATAAAACCTGTTGGTTATATATATTAATATATATATAACTGGTTATGTGTAACTATTGGTTCTATTTATCTGGAGAACCCTGACTAATACAGATAGAAAGGACGGAAAGAGAATATTTAAAGAAGTAGGAAGTAGTCAATAATTGTCTAGTGCTACATTGGATTTGGTTGCAAAAGAAGAATGGTAAAGGTGGTTAGAGCAGAGTAATGGGATTGCTAAGGACGAGAGAAGAGAAGGTGAGAGGGTGAAAATAGCAAACGTAGATAATTCTACAAATAAATTTGGCTTGTCTTCCTTACTAGACTACAATCTTCATCAGAAGACAGTCTCCATCCATTGTCTATTTTATTCATCCCTTTATTCTCAGCACCCAGGAAAAACTTAACACATGTTCAAAAATATATTTTATAACACTGTAAAATTTCCAAGCCATAATGTATATACCATCTCATTTGCTCCTCAATGACAATGTCAAACAATCTTATTATCATGATTTATAAGAGGAAAATGAATCTTTGGCAAGTTTAGTCACAAAACTAGTTAATTGATGATTGTGGATTCATCTCATATTTTCCTTTTATCTATTTATTAAAAATATTTTCACATGCATGCAAACAGTTTTTAGTGATGGATATTTAAAAGTACATGTCATAAAGGCCGTGCATGATAACTCTTGAAAATTTCAAGTGTAATAAGACAGTGATGCAAATGATATACTATGGTACTATTTCAATATTCTTAGTAGTTAAATTATGTATGTGTCTGTGTGTATATATATACATATATTCAATATGCATATATTTTTAGGTTTTTAAATAATTGCTTAGTAAATACAGTATGAAACCAAATAATGTAAAGAACAATTTTCTAGGTAATATCATCTTTTATTTTATCATAACACAATGCATGTGTAAACTTAAATCATACATCTGAAATGAAAGAAAAATGAACTAAAGCATGAGGGAAGTTATGATTTTGAAAGTCAGAGAAAGTGAGTTCAGAGAACAATATGTTTGGTCTTTTTTTTTTTTAATTTTTTGTTTATTGCGGTAACGTTGGTTTATAACATTGTAAAAATTTCAGGTGTACATCACTGTACTTCTATTTCTGCATGGACTACATAATGTTCACCACCAAAATACTAATTACAACCCATCACCACACACATGTACCGAATTATCCCTTTCACCCTCCTCCCTCCCCCCTTCCCCTCTGGTAACCACCAATCCAATCTCTGTCTCTATGTGTTTGTTTATTGTTGTTATTATCTACTACTTAATGAAGGAAATCATACGGTATTTGACCTTCTCCCTCTGACTTATTTCACTTTGCATTATACCCTCAATGTCCATCCATGTTGTCACAAATGGCTGGATTTCGTTGTTTTTTATGGCTGAGTAGTATTCCATTGTGTATATATACCACAGCTTCTTTATCCATTCGTCCCTTGATGGGCACTTAGGTTGCTTCCAAGTCTTGGCTATCGTGAATAAGGCTGCAATGAACACAGGGGTGCATGTACCTTTACAAATTGGTGTTTTCAAGTTCTTTGGATAAATACCCAACAGTGGAATAGCTGGATAATATGGTAGTTCTATCATTGATTTTTTGAGGAATCTCCATACTGTTTTCCATAGTGGCTGCACCAGTTTGCACTCCCACCAGCAGTGTATGAGAGTTCCCTTCTCTCCACATCCTCTCCAACACATGTTGTTTCCTGTCTTGTTAATTATAGCCATTCTGACGGGCATGAGGTGATATCTCATTGTAGTTTTGATTTGCATTTCCCTGATAGTTAATGATTTTGATCATTTTTTCATGTGTCTGTTGGCCATCTGTATATCTTCTTTGGAGAAATGTCTGTTCAGGTCTTTTGCCCATTTTTTAATTGGGTTGTTAGTTTTTTTGTTGTTGAGATGCATGAGTTCTTTATATATTTTGGAGATTAAGCCCTTATCAGATGTATGGTTTGCAAATATCTTCTCTCAATTGTTAGGTTGTCTTTTCGTTTTGTTGATGGTTTCCTTTGCTGTGCAGAAGCTTTTTAGTTTGATGTAGTTCCATTTGTTTATTTTTTCTATTGTTTCTCTTGCCCGGTCAGATGTGGTGTTTGAAAAGATGTTGCTAAGACCGATGTCGAAGAGCGTACTGCCTATGTTTTCTTCTAGAAGTTTCATAGTTTCAGGTCTTACATTCAAGTCTTTAATCCATTTGGAGTTAATTTTTGTGTATGGTGTAAGGTAAGGGTCTACTTTCATTTTTTTGCATATGGCTATCCAGTTTTCCCAACACCATTTGTTGAAGAGACTTTCTTTTCCCCAATCTATGTTCTTGGCTCCTTTGTCAAAGATTAGCTGTCCATAGATGTGTGGGTTTATTTCTGGGCTTTCGATTCTATTCCATTGATCTGTGTGTCTGTTTTTGTGCCAGTACCATGCTGTTTTGGTTACTATAGCTTTGTAGTATATTTTGAAATCAGGAAGTGTGATAACTCCAGCTTTGTTCTTTTTTTCTCAGGATTCCTTTAGCTATTCGGGGTCTTCTGCTGTTCCATATAAATTTTAGGATTCTTTGTTCTATTTCTGTGAAAAATGTTGTTGGAACTTTGATAGGGATTGCATTGAATCTATAGATGGCTTTAGGAAGTATGGACATCTTAACTATGTTAATTCTTCCAATCCAAGAGCACGGAATACCTTTCCATTTCTTTGTGTCTTCTTCAATTTCTTTCAGAAATGTTTTATAGTTTTCGGTGTACAGATCTTTCACCTCTTTGGTTAAGTTTATTCCTAGGTATTTTATTCTTTTTGTTGCAATTGTAAATGGGATGGTATTCTTAATTTCTCTTTCTGCTACTTCGTTGTTAGTGTACAGAAATGCAACTGATTTTTGTATGTTGATTTTGTATCCTGCAACTTTACCATATTCGTTTATTACTTCTAAAAGTTTTCTGGTGGATTCTTTAGGGTTTTCTATATATAAAATCATGTCATCTGCAAATAGTGACAGTTTCACTTCTTCCTTTCCAATTTGGATCCCTTTTATTTCTTTCTCTTGCCTGATTGCTCTGGCTAGGACTTCCAATACTATGTTAAATAGGAGTGGTGACAGTGGGCATCCTTGTCTGGTTCCTGTTCTTAGAGGGATAGGTTTCAGTTTTTCACCATTGAGGATGATATTAGCTGTGGGTTTCTCATATATGGTCTTTATTATGTTGAGGTACTTTCCTTCTATACCCATTTTATTCAGAGTTTTTATCATAAATGGATGCTGGATCTTGTCAAATGCTTTCTCTGCATCTATTGAGATGATCATGTGATTTTTGTTCTTCATTTTATTAATGTGGTGTATTACGTTGATTGATTTGCGAATGTTAAACCATCCCTGCATACCTGGAATAAATCCCACTTGATCATGGTGTATAATCTTTTTAACGTATTGTTGTATGCGGTTTGCTAGTATTTTGTTGAGGATTTTGGCATCGATGTTCATCAGTGATATTGGTCTGTAATTTTCTTTTTTTGTGTTGTCCTTGTCTGTTTTTGGTATCAGGGTAATGTCAGCTTCATAGAATGAGTTAGGGAGCTTCCCCCCCTCCTCCTTTTTTTGGAAGAGTTTGAGAAGGCTAGGTATTAAGTCTTCTTTGAATGTTTGGTAGAATTCACCAGGGAAGCCGTCTGGTCCTGCACTTTTATTTTTGGGGAGGTTTTTGATTACTGTTTCTATCTCCTTACTGGTGATTGGTCTATTCAAATTCTCTACTTCTTCTTGATCCAGTTTTGGAAGGTTGTATGATTCTAAGAATTTATCCATTTCTTCCAGATTGTCGAATTGGTTGGCATATAGTTTTTCATAGTATTCTCTTATAATCTTTTGTATTTCTGAGGTGTCTGTTGTAACCTCTCCTCTTTCATTTCTGATTTTACTTATTTGTGCCTTCTCTCTTTTTTCTTGATGAGTCTAGCTAACGGTTTGTCTATTTTGTTGATCTTTTCAAAGAACCAGCTCTTGGTTTTATTAATTTTTTCTATTGTTTTTTTGGTCTCTATTTCATTTATTTCTGCTCTGATTTTTATTATTTCCCTTCTTCTACTGATTTTGGGCTTTGTTTGTTCTTTTTCCAGTTCTTTTAGGTGCATTGTTAGATTGTTTATTTGAGATTTTTCTTGTTTGTTGAGATAGGCCTGTATTGCTATAAACTTCCCTCTTAGAACCGCTTTTGCTGTATCCCATAAATTCTGGCATGACGTATTTTCATTTTCATTTGTCTCCAGGTATTTTTTGATTTCTTCTTTGATTTCTTCATTAACCCAGTCGTTGTTCAGTAGCATTTTGTTTAATCTCCATGTATTTGTGGCTTTTCTGATTTTCTTCCTATAGTTGATTTCTAGTTTCATACCGTTGTGTTCAGAAAAGATGCTTGGTATTATTTCAATCTTCTTAAATTTATGGAGACTTGTTTTGTGGCCTAATATGTGATCAATCCTGGAGAATGTTCCATGTGCATTTGAAAAGAACGTGTATTCTTTGGTTTTTGGATGGAATGCTCTGTATATATCTACTAGGTCCATCTGTTGTAGTGTGTCGTTTAAGGCCAATGTTTCCTTACTGATCTTCTGTTTGGATGATCTATCCGTTGGTGTAAGTGGAGTGTTAAAGTCCCCTACTATTATTGTGTTACTGTCTATTTCTGTTTTTATGTCTGTTAATAATTGCTTTATATATTTAGGTGCACCTACATTGGGTTGGTAGATATTTACAACTGTTATATCCTCTTGTTGGATTGTTCCCTTGATCATTATGTAATGCCCTTCTTTGTCTCTTTTTACAGTTTTTGTTTGAAAGTCTATTTTGTCTGATCTGAGTACTGCTATCCCAGCTTTCTTTTCATTGCCATTTGCGTGGAGTATCTTTTTCCATCCCTTCACTTGCAGTTTGTGAGTGTCTTTAGGTCTGAAGTGTGTCTCTTGTATGCAGCATATATATGGGTCTTGTTTTTTTATCCAGTCAGCCACCCTATGCCTTTTAATTGGAGCATTTAGTCCATTGACGTTTAAAGTAGCTATTGATAAGTATGTACTTACTGCCATTTTTTAACTTTTTTTTTTTCCTCAGTGTTTTAGTAGTCCTTCTCTGTTCCTTACTTCTTCTATACAGAATTGATGGTCACTTTAGTTTGACCTCTGTCTGAAACCTGTACTCTTTAACTCCCCTCCTCCCTCCTTTTATGTTTTTGATATCATATCTAACCTCTTTTTTGTGCATTTGTGTCCATTACGTTCTAATCGTGGAAATAGATAATTTTTCCTATTTGTGGTCTTCTCTTTTCCCCTTAAATCAGTCCCTTTAACATTTCTTGTAACACTGGTTTCTTGGTGACAAACTCCTTTAATTTTTGCTTATCTGGGAAAATTTTGATCTCTCCTTCCATTTTGAACGATAACCTTGCTGGGTAGAGTATTCTTGGCTGTAAGTTTTTTCCTTTTAGCACTTTAAATATATCGTGCCATTCTCTTCTAGCCTGTAAGGTTTCTGCTGAGAAGTCAGCTGATAGCCTTATGGGGTTTCCTTTGTATGTAACTTGACATTCTCTTGCGGCTTTTAGGATTCTCTCTTTATCTTTAATTCTGGACATTTTGATTATGATGTATCTTGGTATGGGCCTCTTTGGGTTTATCTTGTTTGGGGCTCTCTGTGCTTCCTGTACCTGGATGTCTGTTTCCTTCCTTAGGTTAGGGAAGTTTTCATCTATTATTTCTTGCAATAAATTCTCTGCCCCCTTGTCTCGCTCTTCTCCTTCCGGGACACCTATAACACGGATGTTAGTGTGCTTGGTGTTGTCCCAGAGGTCCCTTAGACTGTCCTCACTCTTTTGAATTCTTTTCTCTTTTACCTGTTCACCTTGGGTAATTTCTTCTAGTCTTTCTTCCAGCTCACAGATCCGTTCTTCTGTATCCTCTACTCTGCTTTTGAGTCCCTCTAATGAATTTTTCATTTCCAGTATTGTATTCTTCATTTCTGATTGGTTCTTTTTTATATCTTCCATTTCCTTGTTGACATTCTCACTGAGTTCATCTATTCTTCTCCCCAGATCAGTGAGCATCCTTAACACTCTTAGTTTGAACTCTCTGTCAGGTAGGTTGCTCATTTCTGTTTCACTTAGTTCCTTTTCTGGGGTTTTGTCCTGTTCCCTTACTTGGAATGTATTCTTTTGCCTCCTCATTTTGCCTCTTTCCCTGTGCTTGTGTCTACGTATTAGGTAGGTCAGCTACGTCTCCTGCTCTTGGATAGGTGACCTTATGTAAGTGATGCCTTAGGAGGCTTCCAGTATGCTTCCCTCAGTTCTCAATGTTCCAGGGGTGGCCCCTATGTGGGCTACGTGTGTCCTTCTATTGTGGCCTGTTAGCTCTCCCTATAGGCGCCCAGGGAGGCTGAGTTATGCTCCTGGCCAGCTGTTGTAATGCTCAGCTGCTTGTAGTTGTTGTGGGCCCTTCAGTCTCTTTATCAGGTGTGGGGAGCCCCAGCACAGTTGGCTGTAAGTTCTAATACCACATTTGTGTTGCAGTATTTCTTTTAAGTGAGTAGGCCCCCACCGTGGCAGGTTGTTAGGCTCAGGGCCTTACAATTGCTGTAAGCCTCTAGCCTATTAGGTCTCTTGTCAGCTCTCTGAGGATTGCAGCTGGGTGGGGCTGGCCTCAGGCACAGGAGCACCCAATTGTTTCAGGCTTTGGAAGGTGGGGCAAACCTCCTATGTGGGTCTCTGAGAAGCACAAGTCTTCTGCAGCTGACAAGCCCTGCCGCCCACAGGTCCACACACACAGTCAACACAGTCCTGCCCCGTGTGAGCGCCCCGACCTCCCCAAGCGGACCCAGTCTCTCCAAGGCGGGAGTCCCACACACTCCGCCACCGCCCCACACTCTCCACCCGCTCCTTGTGCACACCCTGCCCAGCTCAAGTCAGCTCAGTTGCCAGGCTGCAGAGCATCCAGTCACCAATCTATGCAGGTCCACACGTTGCCTGAGGGCTTGTTGTTGGGTGGGGCCAGTCTCTAGGGTGGGCTGCCTGCCCTGGCTGAGCTGGATTAAATCGGTGCTCTAGCGGGTGGAGCAGACCCTGGGCTAGCAGGTCTCAGGGAGAACTCCAGTGGTGTCTGTGTCAGCACGCTCACACCAGGCCACAACAATGGCCGCCGCCAATGTCCCAGTCCCTGGAGAGGTCTCACCCCTCACCGAGATGCACTCAGGGCCTATTAGGTGAGTCTCTTGTCACCGAAGCACTGTGCATCTTTCTTTCTGGTGATTTTAGGATGCTTTCTGGAACGGGTGAGTTTGTGCACGGGCCCTTTAAGAGCCAGTTTTAGTTTCTTTGTGAACCGGGTTTTCTGGGGGTGCTCCCTAATGTTTTAGTAGCAGGCACAGTCAGATATTATGCCGCTGGTCTTGATTGTGCTGGGTCCACAAAATGCCCACAGCGGGGGCGCTCCCCGGTGCAGGGCCCCGCGCCTCCAGGGAGGCTGCGTCCCTGTGAGCTGCTCCCGGCGGCCGTGAAGCTGGCGGCTTGTGAAGGCGGCGTTTTTCTCTCCGGAAGGGAGTCTCTGCCTCTTCTACCCCAGTTAGGATTGTCCGTTGTTGCAGGAGTTCCTCTTATCCAGTTTTCAGTTCTGTCTCAGGGGTAATTTTTCCACGAGTAGTTGTAAATTGGCTGTGTCCACGGAAGGAGGTGAGTTCAGAGTCTGCCTCTGCCTATGCCGCCATCTTGACTCCGCCCCTCCAATGTTTGGTCTTTTTAATTAAATATTGGTGCTGTATAATATTGACTCATTTGAAACACTTAAATAAAACAATAATAACAAAAAAGGAAATATATGCTTTCTCTTCTGTAAAACCAGCACTGTATTAGAGAGGTCTAAGAAAAATAACAAAGTATCCTTCATCCACAAATGCTTCCAAACTACTAATAAAGCCAATAGCCTCAGCAATCTTTTTTTCAGTTTCAGCTGAGGGCAATGAATTTTGCTGGGCACTTGGAGTAATGTAAAAAGGAATGATATGCTTTCTCTACCCTCCAGGAGATCTCCACTTACTTCAGGGAGGTGGGAGGATAATAATGCAAAGAAAACTCCAATGAGTAATGCAGTGGCACAGAGAAATTGCAACAGGAGAACAAGGAAAATGAATTTAATTCTGAGATTAATGGTTAAATGTGGAAATGTTTTATAAAGTGACTGTTCTTGTGGTAGGTCTTGAAAAATAAGTTCATACTAGGCAGCGATTGACATCATTACATGGACAGAGGATGGATGCCTGGTCTTCTGAGGGAAGATGAATAGAATGAGGAAAAAGAAATGCAGGGCCAGCCTGGTGGCATAGCGGTTAGGTTTGTGCGCACCACTTCGGCGACCCGGGGTTCTCAGGTTTGGATCCCGGGCGTGGACCTGCATACCACTTGTCAAGCTGTGCTGTGGCAGGCGTCCCATATAGGGTAGAGGAAGATGGGCACAGATGTTGGCCCAGGGCCGATCTTCCTCAGCAAAAACGAGGAGGATTGGCAATAGTTAGCTCAGGGCTAATCTTCCTCACAAAACAAAAAAAAAGGAAAGAAAAGAAATGAGAAAGTACAGTCTGCAAACCAGGAATGGTAGACTGTCTATTGTAGCTTGGGCCTGGCATGTGCATGCATATGTGTGTGTGTATGTATCAGTGTGCATAGCAGTGTAGTAATGTGCTGGGTTTAACAACTGTGATCTAGGATTCAAAAAATATGAATAAAAGACCTGATTTGTCATGTTTGCTAAGTTCTCTGGCTATAAATGCCCATCATGGCTGATTTCAAGCCACCCATGGTGCCACCGAATATGGAGTTGGGATGAGATGCACCCACTTGGCTCTATATGTGACTGGCTCCTGCTTACCACTGTGTTTCATTTATGTGTGTGCCTATGTGCATATGTAAAGAGGAGAGAGAAGGTGAATGGGGAGTGGGAAGGTGTAACATTTAGGATTGGGATCAGGTACACATAACAGAACACTGTTGGGAAAAAAATACAAGTCCATCTCTCTATCATGTAAAAAATATTCTGAAGACAGCAGTCCAGGGCTGATTATAGTGGTTTTCAGAGGGACTCAGTATTCTTCTATCTCTGTGCCTCATTGTCTTTATAAATCAGTTTCAAAATATAAAAATCACCTCTTGTCTTTATAAATCAGCTTCAAAATATACAAATCATCTCTTGGTCCAAGAAGGTTATCTGGATCATTATCATCAAGGCCACTTTGCAGGCTAGAAAAAAAAGGAACGTGTTTTTTTTTTTTTAAAGGAAAAAGAACAAACGTACTACTTCTAATGAGAATTTTGAGAAATCTCACCCACACCTCTATTTCCATGTCATAGTCTAAATCTTAGTCACATTGAGTATATAAATGTAAGAAAGACTCTGATGTGAATCTTATGGGTTGGAAAATTGTAGTCTTGAATAAAAATCTTTAAAGAAGATCTATAAATAAAGAGATATTTTAAGGCAACTTGCAGTCTCTGTCACAAGATATTGTGGTAGAAGAATAAATTAGAAAGTATGCCACAGTCAGAAATAAACGTCAGCACAGAAAATTTTTTTTTTTTTGGTGAGGAAGATCAGCCCTGCGTTAACATCCAATGCCAATCCTCCTCTTTTTACTGAGGAAGATTGGCCCTGGGCTAACATCCGTGCCCATCTTTCTCTGCTTTGTATGGGATGCCGCCACAGCATGGCTTGACAAGCAGTGCGTCAGTGTGCGCCTGGGATCCGAACCTGCGAACGCTTGGGCTGTTGAAGTGGAGCACATGCATGTAACCACTGTGCCACCAGGCCGGCCCCCAGAATATTTAATATTACTCTGTACTTGCAACTATGAGATTTTCATCATCATTCCCTTTTATGATACTGCTTACCACTAGTGGAAAGGATATTTGATTACAGGTACAGAGACTTTGTTGAAATAAACATTCAATTATCTTATAGGACAATATTAGCAAGAAAATAATGTGACTGTAGATTCTGAAGACTAACAAATCTAGTATGAGCTCTATACGTATATAATAAGATTTTGCTTGTGCCCTACCAAAATGAAACCAAGAAATGATGCCCAAGACACAAAAAGCATTGCTCCACTATTTTAGGATGGAACATGGGTCCTGGAAGGATGTTTAAAGTAGAGAGGATGTGGAGATTGTGGAAATGGAGAGAAGAAGGAGGACCAGAAGGAGAAACAACTAGAAGGAAAGATGGGACTTTCAAACTGTGTGATGCTGGAAAGGAATTCCATATGTATTTGTGATTGTATCATAGTAAAAATCATTTTCTTTCCAGTTACGAATTTTACTCAAAGCACTTATGACATTGCTGTCATAAGCAAGCTTTTACATGTGCAGCCTAAAGTCATTGAAGGTGTTTGAGGAAAACAGAAAAAATAGCCAAGTTTAGGTTTCTGCTTACGAGACTAATTCTGCTGGCAGATGTATAATTCATGTATTTTGAATGAGGAGACATTGGAGGCATGAAAACTGGTAAGGAACCAAACCCAACAATTCAGGAAGGGAATAATGGGCTCCAAATTAAGGCAACAGTAATATTGCAAAGGGAAGGATGGAAGTCAAAAATCTTGTCAAGTTGCATCACTAGGATTTGCAAGTAATTGGCTTTGGAAATTTGAAGAAAATATATCCAGACTTTCCTGTGTGGGTTGCTGATAGAATACAGGATTGCTTAACAAGATAGAGAATGCAGTGGAAAGAAAATATCTGTGGAAGAAAGAAGTACAATCAAATTGAGTAATATTTATTTTTAAGTATTTGCTAAATATCCAAATATAGGCATTCTGTAATTTCTGTAGAAATAGATATAGGTATGAAACTCAGGTTAGAAATAGAGATATTTAAAAAGCAATCAGTGGAAAAATAGGTTGCTTCTGGAAGAAGAATATGTGGCAGAGAAGAGAAAGAGCTAAGACTGGAATTTGAGGACATTTTTATTAGCCTAACAGAGAAAAAGAAGCTGCAGAAAGATTGGGAAGAGACAGTGATGCAGTTACAGGAACAATTCATCTGCATAAAATACTAAATTTTGAATGCTATGCTAATTCATACCTTTTTTCTCATAAGAAAATTGAAGGCAGATATTAAAGAAAAAATCTGTCAGTGCTCTTGACTGCATGCCTCAGAGAATGATTCTAGCTATTTTAAGAAATAGAGAAAATCAGAGGTTCTGAGGAAGGATGAGAGACTGAGGGCCAGGTGCTGGGAGAACTACCTGGTGTTCAACAACAAGGGCAAAGACAAGTGCCCATGTGGTGGCCCATGTGGCACCCATGTGGTGGCCCACAGCGTTCGCCTCTGCAACGACTTTTCTTCTTAGTCTTCCACCTCTAGCTCTCAAAAGCGCCAGAAAAGGAACTTGTTGTCCATCTCTACACGACACACCTGCCCTGAGACTCTGCTCAGAAAGGGAGCTGGAAAAACTGGCTTCCTGTGGTTCTAAAGGTTGCACTGCCTCCCTCGCTACTACACCCAACGGGGAATTCTAGAAAAGAGAGATGAGAGAGATGGGAAGATAGTGGGAAGGGGGATGTTCAGAGAAACTATGAATGTTCATGACATGCTGAGGGTTTATATTGTGCCACACACTGAGCTAAAGGATTAACCTGCGTGTTCTGACATAATTATCACAATTTATGTTGCTTTATAATTCTCAATGTACAGAAAATGAAACTAAAGTTTAGAGAGATTAAATACTCTGAGGTCACACAATTTATAAATGGAGCAAGAATGAAAAGTCAGCAAGTTCAGCTCCGTATACAAATTTGACCAGATTCAGGGCACTTACACTTTAATACTTTTCTATATTATTAACTTGCCCCATATACTTTAGTTAATTAGTGACTGAGTTGTAACTAAAAACTGTTAACTACTGTCACTTTCAGGGAGTGTATAATAAAATATTCTCTCCCAAGGACTTGGAAATAATGGGGATAAGAATTAGTGCTCAGACTAAAATTATAAATTGAATATATAATGAGTGAGGGCATGAATAGGTAGCAGGATATTAAGGGAAATGGGTCTGTTGCTTCAGAATTTTGGTTGAGACCCTTAAGATTAGGAACAATGATGGTGTTACAAGGTCAGCTGATGGTCATAAATCTATCACCCAACTTGAGTGTCTATACAAGGAAGAAAGAATATTGGTCAAAAAAGTTTAAATGGTGGACGTTTATTTGGGAGGGGTTGTTTCAATGCTAAGCACTTTTATTCCTTCCTTTTTATTGGAGAGTGTGAGTGCATGCTTCCTTTCTCCTCACCTCCAACCAAGAAAGGGGATGATTTAAAGAGAAGCAGTGGGAAAATATGACCTGCGCCCACAGGAGATTGTGGGGTACAGAGATAAAAAGTAAATGAGGAGAAAGAATAAAAATGAAAATGGGGTAAATATGATAATCCTGTCATGCCACACTCCCTCTTTACTACAGGCATAAAACTAAGTCCAGGTAGAATTATGTGAGTGCGGAAAAACTGGAGGAACAATTGGAGCTTTAGTATTAGACTTGACCGGGCTCTTTAATAACTGAGAACAATAAGGCTTGTTCGAAAGTGAAGGGGAACAGAAAAACTAAGGGATGTGCCTGGGTTTTTGAGTCACGAAAGGATGATTTGACAGAGCAACAGAAAAGAAGAGTGAGAACAATAAAAATTAAAGTTGACTTCTGCTTGCTTAGTACTATAGCTCATTCAATAAGTCAGCTTTAGATATAAAATATCTGGAAAAGAGAAGCTCGTTCTGAGTCTTTGAAGTATGACTATAGATGAATTGAATTCATCAACATATTTAAGGAAAGAATAGGCCAACAATCGGAAATGGACATGGACATCCATGGAAGAAAACACTGACAAATGGTATTATAAGACCTTCGGCCAAGGAAGATTAGAGTAACGGGGGGGGGGGGGGGAGTAAGAAAATTAAGTAAATAATTAAATAGAAAAATGATTATAATGATATCTAAATATCATTAAATGCTTATTATGTGGGAGGCACTCTGCTAAGCATTATGATGGAGTCGTTATTTTAATCCTCTTAAAAGTAACGCAAAATAAATCCATTGTACAAAATAAGAAACTGAGTCACAAAGAGGTAAGAGAACTTGCCCAAGGTCATAGCTAATGTCATCAGAGATGCATACGAAACTATAATAATTAAAAACTTAACTGTTGGAACAAACTACGAGTGTATCAGGTCTTAGGAGATCAGGATAAAGACACTGAATTGGCCTAAAACAGGATTTAGTTTGGCCTTTTGGCCAATTGTGTTAAATCAAGCTAACCTAATTTTTCATTTCACTGAGTCTGTTGCAAATTAAGTCTTATCTCATTAATGTTGTCTAAGTTGAATGCTTTTGGGGGAAAAAAAATTATTAAGCCATAAAGACACAATTAGTAAAATGTGTTAGATGTGATTGTAATGTGACGGATTATTTTTATAAGCATACCAAATTTACAGACTCAAATGAATATTGAACTTTACACTATTAACTTTGAAAGAAAAGGTCTTACTGTAATAAAGCTTGCCTTGTTGAAAACATTTTTTTCTTTTCATTTCGAATTTCAGCTCAGAGAAGTTTTCAAGATATATATAAAATATCTTCATTTGCGGACAAATATTAACAAAAAATTATATTATCCAGTTTGATAATGCATACTTTTCCCACAATTCCTTTGGCATGTTTCTAGAAATCAAATCTATCTTCTAGTTACAAAAGTATGTAAATATTGAAGGCATTTCTAAGCTTAATTTGAAGAATTTTTTTTTGCTGAGGAAGATTTGCCCTGAGCTAACATCTGTGCCAATCTTCCTCTATTGTTTTTTAGTATGTGGGCCACCAGCACAGCATGGCGGCTAACAGAGTGGTGTAGGTCAACTCCCAGGAACTGAACCTGGGCCACTGAAGTGGAGCATGCTGAACTTAACCACTAGGCCACTGGGGCTGGCCCTGAAGACATTTTTAAAGCGAATATTCCTCAAATAGTTTGAACAGTGACAGGAACATCAATAGAAGCTCATAGACTCCTAGGTAATTACTTTGAAAAGAGAGCATTCAAAATATATTTGAAAAATATCAGTCATGGTATTTTATATTTATACTCCAGTAATAATTTACTAATTGAATAATTTCATACATACTTATGGATCTAGTGGTAGGGATTGATTTGAATCAAAAGCCTCAATATATTAATAGCATTAGATGAAGTAATGCCACTTTGAGTTCATATCTCATGTCTATATATAAACAAAATCTTAACTATAGAAAAGTATTATGTACTACTATTATTGTATTTATGGAATTACTTACAACTGCACACAATTGCCAGCAATTTGATGAAATATGAAATGTTTGCTACCAATTTGTGAACATCTTATGTTGTTACAAAAGAGAAAATGACGCATAGCTGAATGGCAGGAAATGCATGAAACAATTAAAGGGTGGTTGGTTTAGGTGATAGATTTATGGATAACTTTCCTTTTAATTTCTTTTCTTTCCTTTCTTTATTTTTTCCATATCTTCAAATCTTTCAACACAGTCCAACATCATGTATTACTAAAATGACAACATATTATATTCAATATCTGAATAAAAATAAAGGTGGTATAATTACACAAGGCTGTGAAGACCAGGAGGTGGGAGAATTGAGGGCCATTCAGAGGTTGCCTACCACTGTCTGCCTTTTGGCCCCTGTGATTTATGTCCTTCCTATATGCAAAATACACTTGCCCTCTTCGAAGGTTTTCGAAAAGCATCTGCTTGGGGCAAGCCCGGTGGCGTAGCGGTTAAGCGTGCGTGCCCCGCTGTAGCGGCCCGGGGTTCGCAGGTTCAGATCCTGGGCGGGCACCGATGCACTGCTTGGCAAGCCATGCTGTGGCGGCGACCCATGTCAAGTAGAGGAAGATGGGCATGGATGTTAGCCCACGGCCAGTCTTCCTCAGCAAAAAGAGGAAGATTGGCATCACATGTTAGCTCAGGGCTAATCTTCCTCACAAAAAAAAATTTAAAAAAAGCATCTGCTTAATATCCAGAATCTACTTTCTTATATGAAGTCCAGTTGTGAATGAGGCTCCCTGGCTCCTTAAGTACTGCTTGAATATTGTTCCACTTGATTTCTACCTGTGAAATTAAGGAGGCAAGTTACCTGCCTTCTCATGTAGTCAATAGAATATGATGGGGTAGACATAGGATAGCTGTTAAAGACATTCTTGTTTAAAAATGGGAGTAACTGGAGGAACAGAGCAATCACTGGCCCATACCAATTCTGCTATCCAGTTAGGAAAATGCAGGATGTTTCTTGAATAGATTGCAGGCCCCTGGAGTCATTCTCCATTGCTTTCATGTCATCCTTTGGAATCTTAGTTCTGCCCTCTGAGTTTGCCTTCCTTTTCCATGCTTCCTTTGGCTTGTATTTGCTGCTCAACAGCAGCTTCAGCCTACTTCCTGACAGTGCAGTTCAGAGGGGTCCAGAGGACTCTCTTCCGTACTGTTTCTGTCTCCCTCAGTAAATGCTGGTACTATTTCTGCATGTGTAAGTCTTTAAAGAAATTTGTGGATCTGTTGTGAATTTTCTTGGGGACTACTGAATTATATAAAGGCCTCAACTGCAGATCTTTTTGAGGTAAGCCTCTCTCCACCCTGGCCCTCTGCTGAGCGACAATGCCCTTATTTTTCCTAGAAGCCCTGCTGTTTGGTTGAGAGAATTTATGATGAATACTTTTAAAATCCTTAAAGGATTTTTGTCTTTGGCTTCACCTTTACTCCATGTTTTTCTTGCAGGGCCCTGGATTTGAACTTGGCTTGGAAGTCATAGCTTTGTTCTGGTATCAAATACCATCTGAAGAGGCTGGGGATTTTCAAAACTATTGAGTCTGACTACTTTTATTTAATAGTTCTTTCTTCAATTTATCTGTCTCCTCTGAACATTTTACTATAAGAAGCAAGAAAATGTCAGGTGACATCTTCAAGACTTTGGTTAAGATATTAGATAGACACATCCAGTTCGTTTAGGTGTGTTTGCTGTACTCCATTTGAATGTTATTCCACTGCATAACAAGAATCCCCTTTCCTACCACTTCAGTAAAGCATGTGTCACTGCCCTGTAAGCCCTCACCAGCAACTTCTTCAAGTCTAACATTCCATGGCATGTTCTAGGCATTTTGACTTTTTACAAACATTTTCCTGAAAGCTCATTGCTCAGTCCCAAAGCCACTTCCATATTTTAGGTGGTGGTTACTGTTACTTATTGAGACCAAAATCTGTATTGCTTATTTGTAATCACATAACAAATTACCAGAAAGCCTTTGGTATCTTACAACATCTACGAGATACAGTCAAGATTCCAGGTACAGATTAACTGGTGCCTTTGCCATAGTTCACTTATGCAGTTACAGGTAAGTTGTATCCTGGGTCTGTGGTTTCATCTGGAGATTTAATTGTGGAGGTGGGTGGTAGTCCAAGTCCATGTTCATTCTGGTGTTTTTGGCAGGCCTTGTTCCCTCACTACATGGGCTTCTTGACTTGGATGCCTCATGACATGGAATCTGACTTCCCCTACGGTAAGCCAGCTAAGAAAAAGCAAGAGACCATTCAACGACACTATTGTGCACCCAAGATGGAAGCCACAGTCCAGTTTCAGAAGTGATATCCTGTCCTTTCTGCCATATTCTAGCTGTTAGAAGTAAGTTAATAAGTTCATTTCATATGGAAGAAAACAGAAAAGAGGGGCTGGCCTGGTGGCGCAGCAGTTAAGTGCACCTGCTCTGCTTCGGCAGCATGGGGTTTGCAGTTTCATATCCCAGACGGGGACCGACACGCAGCTTGGCAAGCCATGCTGTGGCAGCGTCCCGTGTAAAGTAGAGGACGATGGGCATGGATGTTAGCCCAGGGCCAATTTTCCTCAGCAAAAAAGAGGAGAATTGACATTGGATGTTAGCTCAGGACTGATCTTCCTCACTAAAAAAAGAAAAAAGAAAAGAGAAAGGATGCTAGTAGGTTGATATCATTCAAGCCTTTCTTAGAGTTTGACTACCTTTTCAACCCTTCCACCTAATTAATTCGCTTCTTGTTCTTCATGTGTGTGAGACATATCCTGATTCACTCTAATGCAGTTCAGAAACATTGGAGCTTGCCCCTAGAAACAACCAGTAAAAACGCCAATGTATACCGTAAATTTACACCATGAACAACTCACCAACATGCGCAATTAAAATGGAAGATACAAGCAGAAAATCCAAAACCAGCTTATAAGGATTTTTTGATACCATGTTACCTCAAATATAGTTTTTATGATCAAAATTGTTAATGTCAACTATCTCGGGTTCTTTTGAGAATTAAATGAGCTAATTAATATAAATAACATAATATAATGACCACCAAATATTAGTGCTTAATAAATACTAACCATTGCTACTACTATTACAGTCATGCACCACATAATGACATTTCTGTCAATGACAGACTGCACATATAACAGTGATCCCATAAGATTAGTACTATATAGCCTAGGTGTGCAGAAGGCTATACCATTGAGATTTGTATAAGTATACAATATGATGCTCACATGACAACAAAATCACCTAATGATGCATTTCTCAACATATCCCCGTCATTAAGCAATGCATGACTATTATTATCATTATTGAATAAATATGCATTATTTTTAGAAATACAAGAAGTCTTTTTGAAATAGTTGTTGAATGAATAGGTTTAGCTCTTTTAATAGATTTTTCTCTTATTTTTCTGCAACTCAGGGCTACAAAATACATGGTTAATAAATCATATTCAAACAGATATTACCTTCTGCAATTTAAGACAAATAAATACCTATGGCCTATGCCTAAATTCTTCAAACACAAGCAAAGAACATTTTGCTACCATCTTGAGAACTCATAACCTAAGTTTTTAAAAAAATTATTGAAGCATAACATGCATAGTGTAAATATAAAAACCACATATATTGGGGGTACTCACATACAGCTTGCTGAATTTTCACAAACTACTGATGTAAACAGTACACAAATTTAGAAACATTATCAGTAATCCAGAATTTCCTTGAGCTCTTTTCTGGTCTCCACATCCTCACAAGGGTAACCACTATTTGAGTTTTTAAACTATAGACTTATTTTGCCTACTTTTGAACTTTATATAAATTTCTACACTTTAGTGTTTGAGTTATTTTGCCCTGTTATATTTGTGAGATCTAACAATTCTGTTGTCTACATTTATAGGTCCTTCATTTTCAGTGCTGCATAATATTCCACTGCGTGATCATACCATAATTTATTCATTCTATTGTTGACTGGAATTTTTTTCAGTTTTTGGCTATTATAAATAATGTTGTGATAAACATTCTCATGCATATTTTTTGGTAAACATAGTTTGCACTACTTTTTGGGTATATACCAGATGTGGAGTTATTGGGTCATAGATTGTGCATGTATTGTTTTAGTAGATAGTGGCAAAGAGTGTGTGAATGTGTCTGAGAGTTTCCACCAGCAATTTATGATTGTTTTCTTTGCTCTCCATCCTTGAAAACACTTAGTATCATGGCAATGCACTGAATGTTTGTGTACCCCCCCAAATTAAAATGTTGAAACTCTAATCCCACTGTGATGGTATTTGGAGGTGGGGCCTTTGAGAGGTATTACATCATGAGAGTGGAGCCCTCATGAATGGGATTAGTGCCCTTTTGAGAAGAGGCCAGAGAGCTAGATAGCTCTCTTTTCCACCATGTGAGGATACAATGAGAAGTCAGCTGCCTGCAACTCAGAAAAGGGCTCTCCCCAGAACTCAATAGTGCTGGCACCTTGATCTCAGACTTCCAGCCTCCAGAACTGTGAAAAATAAATTCTGTTGCTGATAAGTCACCCAGTTTATGGTATTTTGTTATAGCAGCCCAAACTGTGATAATCATCTGCCATTTTTCATTTCATTACCTTCATTTCATTGGGAATATATTGACATCTCATCCTGGATTTAATGTGTATAAGACATAGACCCAATCTCTTAATGGAAAGAATGTTAAAAATTGCAGACATCATTAACTGGCCAGAAAGGAGTTAGAAATAAGGACTGAGGAATAATATCATAATCATGTAATTGGCATGAGAATGTTTGTTTATTGAAGTTTATCTTAAATGGTTAGGAAAGAACGTAAAATAAATGTTTCAGATCTTATATTTACATAATAAATTGATTTTTTTATTTGTGTTAAACATCATTAATTGCACACACACATTTTTGTGTGTAATCTACCAAGTACATCAATATTTTGGCAAGGTTTGCTGAAATGACTTTCAAAATTGCTTTCTTCCTTGATTTCTAGTTATATTAAAAAAACTCTAAGAAGATGTTTAACTTTTGATTATATTCATAGTATCATAAAAAGCTGAGATATTGACAGCCATATTTCCCCAAAGAAAAGCTTTTTTAGGAGTTTAAGAAAAAATAATTGTCTAAAGGGAAAAATCCAAATAATAATGAATTCTAATGGAGGGAAATAGTCATGAAATCTTATTTACAAACAATGAAATTTACAGTCACATTCCTTCTTATCTCATTTACTATTTCCATAATTTACCCCCAGCCTAAACATTTAATTCTTCAATGTACTTACAAAAGCTAAAGTATAAATTCATTATTAAATATGTTTATAAATAGTAAAACAGCTTGCAAAATTTCAATGGGACTAGATCTGTAGATTTATTACTCAGATTTTCTAATCACTTGAACTTAAAACATATCTAAACCATCCATGAAGTCAGGAATGTTGAGATAACATTCAAAATTTACTTGTACCATTCTAATGCTATATAAAAAATTTACATCACTCACTTGGGAATTAGAATAATTACCCCGTATATTAGTGTCTTATAATAATGAATAAATTGCAGAACTCTGAATTAAAATTAATTTCAGATTCCATTTCAAAAATTTGATCTTAGGTTCTGAAAGTTCTTTAAGCACATCACATGTGAACTGCCTATTATCATTAGAAGAGGCATAAAGCATACAGTTATAAAGAAATTAGTCACTATACTAATTAAATCAGATAATTAAAACATTGACAATATTAGCATATAAAATAAGTGGATTTCATGGAAATGTCTATAACCATATAAATAGCATAATGAATTTTCTAAGCTAAATAATTATCTGCAATAAAAATAAGAATAAAAGAAGAAATAACAGTATAAAACTTGGGTATGTACATGAAGCTTAAAACTATCTTCATTTACATATCTACTTGCACTTGGTGCTCAATACAATCAAAATATTTAGCTAGATTTTAAATTGGGCTCTCAAAGATATTTGACAAAATGTTCTACGAACACAGGCGGGTCTTGGAGCAAGGTATTACGGTCTTTACCAGGGGTTCATAGGAAGCCTGCAGAAAATTTAGATTTAATGTGAGAGAAAAAGTGCTTTATTTCTTCCTTTCTATCAAAATCAAAGTATAATTATGTATATTTTATTGTAAATTGCTATTTTTGTATTGAATAGTATAATGTTAATCAATAGCCATTTGCTAGGTTACCTCATCTGCTTTAGGTCAATTGTATCTTGTGCTTAAACTGTGTCTTTCAAATATATCATACTAGGCTACTAAGAGAATTCTTCTAGACTACTTAAAGACTATTATTGGAAACAGCACTGTGGACTTTAGTTTGTCCACATCTTCCCATATTTATATCATAGTTTAAGTCTGCCAGCCATATTCTATCATTTTTTCATCTTTTATTTTTGAAAATTCACAAAGAAAGCTAAGTTTAAAACAAACCAACTGGACCCAGGCAAATGGGTAACAGTTTTGATGGTTATACTTTTCCAAGGAATAATCAATTTTTTTAGATGAAAAGGTAATGGTTTTAATTTATAAAGTCAATTTCTTTAATTCAAGGGTGTCATATTTCTCCCTCTAACATATTAATGGACTTTAATTGCAGATTTTTAAGTTCAACTAGTAAGTTTAATAGGTAGTTTAATTTTTTTAATGATCTCAAGTTTATAATAGTATTTTCTTGGTATTATAGGAGAAAAAAGTTATAAAATATGGTTTTTTTCTCAAGAAACTTTCAGTTTATTTGTGAGATTAATACATAAAAAACATATTAAAATAATGAAAGAATATTTGTGATAATAATATTGAAATATATATATTGTCTTTATCCAAAATCTGAGTATAAGTTAATAGATAATTCATTGTTGATCGTGATAATTAATAGATTATTATAACTGGGACAGGAGTTGACTTTGAAAAATGAATAAATGTTGGCAATATAAATAGGAAAAAGAATCATTTTAATTATGGGAAGAGATATGAAAGAGTTAATTAAAAATTTGAAGAATAGACAATAGGCAAGATATCCATTAATAAAATATGAATTTATCTATTATATTTATACACATTTCATATATAACATATAATACATAATTATATGTTATACGTAATATTATATAATGTGTATATGTAATGTATATTATATATATATAGTTTATATAAGAAACAAAGTGAGAAGATCCTTGAAATTTAAAATAAAACATGTAGACAACTTTAGTCTCTAGATTTTTAAGTATGTATTGGAACCACTGAAATTTTTTGAGCATGGAATATAATATAAATTTAAATGTGTAGCAAGTCAAAGAACAAATTGAAGTGGAAAAAGGAAGAAAACAGAGACGATTCCCAATGCTAGTTTGCTAAACATGTATAATCAAATAAAATAAAGGAATCATTCCTCACTTTCATAACTATAAGCAACTTCAATCTATACCCTAGAATGCACATATATACATATATTACACACTTTTAAACACCTGTAAGGCATTCTAGATTAAAATGGATATAGACAAGATGAAAACGCAATGAGATCTAGCCACTTGCAGGAATTCATTTAATCATGCATCTTGTTTCTCAGTTTCCAAATATGTAGGTGTGTATAAGAGACGGTTACCAGTAGTTTTAAGTACGTTGCACTCAAAATATGCTAGTAGTTTTAAGTATATGTTGGAAGCAGAAAATTACTTTAAAGCAAATAATTCTTCTATACTGCAAATTATAACTTGAGTAACCTCTCTTACTCATGCAAATGCAAGTAGATAAGAAGCTCATTGCCCTGGAGAAGGGCAAAAAAAGGATCCGTTGTTGTGTTTTGCTAGAGGAGAGACCCAACAACTTAATACTCCCATATATACAGAGCTAGTTGATAGTAAGGAGATAAGGAGATTTGGAGGAATATGGGTTTGGAAATATAGTTCTGTCCTCTCTTGACTTTTTAATTTGATGCCAGTTAAGGTTTTCTGCTGGAAAAAAAAAAGTAACCAAAACGTTGTGCAACAAAAACCATGAGGAGAGGGCAAGACTGGCCTTAAACTGCAGTCCCCCCAGTGACTTTAGGAGTCCTAGCATTGTCTGATGAGAAAACCTTTCCTAGATACATTAAGTAAGCTAACCAGGATCACGTAGCGAGAAAACCGCAGAGCAAGATTTGAGCCCTAATAGACTGACTCTAGAACTTTAGCCTTAGCAAGATATTTGTACTCTACAAAGCCTCAGCAGAACTCAGCAGTTCTGACGGAGGCCCTTCAATACTTCCCTCAAGGTAGATGCATCACCAGTTCCCAGTCAGTAATTACAGTCTTTTTCTACACAAGCAATAATCTCTGGAAGCAGCAATGTTATTCTCCAGACTCAAAAGCTGTAAATCGGAGTTCAGGTTTAAGCACATGAGAAAGAAAGTTCAGCACTATTTTGTTGAGAACCTAATAAGCCTCAGGATTTCTTGGAATTTTCAGAAAAGGGAGAGGAGTTTAATTTGGATATCTTGTTATCTTGGTTTTAAATAAAAGATAAATCCATCATTAGCAAAGCAGCCTTTCTTGTGAAAATAGGTATAGTGGGTTGAATTGTGGCCCCCCAAAAAGATATGTCTAAGTCCTAACTCTCAGAACCTGTGAATGTGATCTTTGGATGAGGGGCTTTGCAGACGTGATTAAGTAACAGACCTCGAGATGACATCATCATGGATTTAGGATGGATCCTAATAACAAGTATCCTCATAAGACACACAGAAGGGAGAAGACCATGGGAAGAGGGAGGCAGAGATTGGAGTTACTCAGGAGCCATAGGGACACCTAGAGCCACCAAGCTGGAAGAGGCAAGGAGCTGATTCTCCCCCAGAGCCTTTGGAGGGAGCGCTGCCCTGATGACATCTTGATTTTGGTCTCTGACCTAACAATCAGTGAAAGAATAAATTTCTGTTTTCCTAAACCATCCAATTTATAGTAATTTTTTACAGCAGCCTTAGGAAACTAATACAACAGGATTAAATAAAAATCAGCCATGCCAGAACTTTCTAATATTGATTATACATTGAAACAAGGAAAATTCTGATTCTGTCACCTTTTAATCTCTCACATGTATTTGTAAGTAAAACATTTCACAATCCTTTTGGCAATATAGCTTTATACTTGATATGGGACTACATCAATAACTTGAATGTTATTTGTTTTATAAAAGATGTCAAATATTTGGAAGAAACATTTTTCAAAGAAAAAATAAAAATGGAATAATTTTTGTCTTTGTGAGATAGGCAGGAAGCTAGATATGAGCTGGGAGCAAGGCCACTCCACCAGGTGCAGCGACCTAATTACCGGGCAGCGGCTCTTCAGACGTGCAGGACTTCCCCCAACCCTGATGGAGAGTAGCCCCAAGCCTTATTATACCCTCATTTGCATTGTGGTTTTGAGCCCCCCTTGCAGGGGTCACTGCCATGACAGTTCCAGAAATGCCTGTGTAAGGAAAAAAATCTCACCCTCTGGACGTGGGGGTGGAGACAACGTCCCAATTGGCCCACCTTCCAAGACCCTCGCCGGCCCTGGGACCCACATTCTCAAGCCTCCGACCACCACAACTTTGGTGCAGTTGCTCTCCTGGAGCCTGCCCACCCCTCCCCTTGGGAGTGTACTTTCACTTTGCTAATAAATCCTCTTCCGTTAAAACTTCTGCTGTGTGTCCGTTCTCAATTTCTTTTGCGTCTGTGGACCACGAACCTGGGACCCCATCGCACTGATCTGACCTGTACCAGTGACATTTGGCTTTCTGCTTATTGAAAGCTCTTTAGAGCTCTTACTAGTTTTAGATAGGTATTGTTTCATTTTTGATAGACGGTATAAATACATGGTTAAGGACATTCATTTCAGATAATGTGGGTTAATATTGAGGTTCTGCCACTGTGAGCTGTGTGTCCTTGGACAATTTGCTTACCTTCTCATAGGAAAAATTTACTCATCTCTAAAATGAACAAAACAAGACTACCTGTGATACAGAGGTTCTGAAGATGAAATAATATAATGAGTGTGCTTGTGCTCTTTGTTATTGTTAATAGGATAATAGTTCTTCACAGAGGTAGAGTAATGATTGCAAAGATAATACATGAACCATATTTAGCAGAGTGCCAGACATATGGCATCAAAACAAATATTGTTTCTCTTATTATTACTATTATCACTTTTATTATTATTGTGTTTTTGATTTGACTTTACTTTTCAATGGCAGAAAAATGGGAAAAAAGCTTACAAGAATGTAATTTATTCTTTACTATTGAAAAACCTATATAAATCTAGTTATAATGAATTGTCCAATTTCAGAGAGAATAATTTATTTTAATGTCTAAAATTTATTACTCTTACATTAAGTAGTTAATATTTACTTGAACATGAATAGGCACTTTATTTGTTAATAGCTTTTTAAATTTTAATTACCTCAGAACATCTGTGCAGTTACCTTTTGTGGCAGGCTGCTTAATCAGTGTGTTAATAAGAAGCAGAAAGATTAAAAATATTTTTAGTGTTAAGTCTCTTTTTAGGTTCATTGAAAAGGTCCATGTAATTCATATGCCTGCATAGTCTAAGGCTCTTTTTTTTCAAGTAATTTATGAAATAATTTCTTTAGACAGAACCCCAGTGTCCATGGAATAATTAAGTAGTACATATCCTTTAAACATATGTAAAAAAAATGCTTACAATGCATTTTTTATACACAGAATAACTTGTAAAACACTTGATAGAAACTTCAGATACACTTCAAAGTAGTTAAGAGTAGAAGTATAGTTTGCTAGCTCATCTACTTTATTTACAAATATACCTACTATAATTTATAGTTGCTAGTATATTGGGAGAAGTTAGAAGTCTTATTTTTCTTTAAACAAAACTTCTATTACTTAAGTGATAGATTAAAACAGTTTTTTCCTTAGTTTTCTTTTATTTTATTTAGCCACTGTCTAAAACAAAACACTTTGAACTGAAATCTCATAATTTTGAAGATTCCCTCCACCAAAGATATTGATTACTTTTGACAACACACTTCTACGTTTTAATGAATATAAATCATGGTATGTTGTCCACTTACTCTGTAATCTCTTACTAATTCAAATTTTCTAGGACAACATACTCATTAGCACTAAGAACTTCTTAATCAGATGAATACTTTTGAATATGATGAAAGATTAATATAATTCTCATTTCAAAGACTAGCAAATGCTGCCAACTTCAAGTTTATACTGTCTCATTTGATTTAAGGATGTGTGTAAGACCATACACTCATCCTTGCACAAGCACACACACTCACAGACACACACAGGAACATTCACTTTACAGCATGTGCTAAAAGACAGAAGACAATTTTCTCTAACATTAACAAATTGCTACCCTTAAGTTAATAATCTATCCCATTGACTAGCAAGGATCAATTGCTTTTATTTTCCTTAGGTTTTTAGAAATAATTAGGGGTTATATCCTTCTAATTAATGGGGATAGCTTATGGTTTTGAGCAGAAATTTTTAATTCCCTATGCCCAAACCCCACCCTACATCACAGATAGTTCATTTTTTCTTTATTCTTTTAGTGTGTATAATCTTATTTTCAATGCTTCACTGTATAACCCTACAGCCATCATCTCTCACCAAAATGGAAATAAATTTAAGTAAGAGATCAGGAAAAAAATGTTTATTGTACTTTGGTAGGCATCGGTGATGTAACTTGGGTGATTTACAACATGCAGTTACGCCCATAAGCTCTGAGCAACCTGGGAAAGCATCACTGTGCTAACACGAGGAAATGACTTGTCAAATTAGACTCATGGATTGGAGATCTTGCCAGGGATCCAGCCTTGTTAGTAATTTCAAGCATACAAAGAATCAAGGGGCATAGTCAAATAGGGAGAGGTTTGTGAAGTCCAGGGTAGCTCCCCAGATCCTTCTGTTTCCTATCAGACACGTGCTTTCTGACTCAGAGTAGATCAATTCTCTAAAAGAGCTGTGTGGATAACCTTACACTGCAGAGAACGTGTGAGTTTGAGACATCTGTATTTTACATCCCAGACAGTTGTGGAGCTTACATGACATTCTCCAGAATCACATCTTATGAATAAGTAGAGTCTAGGTTTATTTACTATAAGCAGTGCTAAACTGGGATCATTCTGCTAAGAGCAATCCATAGCTAGTACTCTCTTCCTAGCAAATACCATTAATCTATTTCCTAAAAAATCTGTTATCAGTGTGTTTACAAGGAGATTGGACTACATCTACAGTTTGTTTTCTGCTGGAATATTCTCCTATAATCTGGAAAGAAATGAATCACAGGCCAGCTGATTTAATTCCTTTCTTCTCAGTCTAAATAAATAGAAATGTAATTTATGAGTTAGGGTACAAGCCAAACTTAGTTCTTGCTCTGTTGACTAGCCTAATTTATGTGCTCTGTCTCTGAATTATGTTGGAGGACCCATATTCAATAAAGGACCCCTCTCTAAACCAGAATGTGTCTCAGGAGAATGATATCTACTTCATGGGCCTGTATCTTGCCACATTACTAGGATTAGTAGCATCAAATAGGTAGGATAATGCCACTGAAAACAGAATAGTGCTTGAGATGTCTGTTACTGGAGTTCCTGACTCACTGAGATTTCATAAATGGCTACATCAAAGGAGATAAGATGATTCTGAGTAACATATATATATATGTAAAAATATATAGTCTTATGTATATACAAGACTTCCTACTGACAGTTAGGAATTATTTGTACTTATCAAATTGACCATTTAAAAAAACTATATCTCAGAAGAGATTGGAAATTTTAATATATCTTAAAAAGAAATTATTGGTAGGTTTACTAAATTAATTTTAATAACATTTTAGAATTATGTTTTGTATTAGGTGAAAAATATCTAAATCATATTTTTACCTTTTATTATATTTAATACTATCATGTGGAAAATCAACAAGTAAATCAGAAATCTGATTACTCATGTATACTAGGTTATCTAGTTGACTATCTACACGTCTATATAATATTGTATTTAAATTAAATTGACCTATAGAAAGAAATACAGAGATGGAACTTTTAGTCTAAGGTTGGACTTACATTGAGGTTAAAAGAACATAATCTGGGAAGCAAAATATAAATTAAAATAAACTTATTTTTTGTTTTTCTCAAACTTGGTCTACACACACATATACACAAACCCTTTTAATATTACCCCTTCAATCCCTATTACCTTTCTGCTCACACCATAGCTTCTGCCCAACTTGCCTCCAAAATTCCTGAGCAATATTACCTCTCCTGGAAGCTCCAGCATCTAATTTTCCTTCCCCTTTCCTATGATGGTGCTCAGGGCAAGCTACCCCAGGAGGCGCCACTCTGGTATGCGGATTATTTCGAGCTGAAGACAATAAGGACTCAGAGAACTCAGGAAGAATATTTGAGTTTCCCCTCCCAAACTGCCTAAAGAATTTAAAACAAAAGATCTGTTTCAGGAAGGAGTTATTATCATGATGGATGTCAAGATAATGTAGGATAGAGGTTACAATAGGAAAGGCACCAAGCCCCTTTTATCAAAAACTCTCTCTCACCCTGACCACATTATCTATAGATGATCCTGGAAAGAATTGTCCTTCTGCCCTCTGAAGTCCCAGGCCACTACCCACCCCCAACACGTTCCTCGCCTTTAGCTGCAATACTTAAGCAAGCAGCTTAGACAGAGGGACGAGTTGCTCATTTCTGAGTTTCTCCCATGTATACATGTTATTAAACTTGGTATTATTTTCTCCTGCTAACCTGTCTTGTTGATTATTTGGCCAGCCATAAGAACCTTAAGGAAAAGGGCAGAGGGAGATTCTCCCTCTCCCCTGACACCTACTTGTGTGGTTTGCAAAAATATCTCAGGTTTAGAATAACTATGCTTTAAGAGTGGAGGAGGAAAACCCCTAAGTAGACCCAGACTCTCCTTTAAAAGAATGGGAATGGAAAGAAGGTAACCTTTGGACATTAATAATGCTGGTCGTGTCACATTTTCCATAGCTCAGTGTTTCCAGATCTCTACCAAATTATGTCACCTATCAATGCCCTCAAATTACAAACTAATCTTATGTGCATGTGAAATAAATTTTAGGCCTCAGGAATTCTTATTTTCATGGATCTTATCCTATATCACATCACACATATGACAACGAAATCACTTTAACATATTTTGCAACTGTATAATATTGAGAGGTTATTTATAATCTTGCTTTTGAAGTTATTTAGTTCATTTAATTTACAACTGGATAAAACTGATCTTCGAAACTTCTGTATACCAGACAATTTTTGAGAACTAAGCTTCTTTTTTAACAAAATATGATTTTCAATCTCAATAATATTGTATAGACTTTACATTTATGTATTAAAAAGTGTAAAATTCTCTAAATTGCCTCCGGACCTGAGTTACACTTATTGAGGCTGTCATTTTCACTTCCTATAAACCATTAATCTGAGGAAGAATTGATTTTTGCAGGACCAATAAGATTTGCACTTAATTTCCTTCCCTTCGAAGACAAATACTTTAGTTGTTCTAAGAATATCACTAGACAACAGAAGCAAGGACAGAATCACCTTCAATGCTAAAAGTGCTAAGTTTATTCTTACATGTCCTTAAAATTGGCAGAGATTGTGTGGTCGGTCGAACCACTAGCGTGGTCCCACTTCGTGCTTTCTCTGCTTCATTAGAAGAAGATGCATTATGCGCTCTATAGCCCAGCTACTTAGCTAGCCTTTGAGAGTCACCTGATCAAATTAAGAGAATCGGCTTATCTCTATTTCCCCATATTTAGGGTGATTCTGCAAAGAGTAAGATACATATCGATTTCAGCTTCCCAAGTTTGCCCAAATGCCTCAGGAAACAGTTTCGTTAGCATTCTTGCTTCCTGTAAACTACAAGATTCAAATTCTCCTTTTTCCTTTGTTCTGTATAGATTCACCAAGATTAGAATTTGAATGACCCCTTAGATAATATAAGATCAATAGTGCTTATCACCGCCTGAGTGTATCTAGCTCCCACAATACCTTTCACATCTTACATTCCTGGGGTCCATAGTGGAAAAAAAATCTGCTTATATCATTTCTGTGGCTGGTTTTCATTTCAACTCAATGATTTCTTCTCCAGAAACAAAATTTCGCAAAATTCTGGTAACATGTAGTTTGTTCCAATTGTTTCAAAGCCATTCTAATTTTAAGACTCTCTGTTGTGACCATATCTTCCAATCTTTGTCATTGCAAGTGGACAATAATTTCGTCTTATACTGAGGAGGTCAAGTATAAACCTTCTTCTGATATCTAAAAAGAACTTTGATTGCTGAGCAAATGATGCAGCTGTGGAATTTTAAAACTAATTTATCTGCCCAAAACCAAGATGTGAAAGCCTAGAAAAGTAAGTTGGTTCGAAAGAAGAAAGGAAGAGATCCTTAAAATTCTGGACTAAGAATCAAAAATTTCCAGTAATCCAGATTCAGAAAGATTTATAGGCTGAAAATAAGACTAGAAATATTACTTTTTATACTCTGTAATGTCTATTCTATTTCTGATATTCTTTTTTTTTTTGTGAGGAAGATCAGCCCTGAGCTAACATCCATGCTAATCCTCCTCTTTTTGCTGAGGAAGACTGGCTCTGAGCTAACATCTATTGCCAATCCTCCTCCTTTTTTTGCCCCCAAAGCCCCAGTAGATATTTGTATGTCATAGTTGCACGTCCTTCTAGTTGCTGCATGTGGGACATGGCCTCAGCGTGGCCAGAGAAGCGGTGCATCCGTGCAAGCCTGGGATCCGAACGTGGGCCACCAGTAGCGGAGCGCGCGCACTTAACTGCTAAGCCATGGGGCCAGCCCCTCTGATATTCTTTAATAATCATGTATATGTGCTATAATATTAAGATGGAAAAATAGCAAACATAAATTATAGCTAAGTAATTATCTTAACTCTCTGAAAATTAAATATATTTTAAAATATTTGTCAATTTTTACATTCTTGAAAATGATCAAAACGTATATGTTCAAATTAAGGAGATGTCTTTGTTAGTATTCTATAGAACAAAAACTATATTTTCGTGTAGTGAATATAGAAAATATGCATTAAAATATGCCAATCTTTATAGCATCTTCATTAATAACCTTACTAATAACCTGCTGATATCCTCAGCAGCATAGGACACAAGTTTTCTCAGAAATGAGAGTTTTCTAGGAATATTTCCCTGTGCTCACATCCTCTGGTTATTCCAGATGTTCATAAAGTATCCAGTCATTATTTCCCACTGTAACCATCTACGAAGCACCTTAGGATGCATTGTTTTATAGCTTTAAACTTGGATCTGACTCTTTAGTCCTGTAGAATAAGTCAGGTATTGCCAACTTGAATTATGAGAAGGAGCTACTTAACATATAATGGGAATAGCGTGGGAAAAGGCAAAGAGAAGTGTAAGATTATGGTGTAATTAATAAACTACAAGTGATTTTGTGTATATTCAGCATGTATTTGAGAATTAAATCTATGGGTAGAACAGCAAGACAGGGCCCTGTATATCAAATTAAAAGCTTGGATGATCTGTCAGGTAATTGTCTTTAAGATAATTAGTCAGAATCCTGCTGTGATTATATATACATTCAAGAAAGACAACTCTAATGCACTGTAAGACTAAGATTTAAGTTATATGTCTTTTTGATACTTTCTGTCTTTTATGTGCATATATGTACAATTCATTTTAACTTAATTCTTTTGATTATACCATTGGGAATGGAAAATAAATATAAATATCTATGCTTTATCCGCCATCTTGAGCTGGGAGAACAAAATAATTTGCCTTACGTTGTGATATATATATATAATATATATATTTTTATATATAGTAAAATAATATATAACATATATTATAAAATAATTATTACATTGAAATTTCCAGAACTAAATTTGCACAAAATGTTTCCAATTATAAAAATATTTCTAAAATGGATGTAAAAATATGTGATAGCTGAGTATTGAATAGTAAATCTACTTTGTTAAGCTATAGTTTGAAAAATAATTTGTACTTATCTATTATCCAACAGCATTAAAGAATACTTTTCAAGATTTGATTTGCAAAGTATCAAAATAATAATTTTCATATTAATGCTTACGTTGTGTTGGAGTCTTTTTTCTTTTGTTATTTCTTTATTTTTTTTCTGTGGGGAAGATCAGCCCTGGCCTAACATCTGATGCCAATCCTTCTTCTTTTTTTTTTTTTTGCTAAGGAAGACTGATCCTGGGCTAACATGTGTGCCCACCTTCCTCTACTTTATATGGGACGCTGTCACAGCATGGCTTGACGAGTGGTGGTCGGTGTGCGCCCGTGATCTGAACCAGCAAACCCCGGGATGCCACAGCAGAGCGTGTGCACTTAACTGCTTGCACCACCGGGCCGGGCCCAGAGTTATTTTTTTATTTTTTATTTTTTTGAGGAAGATTGGCCCTGAGCTAACATCTGTTGCCAGTCTTCCTCCTTTTTTCCTTTTCCTCCCCAAAGACCCAGTAGATAGCTATATGTCATAGTTGTGCATCCTTCTGGTTACTCTATGTGGAACGCTGCCTCAGCATAGCTTGATGAGCGGTGGGTAAGTCCACACCCAGAATCCAAACCTGTAAACCCTGCGCTGCCAAAGAGGAGCATGCAAACTTAACTGCTGTGCCACCTGGCTGGCCCTTGGAGTTGTTATTTTTGAAGCTCTTTTGCTAGACAGAGAATGCAGTAACTTGTCCTCATCTACTTCATTACATCTAGTTGATATTATTGCTGTAGTGTGTAAAAGTGCTTAATTTAAGTATGTTAACAATATTAGTTATTGATAATGATTCTGTTGCCCATTATATAGTACTGAAGCCCTAGAAGTGGCTTTTGGAAACCAACTAATTAAACATGACTTCTTCTGAACTTTGAAAATCTTCTTATGTAGTCCCCAAAGAATTCTGAGAAAGCAAAGTAATATTTGGAAAACTTGTATTATACAGCCAGATTATAAGCAGTATGTGAAGGTTATATTTAAATTCCCATAATGCTGAATATTCTAATCTTTGATTAACACCATCCAAGCAAAAGATTTGACAGATGTCAACATAAGGTTGAATGATCTTTGTTCACTCTTCATTTAACAAGAATTTTTCAGTGATAACTAATTTTATGGAAGTCAACTTTGAATTTTTTTGCTATTCCTTTAAGGAAAAGAAAATCATAACTAAATAAAATGAATTTTTCTTGAAGGTAATTTAGAAGGCATATACTTACATGTGTGTATATATATAAAATCTCCTTGTAGAAAACATATGCAGATTTAATGACATCCTCAAAAATGAGAATTTTCACAATTAACTCACTGTGATATGGTAAATATTGAAACTAAAATTTTCCTCCAAATATATGAGATGAATGTCCACATGTTTAATAAATAAGGAGTCAATGTATTAACTATGTGAATTTTTTAATGTTAAATCTTTAATATGAATGCAAATTTAGTGTAAAAATACAATTTAATTTATATTAATATATTTTGAAAGGATGGGGAGATGTTGCGAATTCTGCAACTTTAAATCACCACCCTTTTCCATGGAATTCTAACTTGAATCTAGCTGTCTTCCCTAAGGTTGGAAGATTCTGAGTTGGCAGGGTGCAGAATGTTTTAACCACAAAATTAGCAGTCAGCCTACTTCTATAAAATGAGCACATGGAATTAGAAATTATGTAAGTTTTCAATTTCTTTTACTATTTTTCCTTGTGCATTTCAACAATCATATCTGAGCCAAAATGAGTTGACAAATAAAAATGGTTAACCTTGTAAAGTGCGCAGAATCCAGAAAAAAATATGCCTAAGAACAACAATAACAACAAAAAAGGGAAATTTGAACTGCCGGAGGAGAGAGATGGCAATAAGAGTAACAGAATAATCAAAAGTTCAATAAGGTTTAAGTGCATATCATAAATCATTTCCTGGACCTAAATACTAAGATTTCCTAATTAATTCATTCAATAGATAAAATAATCATCCTTGAGTCCTGAATTAGTAGCCTTGAATTTCAAAGGCAAGGAATATCTCAAAACAGAGTAAAATGATATAAGAAAAAGAAAGAATGAGGAAAATTATTAAGGAATTAGTGAATATATCCAGAACATTTGACATAAGAATAATTGATGTCTCAGAAACAGAAAAAGAAATGTTTAATTAAGAAATAATAATTAGGTACACAATGAAAGATTTTCCTGAACTGAAGAAAGACATGAGCTTACACATTGAAAGAAAACTGGACCAAACTGATTGGAAAAAACAACAACAGCAATCCTGGCGTTAGGACAAAAATTTATCAATTTCTAGGATGAAACAACAAATTAAATTCAGAGGATAACAAATCAGACTGCCACTGGAATCCTCAACTGCCCTATAGAAGTTAGGAGAAAGGGGCATAGTTTATGAGAATAAAGCACAGTTGCCAAGAATCTTATGCTCATCTAAGATAGCATTCTTCTATCAAGCAGAAAGTAAATATTTGAAAGTAGACAATAATTCAAAGACTATACCACCTGTGTGTGTCTCATGAAGAGAGAGCTTAAGAAAAGCCTTTAATCAAACAAAAAATGATGCAGAACAAATCCATAATTATGAGATTATAATCATCTGTATAATGTAGCCAATCAATGCTAAATACAAATTGGTTTTTGCTTTATAGGCATTTAGGAGTCTTAGGACAAACTAAGATATATCACATTAAGCACTACAATGTAATTTTATTCTTTCCGCATTCCTTCAACAGGAGGATGTTTTTGAAATACATAATGCCTAAAGGCATATATAAAAGAACAAATATTAATATATTAATTGATACCAAATTTGAAAAAGAAAAAAGCTTTCATGAACTGATGAAAATTACGAAAAGATTTACTGCATAGCATTTGTCTTTAAAAATTCATGTGTTCTACTCATAAAAATTTTTAAAATGTAAAAACATCTTTCTAAGATTTTTAAAATAAAAGCTCTCAGAAAATGTGAGCTAAGTCTTTATAGGTGATTGATCAATCAGGTGAATGGAAACAAGAGAGGGAACACAATAAATGAAAACCATAAAAACAAAATGAAATTCATAATTTAGTGCATCTTAAGAAAATAATGTTTCATTTTTTGTTGCTTAGAGTGAAATTCTGAGGGACAATTGCGTTAATAACCACAATTTTGTTAAAACAAACAAACACAAACTACTATGTGTAACTGCTGTTAACTATCTTTAGTGGGAATAATTCAAGAAAAATCTTGGTTTTTCCATGATAGATTTTGATCTAATATTGAGATTTCTGTAATAATCAGAATCAAAATGGTAAACCAAGTGATAACAGCAAAGGTAAATACAATTTTGACTGCATATAAGTAAAAATGATTGATTCAAAGCTAACATCTTTCAACTATTCATCTTCATAACAAAAAATCAAAAGATAATATCTAAAATTGCTAAATCAGGAGAGAGCAATATGTGAACACTATTCAGATTAGAAATTGTAAACTGATGGGGTATGGACCATATTGGCCCTAAAGAGGTGTTTGTTTGGCCTACGATTTTTAATTAAGTAAAAATTAATTTTAAAATAATATTGGTTCATGCCATACAAAACAAAATGATACAATGCTCTTGAAAAAAGTGATATATCTGGCAACAGTAGGTCTGAATTCCCACTTGAAAGCCAAGAATGAATGTAACCTGAACAATGAGTGACCATGTCCTCTAGACACAGTGTATGCTCTATATTTTCCCATCATTTGCACTCATCTTTTCCATATTCCTAAATTTAAGTCACAGTATGAGATAGTACTTATTATCACAATTGCATTCTATTTTCTATAGTGAAATTAAAATAAAATTTCCTTGGGTCCATATTTTTATAAAAATTGGAAATATGACATTTGACCAATAGGATATTTTTTAAATTAAAAAAAGTGGAAAAGAACATATAATTTTTGAAGGAAAGATCATTTTGTGTGTTTATATGAAAACACATCTTTACAAAGAAATTCAAATTAAATGCCTTTATTAGATAAACAAGTGTAAGAACCATGAAGGATATATGAAAAAATTAATGAACTGAGAAAAGAACTAAAACTTCAAATTAATTGTTTGTCAATAAAAATAATGGATGTTTCTATGAAGAAGTATATTCAGTTCAAAAAACATTTTATCATCAAAATATTTTCAGATTGCAAATCTATGAAAGACCACACATTTAGTGCAGCATAAATTATATTTAAGTGACATAAGCAACTTAAAATACAAATATATCCCAAATCACTGTTGATCTGTGTATTGAAAATATGGTCTAGTACTTACAGCATGAGTTTTTTGGAAAAAAAAATAAATCTTTTGTCATTTTCTACTAGTTATTGAGAACGTGAATATACACATTAATACCCAATTAGGTAAGTTTACTAATGTTGTCCATTAATTGTTGGTGCCTATGGCAAGTACAATATTAGGAAACAATAAATTTATTTTTTTTAGAAAAGTCTTGAAAAGGTAATTTGGCCATTCCTGACCATTTGACACTTTCAGTTAGAGTAAATGAAAGCACATAGCAATTTAGCAAAAGCAAGCAAAGTTTTAATACGAAAGGCAATAATACTAGGCAAAAGAAGAGAACTTTTTAAAAAGTCAATATGCAGAGCCTTTATTCATAAAACCTGAGAGGCAGGAGGACAGTGGAACTGGGCAAGTAATCGGTCGTAACCAATAGGGTACATCTGTGGCTCCTTTCACTGGAGTGAGACAAAAAGGCTTGTAAAAATATAGTAACACTTGTCTTCTACTATCTGAGATAGTACATAATTAGTAGTATATGTGGTTAATTTTAGAGTCAATGACACTTTTTATATATAACTGGTCTACTTATTTATGACTCTCTAATCTGTGCTGAACTCTGGCTCATCCCTAGCCCAGTAAAGACATATTCTCATGATGTTGGGTAAATAATTTTTGCCAAATTTGGCTAGCTTTTCCAAATAGGTCATTACATTTTATTTTTGTTACAGATAAGCCCTATACACTTTCAGTTACTTTCTGGGCTTTGAATCTTCTGTTCTGTCCAACTTGAAATCAGTACAATTGATATTGTTTTGTATCATCTCTCTAGAAGTAGATTTTTGAAGCACATCTGTAGAGTGCAGCCGCAAAAAAAGAGCAAGTCAATAGAGTGAGGGTTATTAAAAGAACAGGTCATTTCAGCTATCCTGTGAAATTGAGAGTTATAAATGAAACCAGAAGAAAAAATAAGACATCGTGATATAAAAGAGTTAGTATATAGAACTTCAAAAACAGTACCCAAAACCACCCAAGGAAAACAATTAAAATAAATATTTTCTAGATACCTCTGACTCAGTTTGATGTCATTAATTCTTGTCTGACAGTTTGGGGTCGGCAGGCTACGCTCAAAGTCATCGCCTTGTTTTACTGCTTTCAGGTTTCTTCTAGTCTGCTGGTCAATAATTCATCTGCTTTGTCCCGATAGCGTACTGGGGATCCTGATTCTTAGAGTCCTTGGCACAGCTCTCTATTTTGAAGTTCTAAGGCTGTATTCTTTAGATGTTTCTTTTGGAAGAATTAATAATTGGCCTCTAGTGTACTGGAGGAAGCCTCAGGCAAGGTGAGGGGAGAACAGAAACTACCTGCTGATGGAATAATGGATGGATTGTGTTGTTTTATTACAGTAATTGATGATATCTGAATAACGAAGAGTGGAATCCTCTATTGCGAGTAAATATATGGATATATCTGTAATTATTTTTAAAAACAAGGAATTTGATGTAAGCCTGTATTATAGACTTGAAAGAATTGACAAATCTCTAGGGTGTTTGATTACATTCTAAAGGTTTTGAGCAATAATCACCACTCAGAGACAGATATTTTACACTAGGAATTCAATCTTTTATAAGTGATTTTATTGATAATCATTGTGTTAGACTTACACTTAAATATTTGTATGTCACTACACGTCCAAATGAAAGAAGGAGAGATGAAATCCTTGAAACATAGTCTAAATAATACTTAACCTATACAAAATTAGTCCAGAAAAGATTGATCTTAGCCCTTTTATTTGATTTGAAAGACTTCCCACGTTGAATGTCCAAAAAACAGATAGGCTTATAATACTTTTGAGTTACTGTAAAACATGGAGCACACCAAAAATACATATTTATTTCCGTCATCTCTCCTTTTATAAAGTGAGGGAGTAAACTTTGGACGCTAAATAACAGCTATATGGGTAGTATTTAACAAACTTCATATAGAGAGGAAACCTCAAGAGTTTATTCTTCAAAATTTAAAAATCTGCGATTGACTGCAATTCACATAATTTGCATCGTCATTGATATTTAGAAAGAAATGTTTATTTGTATTAAGACATACTAAAATTTGCTGATCTTGGGGGAAAAAATAACCAAAAAACAAATGTCAGCAGAGATCAGTCGTTCAACTGAGGGAAGATTATTGGTGCCAGAGTATAAGGAATTATTATAGCCTTGGATAATTACTTAACCAGAGTCATAATACAATATTAAAGTAAGCATGGCATATAGGAGCACAATAACCATTAAAATGTTTAGTGCTCCCAAGGTGATGAGTCCTTGTTGTTTGATTTGAGAAAACCTATATTCACAGTGAGAAGCAACATATAAGCAGAAATTAAGTGACTTGAGAATTGAAAGTAGACATACAGGTAAGGTAATAAAACTTGTATTATCTGAGTAGAATACAGAGAATAGAATGGATAATTATTTGTTCCCTCATTTGGAGAGCAGATCATCATCCAGGATCATTTTTTTATTCTTTTGCGCTATCACTTACATTGTAGTTGTACTTTATTAATATCAATATATCATTGTATAATTACATATGTAATTATAATACACCAAGTTAATATTATCTGATTTAAATTTTAGCTTTAAATACAACTGACTTTATCATCCTAATACAATGTATATGTTATATTGATTTTGTTATTTTCATCAGAATTACATGAAGATCAAACACTTTTATACGTGGTGAAGAAATAAGGAAGAGCTATTGCATGCAATCCAGTACATTTGTTCTCTGTATTTTTTACGAATCCTGTAATCTTAGGCATATTCTGCATAACTAACATTTATTCTTTAATTACTTCAAGGTCTTAAGTGAAGTAACTCTGTAAATTGCATGATTTGTAGCATCACCTGAAGTTTAAAAAACATTCTTTTTATATTTCATTTTACTTGAAGCACATATTTGAACAAAATTCGTACTTTTTTAAATTTGAAGACTTGTAATTTTCCTCTGTGTGCTATGGCTTTCTTACTTGTATACCCATCCTCTGAGTTTTCTTTTGCTCCTAGGACTAAATGTTCTTGTGTTTGTACCCCAGCCTTTACTAGTATGACAGAGTCGTATTCCCATTGTGCATTCCTATCAATGGTACCTCTCAATGTGTCACTCATAATAGCAGTGACTATTAATCCCTTTCATCCTACAGTTGGTCCTTTTAGGTTGTGCCACTGTCCCCTGTCTCATATTTCCCAAGAGGTCAAGCTGGCTACCACAGTCAGCTGTGTTCTTGCTGTCACCAAAGCTTCTGTATTTTCAGCTTGCCTGTTATGATCAATCTAGAACTTCTGCTTAACCTCAGACATCAGCCCTGGTCACTCCAGATAATGTACTGAGTTTGCAAAGAATATTATTCTCCAGTAACTTGTGCAGGGGCCATCCTGGAAGCTTCTGCAGTCCTTCCATCTCTGGCTTCTCCATATCTGCTCTCTTTTGGTTACTATTTACATGGAATATCTTTTCCATCCTTTTAGTTTCAACCTATGCAAGTGCTTGGATCTAAAGTGAGTCTCTTGTAGACTTCAAATAGTTAGATCCTATTTTTGTATCCCTTCTGCCAATCTATGTCTTTTGATTCAGGAATTTAAGCCATTTACAGTGATGAGTAATAATTCAGGAGTTTAATCCATCTGAAGTAATTGCTGTTAGATAAGGACCTACTATGGGCATTTTGTTATTTATATTCTATATCTTATAGCTTTTTGCCCCCCGTTTCCTCCCTTGCTGACTACCTTTGTGTTTAGTTGATTATTTATAGTGACAAGTTCTGATTTCTGTTCTCATTTCCTTTTGTATATATTCTACAGACATTTTCTTTGTGGTTACCATTGGTGACTACATATAATATTCTAAAGTTATAGCAATCTATTTAAAACTGATACCAACTTAACTTCAATCACATATGAAATTCTACTCCTTATAACTCATCTTCCCCCTTTATGGTATTAATGCCACAAACTATATCTTTGTGTATCCATTAACATTGATTTATAATTATTTTTTTATGGTTTTGCTTTTTCAATCCTATAGAATAATAAAAAGTGGAGATACAAACCAAAATTACAATAATACTGCTTTGATATTTGTCCATGTATTTACCTTTACTGGAGAGCTTTGTATTTTCATATGGCTTTGAATTACTGTGTAGCATTCTTTCAGTTCAACTTGAAGGACTCCCTTTAGTATTTCTTAAGAGGCAGGTCTAGTGATAATAAACTCCCTTAGCTTTTGTTTATCAGGAAATGATTTATTTCTCCCTCATGTTTGAAGGACAGTATTATCAGATATGGAAATCTTGACTGACAGTTTTTTCTTTCAGCACTTTAAGTATGCCCATCTACTGACTTCTGGCCTGAAAGATTTCTGCTGAGAAATCCATTGATAATCTTACTGAGGATCCCTTGTACTTAACAAATCACTGTTCTCTTGCCACTTTCAAGAATTCTCTCTACATCTTTGGCTTTCAACAGTTTGCTTATAATGTGTCTCTGTGTGGGTCTTTTTGGCTTTGTCCTGCTTAGATTGCATTGAAATTCTTAGATTTGTATATCCATGTATTTCCTCAAATTTGGGAAATTTTTGGCCACAGCACAAAGTGTCACAAATCATTATTAATTAAATAGTAAGATTACCCTTCATTTTTATTTAAATGAGATTTTTTTCTTACTTTAATAAAGGTTTCACTTATATGTATACAGTTATATAAATATTGGTGCAAAAAGTGTAATAAGTGATATGCTCATATGAAAACGCTACATTAGAGTTTCAAAAACTTTTCCTTTGCGTTCATAACTTGGCTAATGGGCACAAAAGGCCTTGCTTTCAGTCTATCTTGGCTTTCAACATGCCTCCCTCACTAAAGCTTAATCATTTCTAGCTTTTGATTTAAAGTGAGAGACGTGTGATTCTTCCTTTCACTTGAACACTTAGAGGCCATTGTAAGCTTATTAATTGGCCTAATTTCAATATTGCTGTATCTCAGGGAACAGGGAGGCCGAATGAGAGGTAGGGGAAATGGCTGGTTGGTGGAGCAGTCAGAACATACACAACATTTATCAAATAAGTTTGCTGTCTTACATGGGCATGGTTTATGACATCCCAAAACAGTTACAATAGGAATATCAAAGATCACTGATCACAGATCACAATAACAAATATAATAATAATGAAAAAGTTTGAAATACTTTGCAAGAATTACCAAAATGTGACACAGAGATGTGAAGTGAGTAAATGCTGTTGGAAAAATGTCTCTGATAGACTTACTTGATGTAGGGTTGCCACAAACCTTCAATTTGTGAAAAACGCAATATCTGCAAAGCACAATAAAATTAGATATGCCTGAATATTATTGATTTCTGTAAATATTTTCTTTAAGTCTTCCTCTTCTAAGAAAGTCTAAGCTCTAGATGAAAACAGGAGTAACTCATGTCATTTTCCTTGAGTTCCTGGCACAAATTTTGCTAAATATTAGTTGAATGAATGACTAAATGGCTACGTGAATTAATGACTAAATGAATATTCATAAAGTTGAATATCATTATGTTTGTTTATTAGTATAAGTTGAAATATTAAATTAAAAAAATTTTTATCAAGGTATAATTGACATATCTGAAATGTTAAATTTTTGTTAAAAGTGAAAATAATAACAAAATCTTTTACTAATACCTTTATTAATTTAAGTATTACTATTCTGAACTAATTTAATTGATAGTTTTGAGAAATAGTTCTAAGCATATTGTAAGGGCTCAAGTAATAGTCATCATTTAATTAGTTTACCAGTAACAGTAAATTGTTGACTCATTTCTGAGACTTATTTGCTTGTGATTTTAATAATCAGTATTTCAAAGCAAGAACATTTAAAAAGCATAGTACTTGTAATTTTTAAAATAAAAAGAATGTGCCCTTCTCAATTCTCTAAACACATGCTTATTTATTTGCCCATCTTAATTGCTTGTCAGTTGTTCCAATCTTTATAAATAACTTCAATAATGAATGGATTTCCAAGTTAAATAGAGCTGATGTGATGGTCACTTTTATATGTCAACTTGGCTAGGCTATAATCCATCAATCAAACACTAATCTAGGTGTTTCTGTGAAGGTATTTTGTAGATATGATTAAATGTGATTAAAATCAGTTTACTTTAAGTAAGAAAGATTATCCTAGATAATTTGGATGAGCTTGATTCAGTCAGTAAAAGGTCTTTAGAGCAGAACTGAGGCTGCCTCGAAGAAAAAGAAATTCTACTTGGACCCTGAAGCTCTAGTTCATACCTCAAATTTCCAGTCGGCCATTCTTGATGGCCTGCTCTATGATTGCAGACTTGCCTTGCCAGCCTCTACAATTCTTTACTCTCTCACTCTCTCTCTCTCTCCAGATATTGAGAGAGAGAGAGACAGAGTCATAGATAATAAAAACCTGTCTTATCAAAGTGTGCTTTATATTCAATCTTTTTTTTGTGTGTGTGTGCTGAGGAAGATTCACTATGAGCTAACATCTGTTGCCAATCTTCCTCTATTTTGTACGTGGATAACCACCACAGCATGGCTGCTGATGTGTGGTGTAGGTCTGCACCCAGAAACTAAAACTGGGCCACCAAAGTGGAGCACACCGAACTTAACAACTAGACCACAGGGCCAGCCCCTATATTCAATCTTTAATGAGCTAATACATTAAAGGTTTATCAGTTTTCTAAATATTAGTAGACAAATTTTTTGGTATAGGTTTCTCCTATGCATTTTATTGTTATCAAGAGTTTCATTTAAAAGATCAGTATTAATAGATGTTCAGCCAATCATTTATTATTTAGAATGTGTGTCACAGCATCATGAAGCAAGTATTTATTTTCAATTTATTAGTTAAAGATTAACTATTTTTGTTATTACTATGCCATAATGAACCACTAATATTAATCTATCTAACAAAGTTTACTGTTGTTTCAAACACTCACTTTGATAATTACCAAACCTATACATTCTTAATATTTGAAGTCTCATTAAAATGTAAACAAGAGAAAATGTTAATCAGAGGGTATACTGACATTCCTCAAAGGTAGTAGCTAAGTTCTTAATATTATAAAATAGTGTAAATATTTGCTGTGAAAATAGGTAGAGTTAAAATTTGTTTTCTTTATACTATGAAATTGATTACTCCATTCTCTTTATTTATCACTATTACACTGCACCAGTGTTCTCAATCATTAATATATAAAGACAGACATTCTATCAAGAAGATGTTTCACCAAAATAGGGATCAGATAATTCTGACCTTCAGTCCTTTGGCCAAATGTCCTATTTATCTAAGTTTAACTAGCTTAAGAAAAGCACAATATTGGAAACTAGAAAACTGCTGAGAGAATAGGCAGTTCAAACTCTGTTGGTCTCAGATCTGTACTAATCTACAGGTTGACATTATTCTTTTTCTTTTTCCTTTTTCTTTGCAAATAAACTATCCCTGTTTTTGGTGTTTTTTTTGTTTTTTGTTTTTTTGTTTTTTTTTGCTGAGGAAGATTCACCCTAAGCTAACATTCATTGCCAGTCTTCCTCTTCTTTTTTTGCTTGAGGAAGATTAACCCTGAGTTAACATCTGTGCCAGTCTTCCTTTATTTTGTATGTGGGTCACTGCCACGGCATGGCTGACAAGTGGTGTAAGTCCGCGCCTGGGATCCAAACCTGCGAACCTGGGCAGGGCAAACCTGAAGAGGAGCGTGCTGAGCTTACCCACTACCCCACGGGGCTGGCCCCATCTCTGCTTTTGAGTGAGCATAGCAGAGGTTCTGAGAACACGGGTGGCCAACCAAGGGCCCCAATATTCATCGTTCTGACGGAATTTACATTTTGCATAACAGTAAATTTATTGATGACTTTGACTCTTCACCACCATAAGGTTGCAATATTATTGAAATAACTATTTTTTTAATCTTTTCTATCCTGCAATGCCTAGACATTAACAGCTACTGGGTTTTAGCTTTAAATTACAGGGAATCTCACATTTCCTTTCAATAGTTTTCAACATCCAAGGGTGTGGATTGCTACTTTCTAGTACCTACTTAACCTCATATCTCCACCATCCACATATTCCAGGTCCAGTGACATGTAAATTACTAATGTAAGAATAATTAGAGCTCCTTTTCCAGGGTTTTGGAATTGTCACAGAGAGGAACTGACAGATGAATATTTTGTATGTGGCTGCACATATCAATTTGGGATCTATGACAAGTCAAAATCCACCATATGGATTAGAGGCCAAAAAATGCTCGATCTCTAAAAAAAAAAATAAATAACACGAAGGATAGAGACAAAAGTAAAGATATTATGTAAACATGGTATGGATTCTGAAACCATTTTATTTCTTGGCTGTGATTCTAAGTAAGGACTAAGTTCATTCTAGATTTTTGGTTTGATTGATGAATTTATGATATTATTTTGCGTGTTTCTGGTGTTTATTATTTGGAATACAAGTAAAATTAACTAATAAAGTTTAGCTGAGTTTCTTATTGATGGTAGCTGAATAGCAGGGCCAGCCAAGTTTTAGGCAAAGTGTACATTTCCTTTTCCCCAATCTAAAGTGGAGGCTAAAATGCACTAGAGAGAGAAAGGAAGGAAGGAAGGAAGGAAGAAAGGAATGAAGGAAGGAAGAAAGGGAAGAAGGAAGGAGAGAAAAAGAAAGATTAACTCTGGTTTTCTCACATAATTTCTTACATAACTGGCAAATGTAATTTGTTCTCTTTCTGCCAAGTAGATAGGATTTTAGTGAAAACATAATGTTATAATTATCACCCAAGATCTTATTCATTTTTTTTGTGGGTCATAAACCTCTAGAAGTTTCCCTCAAACAGGACATAGTAAAATACAATTATCTAAATTATTTTATTCATTTCTCAGTACAGTTTATCAGTTTTTACCATTCATGATTAATTGAGATTTTTAAAATGCAATATATATATAAAATGTATTTTCACCATGCTATATATTACACCTGCAGAACTTATTTATCTTATAACTAGAATTTTGTTCCTTTTGACCACTTTCACCCATTTCGCTCACACCCCTAAACCCCACATCTGGCAACCACCAATCTGTTTTCTTTGTCTATGAGTTCATTTTTTTTTTGTTTGTTTGTTTGTTTTTTTAGATTCCACACATAAGTGAGATCATATGGTTCTATCCAGGTTGTTGCAAATTGCCAGATTTTCTTCTCATGGCTGAATAATATTCCTGTGTGTGTTTGTATACCACATTTTCTTTTCCCCTTCATCCATTGATGGACACTTAGGCTGTTTCCACGTCTTGGCTAGTAAATAATGCTGCAGTGAAAATGAGGGTGCAAATTTCTTTTTGAGATAGTGATTTTGTTTTCTTCCGATAAATACCCGGAAATAGAATTGCTAAGTCACGTGGTAGTTCTATTTTGAATTTTTTGGGAACTTTCATACTGTTTTGCATTGTGGATGCACAAGGGTTCCCTTTTCTCCACATTCTTGCCAAGACCTGTTATTTCCTGTCTTTTTGATGATAGCCATTCTAACAGGTGTGAGGTAACACTTCATTGTGGATTTGATGTACATTTCCCTAATGAGTAGTGATGTTGAGCACGTTTTCAGGTACATGTTGGCCATCTGTATATCTTTGGAAAAATGTCTATTCAGATCCTCTGCCCATTTTTAATTGGATTGTTTGGTTTTTTGCTATTGACTTGCGTGAGTTTTTTGTATATTTTGGACATTAACCCCTTAGCAGATATATGATTTGCAAACATTTTCTCTGATTCCGTAGGTCACTTTTTCATTTTGTTGATGGTTTATTTTGCTGTACAGAAGTGTTTTAGTTTGATGAAGTCCCACTTGTTTTTTTTTCTTTTGTTGCTGTTGCTTTTGGTGTGAAACCCAAAAAATCATTGCCAAGACAGTATATATATTTCTGTATGTTCAACAATGGGAGATTTTATCATCCTCAATCAGCAAAAGAAAATGGTGGACAGATAAATAGTCTATTAATCATATTTCAAAAATAGATATTTGAAACTACATTGTAAAATTGTAAAGCTCTTTTAAAATTATGTTTTTTCTGTTTAGCATCAGTCATTTCTTCATTTGAACTCCCAGCATGTTAATGTATATGTGTGTATATCTGTGTCTGTGTAAATCCACTCGCTATTAAAAAATTGCACCTCATGAGAAAACATGTCTCACATTTTCTCCTTTTAAGCTTCTTGAACAATATAATCTTCAGCATCAATCTATCTTACCGTTATTTTATTCTCTATCACCCAGATCCTATCTCATCTGCTGGGCATCATCAGATTAGCAAGCAAAATCCAAGGATTGGATATGCTCTCTATATCCACTATTGACAAGGTGAAACCATTCTAGGAAGATAGGACAGAGAGCTATTACTGACATTTCTGCTCCCTGGAAAAAGGAATGCAACCATAAGAGTGGTGTTATTGCTTAATTCAGTCTGACATGTGGCTTTAAGATATCTGGGTTTTGGAATAGTTACATCTCCAGATTCCTGATACTCCAAAAGGTCCAAGGAAATGATTCTAACAAATTTAATCAAGATTCCTAAAGTCTCACTCACAAAGAAGGGATTACTTCAGAGTTAAGTGATATTATAATGTTGAAAATAGCAAGATTAAGAAATATGATTGTTTTGAAATTTAGGAATCCTAATTTAGGTTGATTTAGAAATCCTAATTATTTTTAAGGAGACTTTGCGTTGGCAATTTGCTTCACAAATCGTATTACAAACCTTATTTTGCTGATTCTGTTTTGCAAGTTTTTTTTGAGAAACTGCAAAGCATTGTAGGAAACTAATAGCTACTAATTTATTCCTATTCATTCTCATTTATTCTTTTTTTCTCATGCAGCATTTTCAATGAGTTTATATCAACATATGACTCAGCTACCATCTGTGTATATCAATTAGATCCGATATAAATGTTAATGTCTTCTTATCAAATGACTAACATGCCATTTTTTTCCTGTTCCTATGTGTAGGTTTTTACAAATTATCATCCTTTATATCTAAATTTTATACAAAAATGAAAGAAAGAAATCAAATGAAAAAGAAAAAGAAAGTGAGTTGTGCATAAATATTGTCACACATTTTTTACAGTAAATTTAAGCACTGATAAGATGTTAAGCAAGTCAAGTAACAGAGTGGTATAAAGTAAGGAGCATTTGAATCTGCTCATATTCTCATGTTGTCAACTTCACCATATTGCTATCCATGAGCTACAAGTTGTCATCCGAAGTTTTGGGGGCAATAATGCTGACTTTTAAAGGCAAATTTAATAATTTGATGTAATAATTTAAAAGAAGTATATACCATTTTCCGTTTGCATCAACTGCCCCATTTTTGCTTGTCTCTTTTGGTTTGGGTTTTGTTTTTCTTTTTTTGAGACAACATATTTAGCAAAAGACACACTGAGAAAAGAGTGGCTACGGCCCAGGAGACAAAGCAGGGAGGTGACAGGCCTTATGAGGTCCTGCTGGCAGAGAAGGGGTCTGGGAGAAAGTGGTAAGAACTGGGTAAGTGTGGAGTGATGGGGGCTGCAGAAAGGAGAGTGCTCCAGCTGGATCAACACTGTTGCAGCTCATGGGTGGGACTCACAGTGACTTCACTGCCAACTATTGCGAGGCCCCAGGTAGTGCTGCCAACATGAGTGAGAGCTGCCCTCTATTTCCCGGAGGGCACCCACCAAGGGACACAGGACAGAAAGCCCAGGATGGGAAGTGCAATGGTGGGTGAAGGCCAGGGAGAAGCAGGTGCTCTGCAGTGGCCAGGAAAGTTCCAGACACTGAGGTGAAAGCACATCCTGTTACTTGCGGGGGTTCTGCTCTGTCTCTGCCAGGCACTCTCTGACTAGGGTGGGGCATGGATGATGCCTCTTCTTTGCACAGGCAGGCCCGATCTCTTTGCCCATCTCCTCTATGACAGATAGCAGGTCTGTGTAGGTGTTCTGGGAGCCCTGGGTGCCGAGTGGCTTCATTGCCTGCACATAGACCCTGGAGGGTGGGCCAAAGTCCTTAAACACTGGTCTGAAAGGTGCAGTGGCTCCAGGCACTGAGCCCAATGGTGATGGGACACTAATGGCTCTGGGGACCAAGGTACAGGGCCCAGCGGTGCTGCAGTGGAGGTGCTGCTAGGGGCAGGGCAATGGGTTTGTAGCACATACCCATCTCCTGGGAGCAGCAGATAGGTGCAGCACCAAGTTCCACTTCTGAATATATACCCAAAAGAATTAAAAGCAGAGTCTCAAAAGGATATTTATACAACCATGTTCATAACAAAATTATTCACAGTATCCAAAAGGTAGAAACAATTCACATGTCCATCAATGGATGAATGGGTAAATAAAATGGGATACATACACACAGTAGAATATTATGCAGCCTTCAAAAGGAAGGAGATTCTGACATGTTACAATATGGGTGAACCTGAGGACTTTATGCTAAGTGAAATAAGCCAGGCACAAAAGGACAATTATTGTTTGATTTCACCTATATGAGGTACTTAGAGTAGTCAAATTCATAGAGACCACCATAGTATGGTGGTTGCCAGTGGCTGAGGAGAAAGAGGAATGGGGTGTTGGTATTCAATGAGTACAGAGTTTCAGTTCTGCAAGATGAAATGAGATCTGGAAATTGGTTGCACACAATGTGAATGTACTTAACACTACTGAACTGCACGTTTAAAAATAGTTAAGGTGGTAAATTTAAACCACAATTAAAAACAAAAAAATAAAATAAAAAGGAAAATAGCATGTAAACATTATAACGGCAGAAAGACTTTCACTTGTGATTTTTTTTTTTTCTGTTTCGTTCATATGTGTTTTTTTCTCTTTTTTTGTTTAGGAGAAATTTTATAAAGACTAATGTGTGACATGAGGAGGTCAAACAGAATATTATTTTATTACTACATAGTCGATTTATTTCTAGTTTGCTAGGTATTTGGAAACACATATATGGTATAGTAGATTTTAACATTCACCTAGGGCTCTGATTTTAAACTCCGATAGACGATATCTCTGTAAATATAAGGAACTATTGAACAATTTGAGTAGTGATATCTTGTCCATTTGCATAGAAGGAGTAATGATTGTTTTTTATTATTGAGGTGTAATTGACATATAACATTATATTAATTTCAGGTGTACAACATAATGATTTGATATTTGTATATATTGTGAAATAATTGTAAATATTGAGTAATGAGTTTTTTTCTCAGTCAATATTTAAATATATAGTGTCTGTCTATGTTATTGTGTTTTCATTAAATATAATCTTCCTAGTGATGGCAAACTGCTGAACTTTTCATGAAGGTCTTTGCAAGGCAAAAATATGTAATGGGGTGTGACTTTTGTACTTTTAGTTTGTTTAAAGAAATGTGAACTCCTTAGTTGATTAGAAAATTATTTGATAGGATGTGATGAGGACCTAAAACTCTGAAATTTAGGGTAGATAAAATGAGATTGAGTTACAATAGGTAGGTATATAACCAGTGGATTTTTTTGGTTCCGATAGATTACAAAATCCTTTCAACACAAAGGTATACAATATTTAAGTCTTTATATCAGTACACACTTCCACAGTAACAAGTTTCATCTATTAAATTTTAAAACCTGTGTATATTATCTTTCTGATTATTCTTTATGCATTTGTGGATGAGATCCAAATATTTTTATACCATGACAGAGAAAAATGATTCATTTTATCTTCTCGTATTCACCCAATGAAAAATTTAATTAACAAGAGGAAATGTGCTTATTTAAAGGGCATGTGTTTCCATATTCATAAAGAAATTATCTTATCTTCTCACTAAGTTTCTGGATGGGCTCACTACCTAGTTTATTATTAGGTTATGCTATCTCAGCACTTAGTACTGGTTCGTATTAATAAGGTAACTAACTTCTCAAAATCATTCAAAAAGTTGAAATTTGAGTGGAAGCTAAATGTTCTCGGCAGATAATATGACAGTGATGACAGACTCTTCGCTCTGACAATGGCATTCTTTCAAAATCTAAATCACTTTGACCTCTTTTTCAGTATTTCAAATTGTAAAACTCCATAAAATTTTTTCATCTGGCCAGGAACTCTATCAGCAAGATGCATTGCCATATTCAACTGTAAGTAATTTATAATCTAATATTAGAGCAAGAGATCTTTAAAAATAAATGGATATCTTTTCCTACCAAATACATGGGACATCTTCTCATCTGACAAATTTAAAATTGATATTTACCAACATGAGAGAAGTATGGCAATATACCAAAGCTTAAATTCACTCTATTCTATAAACCTATAGTGTAATGAGCTGTCATGCATGTCAAAGGCAAATCACTGCCTGAATTTCTATCTGCTTTGAATGTGGGGAAAGGTCCTTTTTATTGTCTCTGTTTTCCATTCTCACTCACAGTAAGTTTTTTTTGAGGTTTTAGATACAAGTTTTAACAACACGTAGTGGAGAAAAAAGCCTTCAGAATATTTTCTACAGTATACAAGTCAAATATACTTCTCCCACGACTATCCCAGACTTATTTTCTACACTTTAATAATATTCATGGAGTTATGATGCTTCCTTTGGATATAGTACATATTGCTATTCATATTGCATGAATGAAAAGGTAGGTAAACCTCACATCTAAAATTATTTAATTTTTATTTAAATTAATTTCAGTTTAATAACTATCAGTGGAACAGCGTATTATTTGCTAAGCAAGTAAACTGCATAAGAATATACTATTAACTCCATTGACAAATGCACCTTGAGAGATACTTAAAAATCATGGAATTATTTTATATTGAAATGTTATTTCATAAAAAAAGGTTTTGTTCTCATATTATTTAAAAAACATGAGAGGAGAGTTATAAAGTGGCCTTTGCCCAAATGAACACAGTGCTCTAAATAATTTCTCCTGAGGCTAATGGATGTCAAACTAAAGATTGTACCAGAGTCCATTAAGTTTATGGAATGGTGAAATGATTTTGTTTACACATGGTTTTTATTTCATATCATTTTTAAATGCGTTATGCAATTTTTAGAAGTACAGCCATGTATAAAGATTGATATAACAAGCATCAGTGTGCCCATCATTGAAATTTAAATAATAAAATAATAAAAATAGTTTTGAAATTTCTTTCTTAATGCTTTCTGATCTCTGCCTTAACTTCTCTCTCCATCCTACCCCATCCAAGTTAAATAAATACTCCACAATGTGTATTTGTCATTCACCTAAATTTCTACCTATCTTTGCTACACGTGTTTGTAAATAACTATGCAGTATTATTGTGCAAATTTTAAATGTTATGTTATTGGTGCCTATTGTTTCTATCATCTGTGGCATTCTGATTTCTATCCAAGAATATAGTTTATTTCATGTTATAAATATACTAGAATATATTCAAAACTGTTATGTTGGTTAACATTTAAGTTATTACTATTGTTTTTTGATACAAACAACGCTGATGAGAACATTTCTGTGACTTTCTCCTTGGGCACAGACGTGAGAGTTTCTCTAAGGTCTATACTTAGGAATACAATTGCTGTTTTGTAAAATAAGTGTATTTTTAAGTATGCTAGATATTGCCAAATCTCTCTCGAAAGGCTGAAACAGTTTGCAACCGAAACATTAGTGTATAAGTATTTCCTTCTTTCTACATATTTGACAATACTTGATATTGTCATACTTCAGTGGTTCTCAACAGAGGATAATCTTCTCTGGGGTATTTGACAAGGTCTGGAGTGTTTTTCCTAGTGTGGTTCTGACACCGATCCAAGTAGGCTGGTCTCCTGGTGAGTTAAAGAAAACTCTACACCAGTGGGAGTTGTCTCACAAAGTAAAGTGTATTTGCAGCAAATAGGAGGCTATGAGGTTTCATTTCCAAAGTCATGGCATCCCCGAACAAAGGAAAGCAGGAACTTTTATTTGGTTGGGGGATGAATATTCAAAAGGGAGAGGCGGGTATTCACTTGCACAGGCTCAGTTGGAGAAGATGCTTCCACATAATGAGGTCTAAGCTCCTCCTGCAGAGATCTTTGCATTAAAAATAAGGCACAGGTCATGGGCATAGCTCTTGTGGTGAGGCTTGGTCAGTTTCAGGATGGCTGGTGGTTACATCTCCTTAACATACAAAAAGAAAAGACACAACTTGAAACAACAGTTAATTGCTTCCAAACCCACCTTTGAGTTTCTCGAGGCCGCTAGTCAGTGAACAGAACATAAAATTTACTATTTTAACAATTTTAGGTGTACAGTTCTGGTGTTAAGAATATTCACTTTATTGTACAACTGTTACCACCATCTATCTCCAAAATTTTTTATCTTCCGAAACTGAAACTCTGTACCCAGTAAGCACTAACTCCCCATCTCTCCCTGTTCCCAGCCCATGGCAATCATCATTCTATTTTCTATGAATTTGACTAAGTACTGCATCTAAGTGGAATCAAATTGTAATTGTTCTTTTGATCCTGGCTTATTTCACTTAGTGTAATGTCCTCAAGGTTTTTTCATGTTGTAACTTTTATGAGAATCTCCTGCCTTTTTAAGGTTGAATAATATTCTGTTGTGTGAATATAGCACGTTTTATTTATCCATTCATCTGTCAATGGACACTTGGGTTGTTTCCATCTTTTGGTTATTTTGAATAAAGCTTTTATGAACATAGATGTACAAATATCTGTTCAAGTTCCTACTTTCAATTCTTTTGAGTATATAGTCAGAAGTGGCATTAGTGGATCATGTGGTAATTCTGTGTTTAATTTTTAGGCACTGCCATACTGTTTTCCAAAGTGGCTATACCATTTTACATCCCACCAGCAATTCACAAGTATTCTAATTTCTTCACATCATCACTAACATTTGTTATGTTCTTTTCTTCTTTTTTAAAAATTGTAGCCATTGTTGGAGATTTTTGATTGTCACAACCCAAGGGGTGCTACTGACGTCTAGTGGGTAGAGCTCAGGGGTGCTACTAAACATCCTACTATGCACAGGACAGGCCCCACAAGAAAGAATATCCAGCCCAAGATGTCAATAGCACCAAGGTTGAGAAATTTTGGTTACACTTAATTTTTTTAAATAAGTTCATGAGTGTAAAATGGCATCACACTGTATATATTAAGATATATGCATATACACATTATCTAATATTCTTTATAAAATAATTGTCAATTTTACATAAACTCTTACTGTGAAATTTATTTGAGTTATATGGATAGACAATTTATTAAATCAATCTTTATGATTTGAGTTTTTTAACCACAAATACGGTAAATGTCTACATTAATTTAGGTCTCCTCTCATGTTTAATGTTAACTTATATCTTTTTTTCTTCAGCCAGGCCACAATTTTTAGAAAACTTGAATTTCCCTTGCGTCCTTTTCCCATCTTTTATAATATTGTTTTTGGTATTTAACTTTTTTGGTGTGTGTGTGAGGAAGATTAGCCCTGAGCTAACATCTGTTGCCAATCCTCCTCTTTTTGCTGAGGAAGATTGGCCTGGGCTAACAACCATGTGCATCTTCCTCTACTTTATATGGGATGCTGCCACAGCATGGCTTCATAAGCCGTGCATCAGTCTGTGACTGGGATCCAAACCAGCGATACCTGGGCCGCCAAAGCAGGGTGGGTGAACTTAATTCTATGCCCCCAGGATGGCCCCTGTTTTTGGTATTTAATCCACACTTGTTTAAAAAATTGTAAATAGTTATTACTATTTTATATTGATAATTATGAAGGTTTATCAACATTTTGTCAGTGTCTTTTTCATCACTGCTTCTTACATCCCACTGCTATATTCAGGTATCATTTTCCTTTGTATTAAATTATATCTTTAAATTTATCACATGGATTAATAAAGGAAACATCTTGAAAGACATTAAAGAGCATAGACATTATTCCATACAATTGAATGACAGTCAGACTGACAGCAACTTTTGATGCACAATAATAGAAACCAAAATACAATGGAATGATCTACTTGAAGTCTTAAAGAAAATAATTGTCAAACTAGAATTCCATACCCAAGTAGATTGTCAAATACAGTGAAGATATAATGAGAGTGTATTACTCCCTCTATTTAACATGAAAGAAAATAAAATGAGAATGAAGCAGTGCAGAGCAAGAAGCAACAGTGAAAAATAACCCAATAGTTCTGTTTGTTTTTAATTTATGCTGCTAGTGACTTAGAGTATTTTTCAATACAAAACAAAATAAAACAAGGAAAGCCCTTAATTCTGGAAAAATCTTAGCCATTACAACAGTGTTCTGTTTTTCTGGTAATTCACTTAAATTCACAAAGTCTTTTAACCTACCTTGTTTCTTTTTCTTGTATTCTAATTGTATACACTTCTGAACACCTTATTCTTTCCCCGTTACTAATTTCCTTGTGTTATTTTTTTAATTTTCACTCTTATATTTTTATTTTCTATTTTATTGTTTTCTGATCTATTTTATTTCTTTCCTTCTACTTTCTTTGGGTTTATTTTGTTTTTCTTGGGTTTTTGAAATTTTTTTGCCTCTTGAAATGGACATTTATCCTTTTTTTTAATAGGGCTTTACTTCTTTAGAGGGGTTTTAGGTTTACAGCAATATTGAGGGAAAGGTACAGAGATTTCACATAGACCCCATTCCCCCACACATACAGAACCTCCCCCTATATCAGCATCCTCCACCACAATGGAACATTTGTTTCAACTGATGAACCAACCCTGGCATGTCATAATCACCCAAAGTCCATAGTTTACATTACAGTTTACTCTTGGAGTTACACATTCTATGAGTTTAGACAAATATGTAATGATATGTATCCCTCATTATGGTAAAATAAAGAATATTTCCATTGCCCTAAAAATCCTCCATACACAGCCTATTTGTCCCTCCTTACCCTTACAATCCCTAGAAACTATTGATCTTTTTACTGGCTCTATATTTTTCTTCTCCAGAATGTCATATAGTTGGAATCATCCAGCATATAGCCTTTCCAAATTGGCTTCTTTCACTTAGTAATATGCATTTAAGTTTCCTTCATGTCTTTTTGTGGCTTGATAGCTCATTTATTTTTAACAAATGTGCTGAATAAGATTCCATTGTCTGGACATACCACAATTTATTTATCCATTTGCCTGCTGATGGACATCTTGGTTGCTTCCAAGTTTTGGCAATTATGAATAAAGCTGCAATAAACATCCTTGTGCAAGTTTTTGTGTGGATATGAGTTATTAACTCCTTTGGGTAAATACCAAGGAATGTGATTACTTGATCTTATGATAAGAATATGTTTAGTGTCATTAGAAACCACCAGACTGTCTTTCAAGGTTGTTGTACCATTTTGTATTCCCACCAGAAGTGACTGAGAGTTCCTTTTCCTCCACATCTTAGCCAGCCTTTGTTGTTGTCAGTGTTCCTGATTTTGGCCATTCTGATAGACATGTAGTGGTATTTCATTGTTTTAATTTGCATTTCCCTGATTACATATGATGAGCATATTTTCTTATGCTTATTTGCCATATATATCTCTTTGTTGAGGTGTCTATTAAGGTCTTTGGCTCATTTTTTATTTGGGTTTGTTTTCTTATTTTTGAGTTTTCAGAGTTGTCTGTGCATCTGGATAACAATTGATTATCAAATGTGTCTTTCACAAATATTTTCTCCCAGTCTGTAGCTTGTTTTCGTGTTCTCTTAACATTGTCTTTCACAGAGCAGAAATTTTTAATTTTTTTGTGTGTGTGTGTGAGGAAGATCAGCCCTGAGCTAACATCCAAAGCCAATCCTCCTCTTTTTGCTGAGGAAGATTGACCCTGGGCTAACATCCATGCCCATCTTCCTCTGCTTTACATGGGACGCCGCCACAGAATGGCTTGATAGGCGGTGTGTCAGTGCGCCCCCAGGATCAGAACCTGCAAACCCCAGGCCACCAAAGCGGAGGGCATATGCCTTAACCACTACGCCACCAGGCCGGCCCAGAAGTTTTTAATTTTAATGAAGTCCAGCTTATCCATTATTTCTCTCACGGATCGTGCCTTTGGTGTCCAATCTAAAAAGTCATCACTACACCCAATACCATCTGGGTTTTCTCCTATATTTTCTTCTAGGAATTTTATAGTTTTGTGTTTTATATTTAGATCTATGATACATTTTGAATTAATTTTTGTGAGGGTCTTTGTCTTATTTTCCAACACTATCTCTCTGAACAATTTTTAAAAATTTCTTTAGTTCTGCCTCTCAATTTCATAATTCCCTCTTAAGCTTTGTAATGTCAGTTTAACCTATCACTTAAGTTTTGTATTTCTTCACCAGTAAAATTTTATTATTGATACCATTTAATTTCTAGTAGTTCTTCTTGGTAATTTTTCAATCTACCTATATTCATAGTGCAGCTATTTTTAAAGAATTATATCTCATCTTCTATAACTTGGAATAGTTCATAAAGACTTTCAGATTGCTTTACAATTTATAGATTCTCAGGTGGTTTCTCCATTTATTGGACTTATGCACTATCTTTAATTCTATAATATATCATAAGTTTTTTGTGAGTTTATCTTCAGCAAAAGTTATCTTTCTCAGTTGGATTAAAATGATCAGGGCTTAGGCGTCAATGTTTCTAAAACTAGACGTTTTCGTTAGGCTTTTTTAAGTTTTTTACTGCTGTGGCGGTTTTTGCAAACTTTTATTTCTATAGTGCAATTCGGACTCTTACATGCCCACACTACGAGGATGGCTTCCTGTCTTTCACATGGAACTTTTGCATGCACATCTTTTTTCTACCACAAATCTCCACTGGTGATCAGAATTTTTTGGATTCCCATCCTTGAATGCCTGACAAATATTGGACATATACCCTTGAACTTTTTCTCACATTTTAGACCTGATTCTCTTGTTCAGAGATCTTTGTAGTTTCTGTCTCTTCTAATCTCAGCCACGGCATGGTTAAATGTTCCCTCTTTTTTGGGGGGATATGGAAACTCTTTCTTGCTTTTGATATCAGATACATGCATAATTGCTTTTTAAAATGTTTTATCTAGGAGATAGCCATTCACTGTCTCTCCCTGTGTTCAGACTACCATGCTCCCAACAAGCCCCTTTCCTCATTTGTTTTTTGCTTATTTATTTACATGGGCATAATTGGCCAGAGTAACTGCCTGACCCAAGTTTATATATTTAGTAAGTGATTGATAGATGATAGATTTAAAATTATAATCTAAATTTCTTGGCTCCTTTTTGAGTGATTTTGACTTTCTATCCAATAACACACGATGTACTCTCTACAACCAATCTTCATTCTTTTCAAGAAAAAAATCAACAATATATCTAATGCTTCATAGAACTTCAAATTGAATTAACATACATAATATTTTTTTAAACAAATGGGATATGCTTGTACAAATGCTGGTCAGACATTTTATGATTTATCTTAACATTTTAACCCCTTGATTATTTTTAAAACAACAAGATCATTTAGTATATACTATCTGCAGTGGACTGAAGGTTTATGTCCCCCCAAAATTCATATGTTGAAACCCTAATCCCAATGTGATAGTATTTGGGGGTGGGGTCTTTGGGAGGTAATTAGGTCATGAGGATGGAGCCCTCATGGATAAGGTAAGTGCTCTTATAAGAAGGGGCCTGAGAACTTTCCACCGTGTAGGGATGATCACAATCTGAAACCTAGAAGAGGGCCCTCACCAGAACCTGACCATGCTGGCACCCTGATCTCCCAGATCTTAGACTTCTAACCTCCAGAACTGTCAGAAATAAATTTCCATTGTTGAGAAGCCACCCAGTTTATGGTATTTTGTTATAGCAGCTCGAGCTAACTAAGATACTTATTTTTTATGATAAATGAGACTATTGTTTTTTATTCAAAGAATACTTGAAGAACAAATATAAAGTGAGAATTTTCGCTTTCACCAAATTAATTTGAACAATGGTAAGAATTACTGTGTATATAACACTTTTAAAGTCACTATATTAGATGCATTAGACAACAAATGAAAGAATTTATGTGATATCAGCAATTCAGAAAAGAAATAAAAATAACAAAAATAGCCACACTTTTTCCAACAGAAACCAACTACACAAATTTGTATATAGTTGAGAAATGTGTGCCTGATTCCTCAAAGGAAAAATGCATCACATTTTGTCATTTCATTGAATGTTTTCCCACAAAGCTTCCATTGGCTTCTATACAGAAGGCAGAAATTGTGGTTATAAGACCTCAGTGAACCACACTGTTGAATTTTTAAGATTACCTTGGGACTTAAAGCTAGTAATAATAATGTTTCAAGGCAGATTGTCTTACCATGACCAGGTCAGTAACTTGGACATAAAAGTCAAAGAAAAGTAATACAAAAGTAATTCTAAATGAAAGCTAAAACAGGGATTAGGAAACTGTTTGTTGTGTCTTTCAGAAATAGAAAAAGAAAAGAGATGATAAACAGTGAAAAGAATAACGCTTTAAAAGAGAAAAATATAATTGAAAGTTATTATATTGCAGTTTGCATCAAATAATAAAAAATTTTTTAAATCAGAGTCTCTTTCTTAGTCAATTATTCCGTTAACATTTGCTTGAGTGTGGGTACATGTTGTTTATTGTTTGTATTTATGAGGGTATTGTCTGGTGTGTGCAATGTGTGTGATGTAAAGATATATTGATGAACATTCTCATACTCAACTTATTCACCAATGTGTCCTCAGAGCCTAGACATATTACCCTTCAATGTATATATACTGAAATTTAATAAATAAGTAAATATATATGGGTTCAGGATTGAAACCTACCGTATATTCAAGAAAAACCATAATTTATTTGCAAAAAGCAATAGTTTATTTTGCTCACAAATTTTCAACTTGGGCAGGGAAGGTGGGGGAAACTCCCCTATGCGCTGGGTAGCATCAGCTGGGGTGCAAAGCATGGTTGGATGCAGGATTCAGATGAAGGTTCACACGTGCTGGTGCCTGGCAGTTGATGCCTCCTATCAGTTGGGAACTCAACTAGAGTTCTATGCCCAAAACCCTACACATGACTGCTCCAAATACCTGCCCAGAGACTGTATTGTCTATTATGATGATGTTAAAAAAATCCAAGAAAAGTGCATGTCACGTATTTGTAATAGAATATGTAAATGAACTCAAATCCAAGAATTAGTCTTTATTTCTTAATTCAGCCTTTAAGATGCTTTTAAAGGATATTGTTACATAGCAATGTATTACCTAAGTCATGAATAAGTGTCTTTTAATTTTATCCTTAAAGGTACTATACAAAACTTCTTTAACAAAACATGCAATATGACATTTATAAACATACATTTAATGGAATCATAGAAAGTTATCATTGTAAGTGGTTGGGCTGTTTATAGCCAGTTCTTTCATCTTATAAATAAGACAGAATAATCACGTGACTTCTGATTCATGAGCTTTAATGATTAAAGCTATATAAATTGCATTAATTTAAGAAAAAATTATTTACAGTTTCCTTAAAAATGTCTATTTATCTGTGAAAAATTAAAATGAGGCTTTATCTTCTTTATTAATTATTAAATTCATGATAAGGGGAGGGTAAGACATAATAAAGTGGTATTGCAGCCATCCACAGATAAAAGGGTGGTCCCCCAACCAAAATTTGATCCAGCTATTGAAACAGATGATGCCGCACATACACATCAAGAGAGTATGAAAGGGTTATTGCTGAAATCAGAAGTCTTTCTGGGGAGCACAGAGTAGCTCTCAAGTAGGTCTGAAAATGGATTGAGAGGGCAGGGAAAGAAGATTAGCTTGTTTTTTTTTTCTGGTTTTTGGGGAATGGGACAGGGGTGAGGGTTCCCCTGTTCAGAGGCTAAAGGAAGGAATACCTGAGATTTCTTATCACCTTGCCCAAATGCAAAGCAGGAGCAGAAGAGGAAATAGTAAAGCTTAAAAGCTGTCAGCGGTCAAATATAGTATAAAAAATCGAGTCAGACTCCTTAATACAAGTAGATACTTGATATTTTTATATACCGTATGTACACATTTCAAGATGACATCATATGGAGAGCACTCAAAAATCCTTGACTTCAGAGCACAAGTAAAAATCATCTTTGTGCTGAAGCTTGTGTGAGTAGCTGAGTTACTGAAGAAGCCTCTTCCACTGTTGAGCAACAACACTGAAGTGTCACTCACCTGGCGTGATACATGATCTCACGTAACCATCAGCGGGAGCCTTGAATTTGAGAAGTATTTGTCCCACTTTACAGATCAGGCAAGTCGAAATTAAAAGCATTAGTAGTACTCCATAATTTGGAAATTTGCAGATGTTTCAGGTTGTATTCATGGCAAATATTAACAACAATATATAGAAATAGAAGTGATGAACTTGGAGAAAATAACCAATATAGATAAATAGATGAAATAAAAACTATAGTCAAAATAATAAATATAATTTTAAAAGCTAAAAAAGGTGACAGAAAACTTCACATTTGTCTTTGTTTTAGTCGGCAGATGGTACTTTGTTTGGTCAGATGGAATTTGAACTGAGGCTATGTGTTCTTGTTTATAACAGCTGTTGTCATTATAGTATCTAAAAGATAGTATTTGACAGAGATAGGAGGCAGATTACAAAAATCATTATTTATAGAACATTTAAAATGAAAACAGCCAGAAAATAATTTCATTTTAACTATATTTAAATAATATTTCCTTTTGGAGATTTAGAAAAAAATGACAATTGCTTTTGTATTTTGAATAAGCAAAATACATGACCCACTGTTGTAGATAAAGGTGCAATTATATATAAACTATTTTATGTAACATGTGAGAAAAAAATTATTGTTGGTTCCCTATCAAAAACATAATATAAGAAAGGAAAAATAATAGAGAAAGAACCCATATATTATTATGTAATTTCTTTTAATTAGGACACGCACTGTATATACCACTTTCTTTCATGCAATGGTTAATGCTCATTGATTACAATCACTTAATCCAAGTAAAACTAATCTCTTCAGTCTTTTTGTATGTTTTCTTGCATAAAGAATAACTAACAAAAAAAATAAATATCAGAATTTTCGAGTGTTTAAAGATTATATTAAAAGCTATCTAAATTTTAACATTTTTTAATATTTTATTACTACTTTCTTTCTCAAGTATAAAGGAACATTTATCCCTTGAATATTGCCTCCAAATTCCTCTAGCCTCTTAAATTTTTCCAATATCAGGATATATATTTAAAGGTTATCAATGTTCCTCATTGAAGGGCATTCCATGAATGCCCAGTGTGTGTGTGTGTGTGTATATATATACATATACACATACACATAAATAAATGTATGACTGTGTGTACACATATAATACACTAAGAAATTATATGAATGTGGTAGGTAGGGTCTTATATTATATATCAAGAAGCTATTGAACTAATGTTACACTAAAATCTATAAGCAAATAAAAAATAATAGAAAATAAAATGCCCTTTATTAAAAGTTGCTTTTAACTTTCCTGTTAATACATTTGAAATTGTGTATTAAATATAAATTTTCAAGGCAATGCTCTTAAAATGAAGCACTAAGCAATTAAAACATTTTTGATTTTGTAAGCTTTTTAAATGATAAACATTTTAAGCAAGGTTTAGTTTTCAAACTTGTTACAAATTTAGTTTATTCAATTCTTAGAATATACGTCACCTATACTGAATTTCTCCACCTGTATAAAATCTAAAAGAAAGAAAAAATCAAAATATCACCCAACTGCTTTCGGAAAAGAGAGAAGAGGACCTTTCCCAACTTGTTTTGAGGCTTGCAATTACCTAATGCCGACACCTGACAATCACATTACAGTAAAAGAAAATTGTGGAATAATATGTCTCATAAAACCTAGGCACAGAAATTCTTAACACAATATTAGCAAAGTGAATTCAAAAATATATTTTAAGAGATGCATGCCAGAACAAGTAGGGCTTATCCCAGTAATGCAAAGTTAGTTCAACATTCAAAATTAATTAATTTTCTGCATTAATAATATAAAGGAGAAATAAAATGTGATTACCTCAAGAGATGGAAAAAATGCATTTGGCAAAACTCTAATACCCATTCATGATAAAAATTTCTCTCTAAAAACTAAAAAAAATTTTCACAATCTGATAAAAGACATCTAAGAAAAACTTACCACTTCAAATTAGTTCATTGTTCAAATATACTCTCAATAAGTCTATTGCTATCTTTACTTTATTACCCTTAATATATGATCTCCAATGAATTAACATATGTAAAGTTTTTGGAGCTGTCTGGCATATTGTATGTGCTATATAATTGTTTGCTTTTAGTATTTACCCTGGGGCACAAGTTCTTTTTCATCCTGAAATATTCCGTGTTGTCTTCCTATGTAGTAAAATAAGGTACCTTTTACAGTGTCACTTCTTCTAGTGATACAAGCGTTAAAATAAGTGACCACCAAGATATTCTATGTTCTTTCATTAAATCATCCTCATGCTTGAATCTTATCATTATGCTCAAGGTCATATTGTGTATTAATTTTCTATTGCTCAAATCTCTGTCCTGCTTTCAGTGTCTTTAAAGGACTCATCAGATTAGGTAAAGCTCACCCAGCATAATTTTTAATTAAATCAAAATCAACAGATTAGAGATTTTAATCATGTCTGCAAAAATCTCTCTACCTTTGTCAGATGACGTACTCCAAGTACGTGTGGCAATTTTCGTGGCCATATTACAACTCTGCCTACTACCTATTAGAAAGTCTATTTTTACTGTTACTTAAACTTCAGGTTATTCCTTAAACTCCAGATCTTAGGGGGTCATACATAAGTTACCTACATTCTCCTTCATTCCACCAATCTTCACTATGTGACCAATAAACTTCAAAGACTGTGGCTGGGGATTTGGATTTGTGTTGTTGTTGTTGTTAGATTAAAAATGAAGTTTTCTGGGGCTGGCCTGGTGGCGCTGAGGTTAAGTGTGCCGCTCCGCTTGGGCGGCCCAAGTGTTCGCAGGTTCGCATCCCGGGCGCGCACCGAGGCACCGCTTGTCAAGCCATGGTATGGCGGCGTCCCATATAAAGTAGAGGAAGATGGGCATGGATGTTAGCCAGGGCCAATCTTCCTCAGCATAAAAAGAGGAGGATTGGCATCCGGTGTTAGCTCAGGGCTGATCTTCCTCACAAAAAAAAAAAAAAATAAGTAAAGTTTTATTTTTTCCCTTCAGTAGAAGTAACAGTAGAGAATTATAGCTAAAAATAATAAATGTAGTTAATAATTTAATTATTAATAAAAAGAATAACAATAATAACTTAATGTTCCCTTATTTAGACGACACAATGTATTTAGTTATGTTACTTCCAATTTTTTCAACTGGTTTTGGCCTCTAAATCTCTAAGACCAGTGACACATACTCATCATTTTACTGTACATCTAGTGTGGTAGAATATGTTAATTGAATGAGGGTGGAAATGACTTATGTTATTTACAGACTGAAGATTTAAGACATAGTGAGCGGTTTACCACAGTCATTTTCTTTTCCTTCGCTTTGAAATTATAAAAGTATGTATTGAGATGCAGCCCATTTGCTATTGCAAAATGGACATACAGGATTAGTGACGATTAAATCTTTGTTGTAAACCGCGGGGATTTTTGAGGTTGTTTGTTATATTAGCATAATGCAGCTCTATTCAACTGTTCTCCCTAGTTATGGCGCAATTTGCAGATCACTTTTATTGTTGTTAATCATTTTTGTTATGGTTGTGTTTATGTGTGTGATATATGAAAACACACCTTAATTAGCTTCCACCTTTACTAAGTTACTTGCAGGTTAAGAAAAGAATTTTAAAAATCATGGAGCTTAGTTTTATATTGTTTACTTCATTCAAATCCTCATCTGATATGGTCACTCCCCTAAATAAAACAGTTCTCCAGAACTTACTTTGCCTTAATCTAAATCGCCCTCCTCCTTTTTAACAGGTTTTGATGTATATTTTATGTATGTGTATATGTGTGTGTGTGTGTGTGTGTGTTTGTGTGTAAAAGAGAGAGAGATTTGGTTGTGATCTCCACCTTAACTTTTCCATCATTCCTTGTTCTCACTGCCCACTACAGGTCATTCCTGAGGATGTCTCATTTGCTTTGACCTCAGACTTTCCATCTCAACTACAATTCATTTTGGTCATGTCAAGAAAATTCTTCTGGCTCTTCTAGCTCCTGAGGATCAACTAGCTTAACACAGGCACATTAATCTGCATTTTGACCAGGTTCAGCCACGGGTCCATATACAAACCTGCACTAAGCAGTAAATTTTTCTCACATGCTCTTTGTCTTACAGTAGAATCCAGTCATTGTGAAGGGCAGTAGCTCCACGCTCTTTCTGCCTATTGCTCTATCATAACTGTTCAACCTTATCAAGGGTAAGTCAATGAATTTATTTTAAAATGTTGAAAGTAGGATGGTATATGTCACCTTCCCTGTGATATTTTATGAAGCCCTAGTAACATTTTGTTCTTTCTGTTCTCACATTTAGATTATGTAAGAAATGAATTGATTTGGCGTCAAGAGGAATTTTGAACTAGCCTTTAATATTTTCAATGCCTATAAAAATATACAACAAAACCCAGGTGATTTTGTCATTTTGAAATACAACACCTGGCAAGCTTTGACAGACAAAGATTTCAGATTTGCCATGCCATTATTCTGAAGTGAAACATCAGCTCTATGTCAACCTAATATCGCTCCTAATCACTAATAATCCTTCATGACATATCACGGCAGTGTAACACAAAATGAACTAAAGCATGTGCTTGTACCTACAGAGTCTTAAAAAATGAAATAAAATTGTTAAGTTTGACCCTGGGGTAAGCCTCTCGAGTATGAGTTGTCAAAGGAAATTTTTTTAAAGTTTATTCAAAAGATACACAGCATGCTTATTTTCTGATCTGTAGTATTTTGACAGTGGTTATATTAAATGTTTGAGTTATTAAATTTTAAGTTTTGAATATATGAAATGAAATAGATTCTAAATTTATTTTAAATGAAATGCTAAACAGAAGGGCATAGAGTAATCACTAAAATGGCAGGTTTTTATTTGTATATAACTCTACCTATCTTTAAAACAGTACTTATTCCTCAAATGTATTCATATACATTTATTGAAGGCCAGCTTATTAATGTTTTGGCCTAGGTTAAGTATGATAAGAATCATCTTTTCCCTTCAAGTAGCTGATAATTCAGACTCAACTGTGTGTTTGGAGGGAGGGGATTTGGGACATACGTATTTTCACACTCAATAATAATTCTTTTGAGTAAAATAATAAAATAGTACACAGAAAGGAAACATGAAGACAAGATTAATGCTAATGAAGACAAGAGATTAGATTCAGTCAAGTCTTCACAAAAAAAAATGGCATATGATTTTAGAGGAAATTTCAGAAATAAGAAAAGGAAAAAATACATGTAATAAGCTACATATATTAGTCTCTGAAGGATTTCAGGACTTGCCGCCCCAAAATATGCCACTTGGGTATATTGATTATTTTGAGCTGCAGCCACTTGCAAAATAGCAAATGCTGAGAAAGGCTTTCTCTGGGCTCCCCTTATCTGCTTAAAGAGAAGTCCTCCAGAGGGATCCTATTGTCATAAGTCCCCTCTCCAAGAGTTTCACCAACAGTGAAAGATTGACTCACCACAAGAGAGAAGACTAGAAGTTGACACCACACCCAGACAAACTTTGTCACAAACTTTCATCTCTCCCATCTATTCTTCTAAAGGCCCATCTATGTTTCCTAAAAATAATTTCCTCTCTCTTCACTTTCCTATATCCTCCATCCCCTTCCCCTATTATGACAGTATATAAGCCCTCAAATCTCTCCACCTTTTTGGGGTATTCATTTTTTTTTCCTGTGATGCCCCTGTGCATGTGATATTAAAATTAATAAACATGTACACCTTTTCTTCTGATAATCTGCCTGTTGTCTGTTTATTTCATAGACCCAGCTGTCCAACCTAGGAGGGTAGAAGGAAGGTCTTTCCTCCCCTACATCTGCTAGGGCTGCCATGACAAAATACCACAGACTGGGTGGCTTAAACAACGGAAATTTGTTTCCTCACTGTTCAGAAGGCTGGAAGTTCACAATCAAGGTGCTGGCAGCATTGGTCTCTCTCCTTGGCTTGAAGAGAGCCACCTTCTTGCTGTATCATAACATGGCCTTTCCTTTGTGTGTGTGCACCCAGGGGGGCTCTTCCTTTTCTTATAAGGGCATCAGTCCTATTAGATTAGGGCCCTACCCTTTTGACCTCTTTTTTTTTTTTTTTTAAAGATTTTATTTATTTATTTTCCCCCCAAAGCCCCAGTAGATAGCTGCATGTCATAGCTGCACATCCCTCTAGTTGCTATATGTGGGACGTGGCCTCAGCATGGCCGGAGAAGCGGTGCGTCGATGCGCGCCCGGGATCCGAACCCGGGCCACCAGCAGTGGAGCGCACGCACCCAACCGCTAAGCCACGGGGCCGGCCCCCTTTTGACCTCTTTTAACCTTAATTACCTCTTTAAAGGCCCTATCTCCAAATACAGTCACATTCTCGGGTACTAAGGGGTAGGGCGTCAACATACGAATTTGGGGGGAACACAATTCAGTTCATAACAGTGCATTATAAAGAAATGGACAAAAAAAGGTACTAATGAACTTGGAAAGTTAGGTGTGGAAATGCATCAGAATGGGAAAATGAATAGGAATGTAAGAATGATTATTATTTTACATAGTTTCTTTATCATTTTGTTTATTGTGCCAAGGTGTGTGTGTGCATGCAAGTGTGTTTGTGTGCTTGGCATCCTTTTTAAATCAGAAGCAGGAGTTGAATTTTTATTAAATGATTTTTTCACTGCACGTAGTAGCAGGTTTTCTTCTAGATTGCCTATTTTCTTAGTAGATGAGGATATAAATTTAAGAAAGGAATTTATTTTTTCTGTTTCATAAAGAAGAAATATTCAAAGTGAATTATGAATAATGAATAGATTTTTATCAAAGAATCCATAATGGGCATAAACTTAGCCTCTTTTGCTTCTGTCCTCTTAAATTTTAGTTTTTCCTGTCATTCTATCACTGGCCTACTTGTTTTCTACTTCTGAGTTCCTTATATAGGAGAAATTATTAGAATACAGAACTATAACCTACTGCTAGATGCTAATTTTATGTATACATACACACATAAACAGTTGAAGATATAGATAGCCAGACTTTTTTTTCCAGGTGTCAGCCAGGACCTGACTATTAGAATATAGGTACAATAGTATCTATACCGAGTCAAATTCTAGAATGTCAATGACCTTCAACAGAATTCTGTTAATTTTAGAAGACATATATTGTAAATGACCTTACTTTCTCTGGCATTTTTTCTGTGAATTTCTTACTCTCTGATATGTATCTTGTGTTTTTTATATTATCAATGTTTGGGAGTCAATCCATCTCAGAGCCTTTTATTAAAAATAAAATCAGGGGCTGGCCCAGTGGCGTAGCGCTTAAGTGTGCATGCTCCCCTTTGGCAGCCCAGGGTTCACAGGTTTGGATCCTGGGTGCGCACCGATGCACTGTTTGTCAAGCCATGCTGTGGCGGCGTCCCATATAAAGTAGAGGAGGATGGGCACGGATGTTAGCCCAGGGCCAATCTTCCTCAGCAAAAAGAGGAGGATTGGCAGTGGATGTTAGCTCAAGGCTAATCTTCGTCAGAAAAAAAAAAAGAAAAATCGTTGTTGGGGCCAGCACAGTGGCATAGCGGTTAAGTTCATACACTCTGCTTTGGTGACCTGGGGTTCAAAGGTTCAGATCCTGGGTGCAGACCTACAGACAGCTTGTCAAGCCATGCTGTGGTGGTATCACACACACAAAATAGAGGAGCATTGGTGCAGATGTTAGCTCAAGGCCAGTCTTCCTCACCAAAAAATAATAAAATATCAGGGGCCTGCCCAGTGGCATAGCAATTATGTTCGCACACTTCTCTTTGGCGGCCTGGGGTCTGCAGGTTCAGATCCTGGGCACAGACCTACGCACCACTTATCAAGCCATGCCGTGGTAGCATCCCATAGAAAGCAGAAGAAGATGGGCACAGACGCTAGCCCAGGGCCAATCTTCCTCAGCAAAAAAGAGGAGGATTGGCAACACATATTAGCTCAGGGCTAATCTTCCTCAAAAAAATTGTAAAAATCAGTGTTCAATTAACTTCCATAAGCCTGTTTTTTGCTTAATATTGTATTGAATTATAAATAGACAAGCATGGTTTTGCATTACTAAATAAGGTATTTCAGGTAACAAGTATATTTACCAAAGTTACCAGATAGTCAATAGGAAGAAATTAAGTATATTTCTGAATAGCAACATCAAACAATTTGAATATAAAATTTAAAAACACCATAGCATCAAAAAATATAAAATCTGAGGAATACATTTAATAGATGATTTCCAATACCTCCACAATGAGTAAAAAATATTACTGTAAAAACAATAAAGAAGTCCTAAATAATTAAAGAGATACCATATTTATGGATAATATTGTCAAAGTATCAATTTTTCTCACATTGACATATGTGGTCACTAAAATTCCAACTAAAAAATCCTTTTTTTTTTTTTTTGGTGAAGAAGATTAGCCTTGAGCTACTATCTTTTGCCAATCCTCCTCTTTTTGCTGAGGAAGATTGGCCCTGGGCTAACGTCCATGGCCATCTTCCTCTACTTTGTATGTGGGGCGCCTGCCACAGCATGGCTTGACAAGCTGTGCATCAGTGGTGCTCGCCTGGCATCCCAACCTGCAAACCCAGATGGCTGAAGTGGAGCACGTGAACTTAAGTACTACGCTACTGGGCCGGCCACTAAGATTTTTTTTTTAATTTGGTAGAAAGTGAGAAGTTGATTCTAAAATTTGGTTGGAAATGCAAAGAATGCAGAATTGTCAATATATTCTTGAGGAAGAATAAAAATTGGAAGGCATACATCACAGATTTCAGGAATTACTAAAAATCTACAGTTATTAGCACCATATAATATTGGCATAAGAATAGCCAAAAAATATAGGTAGTACCAAAATAGATCCATATATTTGGTCACTTGATTTATATCAAACGTTAAGCAGGAGAAATGATGTAGAAGAGGTAAACCAATAAAAGAAGTTGAATTAAGTAATTTGATCTCCACAATGGAAAATAAAAAAGAAGCTCGACACCTAGCTTACGCCATTCAATGAAATTGACACAACTTAGTTCATAGACACCACTGTGAGAAGAAGAAAATCTGAAGTCTCTATAAGAAAATACAGAGTAATATCTGCATGACCTTTGCAATAGGCAAAGATCTCTAATATAGGAGTCAAAAACACTAAAGACCTAACCATTAAAGAGAAAAAAACTAAAAATTGACTTTCATAACAAAAATTTTCTCTCCATCAAAGTGAAAACAGCAAAGAAATAATGGAAGAAAATGTATATTTGCAATATATATTTTTGAAGGACTCATATCCAGAACATATAAAGTACTTCTACAAATCAATTAGGAAAAAATAAAAGCAATGGGAAAGATTCCTTGAAAAGAATTTTCAGATAAAGGATATTTCAATGACTAATAAGAATAATTAAAGATCACTAATCATCAGGGAAATGAGGATTAAAAATACATGAAATATTGTCACACAGTTACTAGAATAACTACAATTAACTAAGACTGAAAATACCAAGTGTGCGGAATATGGGGAATACTTGAACTCTCATAGATTACTGGTAGGGGTATAAAATTATAAAACCATGTTAGGATAACTGGCCATTTCCATTAGTTTCGTTTCTAAATGTATACACAAGAGAAGTAAGTCCTCACAAAGAATAGTTATAACAGATTTATTCCTAGTAGTTAAAATCTGGAAAAAACCCATATGCTTAATAAATACAGAATGAATAAATTGTGGCAAATTTTATAATGGAATGCTACAGAGCAGTACCAAAGAATACACTTCTAATATATATGACATGAATATATCTCACAGACATAATATGAAATGAAATCAGCTCAAGACAAAAATAGTATTGACTGTGTGATTCCATTATGGAAAGTTCTGGAACAGTCAAAGCTAGCTGATGATGAGAGAATTCAGAATAATAGTTAACTTTAGGGGTTAGTTGAGACTGAGAAGGGGCAGCAAAGTACCTTCCTGCTTGCTGGCATTGTTCTCTATCTTGTTCTGGGTGGTGATTACATGCGAGAATACACATGTCAACATCATCATGCTATCCTTGTAGATTTAGTTCACTTCCTTCAGTTTACTATATCCATCTTGCCCCTTGATTTTAAAAAACAAAGTAAATACCTACATATGTGGAAAATGTATCTCAGGTAATGCTTTTAATTGACAAATTAATTTTTTTCTTAAGGAATGTAATATTCAAAAAGAGGAAATAGTTCACCTTCTTCATTATCAGAAAAAAAGAACTCTTATTCTTGTCCATAACCATTAGATATAAAAGAAACATGTTCAGCTTGTTGTTAATAATATATTTAAAGATAATATTGTACAATAGAAATGGTATTATGTGTAGTCTCCTAAAGAATATTGTTCTATAAATGGGGGTAAAAGGGTGGTCTTAAGCATGTCAACAGTAATTACCAAGAACACTGTCAAAAGAGTATTTCCACAAAGATACTTGAACACTAAAGAGTAGTTAGATAATCTAAAACTTTAGGAAGTTATACCAATTTCAAAGTTATGTTCAAAGAAAAATGCACAAAGTTAAGTTCATTATCAGAAAACAGCCTATTTTTTCAGACATAACGTATAGTTTCACACATTTCTGTTGAGAGAATCAGTCATTAATAGAGTCTTTTCAAAGAGCTTTAGTCCTCTGTAAGATTTCTTTTCCTGATAAAAAAAAGTATTATATTTACAAACAAAGAGACAAACAAACTTTGATATGGAAATTAAAATAGCACATGGTGGACATAATTGCAAAATATGTCATCTAATTAGTTATTAGGGACGTTTTGGCTAATTCTTCCTCACCAATGGATCTGTATTTCTATAAAATTGCAGGCTTCATCAAAGAAACTTTTCCACATTATGAGAACCTGCCACTATACTATTGGTACCTACCCTATCCTTTTAGAACCTCACAATTAACATATATTGTTTTCTACATTTAATTTTTTCATACTTTATCCAGTCTAAAAGAAATGCAAAGGATAATTATTATATCTATAACCTTTTTAAAATAGGGAAACTGAGGCTCGTAGGGGGAAAAGTCATGTTCAGGATTACACAGGTAATAGGAAGTAAAAGTAAGACTTAAAGTGATTTAGGTTATGTTTCCAGAAGCTGAATTTTATGGGAATAAGAAGACTTAATTGCTAACTTTTCTCCGCAACCATTATAAATTTTAAAATATGGTCTTATGTATCAATTTTCCAACATCGGTCTGTGAATCAGCTCTCACACTGCCGAGCAAAAGACCTGATTTAGGGTCAAAAGTCATGGATTGGATAAGACCTATATTTTTTATTTGAGTTCTTTAGTTCCTGTCTCATTTATTGTGATCATCTACCATGAAAGATATTAAATTTGTTCTTGAAGTACTAATGATAACCCCTGAAAGATGCTGTTATAATTTAAACCAGTGTTTTAATATTCATAGAAGGAGTAAGTGATACTTTATATGATGCAAGAGAAGAAAGGCACCTTCACTGTGAAGGATCTTACATATTGTCTCAAACTATATTATTCAAGAGACAAGACTATAAATCATACAGAGGTAGGCTAATGAAATTTACCAATCCATATTCTTTTTGGAGCACTTGGCTTAACCACATTAGGAGTGATTCTGAGATACAGAGAATTTACTATCTAGTACATCCATTAATGAAAAAGCACAGTCTAATGCTTGACAATTAAATACTGAATGTAAAAGAGAGAATTGCAGTGTTATTTTGAGTAGATGATAGAGAAGTTTAAGAAAAAAATCAAATGGAAAGAATTATAGATTTTTTTACTGTTCCATAACAGGGGAGTTGTGCTAATTACCTTAGTATCAAGTTTAACAAAGTCTTCTTTCCCCAAATTAAAGATTTTCCAAAGACACTGATAGTGATAGTAATAATAATGATTTTAACATTATGTCAATATCAAACAAAACACAACATTATTCATTTAAAATTATGGTTAACTACTAATATATGTCCTATAGTCCATGTTTTTATATTTTGTTGTTTGAGTATGAAATAACCATTTAACATTTACTGCAAGACGAAATAGGGTTTTGGGACTTAAAGAAATGCCTAAGACAGGTGGAAATTTAAAGCATTGTGTACTATTAGATCTTAGTAATAAAACATTCATTGATTTTACTTTATTTATATGTTTTTTAATTTCTAGAGAGCCAAAAATTAAATTAATAAAATACATTCCTTAAAATTCAATTTAATCGTAAACATAAAACAACTGAATGTAGCTTTATGTCTATTTATGAATACAATGAATCATTTATAACTTGTATTGTAAGTTAGAAACATCACTAATTACTTAAATATGTGTTCTTGTCTGTCTGAATTGGCTTTTGCAAAAAAAATGCTTCACGGATTTAGTTGTATTATTTTTGTAAGGTGATTTATTTTTAAAAACTTTTACACTGTGTGAATTTCACCTCAAATTGTTTTATATCTATCTCATGTATCTTGACGAGTATTGGGAAAAGTCAAATCTTTAAATAATTTTCTTTCATTACACGTTTATTTTATCCATTATTCACCTTACCTTACGATACACATTTACTTTATTCTTTATTCATTAATTCTATGTAATCAAGCTTATTAAAGTGACATGGACAAGGTACAAACGTGTCAGCTTACTTGGCTGATAGATACCATCCTTGCACTACTGCTAGAAGCTTTTATACCCTAGCCCTTCTAAATGAATAATCTCTGTCTCTCTCTCTCTCTCTCTCTCTCTCTCATATATAACACTTGCAAGACATTTGGTCCTGTCCAAAACGTCCATGAGCATATGTTCCATGCCATATGGTTTTGGATAGGACCAAATATCAAGGACCTTTTGGTGTGGACCCAATGTCTTATGGACCAAAAGTCCTATGGACTTTTTGGACAGGACCGAATATCTGCTAATCCATATAACACATAAACTCTTAACCTCCCCTTCCAAAAATATAACTGGACAAATTTAAACAAAATTTTGACCAGCAAACCAAGTTATACTTTTGTATTTAGAAAAAAATCTTAATATGAGCATTTTGTTGGCATGCTATTATACTTTTGTAGGCTTAATCTTCATTTTTATGAAGCAAAATTTAAAATATGAAGAGTTCAAAGACCTCAAAAATAGAGGACAAATGTAAGAATTTTTTCTAAAGGGACTTGTTTATTTTGTTGGTAACTAGCTCTTCTTTATAATATTAACTGTTTAATCCTCTGCAAGGCACTTACTATGATTTGAATTTACTTACCTTTAAAATTGTATCTCCTGTTTTCTGCACGTAGAACTGTGAGCTCAATGAGAGCAGGAATCCTGTCTGACTTTTTAATCCCTATAACTCTGTTATCTAGAACAGTGCATGACAAATAGTAGGCGCTTAATAAGTGATAAGATTTACAAGATATAGTTAATATTTATTTGTTGAATAAGAAATAAATGAATAAAAAAATAAACCTAAAAATTAGAACTGGAATTCTCATTAAAATACAACGTACAGTGAAGCAGCCCTGATGGCCTAGAGGTTAAAGTTTGGCACACTCAGCTTTGGCAGCCTGGGTTTGGTTCCGGGGCATGGAACACCACCACTCATCTGTCAGTAGCCATGCTGTGGCAGCAGCTCACATAGAAGAACAAGACAGGCTTACAACTCGAATATACAACTGTGTACTGTGGCTTTGGGAGGGAACAAAAAAGAGAGAGGAAGATTGGCAACAGATGTTATTTCAGGTGAATTTTTCCCAGCAAAAAAAAAAAATATATATATATATATAATATATATATACAACCTACAGAAACTAAGGAATCCTCTTTTGAAAATTGTCTTGACTAACATTGACAATTTGGGAATTGAAAGGCTTATCTCTTCGGTTCTTTCATTATAAATCTAAATTCACACTGTAAAAATGAATCTGTGTAATCTACATATTCTTAAACTTGGTGAAGTTAATTTAAAGAGCTCGGTGTGTTTCGCTCTAATTTAAAACATGAATGATGATATAGGAAATAACTAATAATTTTTATTAAAATAAATTTAATGACATTAAATCTCCACAGTCATTGATTATAATTATAAATAATAATTGTAAGTAAAATCATATTCAAATTAATTATATTGATAACATTTTCATTCTTCTTAGCTAAAGAATAGAAAATTATCTAGATTGAAAATTCACTGAATTGCAATTGAAATCAAGGATAAAAAATTTACTCTTCTTGAGCTAGCTCTGGTGGTCTTGTGGTTAAAATTTGGCGCTCTCACTGCCATGGCCCAGGTTTGTTTCCTGGTGGTGGAACCACACCACCCATCTGTCAGTTGTCATACTGTGGTGGCCGCTCTCATAAAGAACTGAACCAACAATGAGTATACACAACTAAGCACTGAAGTTTTAAAAACAAAAACAAAATTACTTCTGCACTCCAAATGCTTTGCACACCTTCTAATACTAAATTGAAGTGATTGGACTATAGAAACTATTGATTGGGATGCCTTAATTCCAAGCACAAAATCCCACAACATATTCACACATTTGTAACAAAAATAAACAACAACAAAAATTCTTGCCAAATAAAATAAAGAACAGAAACATATCATAGTTGCTATTCATATACATTCTCTTAAGATACATTTTATTTTATCAATACTATATATTGACATGTTGACATTAATATGCTATATTTTTAATAAGACACCATTTGTTTTACAACGTTCTTAAACTAAATATAGGATGTCACTTTTTCATTTCTTTAATTATCAATAAGATATTAAATTAGCTGCTGGAGTAAAATTTCAAAAAAAATTAAACATTTTAGAGGGAGATAATTTTGTTATAGTTACAAAACTAGTCTCTTTAATGCATCATCTTAGGTTTTGACATTTCAATCTGTTACAAGAGTCTTCTGTTGATTGGATTTACTTATTTAAATTCAATTTGTCTCCAACTAAGAGCTACTTTTTGTGACACATAAAACGATTTACCTGGATATTAGAGGTAAAGTCTGGTAATATTTCATCTCCTGCTTAATATATGCTACATGATATTAAATTTTCTTTTATTGCTTTGGAAAAAAGAAGCATTATAAATAAATTTTATATTGAGTTGGTAAGGAAAAGATACATAATAAAGTATCTACTATAATATTTTCCTTTCCCTTTATATTTCAAAAATTTAGTTAACCTCCCCAGTAAGTTGCTCAAAAATCACATGGTTTACTTTAGTTCTATCAAATTCTCATTATTCACAATACAGAACATTATTTAAGTAGCCACTAGAATAAGTAAAAATAGAAACTGCTAAAAGCATTTGCTCCTAGGAAATTAGGCTGCTTGCAGAGAATAGTGAACTAAGGGATTATTGCTTTCATTATAACTGATTTAATTTCATTAAATGATTATGATGATTTCTGCTATACGATTTAAAAAGTCAGGTACATATTCTATTTTGAATAAAAATTATAAAAATACAAATTCTATGGGCCAGCCTGGTGGCATAGTGGTTAAGTTCACACGCTCCGCTTCAGTGGCCCAGGGTTTGCAGGTTCAGATCCTGGGCATGGACCTACGTACCACTGCACATCAAGCCATGCTGTGGTAGCATTCCATATACAAAATAGAGGAAGATGGGCACAGCTGTTAGCTCACGGCCAATCTTCTTCAGCAAAAAGAAGAAGATTGGCAATGGATGTTAGCTGAGGGCTGATCTTCCTCACACACACACACACACAAATACAAATTCTCAAATATCTGGAATTCAAAAGCGTTTTTGAATTTTGCATTATGTAGTCAAAGGAAACAGGCTATGAAAAACATGTGCAAAAATAAAATGAAGAGAATTATTTTAGATAAGCATAAATGCCAAGAAAGAAATAAAACAGAACATATTCTAGAGCGTGATAGAGAAGTAAGAGTTTGATGATCAAGAAAGACTTGTTGAACAACAATTCTCTGTTTCCCCCTCCCCCTTGCCTTTGGCGACCACAGTTCTACCTTCTACTTCTATGAGTCTGACTATTTTAGATACCTTATATAAGTGGAATCACACAGTATTTGTCCTTCTGTGACTGGCTTACTTCACTTACCATAATGTCCTCCAGATTCATTCATGTTGTCACATATGGCAAGATTTCCTTCTTTTTTAAGCCTGAATAATTTCAGTTATGCAAGATGAATAAGTGCTAGAGATCTACTGTACAACATGTTGCCCATAGTTAACAATATTGTATTGCACACTTAAAAATTTGTTAAGTGGGTAGATCTCATGTTGTATCCTTTACCACTATAATAGTAATAAAACCATTGAAAAGGTGAAATTGAGCAGATACGTAAATGAAAGAGACAGCCTCAGGAAGGTCTGCTGGCAGGAATATTTCATCAAAAGGAAGAAGAAAACATACCTTTAAAATGGAATAATAAAAAGACCAGTGACAATGGGAAAAGGTGAAATGAAAGTGATGACAAAGAAGTAAACAAGGTCGGACTGGGCCTTGTAAGCCATGTTAAAAATCTAGTCTATATGAGAATTCGAACAGGATTCTAATTCTAATGAGAATTCATTGCAGCGTGTGAATAGAATGATATGACCTAATACATATAGCAAAAATACAAAAATATCTTCCTCAGTAAAAACTAAAAAGAAGAAAAAAATTCTAGTGGAAAAAATGTTGCACGTGGACATGTGGTTGATTACTTCGTGGGTCATTATACATTGTACCAGCCATAGATATTTTAAAAATGTAGATGCTCTTTTTTTAGGGATGCTCTATAAATAATGTTTAATTAATTATGTCTTTCCTGTCTTGGATGGTGTCCTTGGATGGTCATCCTATTCATGGATGATGACATTGAATTTCTAAATAAAGTCTTTCATTCTACTAAGGGCATTTAATTATTGTACTCATAATATTTGTGAAGAATCCCCTGTATCTAAGCCCACGCTCCAATAAAGTTTCTAGATACAAAAAAGTCTCAGGTCAGAGCTGCTTTCTAGATCACTAAAAAGCCACCATGAAGCATTAATATGATTTTTTTCTAGGATTCCCTTGGAGATATATAATAAATGGTTCCAAATGACGTAAACCTAATGAGGAAAATAGAAGAAAGAATTTCAGAAACCACTTTAGTTGAGAGTCAAGGGACAAGTAGCAGAGTAACACTGTGGATGCTGACTCTAGTGTTGGAGACAGTCATGATGGAGAGTAATCTCAACGCCAAACTAAAAGAGATTTCAAAGTGGCTCCGGAGGTAGAAGCTACATTCTTTCTGTCATGTTTTATGTTTCTGGTTTACAGTAAATTTTGTAAAAAGAAAGAAAGAGAGAAATAAAGAAAGAGAAAATTGGAAAGGTATTTTTCTTCAGAAATTAGTCTTTTCTGATTAAGGCAAATGTTTAAATGTAGCCATTTATGATATATATCCTAAGATAAGAATATTGCAATTATTTGAAAGTATAAAGTTTTAGAGTAAATCGTTGAAATTTTTACTTTTTTGTAGGTCCTTGAAAGGTTTTACCTCACTTCTCTTCATACACCAACTGTAATACTAATTAATGCTAATTAAAAAGAACAATAATGAATACAGTAAAAGTGGGTTTTATCAGAATTTTTTTTAACTTAAATTAAGCTGTAAGTTCATAAATTAAAATATAAATATGTCTATGATATCACTATCTGAAAAGTTTTGTTGCTAGATATGTGCACTTTAAACTGACTTTAAGTCCTTACTAAAAAAATAATTGGAGATTTGGATCCATGAAATCAACAACAAAGAGAATACTTCTATGCTTTTGTAAATTTTCATTGTTTCTTCACCCTGGTCTGTTCTTCCTGGCTGTCTCCAACTATGAAATAATTTTCAAGGCCCATTTTATCTCCTCTGTGAACTATTTCAAAACTACCCAGTCTGTAGTAATCATTTATTTCTATTGCTTTCATAGCAGACAAATATACATTAATATATCTTCTTTTTAAAAATATATTTGTACTATTTTACCTCATATTTTAATCATCTTTTGGTATACTTTTTCCAAGCCCCACCTTTCTTCCTACTGTATGCTGACTTGAACCAGGTCAAATAACAAGGTTCTTTGTGGTAGATTGTAGTACCTCTGATAGAGTTGGATGAGAGCTATAAGTCTCCTCCTTCCTAAACTTATTACCAGGTGGATGCTAAAATGAAAGCAAGTAACAGAAAAAAGTCCACCACACATTCATATATTTATTGGTAAGAAGACACAAAAAACTCATACAATCTGTTCTAGAAGATTCAGTAGGTTCTTAGCATTCTATCATTTAACCACCTTCATACAACTCACATAGGGATTGTTTCTGACAGAAACAAAATTATTTTAGGGGAATATTTAATCAAACTTCTGGACAGATTCAAGTGACAAAATCGTCTGAATCTAAAACCTAGTCCAATAACAACACGCAGAAGTGTGTACTGTTTTGGGTCATTCTGCATATTCAAAGGCAGGGATGCTTGCATAATATTTCTAAGAAATCAACATATCTTGAATATCAATTATTAAAACAAAAAAATATATTTCTTGTAAAATTTTATTCTGATTAATAAAACTCTAACGTTGATCTAGGATATCTAGAGCTTCTAGACTATAGATGCAACTTATCCTTTTCTTCTACTCCTTCCCCCCACCCCACACACTCAGTGGTCATTCTTGAATAGGGCACTTAAAGCTAATACATTCCAGCATGTTGATTAAAATTCACTAATACATCTATCTATAATTATAATTGTCTCTCTGTTAGAATGCTTGAGAAAAAATTTTAGATATTATATTCCACCAACATTGTGTTTAAAATTTCTTCAAGTCAGTATTGTAGATTTTAGGATTGTATTGGTTTTCAAAATATTTGTTGCCTTTCTCTATAAGAGGACTTATCTTCTTATCCCATTAACTCTAGGCTTGGCCATGGGACTTACATTGAGTTCGATCAATAAAATATGAACAGAAGAGGGATGGAGTACTTCCAAGGGAAATCTTTAAGATGGTTCTATCATTTTATCTTTTCCTTTTCCAATGAAAACAGAAATATTTTTAATTGGGACTGGTCTTATAACTTGGGTCCTTTAATTAAAATGGGAGGCAGATCTACAGCCAAACAACCATGGACATATCACAATAGTAGGAAATGGACCATTTTTATTTCCTTTTTTTGTGTGTGCCCCTGAAATTTTGTGGTTTGTAACTTAAGCATAACTTAGCTAAAGCTGACTAGTGCAAGTGGGAACATAATTTTGTGTGTGTGTGTGTGTGTTTGCATATATATTACTCACAAAAAGAGCAATGTACTTTTTAAACTTTAGATGCTTAATAAATATTTCTTCATATGACTGAATTTTGTTGTCATGTATTAAGTACAAATCTATCATAGAATATTGACATATATTGTTTTTCTCTATTTTGATATTTAAGTTAAAAATATAGTTATTCACATCTTCCAAACTTTATTATGTCCCTAAGGAGAGTGTGGATAGATGATAAATATTGATAGGTAGATGACAGACAGATAGAGCAGCCCTATTTTGAAAATTGAAAATTGAATCAAAATCTCTGAACAAGGTGCCGGAAATCTGCATTTTCATCCACCTTACTCAGATAAATACAATGTACACCAAAGATGCAGAATTATTATATGTATTATATGCGCTATTACATGCAAGGACATCTAAATCTTGTTACAATTCATTAAAATGAAGACACAATATGTCAGAAATAATTTTAGCTATTTATTGTGAAAAATTCCTTATGTAATAAAGAAGAAAATTAAAATTTATGTGCAATGGGTAAATGTCTTATTCAGGAGAATGCGTATATAGACACACATAACATATATAAACTTTTATATATAAATTTTAAAAACATAATTCTTGTATAAAATTTCAGAATCCGTAAGCAAATCATAGTATTCTTCAGATTAATGTATTTATCACTTGAATCTTTCAGAACTGTTTGTTGGAATTTCCTGCTCTACATTTTATTTTATTTTACTTTTTTAAATTTAATTTTATTTATTTTTTCCCCCAAAGCCCCAGTAGATAGTTGTATGTCATAGCTGCACATCCTTCTAGTTGCTGTATGTGGGACACGGCCTCAGCATGGCCGGAGAAGCAGTGCATCAGTGCGCATCCGGGATCCGAACCCAGGCCGCCAGCAGCGGAGCACGCGCACTTAACTGCTAAGCCACGGGACCGGCCCTCTACATTTTATTTTTCATTTATAGTCATTTTATTTTCTGTAACTTTATTTTCTGTAACTAACAATTACTGACCATTTAAGAAGAGGCTTTCTGTTCTCATTAGGGGAAAAGATAAAGACTTATTAATTGTGAATTCCTCCTAATAAACGTGTAGGAGAAATTACATTGTACAAGAAGAAATTAATATTTTTCCTTCTGATTTTTAACTGTCCACTACTATTGTCCAATTAAGAATGACATATTCATTATGCAAAATCAAGATATTATCGATGAATCTCACATTTTGATAAAATATCTGCTCTCTTAATTACATGCCTCCTCAGCTTCTCAGTAATTCATCATTCACCTCCTCTCCCACTCAAATGGGGGATATTATGGAGGTACTTTTTATTTAAATTTAAAGAAAGAGATGAATAAAATTTGCAAGAATGTGCTGGATAGGTTTTAGGATGGACTCTGCTGCTAACGAAAACAAAAATGTTATATATACTTGAAAAGTTGTCAAAATAGTAAAAATTATTAGGTTAAGATTTAAGTAAAATAAGAAAGCCACCAAGGTAACAAAAAGACAACATACAAAAATACGTAGTAGATTTTAAAAATTTTATTGAAAAATATCACAAAACACTTTAGACCAGGGTTTCTCACCCTCGGCGCTATTAACATTTGGATCAGATAAGGTTTTGGTTGATGGGAGAGGCTGTCCTCCACATTGTAGGATAGTTAGCAGCGTCCCTGGTTTCTACTTACTAAATGCCAATAGAAAACTCCTGTTCTGATAAACAAAAATGTTTCCATTGTCCAATGTCCTCTTGGGAGCAAAATAGCCCTCACTAAGAAACACTGCTCTAGGGGCCAGCCCCATGGCATAGTGGTTAAGTGCCAGCACACACTCTGCTGCTGGCAGCTTGGGTTTGGATCCTGGATGCTCATGACGCACCACTTGTCAGGCCATGCTGTGGCAGCGTCCCACATAAAGTGGAGGAAAATGGGCACAGATGTTAGCTCAGGGCCAGTCTTCATCAGCAAAAAGAGGAGGATTGGCATGGATGTTAGCTCCAGGCTGATCTTCCTTACAAAAACATAAAACAAAAACAAAGAAAGAACCACTGCTCTAGGTCAACACATAAAATTGAGGTAAAAATGAAAAAAAAAATTTCTTAAAATACACAACCTATGAAAATTGACACAAGAAGAAATGGAAAACATAAATAGTCTTTTACTCCTAGTAACAAATCAAATAGTCCTGAAGCCACCATCCTTTTCCAAAAATTTTACCAAAAAAATACTACTTCTGGATGGACTGCTCTGTAGTGGAAGTCTACTGTACTAATTCAGCTAGGCTGAAACTATTTTTCCCAGTATTCTCTTTCCTACATCATTACAGGTTGGCATGGGCCAAATGAAGCACTTTGCAAGAAATTTAGAAGGCAGAATTACACCACAGACACATTATTTTTACACGAGGAAGGTTTTTTTGTTTGTTTTTATGGCTTCTAGTTCGGCTGGAAAACTTGGAGGAAGAAAATGACGAGCTCAGGGCATTAATTTTCCTGCACAAATTTCTTTTAAGACCATTGAAATCTTCTTTTACTACCATAAAAGGAAACTTCATCACTATAAGCTATAGTACTTATACATCTGAAAGTCATACCCAAATTATAAGGTTGCAGGTGGCTGAATTACTGTGTAAATTAAATTCCCAATCTTGCAAGGCCCCTTATGATAAATCTAGGGCATTCATTAGGAAGGATTGGGGTCCTAAAAACTAGGATGGAGGCATATGGAAAGATTCCAAGTAAGATTGGAAAGTTTAACATTTAAACTCTGGTAAACCTCCTTTCATGTAGAATTATCTCTTCAACTCCTGTCTGAGGAGGTTGGTTTCCTCTTGCTTGAAGAAACTATGATTTCTTCTTCAATGAGATAGTTGCCTTGCAAGAGATTGCTAATCTTCCTCATATCCTGTCCCCTCCATCTCTTAGTGCTCTTAGATCTATAACCAGCGTCAAGTTCCAACAGGGCCCAGAGGGTAATGCAAAGTGTGACACTTAAAAAGTATTATTTATGCCAAAAAAAGTCACATAATGATTTTACCATTCTACACTTACAAAAACCTAAGTAACGAGAGATGATCCTAAGGGTGTTAGATTAAGGTAGAAGAAATATAAATTTGGTTTGGGCTGAATAGATTGATAAGTGCTTACTTAGCAGACATTCTGGATTCAATATGTTAAATCAAAAGATAGGAGTAGCTTTAACATTTTGCTTTAACAGTTGACTAAAACCTGGGACCAAAAATGGTTTGTATTAAATTAAATTAAATGCTAGAACTTCCCTGTCATATTATAGAGAAATGTAACCAAAGTCTTAGAGAGATTGGAAAGATAGAATGGATTTATCTTATCATACTTGTTTACTTGTCTCCTAAAATACCCCTCGGGTAGATCCAGAATACATTCCTTTCACTAAGTCTAGAAGAAATATATTCATGGGGCACCCCCAATGTCCTTAATGAGCTACTTAGTGACTACTTTCTTTAGGCCAAAAATATAAGTAAAAACTGCTATCGTGGAACTGGGTTCCCAGAATTCAATGGAGATAATGGGATACCAGAGCCGCAGATGACAAACAGAGGCACTTAATCCCCAGAGACAAAATAGTAATGACAACTGTACTGGGGAGCAGAGCTGAAGCACCAGCCAGAACAGTCTATGCTGCAAAGATTTTTGGTGTTGAATAGTTGATCGTGTCCCTAAAACTAAAATAGATGAGCAGTCTATTAAATTTGTGTAAGTAAAAATCCCCAAATGTGTTGAATGCAACCTGTCTTAGATCACAATACAGTGACAGTGATTCCTCAACCAATTTATGGTACCAGAGTCATTTTAATGAAGAGAAGAATGGGTCCTTTTGGGGGAAGACTTAGCTACATAGCCAAAATGGATACTGTAAATATTCCTCCTAGCTTTCCCCCAAAGACCTGCTAATATTTACCATGGTTACTGTGAACTGGTGAAAGTGAAACCATCAGACTTTTCAAGGACATTTGACACTGGCTCTGATCTCGCACTAACTCCTGGAGATTAAAATAACACTGTGATGCACTAGTCAGAATAGAGGCTTATGAAGAGCAGATAGTCAACGGAGTGTGTCTATCTCATAGGAGACCCACTGGGCACCTAAATCCACCCTGTGACTATCTTCTGAGTTCCAAAATGCATAATTGGATCACACGTAATCAGCAACTGATCCAAATTCCCAGGTGGTTCCCTGACCCGTGGAAAGGGCATTGTTATGATAGGAAAAGCCAAGTGGAAACCCCTACTCGTAACTCCACCCAAAACAACACTGTATTCCTAGAGGAATTACAGAGATTAATGCCACCATCAAACACTTAAACAAATGCTGGAGTTAAGGGAGCTGGCCCGGTGGCATACTGGTTAAGTTCATGTGTTCCACTTTGATGACCCGGGGTTCGTGGGTTCAGGGGTTTGGATACTGGGTGCAGACCTACACACCACTCATCAAGCCATGCTGTGGAGGCATCCCACATACAAAATAGATGAATATTGGCATGATTGTTAGCTCAGGGCTGTTAGCTCAGGGCCAGTCTTCCTCACAAAAAAGAAAAAAATGCTAGAGTTGATTCCTACAACAGCTAATGCAACTTACCTGTTTTGCCTGTGCAGAGGACAAATGTGGATGACAATTATGAAATTGGATTATTGAAAATATAATCATGCAGGGGCTCCAATTGTATCTCTTGATCCAGATGTAGTTTCAATGCTGGAGTAAATCAGTATATAAGCTGGCAACTTATAGGCAGTAGTAGATGTGGAAAATACTCTTTTTTTCTACACTTATTAGCAAAGAATATAAGAAGTAGTTTGCTTCCAGTTGGCAGAGCAAGAAATATATCTGTACTATGCTAGCACAGGTTTATATCAACTGTTAAGCTTTCTATCATAGTCTAATCTGCAATGATCTGAAACACCTCTCAATTCAAAAAGATGTCATGTTTATCCATTACTTTATGATACAATGATTTTGAATCTGGTGAACAGGAAGTATCAGCTCCTCTAGAGATTTCCCTAAGACACATGCATGCCAGAGTTTGACAAATACAACCCACAAAATTTAGTGGCCTGCCACCTTGGTGAAATTTCTAGAGGGTCCACCTCGTGGGTAATGTTGAAATATCCCTTCTAAGTTGAAGGGCAAGTTGCTGCCTCTGGCACCTCCTGCTATTAAGAAAAGTTATAGCATTGTATGGGCTTCTTTAGATTTGGGATGCCACACATATTTCATTTGACTGTATCTGAGTATCCTGAAACGCTACCAGTTTTGATTGGGACCAAGAATAAGTCTCTGCAAAAAGTCCATCTGCTAAGAAAGCTGTTCTGCTACTTCTTCCATATGACTCAACAGATCCAATTTTGCTTTAAGTGTCTGTGGCAGACAGGAATATTGTATGGAACATTTTGCAGGCTGGTATACATGATTCACAGAACAGAGCTTTGGAATTTTAGAGTAAAGCTATGCAGTGTCTACATGTAATTTTCTGTATGAGAAATCACTTCTTTTTGCTAGAGTGCCTTAGTATAGATTAAGTGCTTTAACACGGAGCAACCAGTTATCATGAAGCCTGAGATGCTCATCATGAACGGGGCTTATCTCAAGAAAACCAGTGGCTACTAATAAAAGACAAGAATGCAAAAATTCAACTTTACAAATTTCTATACAGGATGAAGGCTGAATTATGCAAAGAATACTTTAAACTTATTTGATTAAAGTAAAATAATATTTATATTGAAATGCATATGAATGAGTCTTAGGCAACTTATAGAATTTATCATAGGAGTAAAATTGCTTTTGGAGCAGAACAAGTACCTCAAGGAGGAGAAACAAGGATGAAGATAGCAGAAGCCACCATAATGGCGGTAGCCTTCACCTACAAGGCACCCAGCTCCTGAGCTGTGTCCTTTCCCAGTAAAGCCGGCTGCCTGACAGCTCTGCCCCTCCCCTAGCCCCCTCCCTTCAAAAAAAGATTTTTAGTTTGTTTGTTTTCGTTTGAGTTTTTTGTTGAATTAAGTCAACAAATGACAAATGGTCTGAATTGAAATAATAAATATTAAATTGACTTTAAAGGGATTTTTATTTGTCCTCTAGTCTTTGGGAATTCTAGAACTTGGGGTAATGATGCCAGAGATTCCAGTTAAGTCAATTTGCAGTCTTGTGTTTGGTTATGATTTCCCTCCTTATGCTCAAATCTTAAATAATTGTTTGCTGCATACAATCAAAGTTGTTAGTGGCAATTGGAGAGTAATGCAAAAGACACTTTTCTACAATAGTGGCAGGATATCAGCAGTTGCAAACAATAAGCCTCAATTTTGGTGATTTCAGATTGAATTGGAAACAATTTTTCAGCAAAAATAGAACTCCTTTGGAAATTTAAAAAAATATATTTATAATATATTTCATATTTTTATTTATTTACAACAATGGTGGTAGTTGTAATAATATAAACAATGATAATGATTGCCAACATTACTGGATACTTTATCTGATCCAGGTATTATTGAAATGCTTTACCTGGATTACCATTGAATTATCACTACAGTATATGAGGTAAGAACTGTTGTTCCTTCTGTTTTCAGTAAAGAATTTGAGTCACCAAAAAATTAAGAAACTTGCCAAAGATCAAACTTCTTATAAACAAAAGTCACAGGATGTCAGAGTAGGTAGACTTGGCTCGTAACCACTACACTAGTACTCTCTCCATTCACAGAATGGGGGCGGGGGAGATGTAGCATTTCATTTATATATTAGTTGACAGAGTAATTCTAGAACACCAAGCTTCTTTGGGTTATGAATGTTAGTTACATTTGTATTTATTTCCTAATTTTTATTAAGATTATTTTCCATTTTATTTATGTGAGACATAACTATATCATGAAATAAATATCCCTAGAAGTGTATTTCTCATGCTGTCAATGCATCGCGAAGTCACGTACTTATGACTGATTAAAACTGAACAAGTACCATTATGTAAACAGATAAGTTTCATCCTCCATAGGACTGGTGATTTAGGAAATACTTTTCACAATAAGTTAAGAAGACTGTAGAAATATCGCTTCACCATAAATGAAACAAAAGAATCAATTCATTACACAGAAAATGGGTAATGTGGAAATTGGATTCTGTGACAACTCATTGAACAAACAACCATGAGCAACCACAATAAAATGTAATTTCCTTTATCTTAAATTCTTTAAAGTTAGCAGTTAAAGCTGGATTCTCATATATGCCATTCCATATAGTTTATCTTTCAAGCAGATGATTTTATGTGTCAAATATCTGTAGCAGGGATAATTCATGAGCTGAGATTTTAGTGGTGAAGAAATCAATGGAACATGACACTGCTGTTTCTTTTCTTCAAACTCATAACTGCACAATGTTAATTTTTTTTCAGTTTTGTGTGCCCTCATGTAGCAGCAGGAAAACATAATATAATCAAGACAGCAGGGAGCATCTCTCTACAACTAGAATGAATTTACATTTGTCCATTATGTAAATGATTCTTCACCATTTTCCTATTTGAAATAGAGGCAGAGTGAATTTCCATGTGCACTTATGAGAATGTTTTCAAAATCTTTATACAATGATACAATAATACTCATTTTTCCATTAATATTAAGATAAGTTCCTGGTGTCTTTCTTTCAGAAATAACAAATCGATCAAGTTTGTTGTTGTTTTTCATATTTATCTTGTATATAATTTAACCTACAAAGCTAAGTCTGTTAATAGATTTATTACATAAACTGGAATCAGTTATGATTATGGCGATTATAGTTTTAATAGTTGGTGGTCATTAAATATTTTTTTAACAATTTGTAAATCTGAATTTTTCACCTAAAAAGGCACCAATACTATTTATTAAATAAGAACAAAAATAAAATAAAAATATCATATCTATATTCTGATATCCTCAATCAAGTTCTAGAAATTTATCAAATAGAAAGTTTCCAGACTCTACAATTTTTGAATTATGTCTCTCTAGTTTTTTTCTTCTGTATTATAAGTAGAGGGAATGAATCTTGCTGCAAGTATGAAAAATATTTTCAATCCCAAAGTTAAAGTTCAATTTAAAATAAATGCCTTCCTATGTATTTCATTTAATCGTCAACTTTACTTTTGACTCAATGAATGCCATATAGTTTTTATTCCTGAAATTTAGTTCACTTTATAGCAGCTGCACAAATAGTCACTCACTCAGTCAGTACAATTAATAACAGATGGCAGGCAAGTAGTAAAAGTGTTCAAACCATTTATTTTCTTTAGTGCAGACTCTTGGGGCAGTTTGCTATGGTGCAGGTTTCTCACAAGTAAGCAAGTTTCTGTCGAGTAACGTGTGACTTTTTTTCTGAGAGTAACTGTCCAAAGACTAGTCTAATCTCAAGCTTCCCTTCTTCTCGCTGAATGCTTCTCCCAAATTGCTCATCTACTTTTATGGCTTCAACTGTCACCTTCGTGGTGACAACCCTCATATTTACAACCAGTTCTCTAACTCTTTGCTTCTCTAGTTATGTTTTCAAAGCTACTTTCAAAATATTTACACTTTAATTTTCTCCCAACCACACAAATTTAATAGTCATTAAAAAAATAGCTATCTTCCTTCTGTCCTTGTGCCTCTTCTTTCCTTAGACTTTTCTCTTGCATCTATACATCATATCCAGTATGCCCTCTCCCCAGGCTTGAAGGCTTCAATTCCTTCTGCAAGGTCCACTTACTCCCAGCATCTTCAGTTGGCTCTACTCTGAGCTCCTGTTTCTGCTTTAATTCATTGTACAAAATGCCATTATTTTGTAGTGCTTTTGTCATTGAGCTAAATCTCTTAGGAATCTAGGACTTTTCTGTAACTGACAGACTGGGTTGTTTTCAGAGTCATGCTTATTTCTTAACTATACAAACCAACACCTCTAATTAAGTCATTTTACTACTTCTCCCCTTTGTATCTCCCTCTATACATACACACACACACACACACACACACACACACACACACACACACACACTTTACTTATATTGGCAACTGTTCCTTTCCTCATTTTATGCCTCACATGGACAACCCTTTCTGATATGCTCAACTAATTCAAATCACATAATTTACCCTAAAGGCTGCCTCGGAATTTTCTTACAAATTCCAAATTTCTTATGCTTAATCTTCCAATACTTTGATACTCTCTTTTTACAACCTTGACCATTGTGCGATGCATGGTGACCTGGAATTTCAGGAAAATTTCCAGAGGGAATTTCCATGGGAGTGTAGATAATCTCTCTCACTCTAGTCTTAATTAAATACATTGACATTATTCTAACTGTTTAAAAATCTGTTTTCTTATTTATAAATCAGTTAGATAAAATAGTGGAGGTTGTAAAAAACAATTGTGATAAAATGATATAAATTTCAAGATTTCTATGGGGACAAGATGCAAAAATGTAATTCAGAAGAGAAACATGAAGGTAAATTCTGTAGAAATTCTCTAAGTTTAAATATAACAGCAGTTTTTCACTTTGCTTCAAAATGACACAACCATGGTTTAAAGCAAACCTCTTTAAATTTTTGATGTTTTAAATTTGTGAATGCATTATCCACTCCAATTTGTGTTTAATTAACGAATCTTTTGGTGTTTGTCTTTTTTCTGAGACATGGGCAGTATGCAAGCGTTACTTGTTGCACAATTTTGCCTCCATGCCACTAGATTTAATAATTTAACAACTAGAAGCCCCTTACATAATCAAGTATATGAAGCAGAGAGAGCAGCCTCACAATGGCTCTTCTGCTCTCTCTCTGCTCCTAGTGGATCACCTGTTGGAGGTAGGTGCATTCTTACCACAAAGACAGGATCTCTTTGGACCTATTTTATATTTCTTAATGATTGCCGGTGAGGATCAGTGGAGTGCAAAGTAGAGAGTGTAAGGTTGGTTGTCAGAAATATCATTCATCTGTGGAATACAGATTGGATGGGAAAGAAAAGGAACTGATGGATTAGAAACTAGGTTAGATTGAGGAAATCAAGTTTGAGACAGAGATATATTTACGTGAGATTTACTGGACAGTGCTCTTAGTAACAACTTCCATAAAGGAGTGAAGGAAACAGTGAGAGTTTGAACTCTGATGTAGTTGAAATAGAGGCTTCATTCAATCCTGTTATAAGCTCTAGAATCTGGATAGCCAAATAGACAGCAAGACCTAGATAAAAATTTGCAATAATGACATAGAGAATATTGGGAAAAAAAGGAAAGATTGAGGAGAGAATAGTGAAAGACTATGAAACTAATCAAATGAAAATGAAAAATGAATGAAAAATCATAAATATGAAAAAATAAATTAAAAATCATAAACTAAATCTTGGCAGAGCACAAGAGGAAATATAGGATACAATTTTGTGTACTGCAATACATTTGGGCATTTCCATATAATAAAAACTTATTTTCATACTAACATAAAATTTCATGTTGTAAAGCCTTCTAAATAACCATCAACAAGCCAAAAGGACATATTTTTAATAGATTAACTTATAATTTTTGAAGCCTGGATTTAGGAACAGTAAAGTAAATTTTGGGTTCTGATAAACTCAACAGATCATCAGGATATTTAAGAAGATAAAAAATTATTCATTGTAGTCATGAATTAAATTAATCAATACATAAAATATTTGCTATGCCATTAATAACTCTCAATCACAACTAAAGTTTTCAGGCAGTATAGACTTTTTCCTTTCTTATTTTCCCTATTTTGCAACTTCTCACTCTTCTTCAGGTTTTCATATTTATTCTCTTACTTCCTTTCACCTGCCTCTTTATTTTTCTTTTCTTTTTTTCGTGAGGAAGATTAGCCCTGAGCTAACATCTGCTGCCAATCCTCCTCTTTTTGCTGAGGAAGATTGGCCCTGGGCTAACATCTGTGCCCCTCTTCTTCTATTTTATATGTGGGACGCCTGCCACAGCATGGCTTGATAAGCAGTGCATAGGTCTGCGCCCAGGGTGCGAACCTGTGAACCCTGGGCTGAAGCAGAGCGAGCGAACTTAACCACTATGCCACCGGGCCAGCCCCATATCTGCCTCTTTTTCATGTTTATTATTGAAGTTAGATTTATGGGAGTCAAATGAACATACAGTTATGTGTGGCTTAACGATGTAAATACATTCTGAGAAATTCATCATTAGGCGATTTCATAGTTGTACAAACATCGTAGAGTGTATTTACACAAACCTAGATGGTATAGCCTACTACACACCTAGGCTACGTGGTACTAATCTTATGACACCACTATTGTATATGCAGTGGTTGACCAAACTGTCATTATGGGGAGCATAACTGTATTAAAAACTGCTACATTTAGTAATACTGACTCCTCAGAAAATATGAAACAAAGGCCAAATATTGTTAAGTAATAAGTAGGTGGAAACTCAAGAACAAATAATATTTATTACAAGATTATAATCAAATTTGTAAATATGTAAATCGTATTAGAGACTAGATTTATCTGCCAGTTTTTTTATATCAGCAGAAAAGTGATAGCCAACCAACATAGGAAAACAAACAAATGACATTCCACATACTGTCTGCACTTTCAATATTTGCAAATATATCTGACATAGTAAACACTTAATGAAATGAACACTGGGATAAGGAATGGAGCTGGAGCAGATAGTCGTAACACTCTGCTGGTAAATGAAATTACTCTCCTCCTAAATCTAAGAATAATTCAGTTTTTCTAAAAGACGTAGTTTTGTTGTTTTTGTTGATGTTATGCTTTGTAGGAGGAGAATGAGATGTCAGTTTTGGAGCAATTGAGAAGAAGGAATGATGTAAAAATAAAATCAGGCAAGGCTAATTCCAGAACGGATTTTCAAAATTGCCTGAGAGAAATAATCTATATTGTCAAAAATCAGAATAGTGATTTCCTTTGGGAGTAGCTACTAGAAGCAAGGGTGAAGGAGTCTTCTAACTAAAATGTTCAACAAAGTTGGTATACACAGTTTTTAATGCTTCAAGCATACTTGAAATAACTTTTTAAATGAATAATACATATTATGGAAATAGCACACAAATAGCTACAAAAACTAATCATGGTAATTAATATCTGTATTTGAATCTTGTGGTAGGGAAGATTCTAAGGTATACCCCCAAGATTCCTGTCCTCTGGTGTAACTGACATGTAATCTACTTCCCTTGAGTGTGGGTGCAATCTGTGAATACGGTGGGATATCACTGCTGTGATTAGTTTACTAATAAGCTGGCTGTGTGTGAATCAAAAGGGAGATTATCCTGACCTAATTAGGTAAGTCTTTAAAAGAGGGGGAAGCATTAGAGATGGAAGAAGACAAATGAACGTGTTGCAAATTCCATGAATAGTCTGTTATAGAAATCAATTTAATGAAACCTATTTTGAGTTCAGGGATTTTTTTCTGTTTTTATTGCCTTTCTATTTTTTTTAATCTATTATTATTACTATAGATAAAATTATCTAATTTTATTCATTTCAACTCTTACCTTGACTACTTTCTCCCTTCTACTTTCTTTGGGTTTCTTTTTTGAGCATCTTAAGGGAAAAGTGTAAGTTATTGTTTTCATATCTCTTTTCTGTCTCAGTATAAGCCATTCAAGTCACACTTCTCAAGACTGCTTTAGCAGTACTGAACAGTTTTCATTGTCTGTTTTAATTTTCACTCAATTAAAATATTTTCTATTTTCGTCATGAGTTTTTTTTCTCCCAAGTGTTATCTGGAAGTGAATTGTTTAGTTTCCATACACTTGAATATTTTAACATATCCGTTTTTGTGGATTACTAATTTAATTATGTTATTTAAATGGAATCATACAACATGTAGTATTTTGTGAATGTCTTTTTAAATCTAGTATAAATTTTTCAAAGTTCCTCTATATTGTAACATGTAACAATCCTTAATTCCTTCTTATAGATAAATAATATTCCATTGTATGGATATGCCACATTTTATTTGCCCATTCACCAGTTGATGGACATTTGGCTTGTTTCTACTTTTTGGCTTTTATAAACGATGCTGCTAGGAAAATGTGAATATAAGTTTTGGTGGACATATGTTTTTATTATTCATAGAGGTATACCTATGAAAAATACTGAGGAGGGGAATTTCTGGGTCATATGGTGACTCTATGTTTAATATTTTGAGAAACAGCCAAACTATTTTCCATACAGTCTACAGCATTTTACATTGCTATCATCACTTTGTCAATATCCTTGAAAACAGGTGTTATGGTGTCTGTCCTTTTGATTTGCGTTATCTTAGTGGATGTTAAGTAGTATCTCATTGTGATTTTTATTTGCATTTCCATGATGGCTGATGATGGTGAGCATCTTTGCATGTTTTTTGTCTACTGTATATCTACTTTGTAATATTGGTTAAGGTCTTTTGTCCATTTTGAAATTTGGTGATCTTTTGTTATTGGGTTGTAATACTTCTTTATGTAGTCTACTACACATCCCTTATCAAATATTTGATTTCCAAATATTGTGCACTGTATTGTCATTTTCTTGATGGTGTTCTTTGCAGCATAAGTTTATAATGTTTATGACGTTATCTATTATTTCTGTGGTTGCTTGTGCTGTTGGTGACATGTCTAAGAAACCATCGCCTAACTCAAGTCCGTGAAGATTTATTCCTACATTTTTTTCTAAAAGTTTTATATTTTAGCTCTTACATTTATTCAATGATCAATTTTGAGTTAATTTTGGTTATGCCGTGAGGAAGTGATTCAACTACATCTATTGCACGTGAATATCTTTTATGAGTACTTTTTATTGTAATGACTGTTCTTTCCCTAATGAATTGTTTTGGCAACCTTGTCAAGCATAAATTGACCATAAATGTAAAAGTTTATTTCTGGACTCTGAATTGTATTCCATTCACCTACTTGTATATCCTTATGCTAATACCAAATAGCCTAGATTATTTCAGCTTTGGTTTAAGTTTTGAAATCAGCAAGTGTTAGTCCTCCAGCGTTGATTACCTTTTTTCAAAATCGTATGTCTATTCTATACCCTTTGCACTTCGTATGAGTTTTAGGATCACCATTTCGATTTCTGGAAATAAAATCCAGCTTGAATTTTGATAGGAATTGCATTGAATCTATAGATCTATTTGAGTACTGCCGTGTAACAATAAACATGGGATGTGCACAAATATGGGATGGTCTTTTCATTTATGTATATCTTCTCCGATTGAGTTCAACAATATTTTGCAGTTTTCTGTCCATAAGTCTTGCATTTTTTCTGAAGAATTTTATTCTTTTTCATTTTGTCATAAATGTATTTGTTCCTAATCCAGGATGTAAAACACTCAGTCTTTCACCAATAACTTTGATATTAGCTGTGAGTTTTTCATAGGTATCCTTTAACAAGTTGAGGAATTTCACTTCTATTCCTAGCTTTTTGAGTGCTTTTATCATGAAAGAGCGTTGAATTTTGGAAAATGCTTTTCTTGTGTGTTTATTGAGACGATGATGTTCTGTGTGTCATTTAATGTTTTATTATAGTGTGTTACATTGATAATTTTCACGTATTAAATTGACAATGCACTCTTTGGATGAAGCCCGGCTCGTCATATATAACTATTTTTATATGTTATTGGATTCATTTTGTTAGTATTTTTGAAGATTCTTTGTCTGTATTCATTAGGAATATTGGTCTGTAAATTGTTCCTATATTGTCCTTGTACTAGAAGGAAAATAGCCACCTGTCTTATTTCTATGGCAAGAAATTTTTTTTCACACTAATTCATGAACATATTCTGTCTTTATCATGATACACAGAAATAAAGCAAATTTATGTTAATACAGAAAAATTAATAACCATCATCATGAGGTGTTTCTTTTGAATGGAAGAGAAGCATGTAATTTCTATGTGAAGATGCACATTTAAAAAGAAAATTACCAAGTCTTGTTTTATGGTGTTTTTTAAAAAGATTTTTCTCTTTTATTGTTGTTATTTTAATCCAATAAATTTAAGATGTATATGTGGGGTAGCGTTTACGTCTCATGTGTGGTTGGCCCATAAACATTATTTAAAATATGCAAGATTTTATATTAAGGTATTATTTCCTAACCTCTCAACCAAAGTTTATAAATACCTGATTCTGGTATTCTGTACATTGTAATATAAATGAGCATGGGGTATAATATCAAGCTCTTAACATAACTGATCATTAACACTCGAGACTGTTTTATGTTGGAGGGAATAAAAAGAAAAGTTGACTATCACTGAATGGAAAACAGAAGCATGATTATGCTCAGAAAATAAAGGCAGTAAATGGTTCATTTGCTCTCTTTCCATTTGCAGAATTGTAATAAAAATGCCAACTAGATTGATATTTAGGCAAACAGTACATTGCAATAAAGTTAAGATTACTAGAGGAGATGCATTAATACACAGCATTCTTCTCCGAGTCTGCTTGTCTATTTCAATGTCAAGAGTACTTGGGTATTTTAATTTCAGTTATGGATACTCATTTAGCTCCTGATGCAAAGAGAGCTCTCTTTTCCATAAAATAAATGTTAACACTTTTAAGTTATTTCATTATACCATGCTTTCTTAGATTTTAATCTTAATATTAAAAAAATCACAACATTTGGAAGAAGTTACAGTCCCGTACATCATACAAAGTACTGAATGCCTTCCCGTTTACACGTTATTAAGCTGCTGTAACAGCAGCTGTATAGGATTTAGCACGACATATGGTGTTGATTCTTTCTCTTTTTTAATGAAAATCTGATTTATAAATCTCTTGCAACAAACTGGTGATGAGATGTTTAGCAAAGCTATAACACAGATTACTTGATATTTAAGAATGCCACACTTTTTTCCTGTGAACAAAAGGGCGATGGAGTTATGAAGGTATGTTAAAAGAAGAGAGGAAATAAAATGGAAAGAAAGAACTAGAAAAAAATGTAGAATTTCAAGGTAATAGCAAATACCTCCTGAAATGAGTCTCATAAAATAATAAATTTATTTTTATAGGTTAAATAATTATTTAAGTAGTAATCTTAGATTTTTCTAAAAATTTAAAAGTAGTAATAGGGCATAATGGGGGTATTTTGTGTGTTTTATTGATGGAAAGTAGGGAAGTAGTACAGCAGCTATTTCAGGATGTGTAAGAATATTAAGTAAGACATTTCAAATAAATGTTTTTAATATGAACTATATCTTTTTCAATACAGAAAAAATGTGTTGTCAATTAAAATAAAATGAAAAGTGTCGTACAGACTCTGGGTATACATTTTCCAAGAAAAAACCCTGATGAAGCTTGCATTTCTTACTCATCAACTCCTATTTTTCTCTTCCTATGACATTTATTCTTTCTACAAATTAACGAGGGACTTTATGTGGTTCCAATCCCCTCCCACGTAAGAAAAGATTTTGACTAAAATATTTTTCGTAGGTTTTTGAAGATTCCCTGTTATGATACCTGGGATCTTTCCACTTAAAAGAGGGCCCAATTAAAAGATCCTCCAATGAACATATATTTTATCAGTAAAAGCTCTAATAAGGGAGAAAATCATCTTTACGTCTAAAGTGATATAATGCAAGTGTTTTAAAAAATAATAGGTTTTCCTTATATGTACATATGTGTAGAGAAGCTTGATTTCCCATCTAATAAGTTTTAAACCTCCATTACCAACACAAAACTGATATTTTTATTACCAAAGATGCTATCATAAACTATATAGTAGCCTTTCTCACAGGCAACACTTTCATCATCACCACTGGTGGTATGTTACTTTTCAATGTCATTTGTAGATTACAATTAGGAATTAGTTGTGTTTCTTCATATCCATTTACTTTATGCCAAGCATATATATGTTCTTTCAGTCTGAGTCCCAGAATATTTGGAATGACGGTTTCTGTTTTCGGACTAATCTTTTCTCTCTGTTATCAAGAAACCTTTCCAGTCTCCACTTCCCCTTTATTCAGAGTTTAAGTCCCTATCCTCCAATTCCTGCCAAAGGAGGACCTCCATGTCCTGGAAGAATCTTCTTCACCCTAATTTAGATGTGTTAATACATATCTGAATACTAGAGTGAGCATCATTCGGCCACAAGCTGGTAAATCCACTACATATAAGACTAATGAAACCAATATCAGACTCCTAAGAAATAAAACACTTAGAGCTGGCAAAGAAGAAGGAATTTTTTTTAAAAGAAAAATAGTAACTAATATCTATTATTGAGTAGTGTATTTTGATTTATTTTGTTTATAATAAACAACACAGATCTTATTAAGCCAAGTAATACAGCTTGTAAGATATTTGTAGGTGTTTCTAATAGAATTCATGGTACATGGAAATGGCTGATGGCTATCATTGTTCTGGCTATCACTACCATTATGCCATTATCATTGAACACAAATAATTTACGATTGTCTATTAACCTGTCTAGAAAAGGAAATAGTGTCAAGGAAAACAACAGATCACCAGACAGGAAATTAATTAAATTAAATTTTGGCAGTAGGCTCTCAGAGGCAGCAAAGAAATTCTGTTTACGATATAAAACAAACATACTTAACATTTTTCTCATTTATAGTATCTATTTAGCTCTATCACATGAGATACCTGCCCCAAAGTTTCCATTCTCCCAACTCCTATTCCCAACTTCTACAAACATGAGTTCTACAACCCAGCTTGGCAGGTACATTTATGCCTTTCTTTTTCTTCTTCCTTTCTCACAACGTTTTAATTTTCTAGTTTAGTTGTCTGTAATTCCAGAATAATTTGAGTTATTCGACTTTTTCTGAATTTCATTTTAGTGCATCTCAACAGGCTAACATTGAGTAGACTCAAAGAATCTAACTCTTAAATCAATTACTGGATAAAATTCTGTGAACACTTGTGTGTGAATTTTTTTGCCCCTGACATAGTTGCTGTCAATATTACTTTTTCTGTTTCCACACCTTTGCACTGAGTTTGACCTGTTGCACTGACAAACACTATCAGGTATTCTAGATTGCATAGGCTCTAGAGACTCCTTAACACGCACCTTTGGGGGACTAACTATTGGAACTATCCTCAAATCGACCCAGCTGAGGCCAGAATTTTCTGATAAATAAAATGCTATTCATTTTATAACTCAATTTAAAAAAAAAAATAATGGGAGGAAGCAGTAAAGGTTCTCAATTCCAGAGGCTGAGAAAGCTTGGGAAGAGAGGGCTGAGAAGTTCTGTTAATTTTGTCCAGCACAGCAAGACTGCTTTACCTAGCAATACCACTTGTTTCATTTTCATGTCTGTGCTAGGCACTGAAGCTCTGGCATCTGTGTCTATGACCCTCCCCTCCAACCCCAGTCACTTGTTGACACCTCAGTGCTCTCCACTTGGGTCTAGATTCCAAGGTTGGACCAGTCTAGATGGGACTTCTCTCACTTGAATATGAAAGTGATGATTATTCTTACGAAATGTTGGATTTAACTGAGGGTACAAGAAGACGCTGCCACTGGTAGAATCAAGTGTTTGGCCACAGTTAGGATTTATGGTAGAAAAATACTCAGTAGCTGTCCGGATTGTGATGGGTGGAGTGACTGGTTGCTGTGCAGGATTTTTGTTGCAGAAAGTTGGAGAACTTAGAGCAACTGCAGTAGGCTGTGGTTTTCTTCTTATTCAGACTTTCAGTCACAGTGGCTGTGTACAGATCAACTGGGAGAGTTGAAAAAGATATAAACAAAGCAAGAAGACATGATTAAGAAATGAGCAAATAAAGCAGCACTTGAAATCAACAATATAATTGAAGAAGCAGTAAAATTTATCAAACAGAACATTGCGATATCCAGTGGATTTGTGGGAGACTATTTGCTAGGGCTTTCATCTTAAGGGTGTGAATGTTCTGTCATGGTGGATTCAACTGTGAGGAACGAAGTGGCTGAGTCTCAACAACACAAGCCACCAGATTCTCCAGGGGGAGAAGAAACAACAGACTGGACAAAACCAAACACACAACTTAACATTTTGCCTTCTGAAGTTTGGCAAACTAGTATGTCTGTCAAACAACCTACATGGTATGTGTAGAATAGTATTTCAGAGCAAAACGTGACTTTCATTATTTTTAAAAATTTACATCTATTTGAAAATTAGCCTGTAAAATATCCCCATTGGATGTAGATATGAAGAAATAGAAAATCTGTTGAGTTTATTCCCCAGTGAAATATTACCCTCTTTTTATTTAATGAAGATATTCTTCATTGTGCTTTATAATATAGCGCCAATAATTTAAAATTTGTATTATAACTTCAACGTTAGGGATGACTCTTTTTTTAGATATATTTGCAATAAACTGAAAAACTGTAGTGCCCTTTTGTGGAAGGTCCTAGAAATCATAGAATTATTAAAGATATTCATCTGATGTAAAATAATAATAATAGAGGAACAATCACTGCCTTTCCAAGTTCTCCAAGAGGAAGTTCCCTGATTTAAAAGTTGTTTTCTTAAATTTATTGTGAAATAGATGGTGACATATTTGGTCTGCACGAAATGATTCGTGTAGCATGTATCTCCCAATCTTACCATTCTGTTTCTCTTGTAAGACCAGAATGTGGTGCTGCCTTTTGTGTTCTCTGCGTCTCAGCACAGAAAACATTGGCAAAGAACAGGCAAGGTGGCTGGACTTTTAATCCACACTAAACCTCAGCTTATTCTTAAATGGAGAATCTTCTAAGGCACTGCTTTTTGGGTTTTACATGGATAGTAATGAACTCTGAATGTATACAACTGAATTTAACAGTTATTTTTTAAACAGTTGCGTAATCGTTGCCTCAACTGAGAGACGACTAATTTTAGTTTCTCTGTTTTCATTAGTGTTTGTTACAAGATTTTCTAAATTATAAGCGTGGAATAAATCATTTGTGTGTGTGTGTGAATAAGAGTAATCATTTCTGTCTGTCTATCTCATGCCATAATGTATACAAATATTTTGAGATACTGAATTTATGGAAAATATACATATCCCTTTTAACTGTTATCAATATATTTCTATATGCAAAAAAACTTTTTAAAATTTGTGTAGGAAAAAAATCACATCAGACAACTCACAGATTAGATTGTACAAATATTGTGTATGTTAATAATTATTCATTAAAATCAATTTTAGGCAAATATAAGAACAGTAATGGGAAGCCAGTTTTAAGTCAATCCTTTGTAAGTAAAAAGTAAGAGCATATAGGGCATTAAAGACATCAGGGACATCATAGAATATAAAAGATTAAAGTGATTTTACTAACTAAGGATGTAATTCTGCACTAGCAATTCAGAAATCTTAACAATTAAGGTCAGTTATTGTGATTATTTTGTAGTGCCAGCCTGGGAACACTCTAGGAAGCATATTCCAAACTTCCTTGATGACAAATGTCACCGGACTAGATCGTTAAAGATGTTGATTACCAGACCTCTGCCCTAAGAGGTCCTCATTCAGTAGGTCATGTTGAGACATAGTCATCTATAGTTTACTAACCACCTCGTGGGACTCTTCCGACAAGCTTGAAAATCACCAAGGCTAGAGAAGGTCCATGACCTTGGCATACTCTGAGTCTTCTAATCTTCCTCATCTGTACTTAAAGTTTGTGAAACAGGTTATAAGTGTTACATTAGATAAACTATTTTATCAGCACCCGCTCACCTGGTCCTACTTGTGCCCAACAATATTTCACATGTTCTTTGTTTGGATTTAAGAATGTACATGCATTCTCAAACTTAATGTGCATAACAATCTCTTGGACAAGTCATTAAAATGCAAATTCATGCTCTGCCACATAGATGCTGATTCATTTGGTCTCTGGTGGGACCTAGGAATTCACATTTGAAGTAAGGACTCCTACTGATTCTGATGAAAGTGCTGAAAGATTACATACCGAGAAATCCTACCGTAGATGACTAATAAATTAAAATCACAGTAACTGCTGTGAACCGCATTATACTAGAATGTTCACCTAAAGCTAGGCAAACACCTAAATCTAGGAAATACCTCTGTATTTGGGGGTTCCTATCAGCTGCCAACTTATTAACTGAATTTTACTATAAACGATGTACTTGAATGTCATAGGGCACTATCTTTATTAATGGGAATTATTTTAAGATTAATTCTATTAAAAAAAGAGCTCAAGGAGAGAACTTCTAGGTGATTTAATTAAAACAAAACTTGTATTTTTTGTGACTTAGGTGAACTTTTTTTTAACATCTAAGCAAAAAAGATAAAGTTTGCAGCTGTAAATTATACTCTTTACCTATGTATCAGAAACTCCACAAAGAAACTGAGATTGTTTCCCTGGAGGAAATCTTGAAATTTTGCAATTCACGTTTTTAGTAGGTAAAATACTACTTTCATTATTATGCACAACAAGATAGAGATTTTAGATTTATGTCAGAATTTGAATGCTTCTGATACTTTTTGCAATAAAATGTTATGCACATGTTTTAAGGCAGTTGAATTACTATGCTTCTCACTAATGATTTGAGTAAATTTTGCACAAATGTGTTATAATATTTCTGAATCTAATTAAATATTGCATTTGCAGGCTTTTATGTTCGAACCACAGCTATCATCTATCCTAATTGTCGTAATCCTGAAAAACAGTGAATACATTTCACTTGGTCAAATTTGCCTTCTGACGTATTTTAAACGTTTAATTTTAGACATCAGATTTATTAGCAAGGGTTGATTCAAAATTTAAACGTGTCTCATTTGCCAAAGAATGAAACTGTCAATCCAATAGTGATTAAAAAAAATGGATAAACAAATATATTAACCATACGAACAGCAGGTTTTTATGTTGGTGTATCAGTATTACAAATTCAGGAAAAGATATCAACGTGATCAGTTGCATTTTTTTAATTTCAAAAAATATAGTCCAATTTAATGAAGAACAATAACACTGGCTTTCTCATAGCATTATGACAGCAATGCAATCAGCAACGTATACTAACAATTTGGATAAACAGTGCTTGTGTGTATATGTATGCACATATACGCATACGTGAATGCATACACATATTAGAATAGTATACACAATTAGAATATCAGTGTTTTAAATACAGTTTGTCAGTGTGAACACATTTTGATTTCTCTTTTGATCAGAGAGTGTTATTTATTCAAACATGTTACTGATCATCTATTTATTTATTTTTTGTTTGTTTTATTTATTTGTTTTTTTCCCCAAAGCCCCAGTAGATAGTTGTATGTCATAGATGCACATCCTTCTAGTTGCTGTACATGGGACACGGCCTCAGCATGGCCTGAGAAGCGGTGCATCAGTGCGCGCCCAGGATCCGAACCCAGGCCACCAGCAGCAGAGCGCGCACACTTAACCGCTAAGCCATGGGGCCGGCCCTGATCGTCTATTTCTGATTTCCTAAATAATTATTGTAAACAGAAATCATGTTCCTCCTTCTCCAGGTTGGTTTTTCTCATTAAAATCATGTGTAGAAAAATAATATCCTGAGGAAGAAAAGGAGAAAGACTGCACAGTCTAACCCCAAATTCAGAGGGATGGCTTCACATCTCCATCCCCGACATCAAAAGGGCAGACATCATTGCGTTTTAAAGCTTGAGCTTTAATTTGATTGAGATTAGTAAGTAAGGAACTATGAACTTACATTTGTTTACCTGAAAAAAATCAAATCTGATATCATTTTTAAAGTATTATATCCTATTTTACTTTACATATGCCCTAGCCATAGTCAAATGCTTTTTTTTTCAAGGAAAGTAAATTTTTGTTTGTGAATATTACTTTTATTTATAAGTAATTGTTTTCAGTATCTAAGAATTAATACATTTACAACAATGTTTTAAAAACAGAGCAAATCACAATTTGTGAGAATTTAAAACAAAACATTTATTCATTTATAAAATATAAAATTGAGAAGTGATGATTATTACAATATTAAAGTGTGGTATGAACAGTGTTTAAAAAAATTCATAAAACCTATGTTCCATCTAATATCACAGAATATAACTGATAGTTGTGGACTCAGTTCTAGGAAATTATTCTAGATACTTATTTGTCCAGAGGTTTAGTTAAACAAATGTCCCTAACCTATTTAAATTTGTCATCTCAATTGAAGACAGGTCTCAAGAAAGTGAATTGGTAGACTCTGAAACACATGGACACACTTTGTGGTTGTCCTATTATTGGAAGCTAAAAGGTAATTACAAATCACAGAGGTGGCAATGGCTCGAAGGGGTCAGGTTAGAACGACAAGGAGAAAAATTATGGTCTAATTTAAAAAAAAAAAGATTTGTGTTTAAACCCAATTGAGTTATTTAATGAGTAGATTTAGAGAAAGGATGGTTCCCTGTCATACCACTTCAGCATACTGAATAGCTCAAGGGGGAAATGTTGCAAGGAAGCTTTAATTAATTTCCTTCATCTAATCCTCTGTTAACACTGAACAAGCCTCTGTCACATGCATCATATGAATTCCAAGGACAAAGTAAAAGCCATTTAAAAGTAGTCATATCCCCATAAGGTTATTAAGAGACCATACCTAAGTTCTTCATTAAAGTTAATGCATTTAACACTCACGCCATTCAAAATCCATATTACAATCCAGCAATTTCATAAAATATTGATTGCTTTGGTGTGTCCTTATATACTAACTTATTATGTTTTTAAGTAACTTAGTGAGGCAAAAGTCCAGTTTATTTAGTTCCAGCTTGTCGTGAAAGATTGTAACTCTTGTAACAGCTTTAAATAGCAATAGCTCGAGAGGCTTTGTGTACATCAGTTTCTACATCTAAAATTGAGTGCGAGCCTTATAGCTCTTGTATTTTATCTAGAGCTTTTCTCTCTCAGGGTCACACAAAGGGATAGGAGATTAATGAGGTGACATATTAAAAAGTTTTATGAATGATAAATATTATTCCTACATTTTCTGTAGGAGAAATGGAGTCATATGTAGGTTAAGTAACCATTAAAACTGTTATCCTTTAAAAGGATTCATTTATGTTGCATTTAACTACATTCCAAGTACTTATTCCCTGCCACTACTCTTAACTGTCACTTTGAGTGCCAAAGGTTGGGTGAGGGTAGGTATCACGTGTAAAAATATGCAAATTTTGAATCACTTAAAGTATTTTTCAAATAGAGATTAATATATCATGTTTAATGCTCAAAGAACAGATTTTTACTTACCCTTTGCCCAAAAGCCCCTTTTGTTGACATTTTCTTTAATATAATGGGAGAGGGAAAAAAAGAGATAGGTTTGCATGTAAACATATTTCCCTTCAGTCAACTTACTTCCTCAAACCTCTACTAAGACACTTTCAACTGAAAAGATGGTGTAGAAAGAGCTTCAAAGTCCATGTTGAAAAGTAGTTATAGAATACTTCCCCACTGATAGCTGTAGAGCAAGTTTGAAGGGAATGACAGCATCTCTCACTATCTTGAGGATGTTGTTTTTCTTTTCTTTTCTTTTTTTTTGTGAGGAAGATCAGTCCTGAGCTAACATCCACGCTAATCCTCCTCTTTTTGCTGAGGAAGACCGGCTCTGAGCTAACATCTATTGCCAATCCTCCTCCTTTTCTCTCCCCAAAGCCTCAGTAGATAGTTGTATGTCATAGCTACACATCCTTCTAGTTGCTGTATGTGGGACACGGCCTCAGCATGGCCGGAGAAGCGGTGCGTCGGTGCACGCCCAAGATCCGAACCCCAGGCCACCAGCAGCCGAGGGCGCGCACTTAACCGCTAAGCCACGGGGCCTCCCTGAGGAAATTCTTTTTCTTATTTTTCTGTCAAAACGTAGCTTCCTTCAGTATTAAGACTAAAACAGCTTGTTCTATAAGGTCCTATAACATTTTCAGCATAACAGTAATAAAGTATCATTTTAATGATGAATTTCTCCACGCAGACTTTTGAGGAATATATTTTCAGCATGATGGGTAGAATGGAAGAGTATCTTACAGTGTACTGGGAGGGGAAGTGGAAAAGTGAAAACAAAGTAAAGTAAAAGAAATAAAACGTGTCATTTTCCTATATTATTTTACATGAAATAAAACTTAATTAATTAATAATACTCTATAGAGTGCTAAGCATAGCAAAACATGCTAAATGAAATGAAAATTAACATCAGAGGCTCAAGAGAAATTTTCATAGATTTATTCATCTGTAGAAATTGGAGACTGACGTAAAGAAAGAAGGACACAGAGAGAATCATTTTTTAAATTTTCATAAAAAACATTAAAAACCCATTGATATCAGGTAAGTTCTTTGTATTTAGGCCTCCACTGTGAGTGGTGGTAGCTATTTCAATGTCCCTAAATCGTTCATAAATGAATTTCAAATTTCCTATATATATGTTGAAGAGAAATGTCATGAATTTTTTTAAAGAAATTAACTCAAAGGAAAAATAGGAAGAAGAAATAGAGGAGGAAGAGAAGAAAGAGGAGGCGGAGGAAGAAGAGAAGAAGGACAAAGGAAATGCACCGTTAACATCAACAAAAACAAATGATTGAGAGAAAAATGTACTCTATATACAAAGAACTGGGGAGATCAGCATCTGGCCTTTCTGGAAAACTGCTTTCTCATAATTGCGTCCCATTTACCTTAGGCATAGCCATGTATTTCCCCCAATACTTACCATATGCATGGAAACACACTCAAACTTCCCACATTTCCTAGGATCTGACTGAAATAAGTTCATGTCTTGAATACATGACAAATTCCCTACTCTCTTCTAAGTAGAGCTAAAATATGCCATGAAACTGTACCACAGGGAAGTATAACACAACATAGGGTGAGGTACGTTTGGAAGCAAGCAATAAAGACTTTCCTAATAGAGGAAAGAACTTCCAGAGCTAGTTAGGGCCTGAGGTATTTAGCGAGTTCCTGAAAATGAAAGTTTCACATGAATAGAATATAATGAGAGAGGAAGAGGCTGCTATAGAATGAGCTTAAAAGAGTAGAAAGAAATCATATCAAGAAAAAAACCTAAAATTATTCTTAGTTTTGGATTTTATTAAATAGAAAAGAGAAACTATGGAAACACTTTACATGGGATAATAGTCGGATGAGTTTGTGTTTGCGTAAATTGTTTCCTTTGCAGTGTGAATACTGGATTGGAAGGCAAAAAATAGAATTCAGATCAACCAGTTAGAGATCATTTCAGCAATTAAACAGAGAGATGGTAGCAGTTGGAAGGTGACAGTAGAAACAGAGAAAACAAAGAAGGAGATAGAAGCAAGAACTTGGTGACTTGTGAGAGGTGGGCAAAGGTGTCAAGAAGTCTTGCTTGATAACCGTATGAGTGGAATGTAAATCCCATTTACTAAGAAAAAAATTCTGGAAGAGGAGATATTTTGATGGAGTGATGTCAAGAGTTAAGTTTGGGACATGTAAAATTTGGGTGGAGTTGTCCAACTGTCTGTGAGATATATCAAGTAAGAAAAATAAAATAATTCTAGGCTAAAGAGCAAGGATGTGGGTAAAATGGGCTTATAGACAGGCAGAGGTATCAGATAGATTGGATTTAAAACTTCCCTTGACCATTTACAAACAGTTTTCCTAATCAAAGGATTTTACCTCAGTTTCCTCACCTACAAAGAGAGATTATAATGGCACCTCTTGGCACTTATCTTGGATGATTATCATGGAAATTCAATGAGATATTATATGTAAGTCACTTAGCATGAGTCTAGAGTTTTAGACATATTCACAAGTGTTAGCTATTATTGTGATCACCATCATCACCATTTAAACCGCTGGCGATATATGCAATCTCTTAGGAGGAAGAGTAAATGTCTTAAGATGAAGCAAGCAACCTCAGCATTAAGAAGCCAGGTGGAGGAGGAGAATCCAGAACATGAGACTGAGGAATGCGGGCAGCTGTGGAAGTAGAAGTATAACTATAAAAATATTGTGCCATAGACAGGAAGAGGGGAGAGTATTTCAACAGGGGGGGCACAACCTTGTCAAAAAATCTGAGTCCAAAGAAGATGAGGGCTGAAAAAATGTCCACTGTATTTAACAATAAGGACATACTGAATACAATTGCAAAGAAAGTTAAATAAAATATAAAGGTGAAATTGGCATGGCTTAGGCATGAAGTTTTCGAAAGGTAGCTATGCATCAGTAGTGGATAGCTAGTGTTAGCAAAACATTTACCCATAACAGATGGCACAGTTTGGAAGATTGAAGAGAATAAAAGGAGAAGAAAAAGAGAAGAAGCTGACAATTTTGTCAAAGGATTGAGGAAACCCTGGGCCCTATGTGATGGAATTAATCCTGCTGTTTTTTTGAAGGAGAGCAAGTTTTTGGGTATAAGAGAATGGACTTGTCTTCCAGAAGAGAAGCACAAGGTCAAATAATCCTCTAAATATGCAAGTGTTGGCAATGGCTTCCTTCAGTGGAGTAGTGATCATCAGTAACATGATCTCTACAAAGTGTTAGGAGTAAGAAAAGTTCCCGTTGACAGTTGTTACAGCTTGTTTGGTCAATGGTCCATATCGTGTTATACAGGGAAATGTTGCACAGTATCAATCATATAGATCCAGGGTCATTCCTTAAAACGGAGACATTTTACAACGGCTCCATCCTGTAATATTTCTCCCTCCATACACAGATAAAAATTCTCACAAAATAAAGCCATCAACAGCATCCAGGAATTTTACAGTATTTCAGAGTCTCTCCATAACAATAGCCCACTTCTCACGAGTATTTGTTCATGTTCAAGCCCCGTCAAATTAACCACAAATCTCACATCAATTATCATATTATTTCTCTCCTTTTCTTCACCAATAAACACCTTAAGAAAATTTCCTACTTTTAATCTCTACTACTCTTTCTTTTTCACCTTTGGGAGTTTTTTTCCCTCCTTCTGCCTCTTAAATGTGGACGTTTCTGTAGATTTTTTTGTAGCTTCTAATCTCTTCTCATTCTCCATATCCTTATGCAGTAATTTGATCTTTAGACATGTGTTCATTTTGCATGATATGCAGACACTTTCAGCTCAGACTCAAATCCACCTGCTAACATTTTTAGTTCCAAACCAAGAGGTAGAGGGCTGGGAATGAAATTGAACAGAAGGTCGGATGGGTAAACTGCTGCTGAAACCATGGCTGCCCTGAGGGCATGGGATGGGAAATTTATCCCAGATCCCAAGATTGGAGTGGTCCTAGAGGGAACAGGAGACAATATGATGGGCCAACACAAGACGGTCAGCTGGAATTGATATATTGGACGAATCTGGGACTCTGAAAGGACTACACCCCCTCGGAAAAATTAGCAAGAAAAAAAAGTGCATTCTGTTAACATAACAGAAATCTTCTGAAATGGCCTGAGTGCTAGATAGAGAAGGGTGGGAACCTCTCATGAGAAATCATAACTACAATTCTGCTATGTTGTAGGACTTGGGTTTTAAATTTATACTATCTATAGAGGCAAGGAAATACAAAGTCAAAAAGTTAAAGATATGACTAATTGGTATCACTCCAGAATCTCAGCACAAACAACAGAAAATATTTTTCAAGTTAACCATTCTGATGGGTATAAAGTGTTAATTTGTCTTTTCCCTGACGATTAATGAAGTTAAACACTCTTTTGTATATGTATTGGTTATTTGGATATCTTTGTTTGTAAAAGGCCTGTTCAAGTCTCTTGTTCATTTTCTCCGGAATGCTTGACTTTTACTAACAAATTTATTGAATTTCTTAAAAAGTGTTTATGTGTATCTTATAAATACATGTATTGCAAATATATTTTCCTATGCAGAAGTTGGCCTTTTTAGACTCTTAATGGTGTCTTTTGATAAGTAAAAAGACTTTGTTTTATGAACACTTGAATTTTTTCCCTTATGGTTAGTGGTTTCTGAGTTAAAGAAATCTTTCACACTCACCAGAATTGCTAAAATGAAAAGATGAGCAGTACCGTGTTGGCAACTATGTGGAGCAACTGAACATTTAGTGTTAATTGACTCAACTATTTTGGAAAACTGTCAATATTGTACTAAAGCTGAACGATATTATTCCACATGACCCAACAATTCCACTCTTAGATAAGTGGCCTATATATAGAAATACCTATATATATTTATCTCAAAACATGCATTAAAAACAATTGGTATCAACACTACATATAATAGCCAAAAAATGGAAACAGCCCAAATACCCATCAACAATAGAGTGAAAACACAGATTACGCTATAGTTGCACAATGGAATGATAAGAAATAAACTGGGTCTACACAGAATAGTTCAGGGTCTGAAGATGATTTTTTCCTTCTTACTGGTAAATTTATCTTATTATTATTATTATTATTGTTTTGTGCCTTGACGGCTCTAAGACTCTTTCTTTATCCAAGTCTAATGATTTCACTTTGGCTATATGTTGGCATTGATTATTATGACTACATTTACTTTGCAGCTTTAGATAATTATTTCAATAAATAGTTCTATATATTTTTGAAGTGTATCTATTTTTGACTTAATTTATTATTCTCTCTTCTTCAGCAGCAAACATTATGCATATTAGATCTCTTTTTGTGCCATATATATCTATCATTTCCTCCCTATTAGTATATAAATCTTCATTTTTCCCAGTTAATTAGTGTTTATTCTCTCAAGTCATTCATCTATGTAACTTTTTCAGCATATTCTTTTTGCAGCTTCCAAAGTACAACATATTTACTTTTCTTTTCTTTTCTTGATCTTTTCATTCCTAAGTTCAATCAGGACACTTTTTATTGGCTTCTGTTGTCTCATCATTTCTTATGTGAGTCGTATCTCCTATTAGATCACCTTTTTCAAAGAAAACCATTTTCTTTAATCTCTTCTATAACATAGAAAAGGTAGATAAGAATTGGATTGTTCTAATTTCTGATTCAATATTTGTGGTGTGCATTTTTTTTTCCTGTTTCTTTTTCGTATGATCTTTTCTCTTCATTATTTTTACTATTTTTTTAAGTTATATTTTACAAATATCTATGAATATGTCTTCCAATAATTGTCAGAGCACTCATCTTTCTAGGATAGCTATTTGCTGATAATTTTTACACGGGAAGTTTAAGAGAGTCATCTTGGGAAATAGACCTCTTGGACTTAGAAATGTTTTGACAGTACTTTCCTAACACCTCAGCACTGAAAGCACATCTCTGCTCTGTATTTCTTTTCCCTTCCTTTTAGTTTTGCACTACAGCGATATATTTTAGAGTGTTTGTTTTCATCTGCTTGTTTTCTTATTAGTTCATTGGTTATGTTATCTTTATTTTCCTTCAGTTGCTTATGTATTGGGGGAATACTAATGATTGATGATACAATTAAGTTAGTCGAGACAAATATTAAAAGATCTTATCCTCACTAATTCAGTGAACTTTATTTCAGGCAAAAGGGCATTGCAAAAAGCTTGATGTAAGCGAGTAACATAGGATTTACATGTTATGAGGATTTGCCTTGTGTCAGAGTGAAGGAATTTCTTGTACCTAGGAGAAAGAATATTCAGTATTGATATGTTGGTGCTAATGAGAAATAAATGGAAATATATAAAGTGACTAAAAAATGGATATATGAATATATCAAGACCCAAAATCTCACATACAAAGGAAAAAAAAGTTTTGGAATGAAGAAAATGACCTGGAGATTCCTGTGGAGCATATTAGTTTCTTGAGGTGGCTAAAGTCACTTGGTTAATGTGGTTTCACCTTTATTAATTATTTGTTCCTTAACAAACATTTTGAGTGCCTACTGTGTGTCAGACTAAGAGCTAGGTGCACAGCAAGGACCAAAACAGAAAATGTTCCAGCCCTCATATATTCTAGTATATGTAGAGTGAGAAACGACCTACAAAAAAATGAATGACAGAACATTTAATGGGGAGTCTGTAACTGAGATTGAAAATAGACACGATAAGAAAGATAGAATAAGGAAAGAATGATAACATAGAAGCACTTACTATGTGGTAAGAATAACATAATTGCTAACAGCTAAGAGCTTTCTATTTAATTCAATGTGTATTAAATTGTTTGCTTCTATGAATATTCATAGAGATAGTGAGGACGTGGAAGAAAGTATTATTTATCCCTGAGACATATAGGTAGAAAACTTTATATAAGAGAAAACATATATGAGCTAGAATGAGGATTAGGTGTATACTTGTGATAGGAACACCATTTTAGGCAGAGAGTAGTATAAATGAGATATGGAGAGGTGGACTATAAGGGGTCAGAGTAAAGAACATGATGTGGGTGAGGACTGTATTGAGAAATAAAACTAACGTAGAGAGTTATTTTTGATTTGGATAAGAAATTTGGCCTTTACACTAAAGATACTTGAAAATGTTTTTTGTTTGTTTGTTTGTTTACTGTGGTAACATTGGTTTATAACATTGTAAAAGTTTCAGGTGTACATCATTGTACTTCTATTTCTGCATAGATTACATCATGTTCACCACCAAAATAGTAATTACAACCCATCACCACACACATGTACCGAATTATCCCTTTCACCCTCCTCCCTCCCCGCTTCCCCTCTGGTAACCACCAATCCAATCTCTGTCCCTATGTGTTTGTTTATTGTTGTTATTATCTACTACTTAATGAGTGAGATCATATGGTATTTGACCTTCTCCCTCTGACTTATTTCACTTTGCATAATACCCTCAGTGTCCATCCATGTTGTCACAAATGGCTAGATTTCATAGTTTCTTATGGCTGAATAGTATTCCATTGTGTATATATACCACATCTTCTTTATCCATTCGTCCCTTGATGGCACTTAGGTTGTTTCCAAGTCTTGGCTATTGTGAATAATGCTGCAATGGCTATTGTGAATAATGCTGCAATGAACACAGCGGTGCATGTGAAAATGTTTTAATAATGGAGTGACATAAACATTTTGATTTTAGAAATATCACTTTAATTCAATCTGGAAGATTGAATGGGAAATAGAAGCCAAGGACACTACAGTCATGCTTTACTTAACAACAAGGATATATTCTGAGAAATGCATCCCTAGGCAATTTCATCAGTGTGCAAACATCGTAGAGTGTACTTACACAAACCTAGATGATATAGACTACTACACACTCAGGCTATATAGCACTAATCTTATGGGATGACCATCATATATGCGGTCTGTCATTGACTGAAAGGTCATCATGTGACACAGGACTGTTCTTATGAGCACTATGACATATTCGATGTGAGAGCTGAGGTTCTGAATTAAAGCACTAATATTTGTGATGGTTAATGGGAAGATTTTTTATTAATTTTTGATGTGCAGGGGTAATGAAGACCAGTTTGATTTGTCAAGGAATATTTGGGAGTAAAGCTGGTTTGGAAGGAAATATCATATGTTTAATTTTGCAAATGATGAGTTTGAAAACATCATACAATATACTAGTGGCAACATGGAGTGGGCAGTAAGTAAAGCCTATGGATATGGGCATCAGTGTCATAACAGATATGGAAATCAGGAGAAACTTCTGGGCTAATAGCAAAAACTAGGGGGTGTGTAAGAGATTGCTCAAAGTGAGGTATATGTATGTGCGTAAATATAGACATGCACGCACACACAGAGCTTATTAGTAAATGAACGTGCCCATGTACTTGACACTCACATCAAGAAAGTAAATCATACACTATGTACTCTTTTGAGTCTTTATTCATTGAGTCAACACTATGTTTGAGAGATTCATCCATAGCGTATATAATTTTTAGGTAATTCATTCTCATTCTATATAGTATTCTATTGTGTAAATATTCTATAATTAATCAATTCTAGTGTTGCAGGATGAAGACATAAATATTTTAAAAGTTTAATAGATTTATTGAACCCATAAAACACATAGAAAGGGACATTTCCTAATGATACGTGGTGAATTGTGACAAAAACTTGGTAGAGGAAAGGGTATAGAGAATGTGAAATTTATTAATATCAGACACAATGAATATCAGATAAAACAAGAAATGTAAAGTTTCCATTACATTTGGCAATTATTGGCAACTTGTTTCAAGTTGTCCAATGGAGAAAGATGGACAGAGATGAAGAGTGTGAAGGATTGTTTTTATCTTATTGGCAGGGAAGGATTCGCCCTGAGCTAACATCTGTTGCCAATCTTCCTCTTTTCTTTTTCCTCCCCAAAGTCCCAGTGCATAGTTGTATATCCTAGTTGCTAGTCCTTCTAGTTCTATGTGAGCTGCCACCACAGCATGGCAACTGACAGATGGGTGGTGTGGTTCTGTGACCAGGAAAGCACCTGGGCTGCACAAACAATGAAACTGCCAAACTTTAACCACTACACCATCAGGGCTGGCTCACAAATGTTAATACATAAGAATATAGTGCAGTAGTCAAAAGAGTACACAGGTTTGAGAATATTTTCATTGATGTTAATCTATTTTTTACTTACTGTGGGAAGTACTGAAGTATTTTTATATGTACAGAGAAAAGAGTGACTTGTAAGAGAACTAAAACTGTAGAAGGGAGAAAGCACTCCTTTCAGTACTGAAACAGGCAGGAGAGGAGAGAATCCAATGCAGAGACAGTTGATATAAGTTTGCAAAAGAAATGAGCACCCGTTCTTTGGAGCTGAAGAAAATGAAGCATATAGCTGAGTTTTTAAATAAAAATACAAGTCGATTGACAAAGAGAATGCCTATGAATCTTGTGTCTTCAGACCTCAATAATTCTAGTGAAGTGTAAGGCCAGGTTAGCAGCTGAGAAAGGAGGAGAGCAGTGGCATAGAGGTTACTTCGCCATGATGACATCTTGCAATAGCTAATTCGTGAGAAGCTTTAAATTATGAGGAATTCGAATGGCAGAGTAGTTAGAGCGATTGACGAGGATTTAATAGAGAGCTGTGGCCAAAAAACAAGTACTGAATCCGAATGAATGGGTTTGAAATCCACTTCTGCCGCTTATCTATTTTGTGACTTTGCGTTTTAGATTATTCATCTGTAAAATGAGAAAAAAAATAATTTATATGCCTATAAGATTGCTGTGAAGATACAATGAAATAATAAAGGTAATATGATAGATGCAATATCTCAATAAATATTAGTTACCCATTTTTTTTTTTGATGAGTCAGAGGATCTATAGCGACAGGCTAAGAAAGTTGAAAGGTTGATAGAGTAGAAAAATAGCAATGGGTCAAGACATAGGATATATTCATTTTCACTTTTTTAGATCAAAAACAAGTGAAGTGAGCTGAAGGATCTAAAAAGGGGAAACAGTTTTAGTAAAACAAAAATAAAATATGTTAGCATTCATTATTTAAGATTTGGCAAAATTACACCTGATGTCAAGGTCTAAAATGTAATAAAATTTACCAGATAATGGAAAATTGTTTGTGAAGCTTCTTAGTAGATTCAGGGTGTCTTCATCTTCAGAATTACTCTTCAACCAATCTCCGTCTGCATTTTCTTCTTAACGCTCCAATGACATTGCTTTGCTATGATTTGATATCTAATTTTATTTGATCTAGCAACAACATTCAATACAATTGACCTCTGCTTCTGTTTTTTTTTTTTTTTTTTTTTGTGAGGAGGATTAGCCCTGAGCTATCATCTGCCAATCCTCCTCTTTTTGCCAAGGAAGATTGGCCTTGGGCTAACATCCATGCCCATCTTCCTCTACTTTATATGGGACGCCGCCACAGTATGGCTTAACAAGCGGTGTGTCAGTGCGCACCAGGGATCCAAACCCACAAACACTGGCCAGTCGAAGCAGAGCGCACGCACTTAACCATTGAGCCACCAGGCCGGCCCCTCTCCTTCCATTTTAAAATACTCACATCTCTTGACTTGCCTCCAAGTTTGTACGCTTTTCTGATATTCCTCCTACATTCTTGGCTACTCCATCACTATCTTCTAAGCAAGTACTGCCTCCTCTCCAATGATTTTAAGTACTCAATTAGGGTGTCTTCAGTGTATAGATGGTGTTTACGTTGTGGATGTAGTTTACTCAGCTCTGGAAAAAAAGTGTGGATTGAAAACAGGAGAGTGCAAAGCTATATCCTGAGTAAAGGCAATATTTAGAATTGCTTAGAATGGAAGAATCTATCTTGCTCTACTACCACGCTGGCTGCTCGAACCAGTAAGAAGAGCCACCCATCTCCCTGGCTTCCTCTTTCCCGTGGTAAGTAGAATAACCACGATTTACTCTTTTCATAGTCTCCAATCCAGCCCTTACTGAAGAGTTCCACATCTCAGGCCACATTTCTTTCCATACACATTGGGTGACCAAGTGTATTGCTTGTATCTCTGCCTACTAGGAGTATTTCCCATCACCAACGCCCTTGAAGGTCAGCCCAGGGGAGAGGGGGGCATTGTAATGAGATAGCAGTCCATTTTCCATAGTGACAACAGACCACACCAGACTTTTAACCAAGCCTGAGTCTTTTCTACATCTATTTATACAACTTCTGGTTGAGGGAATCCTTTATAATTGCACTTGGCATCATTATTTACCTCAAATACATCTATCATCATTAGATCTGCTGGGTTACATGCCTAAATGGTAGGCTGCAGTATGATACAGAACTCTCTCTTGCTCTATGCATCACTCAAAACAAGCAACCTTCTAAAACACCATATAGAAACACCAGAGCAGTATGTAAAAGCCCTCTAAAATCCAAGTGTCCCACCTAAGACCACATGTCATTTTTTTAATGTCTGGAAGCTCAAAGTATCTTGTAAATTAGGAGAATTTCTTGGGATGTCACAGACCACTAGACACACAAACATCACAAATACAACAGATGGACGAATCTTTGAAAGATCGCTCTCTCACCCTCTGGTTCGCCTGTGTCTTATAAGATAAGAGCACATGCCATTTACTGCTTCCCTGGTCTGATTAGCATGATAGCATTAGTATGGTGGATCCACATGTTGTTTTGTGGAGTATCAAGATGGTCAAGGTCCTCATGAACTATAACAGAGAGCAAGAGAGTTAACATAGTCCTGTGACAAGATAATTAAAGGTTTGAAAACTGACTGGTGGAAATAGGATAGCTCTTATCTTCAAGAGGATGAACTTCTCATCACTCTGTCGGGAAAACAAGTGAGAATCAGTCAAAGTGCTGGCCAAAGGGAGTGAAATCTAGAATGAATAATGAAGGAAGTAGAAGATAAATATAAATTTTGATTCTGGGATCGCCTATAACATCAAGGACTTTATCTGAGGATGTTGAAACTGGTCTCTACTTTGAAGGATTGTATTTATTCCTTCTTTCTTGAGAAAGAAGTAAAAGCCTCTTTTTCTCACAGCAGATTTGTGTATCATCAGGGTACAAAAGTGCTATTTAACTGACATGAAGGGTAAACTGTTACAGATTGAGTTAATATACTGCTCACAGTTAGTTGGGTATCATTCACTTCCCTTGCTTCCAGAGTGGAGGGAATGATTGTGCAGCCTTGGCTGCAGGGACTGTGTCTCAGCTCTGAATACCATGAGTTGTCTCAGAGTAGCCATAGGACCAGGGATGGACATTAGGCATGGCCACTATTGTGCCCTCCAATGCATGAGCTGCAGCAGCTCCAGCATCCAGTCCAACAGAGCTGGACTCAGGTCTAACTGGAAATTTCTGCATTCCTAGTGGCCCAGCTCTGGTGAACTAATGCCTCACAAAGATTCTGGACAGGAGACAGGAGATGGGAAGCAACTAGCATAGAAACGTTTTTTCTTTCTTCCTTCAAGCAACTGATCTGATATCAGCAGTGCTGTGTGATCTCGTGGAGGTGTCCCATAACTAAGCAATCATATTTGTTTTCTTTGAAACTATGTTCAGTTTGATAAAACACCACATTTTGTTTACTGTCTCTTTTTCCCACACTCTTGCTTTCATTTGACTTCCACTCCTCCAACAAAGATGGAGCATGTAAGATTTTCCTCACACTCTGCTTGAGACCAAGACTAAAACATGTTTATGGGACAGATTGGTAAGATAAAATTGAGGGCAGAGTAGAAGACGATTTAAGCATTTTACAATCCTATGTCTATCTGAGGCACAGAATTTATGCCTTTAGTTACTTACACTTATGCTCTAACTCTCACAATATTATTAAGACTATAGGCAGTATCCAAAAAAGCAGAACCAAGAGTTCTTACTGCAGGAAAGGCTTTTACAATTATGTTTTCCAAAGACAGTTTTTTTCCAGTGTGAACAGATGCAACAAATTAATTTTACTCCTTGCAGAGCTATAAAAATATTGCAAATAACCTGTCAGTTCTGACCTTTAAAATGATATTAGCCTTTTAATCTCCTAATGGTGAAAATGCAATAAAGTGTGTCTGCACATAAATTGTATTTCAAAAGCCCCTCACAAGGATGGATAAAACAAGAAGTAGAAGAATAAGAGATTGTTCAGTGCAGTCACATACAGGGAGTGTAAGTGTCTGTGGGACAGTTAATTATTTTTCACATCCAGAAAAGAAACATGTGTGTGTAAGAATCTTGCTGTTCTAGGTTGTATAACTAGCTTTTTACACCATGTTCGGCAACATCGAATTCAATTTATCCTAACGTTAGAACGAGTTTGAAGACAAGGAAAATGTTGTAATGAGAAATATATGAAAGTGAAAAGTTCATGCCTATTTAAAGGAAACCTTATATTATGTTGAAGTTTATGTACCATTATTAATGAAAAGGGGCAATAAAGAGGCCCTTTTATGCTAAATTAAAGAAGAGATGTATATTAGAGACTCTTTCTTGTTAATGCTTTAGCAAAGGATCACTCACAATGATCTTTCCTTCAAGAGAATACCTGCATTATGTATACTCAGCAACCCCAATTTGACACCTATGTATTTATGATAAAGTTCCAGACTTGTTTCCCTAAGTTCTAAGACAACAAGGACAGCGGCTCCAAAGCCACCTCTTTGAACTACTGAAACTTCTATATGTGGCACCAGGTCCAGGACTCTTGATCAAGTAGCCAGTTACTTCTAGAAGGTAGAGGAATTATGCGGCAATGTGGAGGGTGCTTATATCGTCTTGCTTCCATTTCCTTAGAGTTAAACTCTAAGAATGAAAGCCATGTTCCAATCCACAAGTACTCTCTAGCATGGTAGACTTAATTCATAGATCTTTTAACCAATGAGTCAGGGAATTTTTAAGAAATAGCCTCAGAAATTTGGGGGTAAAAGACCTTGAGTCAATGAGATATGTGGTGTTGAGTCCTTTTTGAATGGAAAGGTAGCTGGGCTGCTCAGTTTGAACTCTAGGCAATGTTAGAGTGTGATAAGGACATAGGTGAGCCAGACAACTTTCAGGGGTTACCAAGTAGTAAGGAGCCCTATAATATAAATAGAATAATCTAATGTTATACCACGTCACTTCCTTACTCCCTATAGAGATGATGAACTGTAATTTAGGCCAACTCTCACGTCGACAGAACATGCCATTAAAGACAATACTCTTTGCTGGCTCCTATCTCTTCTCTTGGTCATACATATTTCCCAGTTTCAAGCTGCAAATTCAAGCTGAACCTGATTCTTACACGAGCTGCTCACAGAAAAGAAAAGCCAATGGGTACGATCATCTTTATTTCCCAAACATACTAACAAGAATGAATGGTGTATATGACGATTTAAATTTAGATCCTCACTATGTTTTCTAAAGAAAATGTATCAAATCAACTGCAAAGAAAAATTGAGAAAACAGTAACTGCAGTCAAGTTGAAAACATTTCCTTAACATGATAAGTCCAATTACAATGGCAAAACAAAAGACAAACAAGAGCAAAGTTTCAAACTTACCCCTAGAACAAAACTTGGAGCCATGTCTATGTATGTTACCTCTAACTTTAATGAATATGAGTGTTTTCTGACTTGTGCTTTCCATTTATCAATAATGGATAAATGTACAATGACAGGCAGTACCAAGTAAACAAAAATGCTATAATATATTTAAATCTCTTAAGTATTTACAAAGGAAGTGGTATAGCAATTTTATTAATTGAAGGTCAAATTATCCATGCTCCCACTAAATAAATTTTCAACAACATTTAAAGATTATGAGTTTGAATCAGGATTTTTAAACTATTGTGCTAGGACAAAGTTTAACTGACAGTATGTAATCCAGGAAGCCCATTGTTCCTATGAAATATTTCTTGCCTACCTCTACCATGTTACAGTGAGAACCACAATTGCAATCTTCTTCTTAATTTTCCTTTTCATCTAAACATTTTTTTCCACCTAGGAAAGCAATGACTTCTTCTGCTGGCCTAGCCTTTTATTTTGTTTAATTTGGTATGAGTGTATCTTTCCTTATTTGATTGCTTTAAAAAAAAAAAGATATTTGATGTTACATTTTCAAAGGTGAGTGTGTGTATCCTCAATTATCCCCATAGATTCTAAGGACAACAAACAAACCCTTGAGTCATCATCTGATGCAAATTCCAGAAGTACTTCATTGTCATTTTATGGATTATAACATTGTATATCAATGACTGTAGGTTGGTTGTTTTATTGTATCTATTTCATCTGCTATATATAATTGTGCGACATATAATGATGAGTATAAGGAGGCATGAGAATTTTTTTATTAAATAGACTTTTAAAATGTCATCATTCATAAATCAATCTATAGATTTAATGTGATCTGAATTAATACCACAGAAGACAATTCTTTTTGTAGACATTGACAAGTGATTCTAAATATTTTGTGGAAACGCAAAGGACCTAGAAGATCCCAAATGATTTTGAAACAGAAAAACAAAGTTGGAACACATACAATACCTGATTTCAAGACTTACTATAAACCTACTCTAATCACATTGGTAAGGCATTGGTGTCAATATAGAAGTATAGAAAGCGTAACAGAAGATCAAGAAATAGACATACTCATACAGGGCTAATTCATTTTCAACAAAAGTGCCGAAGTACTACAGTGGAGAAAGGGATGTTTCTAGAACAAATGCTGTTGCAACAAGTGGATATCCATATGAAAAAAATAAGTAAATAATCTCAACACTTACCTTAATCAAACATAAAATTATCTCAGAATGGATCGTAGACCTTAACAGTAAAAATTAAGAATGAAAACTAACTGTCTGAACTGGATAAGCTACTGCCAATATTTGGTTTAATGGTGAAATTCTAAAATTCTATTTTATGATTGGGCACAAGAAGGGTTTTCCACTTTCTCTTATTCTATTAAAAAATAAATATTAGTTTATTTATTTCTAGTACTAGAAGTACTAGTTGGTGGAATTAGGCAAGGGAAAGAAATAAAGATTATATAGATTGGATAGGAAGAAATAAAACTGGCTTCATTCACAGTTGACATGTTTGTGTACGTAGTTTATCTAAAGGAATCTATAAGAAAAGCTACTAGAACCTCCAAAAGTTTTTAGCAAGGAAACAGATACAATATCAATATTCAAGAGTCAATTGTATTTCTACATACTAGCAAAGAAAAAGTGGAAATTGAAAAATTTTAAATACCATTTCCAGCAGTATCAACAAACATGAATACTTTGTGATAAATTGCATAAAATATATGTAAGTGCTGAGAACTAGAAATTGTAAAGCATTGCTGAGATAAATTGGAGAAAACTAAAATAAGTGGGTAAATTAAATATGCAATGATCACTGAGAGACACAATATTATGAAGTTTTCCCCAAATTGCTCTATAGGCTTAATGCTGTCTTTTTAAGGAGAAATCAATAAGCTGATTATAAAATTTATACATAAATACAAAAGATCTAGAATAGCTAAAATACTTTTGGAAGAGAAGAATAAAGGTAGAGATCATACCCTACGTAATTTCAAGATTTATTATAAAGCTACAATAATTAAGACAGTGTAGTATTGGCATATGGATAAACAAATAGATCAGTGAAACAGAAGAGAGATTCTAGAGATAAAGTCACACACATATAAGGTCAAAGTTGCCAAGATTGTTCAGTGGCGTAAAAGATGGTGCTTTATCAAATATGTTGATGGAAGATACAATTTCCCTTTATTTAATAAATTGAAGCAAAAGTGCAAAAGACAAGTTATTAAAATATTCATATGAATTGTTGTCTTTCTGCCAATTGACTATAGTCAATTTCATTTCTTTTCATGTTAATATTTTTGAAAACCAAAATATAATTTCCATTCACTCATTCATGTATGCAGTAAAAATTTACTTAGCACAAATTATGGACCAATGAGATGACAGAGAGAATCTAACTGTAAAATCAAACTCGTCTGAACCATGATCTTAACCAGTACCAAGATTTATTAATAATTTCATACGTACATGGAAAGAATCAAAGAGGGATCTGGGACTGACGTTGCTGCTCCCTAGTTTTTTCTTGCTACATGAGGATGCAGACTCTCCCAGATTAACATAGGAATTTTCCCAGTAATATGTGCTCATGCAGTACACACTATGAAGGGAGCCATTTAAATCATGAAACGTTCCAGTTTATATCAGAGAGCTATATAATTTACATGACATTTTCCAGGAAATCATGCTGTATAAATCTATAAATTCCAGATTTATTTAACCATAAGCAATGCTAGACAGACCAGAAATATCCTTCTAAAATCATTCCATAGCTAGGATTCTTCAGCTATCAAGTTCCATTGTACGCCAGGAAATCTGCTTTATCATTTTAGAAAAAGATTTGACGAGGTCATATCTTTTTTCTCTTGGACCATCTCCTGGTAAAAGGAGAGATTAGCTTTCAGACTTACCACTAACCATTTGCTCCCCAGCCAGTCACTGGACTGAGCATTAGGAATAAAATATGAGTAAGATTGAGCTATTCCCTTTACTTTATAATACCTGATGCTGAGAGACAGTGTTTCACATGAATTAGGACATGCAGTCCTATCATTATTTCCATATTATAGATGAGGAAATCGAGGCCCAGAGTATTCAAGTAAATTGTCCAAGGCCACACAGCTAGGAAGTGGCAGTCAGGAGTAACACCAAAATCTTGGCCTTTAACCACTAAACTATAGTGTCTCTTCCAGGCTTGTCAAAGCGATAGAGATAAATAAACCAAATATTAAATGATATTGTATATACATTAGGTATGGTAGGTGTGGAGTCCATATTTTTTGAGAGTCCATATTAACTTTACCCAGGTGTGTTGATTATATTGACTTCTGAAAAGTTCATTTGATAAACAGAAGGTTTGAAAAAAGGATCTTCAAGTCATTAACTTATTTTGGTTTTGATATTATTATTATTTATTTAATATAACACATTGGGGGGAAAAAAACCCTCTAAACTTCTCTTTTAGGATTCCAAAAGTTAAGTACCAGAAAAAATAGCATATGAAGAATTGTAGCTTTTCTGTTTATAAACACAAATGAAAAACAAAATCACACAAACTGTATGGATAGATTTCTAATACAGATGGGAGGGGAAAGGTTGAGCAAGACCTCTAATTACCTTGGATATGACAGGAATGAGTTAATTAAATGATTACTCTATACTGCTTGCCTTTCCAATTCAACAATTCTAACTTACTACTGTTCTTGACAGACATGCCTTCTGCATTATAGAAACTGATTTTATTTGAGGGTATGCCATTTCTCCCATTGCTGTGGAACAGCATAATGGTGCAAATTAACTTCATATGGTTCATGGGAAATAATGGACTATTGAAGATCTTCACCATAAATTATGTGCTTACATTAAAAACCAAAGACAGTCTTGCTTTAATTTATTAAATGTTATCATTGAGAACAACTCTTTACATGCTACAGTAATTATTTAAGATGAAAATTCGAAAAAGATTATGAAGGTATGTTTTGATTTTTTTAAATGAGACACAAAGTAAATTGGATAAAACAAAATATAAATACAATTTGCCTGCAAATGCAGCAAGCGAATATTAATTTACATTTTCCAAGGGAATAATGATAAAAATCAAGTCATACTTCAAAAATTAGTTCTCTAAAATATAGAAAATTAGTTAAAGCATTTAACAATTTTATACAGGATAAAAACCCTGTTAACTGTTACAAAATACCAACTGATTGACATAAAAAACACATACACTTGAAATATCAAACTTTCTCCTGTATATTTAAAACAGCATATTTTTAAGAAAAAAAAAAGATTCATCACAAAAAATGATGAAGATAGTTCCAAATGTCCTACCATGAAGTTATTTTTAGGTTATTGCTATAAAAAAATGAAAAAATATTCAATGAAAAATATACCACTAATATTTGAAATAACTTGAATGATTCACCTTTCAAAAATGATTTGAGGGGCTGGCCCCATGGCCTAGTGGTTAAGTTTGACATCTTCCACTTCAGCAGCCCAGGTTTGGTTCCAGGGAGCAGACGTACACCACTCACCGGCAGCCATGCTGTGGCGGCGACCCACATACAAAATAGAGGAAGACTGGCAACAGATGTTAGTTCAGAGCCAATCTTCCTCAGAAAAAGAAAAAAAATTATTTGAATGTTCCCTTTGCCAAATGTTTTAAAGCACCAAGTTAAAGACTACCAGACTACCATGTATTATTCTATATCAAAGCACTTTGAAAGATTAAGAACTTTAGCATAAAATTATTTATAAGTAATTCAATCATTATAGATTTGAAGAGTATGATGGTATACATAAGGTATAATTTCATTCTTAAAATGAAAACCTAATCAAGGTTTTTAACTTTTTTCTCTACTAAAATGCAAAGCACACATAAAATAGGAACTACTTGAAATTGATAAGATATTAGCATATATTTGCATGAGTGAGCTTTTCAGATCTTTATGTAGGTGTCAATGCAGCAGGAGGGAGTGATTTGAAGGCTGAGAAGCTCATGAAGGACATGGGGTAATAAAGGAGCTAGGACAAGCTGCGTTTCAAAAAAGAAAGAATACTTTAAGTGTCTGACCAAAGACACTAAAGGCATGGTTTGATTACTTCACACCTTTCCAAAGAATGATGCTCTGTAAAGGTTAAAAACTTTACGAATAAATCAAATAAGCAATGTTGCAAATATTACACCAAGACACAATTTACTGAGTGCAAGCTCTGTGTTTGTGGGAATGTGTGTGTGTGTGAGAGAGAGTGAAAGAGAGAGAGAGAGGGAGAGATTGAGAGAAAGAATCTATATTCCCTTCTATCTAATTAGGAAACATCTTAGAATCTTCAGGTCATCTCTTAGGAATATACATACTGTGACATTGACAGCTAGAGTCTAATGTGAGAAAGAGAAAGGTCTGAAGACTTCCTCTGAGAGCTAAGATTTTCATAACAAATTGGGCAGCTGGCAGATATTCACTCTCCAGATCTCAGAAGATAGTTAAAATGGTGATATTAGGATGGCCAGAGAAAACAATTACCAAGATTGACTCAGACTCCAAACATTCATTGTGAGTCTCTTCAAAGAACTCTTGGGTGATTTTGTTTTTTTTAATCAACACTTGAAGATTTTGCTGAGTTTTCTGAATTTGACTGCCTAGTAGACTCAAGCACTTTTTCACGGAATAATATATTTTTCTAAAGTAGATTTGAATATAAATGAACAAAAATATTCCAATCCAAGATCAACAAAGAAAGAAGAAAGTGAGATTTGAATCAAATCCATATATTCTTTTGTACATGGCATGCATAATATATATATTTCAGATTGCTTATTCTTATTCATAGATTTTGTTTTATATTATTTCACTAAATTCTGGCAGCAACTACTCTGCTCTTTGTCGACACATCCTTTCCATTTAATTGGAGAAGGAACGATGACTTTTTTAAAACAGTCTAACTTATATACATGTTCCCTACCGTTCAAAAAAGGAGAGTAGTATTTTTCACTCACATTACATATTCAGGTTTAAGAATGTAACAGAGAATGAGTATTGAAAATAAATATTTAAGAATATTTATAAGATTTCTAGTAAGCTTGATATTCTTGAAAAAATAATTTTTTATACTAAATGACGTAGCTTGACTGCTTACTCTTCTGTGGAAACATGATGAGAATATGGAGTGTTGTTATATTTGTTCAGATCTGTTGTTAAGAACACAGATTAGGGACCAGGCCATTTGGGTTAAGTTAACAGATCTGCCTGTTATTGGCTGTGTTTCCTTGAGAAAGTTATTTAACCTCTCTGGGTCTTGGTTCTTCATCTATAAAATGAAGACAATACTTCCATAAATGCTGTCAGGATTAAATAAATTAACGCATAAAGAACACTTAGAATGCGGTCTGACCCACCTTAAAGCAGGGTGTGTTAGTGATTGTAACTGGTCGGTGCTCTAGTCCAGTGATAAAAATTTTCATTTCACATTTAACTTCCTAAGGGCATTTTATAACAACTAGAATTCACAGTAAAAAGCACCAAAAAGTTCTCAACACAATTATTTTCATTTCTTCAACATGCCTTCTGCGTGTACGTATTTCTCCCTTTGACTAATCTGTATTCCACAACTCGTTAACCTACTTTACACAAATATCTGCCTGCTGATATTGTCCTTGCAAATTTCATTTCAGATGCTCCCTCCTCCATTCTAAAGCCTTCCTTAAACCCCCCGATATGAATTATTTTCTCTGTCTTGAGTCTCATCATAATTATCACCTCTGTTGTAGCAGAGACTGCATTCTGCTTGACTTTTTTTCGTCCTCATCCAGATCTAAATAACTCATCTTTGCACCCCTGAGCTTTGGCTCAACTCGTTCTTCATCAATGTATGGTGTGAACTTTGTCGATGTTGTTTCACAGATGATTTTCAAATTATAAAACTAATGATTTTAGCATACGGAACATCTTAATACTTTACATGTAGATGTAATTACTTACATAATGTATTTTAGACGTTTGGATTCAATTATTTTCCAAATATTTTTATTTGTGGACATTTAAATAAACATATGCCCTTGCTCTATTCTCTAATTTTACCTTTAAGAAGTGTTACTTTTCCTGTGTATTTACAAATGATTTTATGATATTTTAAATTTTATTTTTCTTACATAGTGCTCAACCATAATATTACAAACATTGTATATTATATTAATTTTACTAGGTTGCTATAACTTATTTTGTTTATTAGCAAGAATATATTTCAAAAAGTATACAGTTCAATTAGTTTTACATTTGAATAATTTACAAAAATTCTACTTTTAAACCTTCTAAAAATGGATAATAGTGAATAACAAAATGTCATATAAATTAGTAAGTGTTCAGTCTCCCTATTTATGTAAGCATATAGATATATTCTTCATCTTTGAGCCTTTAAATACAAGAAAAATCTAAAAATGCTTATAATTTAAATTAAATAGTTAGTAATAAAACCAATAGCAAGAACACTTATATAGCTCTTACTGTTTATCACACACTGTTATAAGAACTTTACTAATCCATTTTTGAAAGATAAAGTTTAGCACTATTTCTAGTGCTAAAATGTGACTATTTTTCCTTGTACTTTTTTGTTTTGTTCAGTAATTTTGTTAATAAATATGTTACTTTGGGGATGAAAAATGTCTTTTATATCTTTTTTCTTGTTTTATTTTTAAGAAGGTACTCTCTTTCTGTTTTTCCAAATAAATGTACCACAATGAGTTTTTCATGTATTCTGATATTCTACAGAAGAAACTTTGATAGACAAATGTTTTCTAACTCCATCATAAATGATTTATCCTATTATCTTATAATCATAGAATTATTTTTAATGTAAAGATGGTCCATGAGGTAAAGTTACTTGTTGAATGCAAAATATATAATTAAAGAGAGTGAAAATATAATCTAGGTCTTCTTCTTCCTTATCCTAGTACTTTGGTTTATAATTTCTTGCAGTCACAAAATAAAAGCTTCCTGTCTATTTTCAGGGAATTTTTACTGAAATGTTTTAAGTCTCATAATCTGTCCCTTTAAATAGGTTCTCCTCTCCCATCTTATCCTCATCCCCATTTGTGTATGTGTGTGTATTTGAAAAGTTTTGGATTTTTGTTTGAATAAACCTTCCCGGTGAGATTTGTCTCTCTTCTAGGTCCAACTTGGGGCCTCATTCTTTGGAGGAATTATCACCAATTCTTGTAAACTTCAATTTGAATACAAGAATTAAGGTCATTGGTGTTATATTTTAAGAATTTTTTGACTTGTTTTCGGATAACTGTGAGACCAAGCCCATTTTTACACTAGCAGTGACTTGAAAATTACTCCACGGGGTAACAGACATATTCAAATATCATAACCAAAAAAATTAATATTTTAGATATGATCATAATAAAATCTTACTAATAAGTGATTAAGTTCTTTGGGAAATATTTTAATGTGCAGTTTGTTAAGAAATAAAATACAATGCACAATGCCTTTTGTTAAATCAATAGCTGATAGCTCAATGTGTTGTCAGTATTGCAGTCTTGGAAGAAGAATTTCTCTTCATCAAATAAATGTTAGCTTTGGTATATGTCCTAAAACAATCTGATCTCTTTTTTTTTTCATGTGAGGTCTTTTTTTTTTTTTTGCTGAGGAAGATTAGCCCTGAGCTAACATCTGTGCCAATCTTCCTCTATTTTGTATGTGGTTTGCTTCCACAGCATGGCTAACAAGTGGTGTAGGTCTGCACCCAGGATCAAAACCCACGAACCTGGGCTGCCGAAGTGGAGTGCACCAAACTTCACCACCATGCCACAGGGCTGGCCCCCTGATGTTAGGTTTTTAGTCTATGAACTTCAACATGGTTTTAAATGTTTCTAATCATGGTGTACTGTGAACTGAGTCATTCAACACTAATCATTCTCACATAGTGGCCTGTTCTAGGATTTAGTTATTTTAACCAATGAGAGCTACTTAAACACAAGGACACCCTTTATTGAGAAATAGGGTACTACCTCGAAATGCATTGACGGAGTGGCAGAATACATGTTATCTAAACTCACTGGGTCCATTGTGAGACAGACCTAAGCTAGTAACAAAACAACATCTTTTATTACTTTTTATTTACATAAAGGTCATATGTTCAGTCCAAATTAAATATGAATTACCATTCATTCACTCAAAAAATATTTATTGAGCACTGCCTTAAGGGCAGATTCTCTTCTAGGCTGTGGAATTTCTATGAATTTGCAAAAGATATCAGTCCTAAACTCGTGAAGCTCAGAGTCTTATAAATCTTAGTCAGATTAAAATGTCTTTTATAGAGAACTTTTGTTGTTTCTAAAACTGACTCAGTTCCAAAGAATTAAAAGTAAATTATATACTTTATATAAAATTTCAGTTAATTTAAGCAAAAAAAAAAAGGTGAGATTAGCCTTTGAGTTTCAAAAACAAAATTATTGGTTATTTGTTAAAGACTTTACCACTTGAAAAATAAGGATACTTGGACTTTTTCTCCAACTTCCATAGGAAGGGGTTTTTATTCTATTAAGTGAGAAGTTCCTGGTGATTTACTTATTTAACTAAAAGAAACTATTCTTATATTTTTTACCTGATTTTCACAGCACCAGGACCTGAAGTAATCAAAGCCATTCACTGGAATGACCGTGCACTGTAACAAGGCCGTCTACGGAGGCAGTCTATCAAAAATGGAATCATTTTTTAATGTAGAAAAGCCGGGAAGAAATAAAATGAAATGCCTGCCTTTTAACATTTCAGAACAGGGAAACTGATTTACCCTGCCCCACTCCGGTTAAATGTAATAGATGCATTTTTGTACGTGTTCAAGCCACAGAGCTTCTGATGGAAGTTCTTTGAAAAAATTCCTATAAATAGAGTATTTTTTTCCTCTCTGCTTATTTTCTTTGGAATGGCATCTGCCTCAACTTAATGAGATTGAGACCATTTCCCTGAGGATCAGGTGCTAGTTCAGTCAGATTAATGAACAGCGTGAAAGCTTAGTTTAATATTTGAAAAAATGATAATAATCCATTTATGTATGTATGTATTTATTTACTACTACCCATGGGACTCTATTTCATAACCAGTGAACTCCAGTTCCCCAGGCTTGATTTAGGGTAACTTGTAGACTTTAAAATATGACCAGTAAAATATTTTTTCTAGTTTTCTCAGTATTCAGCTTTAATAACACTGGGTTTTGTTCATCTTAATAGCTAATTCTGAAAAATGAAAGATTATTATTCTTTGTTTACTAATAGTCGACTCAGTGATTGTCTTCCTATTTTGTCAATTTGTTATGATAATATCATAATGATAAGTTTTTACATTCTTGAAGCTCTACTAGAATCAGTAGATTTCTAGCAACATCTATTATTTATATGGCAATTTATAAAGAGTTCATTCATTTGCATTATCTATTTCTCACAGTGTATTCATGAAAAATGATGGCTATGGTTTCTATAAATACACATTTTTCAGTTGAAGGAAACTTCTCTTTAATCCCTTCCTATCTTGATTAGAAATGTTTTGAAAGTAAATATTAGATATTTACATCAAATCACCTTTCAATATCAGTTAAAATAAAAATATTATTTCTTTGGGTATCTGTTAATATTGTAATTGCATTGTGGTAGGCTGAAAAATGACTCCTCAAAATATATTCACATCCTGATGCCTGGAATCTGTGAATGTTACCTTATATTGCAAAAAACAGGGGTCCGTGCAGATGTGATTAAATTAAGTATCTTGAGATGGGGGATTATCCTGGTGTGCCCTCAAAGCCATCACATTATCCCTATAAGAGGGACACAGAGGGAGATGTTACATACATAGTGGAGAAGGCAATGTTAAGATGAAGCAGAGAGAGACTTAAAGATGCTGGCCTTGAAGATTGGTGTGATGGGGCCACAAGCAAAGGGATGCCTGCAGGATGGAAAAGTCAGGGAACAAATTCTCCTCTAGAGGCTCTGGAGGGAGTATGGCCCTGCCCTCACCAGGATTCTGATTAAGTGATACTGACTTTGAACTTCTGGCCTCCAGAACTGTGAGAGAATAAATGGAATATATTTTGGTTGTTTTAAGCCTTGTTTCTGATAAATTGTTGCAGCAGCCCCAGGAAACTAATATATATATTATATATAATTAATATATATAGATAGATAGATATAGATATACAAACAGAGAGAGAATGAGAGAGACAGGAAAGAGATAGATATATTTATTGCAAGGAATTGGCTTCTGCAATAGTGGAGGGCTGGCTGGGCAAATCTAAAATCCACAGGGCAGGCTGTCAGGAAGGGCGAGCTGGAACTCTGAGGCATGAGCTAATGCTGCAGTCCACAGGCAGAATTTCTTCTTCCAAGAAACCTCAGTTCACTCTTAAGACTTTTCTACTATTTGAATCTGGCCCATACAGATTGTCTAGGATGACACCCTTAAAGTCACTGATTAAGAATATTATTTTTAAGATTAACTAAGAGTCGCATCTACAAAATACGTTCACAGGCTGGTGTTTGAACAACTGAAGACTATCGCCTAGCCAAGTTAACACATCAAACTATCATATGTGTTAATATATAAATGTGTATTAGTTTGCTAGGGCTGCCATAACAAAATACCAGAGACTACATGGTTTAAACAATAGAAATTTATTTCATCACAGTTAAGGAGGCTGGAAGTTTAAGATCAAGGTGGTGCGGGTTTGGTTTCTGCTGAGGCCTCTCTCCTTGGCTTGCAGATGGCCACTTACTCCACGTGTCCTCATTTGTCCCTTTCCCTGTGTGCGTGTCCCTAGTGTTTCTTCCTCCATGTCCTAATTTCTTCTTATTATAGGGATACCAGTCAGACTGGATTAGGGCCCAACCTAAGGACATCATTTTTAAATTAATTACTCCTTTAAAGGCCCTATCTTCAAATAGGGTCACATTCTAAGGTACTGGTACTTAGGACTAAGGTACTTAGCACTTCAACATATGAATTTGGGGAGAACACAATTCAGTCTATAAACATTTTTTTTTTCCATTGAAGTATTCTGATTTAAAACATACAAAGTGGTGGTATTTTTAAATATACTTCTGTCTTCAACTTGCTAATGTCTAAGTGAATTTTATCTCTGATATTAATTTGTTTCTGCATTTATTTTTGGTTTTGTTGTAAGGCTTACGCTAGAGTCAAAAAATGAATATTGCCATTTTTAGCCACTTCTATTCTCCACAAGTCAAAAAACAGAGCAACTGTCTCTTCTGTTTTTTAGTTTCTGAAATGCTTGAAATTCATAATCTTTGAAGATTTGTCATAATTAACCAGCAGGACCATTTGTACCTGCCCTTTAGGAAGGCATATTGTTGACTATATATTTAATTTTTTAATGAATATTAGCATATTTAAGGTTTCTTTTTCAAGAATTTATATTTCTATTTAAAATGTCTAACGTTTTATTTTCAAAATAATTTGCTATCATTTTAATGAGATTCCCATGTATTCTAATTTCTTCTGGATTGGTATTTTAGCCTATTTTTTTTTATATATTATGTACTTAGTTATGTCTTTTTTCAGTTGATGGAATTTGCCAATAATTTGTATAATTTAGTAATCTTTTCAGTGAATATGCCTTTTGACCAGCTGATTGAGTCCTCCTTTTAGGTCCCCCCACCTCATCATTTTATTGTTTAAATTGTTTTTTTTCATTCTTGTATAGACTATTTTTATAAAAAATACATTGTGTTTATCAATCAATGTGATACACCACATTAACAAAATGAGGAATAAAAACCACATGATCACCTTATAGATGCAGAGAAAGCATTTGTCAAGATCCAACACCCATTTATGAAAAAAACTCTCAACAAAATGGGTATAGAAGGGAAGTACCTCAACATGATAAAGGCCATATATGACAGCCAACATCATACTCAACAGGGAAAAACTGAAAGCTATCCCTCTGAGAAAAAGAACAAGAGAAGGGTGCCTACTCTCACCACTGTTACTCAACATAGTGCTGGAAGTTCTGACCAGAGGAATTGGCAAGAAAAAGGAATAAAATGAATCCAAACAGGCAATGAAGAAGTGAAAGTCTCATAGTTTACAGATGACATGATTTTATATATAGAAAACCCTAAAGAATCCATCAGAAAACTCTTAGAAATAATCAACAACTACAGCAAAGTTGCAGAGTACAAAATCAACTTATAAAAATGAATTGCATATCTATATTCTAACAATGAACTAACTGAAAGAGAACTCGAAAATACAATCCCATTTACAATCTCAACAAAAAGAATAAAATATCTAGGAATAAATTTAACCAAGGAGGTGAAAGACCTATACCATGAAAACCATAAGACATTATTGAAAGAAATCAATGATGACATAAATAAATGGAAAGATATCCCATGCATATGGATTGGAAGAAAAAACATAGTTAAAATGTCCATACTACCTAAAGCAATCCACAGATTCGGTGCAATCCCAATCAGAATCCCAATGACATTCTCCACAGAAATAGAACAAAGAATCCTAAAATTCATATGGGGCAACAAAAGATCCCAAATAGCTAAAACAATCCTGAGAAAAAAAGAACAAAGCTGGAAGCATCACAATCCCTGACTTCAACATACTGCAAAGCGATAGTAATCAAAACAGCACGGTACTGGTACTAAAACAGACACACAGATCAATGGAACAGAATTGAAATCCCAGAAATAAAACCTCACATCTATGGGAAGCTAATCTTCAACAAAAGGGCAAAGAATATACAATGGAGAAAAGAAAGTCTCTTCAATAAATGGTACTGGGAAAACTGGATAGCCACTTGCCAAAGAATGAAAGTAGACCATCTTCTTTTGCCATACACAAAAATTAAATCAAAATGGATCAAAGACCTGAAGGAGAGACTTGAAACTATAAAGCTCCTGGAAGAAAATGTAGGCAGTACAATATTCGCCATTGGTCGTAAGGGGATCTTCTCGAATTCCATGTCTACTCGGACAAGGGAACAAAGGAAAAAATAAACAAGTGGGACTTCATCAAACTAAAGAGTTTCTACAAGGCAAATGAAACCAGGATCAAAATGAAAAGACAACCCACCAACTAGGAGAAAATATTTGCAAACCATGTATCTGACAAGGGATTAATCTCCATAATATGTAAAGACCTCACACATCTGAACAACAAAATAACAAATAACCTGATCAAAAAATGGGCAGAGGATCTGAACAGACATTTTTCCAAGGAAGATATACAGATGGCCAATAGGCGTATGAAAAGATGTTCAACATCACTAATCATCAGGGAAATGCAAATCAAAAGTACACTAAGATATCATCTTACACCTATTAGAATGACTATAATAACCAAGACAAAAAATAACAAATGTTGGGGAGGATGTAGGGAAAAGGGAACCCTCAAACACTGCTGGTGGGAATGCAAACTGGTGCAGCCTCTATGGAAGACAGTATGGAGATTCCTCAAAACCTTAAAAATAGAAATACCTTATGATCCAGCTATCCCACTTCTGGGTATTTATCAAAAGAACTTGAAATCAACAATCCAAAGAGGCTTATGCAACCCTATGTTCATTGCAGTATTATTCACTATAGCCAAGACATGGAAGCAACCCAAGCTCCCATCAACAGATGAACGGATAAAGATGATGTGGTATATATATACAATGGAATACTACTCAGCCATAAAAAAAAAGACAAAATCATCCCATTTGCAACAACATGGATGGACCTGGAGGGTATTATGTTAAGTGAAATAAGCCAGACAGAGAAAGACAAACACTGCATGACCTCTCTCATATGTGGAATATAAACTAACACTCGGAGAGAGAGAACAGTTTGGTAGTTACCAGGGGGAAGGGAGTGGGGGGGTGGGCACAAGGGGTGAAGGGGTGCATTTATATGGTGACTGACAAATAATAACCTACAACTGGACTCTTACAATGTTGTAAACTATTATTACATTAAAAAATACCTTGTGTTTAAATTAAACAGTAAATAATGCAAAGAGAAATGAAATGATATATAAGAACCCCCATGTAGCCCATCTCCTAATTTGAAACTTATATTTGGCAAACTCCTTTGTATCTATCCACACCTACCAGTGAACAGATCATAACATTTTGTTTACTTTAAAAAATTTCTTCTAAGCCGTATTATTCCATAATGTTTCTATAACATTATATTCTTTTACAAAATATATTTACATAACATTCTTTACAATTTATAATGATTCATTATTTATTTTTAAAATGATTTAGTTACACATTTTCTATTTTGGATATTAATGCCCTAGTAAGTTTTTTTTTTTTTTGTCATAAATAATGCTGTAGTAAACATACTTGTGCATATTATTTTGGTGTAGTTCTACACAGATTTGCATGTGATAAAAGGTATGTGCATTTAAATCTTGATAGACTATGCATTATAGCAACCAGTAACAAGTAAATAACGAACAATTACCATCTAAAACTGAGAAAAAATTATTCTTATGTTATCTTCTAGCTTGAATGATTAGCTTACTTATTTCTTAGTTTGTGGTTAATTCTTTAGACATTGATGTCCTTCTGGGAACTGTTTTTATCATATCATATATTCATTGGATCATAATATGTATGGCTTCCATTTATTGAAGTTTTGTGATATTTTTCTCAGTTCCCTTATTCTATGTGTGTAAAACATTATAGATGTTTGAATAGATTGAACGTTATTAATATATTGGACATATATATTATAAAATAAAATATAGAAGAGATATTAGTAGATAATTTTTAGTATCAAGTGAACCTAAGTTTTATTATGATATAATTCCTCCCTATTTTTTCCTATTAGTTGTTTGCTTGCTTTGCTATGATTTGACAAAATTGTTTTCAAATTTGAAATTGATTATTTCTCTATTTCCTCTTCCATTTTTTTGAATATTTTCCTCAGGCACATGTATGTTATATTATTCAAGGCTTACACACTTCAGATACTCTTCTAACTTGTTTATGATAAATTTTATTGATGTAAAAAAACCCTCTGATTTTTTTAATCATTTTTACCATAAATTCTAGCTTGACTGAAATTTATGTTGAAAATACTTTAATCTTGCTTAAAATTTCCAGGTCTATATCTAGAGCTTACATTAGTTTTAAATGTTTTAAATTTTGTTTTTGATGTGTCTACTATAAACATTATAATGGTATACTTTTAAAATGGTCAGTCTAAGAATATTTGTCATTTAATACGAGTATCAAATCAATTCACAATTATTGTGATACATAATATAGTCTTTTATCTGATTTTCATTTAAATTCTTCTGCTTTTCTTTTTTTGCCTTGTTTCTGCATTTTCTTGTATTCCATAAAACTTTTCTAGAAATAGTTGTGTTTTATATTTATGGTTCCTATTTTCCCCAGTTCTTAAAAATATCTATAGTTTCTTTACAAATTATATATCTAATTTAAATAACTATATTTAAATTAAAAACAACTTTAACGGCAACATAAACATATATTTATGTATATATCCTAGTGAAACAAACAGCAACAACAAAAATATCAATATGCATAACTTCTCCTATAACGAGGCAGTGTATTTGCATGGACTTCTTGATCCCTCTTTCCTCCATGTCTCTAAACCCGAGGGTTGGTCATATCATCTAAAATGTCTCTTCTTGTTTGTAAACTCATTTACATACAAACAAAAATTGCAAACAACCTGAAAGTTCTTAAACGGTAAAAATGCTGAATAAATTATAATACATATAAGTAAACACATATTACACAGTTTTTAGATGCGACTTGTATGTTCTTCCTCGCATGATACCCGTGATTTCTGTTTAAGTGAGAAAAGCAAGTTCCAGAGTACTGTGCATAGTTTGATTCCAACTTTTATAGAAACAAACAAAAAACGCATCTACATACGTGTTTGTATGTGTGTATGTTTTCATATGGCTTCATAGTATCCTTTTAAATTCATGAGGAAAGATGTAGTAACTTATAAAATAGACAACATTCATTGTTTGAAGAAGCTGGAAAATATTGTATTTTTGCCACTGAATTAAATATGTATTATTTTGCAGTATAAATATTAAGAGTATTTAAATTGCATTACATTCTAAAGCAGTGTGGTCAAAAAGTATTTGTTTTAGTCAGGGTTCTCCAGAGAAACAGAGCCAATAGGCTATACATAGATAGGCAGAGAGAGAATTTTTATGAAGCATCACTCAAATGATTACAGAGGCTGAAAAGTTCCATAATCTGCCATCTGTATCCTAGAGGCCCAGGAAATCCAATGATGTAGTTTCCCTCCAAACTAGAAGGCCTGAATCCAGGGCAGCCAATTGCTTAAGTCCCAGTCCAAGTCTGAATGTCAGAGAACTAGAAGCACTGACATCCAAGGGCAGAAGACAGACACCTCAGCTCAAGCAGAGAGTAAATTCTCCTTTCCTCTGCCTTTTTGTTCTATTCAAACCCTCAATGGATTGGATAATGTCCACCCACCTTGGTGAGGGCAATCTTCGTTACTCAGTCTACTGATTTGAATGTTAATCTCTAACACCTTCACAGACACACTCAGAAATAATCTTTTTTATTTTTTGCTGAGGAAGATTGACCCTGAGCTAACATTTGTTGCCAATCTTCCTCTTTTTGCTTGAGGAAGATTTTCCCTGAGCTAACATCTCTGCCAATCTTCCTCTATTTTGTATGTGGGACGCCATGACAGCATGGCTGCTGATGAGTGGTGTAGGTCTGGGCCAGGGAACCAAACCCAGGCTGCTGAAGTGGAGCGAGCCAAACTTAACCACTAGGCCATGGAGCCAGCTCCCCAGAAATAATATTTTACTAGCTATCTGGGCATTCCTTAGCCCAGTTATGTTGTCACATAAAATTAAGCATCACGATTTAGCATTAATTGTGTCTTGCTATTTTTTTAAAAAACTCATTCTATATTCCTTTTTTTTCTTATATGAATTCATTTTCAGTTTCACTGGGAGTAGCTATATGATTAATTTTCTTTTTCAGAAAAAATGAGTATGTAGTTCATTTTTCAAATTATTTTGTTTCTTCAATATTAGTATTTTGGGCTTTTATATTTATAATTCGATGTAGAATTGTTTTTATATTATTTTTCCTCACAACACTTACACAAATTGCTGTATTTTTTTGGAGAGTGGGGTCATCCATCAATATATTTTTTATCACCTCATCAGATAAAAAATGTAATTTTTAAAAAGTCTAAATATTCCTTCTTTCTAGAAGTTTGTAGTATTTTATTATTATTTTGGGTGTTCATTAATTTCATAGGAATGTTTCAAATGAAGGCAACATCAATCTAAAGAGTTCTTTTCTTTGATTCAGTGAAATATTCTACTATTTATTATATGAATCTTTTTTTCTCTTATATTCTCTCTATATTCCTCTCTAGGGTCTATGCTGTTTGCATTTATTTTAAATAAATGCAAATCCTATAGACAAATACTATAGACATGGAAAATGATAAGAGCTAACTGGCACAGCATTGAGGAAATTCATACTTGACATCTTCCTCTAGTTTGCAAGATCATGTTTTTTGATCTGATGCATTTGGGAAGATTTTAAATCTTACAATTTTGAAGTTTCTTAATTTTGTCTACACTGGGTTGTGGAAGTTTCAGATTAGGTTCGTACTCAAAAGCAATCTAATTTTGTTGGCTTTATATTGTTGGGAGAGAGGGAGAATCTCCCTCTGCCCTTTTCCTTAAGGTTCTTATGGCTGGCCAAATAATTAACAAGACCAGTTAGCAGCAGAAAATAATACCAAGTTTAATAACATGTATACATGGGAAAAACTCAGAAATGAGCAATTCGTCCCTCTGTCTAAGTTGCCCGCTTAAGTATTGTAGCTAAAGGTGAGGAAGGTGTTGGGGGTGGGTAGTGGCCTGGGACTTCAGAGGGCAGGAAGACAATTCTTTTCAGGGTCATCTATAGATAATGTGGTCAGGGAGAGAGAGAGTTTTTGATAAAAGGGGCTTGTTGCCTTTCCTATTGTAACCTCTATCCTACATTATCTTTATAGCCATCATGATAGAAGATCTGTTCCATGAAGGAGCCACCAAGTCAAATTCTTTAGGCAGTTAGTGGGGGAGGTCAAATGTCCCTCAGAGAAAACAATCAAGGTAAAGAGATATATTTCAGGGTGGTCAAATCTTGATTTCCCGTAATATCTTCTAGAAATTCTCAATAATTGAATCTTCTAAGGGAATCCTTTTGGTTTTTCAGGACCACCCAGTCTTTAATTGGTTTATTTACCTTATTTTGTGGTTATTCTGTAATTTCAACATGATTTTCAAAGGAAGAAGAAGTTAACACATACCCTTAGTCAGACATTTTGAACCCCAAAATCTTACATTCCTTTTATGTAATATCACAGTGAAAGAACAGAAGAAACAGTTAACAGCAGTCAGAGTTTTATATATTACTACGGTTCTCTGAATTCTATTTGAATGTATGTAAATAGCATTTGAAATTTAATCCCTATTAGAAGGAATTACATATTCTTAAATGTGATTATTTTAACTTTATTATGATTAATTTTAATAAAATTGCATACCAGTTTTCTGGAATCTAGTTTTCCATTTACTAAAATCAAAAGTATGATTAATGCATCCACATTAAAAGTGCTTTTCAAACATTAAGCAAGAGAAAATACACTAATAAAGTAAATGTGAATTTTATTAGTAAATAAGGGAAGTCGATTGGTTTCAAATAAATTAGAACTAGATATTTCTAGAATTTAAATTGAGTGTAGAATAGAAATCCTATCAAGAATGTAACTTTAATTCATGAGCTAACACGGTGATTTTTACAATTTAAAACTTGAGTCTGAGTGCATAATCACTCGGGTTTCTTTTTCTAATGTGCGTTTCAGGTCCCCATCCCCAAATATGCTAATGTGGTGCACAAGAAACTAAATGCCTGACAAGAATCCCCGGGTGATTCTGATGAGAGGCACTACTCAAAGACCATGTGTGCTCATTTTACCACTCAATTTAAAGGCTCCACAGAAATAATCAGATTTGATAATGCTACAGCAGCACTAACTAGAACAATAGCAGTAATAGTAATAATAACAATAAGATAATAATACAACAATAATAATAACAAGAGCAAATACAAATTAATTGCTTTATAGTTGTCAGGTGATCTGCTATGAACTTTACAATAATGATTTCTCCTAATCCTTATTAAAAGACCTTAAAGAGCTTCTACTAACTAAATTCATATTTCTGATAAAGAATTTAGTCTATGAAAGAGGAAGCTATTTGTCTGATGTCCTGTAGGTGGCAAGTGGCAGTGTTCTGTGATACTAGAGACTTTTCTCATAATCCTCCCTACTAGAAAGTTCTATTCAAAATCGTAATTAATTTTAATAGTGAAAATTAAAAACAGACATATATTCCATATAATTTTGATGTATCATGTTAGTGTATCACATTACTAATATAAAGACTTCTTTATAATAATTTTGAATCTTCTCATACAAGAACAAGGTATTTATTTCCATTTATTCCAGTCTTCTTTTAAGACTTTCAGCAATGTTCATTATTTCATCTATTGAATTTCTACAAATTTCTCAATAAGATTTTTAAGTATTTTAATTTTTTGTTCTATTGCCACAGAGATTTTTTTCTTCCATTATGCTTCCTGTCAGATTATTAATTTTCATTAAAGACAGTATTATTTCTGGTATGCAATTAGATCTCCAGACAATTCAACAAATTTTTATTTTTAATTTTTGTTGTGTTACTAGAATTTTCCATATAAATTGTGAAAATTTTGCACCACTTAAATCTAATTGTAATGCCTCTCATATAATCATTTCTTTATTTAATAAATACATACTAAGAAAGAACTGTGGCAGGCACTATATCCAATGCTGCAGTGAAAAAAACTTTGCCCTCATGAAGCTTAAAATTTATAAGGAATCCCAGGCATCTGTCAAATAATCATACAAAAATGTAATTCCAAATTGTGATAGGTTCCCTTAAGAAAATACATGGGAAGTTATGACAACATATTGCAAGGGTCATGTAATTAAGTTTAAATTTTAGGGTGTAGCTGCAGTTAACTAGAAATATTAGGGAAGAACATGTTACACAAGGTGGCACTATTAGCAAGCTCTAGATATGAGGGAAAATATGGCACATTGGAGAACCTAAGGCCTTGTGCCTGGGGCACAGCCCACAAAGGGGATGAGATAGGAGAGTGCATCATCTACTGCTGTGTAAGAAACTACTTCCAAGTTTAATGACTTCAAATAATAAACACGTATTTTCTAACAGTTTCTGGGAGACAGGAAGCAGAATGTGACTTAATCAAGTGTCTCTGTCTCAAGGTAGATCATGAAATTATAAGCAAGCCCTTGGCCAGCTGGGGCTCTGGTCACACCTAAGGACTCAAGGTGAAGAGAGGGGACAAATCTACTTAAAAGTCCATTCATATGGTTGTTGGCAGTCCTCAGGCTCCTGACGTGTGAGCCTGTTATCGCACAAAGGGCACAGTCTGCTCGTGGAAAGACAAAATCCAATCATCAAGAGGCAAGATGAGGAAAACAAAGGGCAGTTTATTACAGCTTGCTAGCAAGGGGGAAGATGGCCAACTAATGTCTCAAAGAACCGTCTTAAGGGGGCACAAAATCTTACAACAATTATATAGACTGGTGGGTTATAGGGGAGAGGGTTAGGAATGTTGGTGTTACAGACTAGGAGTCGCCACATCAGATCTTTCAGTTTTCATTGATGATGGCTGTCAGCATGGACTCTCTGTTCAGGGCTCATCACATTCCTAAGGAACCCCAAAAGAACAAAGTTATCATCTTATTGCAGCTGGGAGGTACATGCACAAGCAGGGGTCGTAAAATCTACAGAGCAGTTAGATCTCCTGGAGGGTGCATAGCCAGCTGGGTTAGTTAATCAGAGGTCATTCAAAGTTACAATAAAGTTTCTTTTCTACAATATGGCTTCCCTTATGTCAACCTTGTCTTGAGCTGGTATCAAGCCTCCTACAGGGCTGCTCCATAACATGGCATTTCACAGTGAGCAAATTCACGAGAGTGTGAGAGAGCATTCAAGATGGAAGGCAGTCTTTTCACAGTATAATCTTGGAAATGACAGCCCATCCCTTCTGCTATATTCTGTATGTTAGAAGGGACTTCACAAGTCCAGTCCCCACCACGCACAAGCTCCCCCACATACATTCAATTATTCAGATCTTCTCTGCTTTGCTATCTCTTCTTTTTCCAGGGTGATCATAAGCTCTGACTGAACCACAAAAATCTTCATATATACACAACTTGACAGTGCCTTGCAAAACACCTATGTTGTGCCTCTCCTATCTCCTGAGGACTTCTCTGTTAAAGATGGTATAGGGCCTCATTTGGCTCATTCACTTACACAACCTGAAAGTGTGTGGGTGTTAATGCCCCGTGGGGTAAACTTTGAACAATAGGATTCAGTAATTTATAGGGTAAATTCATTCCTATTTCTCCCTTCCAATAGAAGAACCCCAAATATAGTTACTATGGATTATTGAGAGTAATCATGGTATTCCAAAATTTGTCTTACTTAGTAGGCAATTCAATAATCTACGCTTGTATTGCTTTCCCCTCTTCCTGCCTTCCTCCACTTTGCCTCTCACTTCTGTTACCTACTAGGTGCCCCAAGGAACTCAAGGTTGGGTTTGGAAGCATTTAACTCTTTTTCCAAGTTGTTTTCTTCCCTTTTGTTATGTTAAGGAGATGCAACCACCAACCACCACGAAACAGACCAAGCCTCACCACAAGAGCTATGTCCATGACCTTTGCCTTATTTTTAATGCTTAAAATCTCTCTAGGAGGAGTTTAGGCCTCATTACTGTAGCCTCCAGTGTATGTGGAAGCATGTTTTCCAACTTAGCCTGTGCAAGCCAATGCCTACCTCTCCCTTTTGAATATTCCCCACCTGAAATAAAAGTTCCTGCTTCCCTTTGTTCCAGATCCCCATGACTTTGGAAATGAATCCTCATGGTCTCCTATTTGCTGCAAATACACTTTACTTTGTGAGACAACTTCCACTGGTGTAGAGTCTTATTTAACTCACCAGGAGGTGAGCTCACTTGATTCGGGAACACTTCTGTTCCCTAGATTGAACATAACTCCTCTGCTTCAGGCTCAGCTTTCTGGAAAGATTAAGCTACCAATTGATACTTAGAATGCTAATCTTCAGAGTAGAATTTTGGAACTGGACTTTACCCCCACTGAAAGCAGTAGGAACACCGTGTAGTGGCACAATTACCCAAGTTTTTACCTGTAATTTGGATGAGATGCAGGTGGAAGGTGAAAAGTTGAAATATATAGTGGCTAAGGCACTTGAGCAGTATGACCACAAAAAATACAGAATTATAAAGACTGTGTAGTGGGTTGGCTTTTCTTAAACTGCTGACTATAAGGATGTACTGTATACAGTTTTTATTTTTGACTCAAATTTTAGCGTAAAAATATGTGATCTTCAGAAACTAAAAGTTTGAATTCATATGTCCTTTACCTAGAGTCTCTAGATTTTATTGTTTGCTGTCTATCCTTTATCTCTCACTCTCTATCCACCTAAACATATGCACACACAACAATACACACTCTGAATTACATACTTACCAAATATTTGAAACTAAGTTTCCGATACTTCACACTTAAATATTTTAGCATGTATTTCCTTTTAAATAAAAGACATTCTACCTAATCTCAATATAATTATCACACCCAGGACATTTAATATTGATATATAAAAGTGTTCTTTAATATGTATGCCATATAGTCAATATACCAATTTTCCCCAAGTATCCCATTGAATATCTTTCATAGCTGTGTTTGTTTGCTTATTTTTGATCAAAGATCTAATAAAAGACCGCAGATTGGACTTGTTGGTCATGTCTCTTGTCTCCTCTAATCTAGAACAGTCCATCCTCCTTTTATTTGTATAACATGGAGGTTTTTTAAGCCGGGGTGCCCATGAGAATTTTCTCCACTTACCTCTAAATGCCAGGAATGATTTTGCCTAACGGCTCCAAATCCACCACTCTGAAATCCATCTCTGTGATGATGCTGAGGTCACAGGATGTCCCTACAGCAGATTTTTGGAAGACATGGGACTCCTCTTAGAGCTGATGTTGTCAACAGTAATGCCCTTTATTTCTCATTTTTAATATTGGCAGTACTTCATTCTTTCTATGGGAAATTCTCTCTGTTTTTCTTTGTCACTGTAACTAGAGATTTATCAATTTTACTGAACTTTTCAAGGAATAAGCTTTTACCTGCACTGATTTTGTCTATTGTTTTCCTGTTTTTGATTTCATTAATTTCTTCTCCAGTCTTTATTAATTCTTCTTTCTACTTGCTTTGGGTTTAATTTGCTTAACTTTTCTTTAAATTTTTTAAGATGGAAGATTAGATTATTGATTATTAGATTATTGATCGGATACATTTCTTCTTTTCTAATATAAGTATCTGACACTATAGATTACTGTGAGAACACTGTTTTAGCTCTCTCTCAGGTATTTTGAAATACTGTATTTTTTTTTAAATTGTGTATCTTCAGTTGGCCTATTAGGGGCAGCAGAGAATTCTTTTTTTTTTAATTTATTTATTTATTTATTCTGAGGAAGATTGGCCCTGAGCTAACATCTGTTGCCAATCTTCCTCCTTTTTTCCTTTTCTTTTTTTACCCCCCAAAGCCCCAGTAGATAGTTGCATGTCATGGTTGTACACCCTTCTAGTTGCTCTATGTGGGATGCTGCCCCAGCATGGCTTGATGAGAGGTGGGTAGGTCCACACCCAGGATCTGAACCAGTGAACCCTGGGCCGCCAAAGCGGAGCACACAAACTTAACCGCTGTCACTGGGCAGCTCCTGAGATACTATATTTTTACCTGAAGTTCAAACTATTTTTTTAACTGGTTTTAAGACTTCCTCTTTAACCCTGGGTTATTTAGAAGTGGGACGTTTAATTTAGAAATATTTGATGATTTTTCAGATATATTTCTGTTATTGATTTATAGTTAAATTCCATTATGTTATTAGAATATAGTTGTTATAATTTGTACTCTTTTAAATTGGTTGAGTTTTTTTTTTTTAATGGCCTATTATATGGCCTATATTGATGAATGTGCCATGTCTTTGAAAAGAACGTATATTCTGCTGTGGTTATGTGAATTGTTCAAATGTCAGTTAGGACTATTTAGTTGATAGTAATCAAATCTTCTATTCTCTTCCCTATTTTCTGTCTACTTGTCCTGTCAATTACTGTGAGAGGATTGTTGAGCTTTCCAATTATAATTTTAGACTTGCCTACTTGTTTTACTAACATTCATTTTTATCTCATTTATTTTGATGCTGTTATTAGGAACACATACATTTAGGGTTATTATGTCTTCTTGGGGAATTGACTCTTAATCATAATGCAATGTCACATTTTATTCCTGACTATATTCCTTTTTCTGATGTTAATATAGCTATTCCAGCTTTTTTGGGGTAACTGTTTTCACGGTATATCTTCATCCATCTTTTTACTTTTAACCTATCTTTGTGATTATATATTAACTGCATTTCTTATAGACAATATAGAATTGAATCTTCCTATTTGATCCAATCTGACAATGGAAGTCTTCAGAAAGTTATATTTAAGCCATTTATATTTAATGTGATTATGGATGTAGTTGGATTAAAAATTTACCAAATTGCTAGCTATTTTCTACTCATTTCATCTATTGTTTGTATATTCTTGCACTGTTTTCTTTTGTTTTAAATGAAATGAGCATTATCTATTACAACATTTTACCCCCTCTATTGACTTAATATTATCTCCTCTACTGACATTACTTATACATCTTTCATAAATTTTTTAGTAATTTCCTTAGGATTTAAAATGTACATTTTTATATCTTTAATTAATCAGGTTCTACTTTAAAGTGATATACTATTTCATCTGTCATATAAGGACCTTAAAACCCTCCTTAAGATGCCCTAAGGCCAAGAGTATTGCTGTTCTTTCAGACTAAGGCTTTTGTTTTGTGGTGGAGATAATAGGAAGAATCTGGCTGGAGACACTTGCCCCTCCCACATGGGGGTGTTCCCTTCCTCAGTCTGCATCACAATGAACACTTAGTGATCTTTCAGAATACTTGCTACGAGAGGTCAGTGGAGTTCATGAAGAAAGAAGCTTCCAGAACATGCAGACTCCCCAGATTTCTTCAGTGCCCAGATGTTTCACCTGGTATTACCAGCCTGCAATCATCCTTCTCCAATTTGTTGGCTATTTCAGCTAAACTCTTCTGACCAGTGTCCTGCTGTGTCTACCAATTTTGTTTTGTTTTGTGTTGTTTTAAGAACATGTTTTATCTGTATGTAACAGTGCTATTACACTACTTGGAACATTAGTTTGTCTCCCGGATGTCACTTTCTAAGAAAAACAGCCTCAATCTGACTTTGACAAATTTTAAATTTTTAAGTATGCATTAACTGCTAGAATTTTCACATGATAACAAATGTTACACTGAAAATATCCTGTGATGAAAAGCCTTTGGAATAAAAATACTCTTATAATACTGTAAACAAAGTTTTAACATATTAAATGGGAAAGTTTTAAAACAGAACTACTTAATAATTTTCTCACAACTTGACACAGCCTTAAATACATCCCTCACTGAGAATGATTGCTTGTATCATAGAACAGTTGTATGCTGAGATCTATTTCATTACTGAAATAGCTGAAAATCAATGTGTTATCAGGAGATATATAGCCAATTGTATATTCACATTGTGCAGTATATTTTATAATAAATGCTCAAGGACTTTAAATTATTATAGCTAACTGATTTACCCCTGAAATTCAGGGATTACTGTTATGTATTTTGACTTTCATATTTTATACAATAGTAAGTTCATTTGGTTCAGAGTCCTAAATATTTCCAAATGACTACAATCGTTCCAATGCCAAGCACTTTGGGAAATAATTGCTTTGAATCTCATTTTTTTTTATTACCAATCATCTACACTATGCCATCCAGACAAGAGAACAGTGAAGTAAAAAAGCATTGTTGATTTTCTGGTTACATTTCAAAGTCTTCCCATTAACTTTCATTGATACGGGGTTGTATTTTTTTTTTAAGTTCAAGGACTAAGATCATTGAAAGTTCAAAATAGCATGTCTTGATTTTTATTATTGTTGTTAGATAGACTGCTGTAGAATTATTGTTCTTGAATGAGAGTCACAAAATGCCACGAAAGTCAGATGTGTAAATATTACATGGATTAGAATGTATTATCTCAAATTTAGCTTAATCTTAATTTTAAGAAAGATACAGAATGTAACATAACAGAAACATGATAAAGTCAAGTGAAAGCTATCTGCAAGGTATAAATTGAGATAAAACAAAAGATCATACATTCATACCATTCTTCACTTCATAATATGTAGGGCCTAGAACTCTCACTTCTCAGTATCTTTGGGTTAATCTTATATAGTTAACATCAAAAATTTCAATAATTTTTCAGAAGGATTAACAGTTTAAAACAACATAAAATATTCATATATGATCTAGGATTTATTAAATTAAAGCTGAGTTCCCCATCTGGATATCTGACATCCGAGAAATCCCTATTGATTTCTTCAATCCATGAAATGAAAAGGCACAGTACAGTCAAATGAGTTCAATTTCTCTTATTTTCTCTATTAAATGTAAGACAAGAAATATTCAAATATAAATTATACTGTCTTCTGTCTGATGATAATGTGTCAGACACAATGGTGTTCACCAACCTAATCTATTCAGCCCCACTATTTTCCTAGTTATTTTTCATCTAGGAGAGCAGTGTAGCATGGTTCCCACAAGGAAATGAAAACAAGTCACTGAGTCAGGCTTTTGGGAATATTTTAAAGAATGGCCAGGCTCCAGAGGCATAAACTTACGCTTTTGTACTTAGGCACTTAACATTTTTTCCATTCTTTCCCCTTCTTTATGTTTGGAATAATGGCAGGTTGTCAAAAGTTCATCAATTATTCTATGAATAGGCGAATAGAATCCACATGCTAAAGATGAGGAAGACAGAATGCATCTGGGCCTTTGATGGCATTGGTCAGGAGCTGTAATTCTAATAGCAATTTACAACAAGAGCAACAAAACACCTAAGAGAGAGGAGGAGGGGAGAGAGAGACACTTGTGATGGAGAATATTCTTTCATGTTTTCCTCCCTTGTTTGTACTTTCTTTGAGACAGCACCATCATAGGATAATGTGCTCAAAAAATACTCAGTATTTATAGTTAATTTATTCAATATGCTTTCCATAAGAAGAAAAAAATCATTGTATAATATAGCTGACAGAATTGCAAAAATGTCTCCCCAAGATTTTCTGTTCCCTGGTTATCCAATGAAGCACTAGTATAGGTACTGCAGAGAAGGGATTTTGCACATGGAATTAAGATTACTAGTCCATTAATTTATATTAGGGAGATTATCCTGGATTATGTGAGTGGGCCTAATGTAATCACACGAGCCCTTAAAAACCAAAAAGAAAGACAGAATTGTCAGTCAGAGATGTGAGGCCAGAGAGATTTGAGAAATGAAAGGGACTTGACCCACTTTTGCTGGTTTGAAGATGGAAGCACTAGGCCAGGAGCCAAAGAAGGCTAACAGGCTCTAGAGGCTGAGAAGGATCTCTGATCCCTGGTCAACAGCTGGCAAGAAAACAGGGATCTTAGCCCTACAACCACAAGGAAGTAAATCCTACCACCAATTTGCATAAGCCTGGAAGTGGATTCTCCCCTACAGCCTTTAGAAAGGAACACAGCTGTGCTGACACCTTAATTTTAGCCTTCTGAGACCCAGGCAAGCTAGATTTCAGACCTACTGAACTTTGAGATAATGTTTGTGTTTTTTTAAGCCTCTAAATTTGTGGTAATTTGTTACAGCAACATTGTGAAACAATCATAGTAATATGAGAACCTGTTTAGAAATTTGCAAAAAATGTGCCAACATATTAAACCTTTCAAAAATTATTTTCATCAAATTATAATGCAGAGGTAAGAGACCAGAACCCTGAAAAATTACTACTAAGAACTAAGTGTTGGGGCTGGCCCCATGGCGTAGCAGTTAAGTGTGCACACTCCACTGCTGGCAACCAGGGTTCGGATCTCGGATGAGCACTGAGGTACCGCTTGTCAGGCCATGCTGTGGCGACGTCCCATATAAAGTGGAGGAAGATAGGCACAGATGTTAGCCCAGGGCCAGTCTTCCTCAGCAAAAAGAGGAGCATTGGCATGGATGTTAGCTCCGGGCCAATCTTCCTAGACACACACACACACACACACACACGCACAAAAAGAACTAAGTGTTTTAATGGAGGAAGGGAAAGTAAGTGTCATGAGAGGCAATAAGAGTGGAAAATGTGTGGCACTGTGGATGGTTCTTGGTGAAGGGGTTTCCCATCTGAAGTAAGGAAAATAAATGCTGAAAAACTACACTACTTCATAGTTTTCACTAGTGTCAATTTCTCAAGAAATCTTATATGAATTAATATAATTTTGACAGAACATTGATTTCACTAACATTTTATATTGTTGTAACTCTCAGATTTAAACTATTAATAATGATTTCCTGGGAAATATAGGGAATTTATAATTATGTACTTTTATGTTTTTTGCATGTAAAAAGTAGATTGATCAAGACTATGTAATCCCAGGGGCCGGCCCCATGGTTTAGCGATTGGGTGAGCACACTCTGCTACTGGCGGTCCTGGTTTGGATCCCAGGGGCACACCGACGCACCACTTGTCTGGCCATGCTGGGGCGGCTTCCCACAAACAGCAACTAGAAGGATGTGCAACTATGACATACAACTATCTACTGAGGCTTTGGGGAGAAAAAGGGAAAAAAAAAGGAGAAGGATTGGCAATAAATGTTAGCTCAGGGCCAGTCTTCCTCAGCAAAAAGAGTAGGATTGGCATGGATGTTAGCTCAGGGCTGATCTTCCTCACAAAAAAAAAAAAAATACTATGTAATACCATCTGTTCACTCTTTCTGTTGTTGTATTGAAGTGCCATTCTCTTTAAAAGAAAAAAAGTAGTGTGCAGTTGAAATGAAAGGATTAAAGTAGTATGAATTACTCATTCATATTAGTGATATGTTCAATCAATTCAAAAGTTTTAACTGAATAATCACTATGTCCGCTGATTTTTATACATAAATTTACCTATATTACCATAAGACAATGCATATTTTAAATATATTCAAATTATTTTACACACATAAAAAAATAAGACTATGCTATGATTACTAGATTTCACCTCCAAATATCTTATTAGATTATTAAATAGTAAGTAACACAGAGTACAGTTAATAATATCAACTATTATTTCATCACCAAGAGTATAAAGACATATGGAATAAAGAGTCAGTGTTTTATTTATCTGAGTTCCCCAAGCAATTAACTAAGTGCCTAATATGTAGGCATACAAAAATTCTATTGGAGGGAACTGTATGTTAATACTTGTAAAATTTAAGCAAGAACGTGACCAAGGATAATCATATAATTGAGTAATTATACTCTGTCATTTTGATGAAAATTTTCAAAATAACACAGAAAAATCAAAATTAAAATTTATTCTTAGTTATTTGAGATCTTTCATTCTCTAAACAAATATTACATAAGCACTTGCCATGTGGTAAGTATTATTCAAGATATTTAAGATATAGAAATGAACAAAGAGAATCTCAGACTTTAAGAACTTCGTGGACATGTTAGAATGTTTGCCAAATACACTACCTGAAGATGCTTGTTAGAGATTTATTCAGCACCCAGCAAAAGGCAGAGGAGGAAGTGCTTAACTCAAGGTAAGCCATTTGTTTATTATCTGCTTGCTTGCTGGGGGAAAATCAGTGAAAGGAGCTGAGAACAGACGTCATGTGATAGTATTGTTTAATTATTCTGAAATGCGAAAAGAAAGAACATTTAATGTGGATACATCAAATTATTTTGTGGTGAATAAATTAAGTATTTTTGACTTAAGGTTTTTTAAAATGACAATATATCCATGTTAATTATGAACTTTAGAAAAAATATAAATGGAAAAGAGTAATGAGTTGTATTTTTTGGTATTGAGCTGGGGGGGTGGATATATTCCAGGCAGTGGCAACAGGAGATTCAACTTGCAGGGCTGTGAAAACTCATGGACCCGTTGAACAATGACAAGTGGTTCAGTTGAGCTGGATCAGAGAGTTTTTGTAGAGAGTGATGACAAGGGATGAGTCTGAGAAGCAAGCAGGAGCACAATCAGGAAGGGTCTCAAATGTATTGCCAAAAGGTATTTTACTTCAGATTAGCCTATGGGAAGTCAGTGACAAACATAAATTGTAGAAGCATGGCCATACTTCCATTTCACAACAATCACGCTGGCGGCTACATGGAGGATGGTGACAAGGGAGGCCAGAACTTGAGCACCCAAATGAAGAGATAATGAGCACTACCGTTGGCCCAGTGCCAGTGGAAACAGGGTGGAGGAGGGGGCTTCCAGCAAGATTTAAGACATGAAATTGGAAAGACTTTCTAATTGATTTGAAATTAAGGGGAGGAATAGCCAAAGGAAGATTCAAGAACCCTTCCAATTTACTGGCTATCAAAACTTAACCCATCACAAATATATATAAAATTATATATATATACATATATAATTATATATTTATAAAACTATGAATTCAGAGGAAAGAAATCCTATTTGCACTTAGATTTTCAGAATGAAACTGAACATTACCTAATAAAGTTTGCCTATAAATTATGCTTTCTCCTATTTTCTTTCCTAGCATTGAAAAGCAGTAATTTTACTGTTCATGTAATCATGCTATAAGTAGCATGAGAAATATTAATTGCAGAATATTTCCTTTAATAAGCCTTTCTCTCATATCTTTGAATATTTCAAAGTACAGTTTGGATATTAAATAAGGAATAAAAAACATATAGTTAATTCTAAAAGGCACTAACTAATAAATGTAATAGTGCAATCAATACAATCTAACTAGATTAAGAAAACGTAAAAAATAATTGGGTGTTTGTCCACCTACATTGCCCACTGATTTGCAGCAGTACACACAGTATACACATGGCAATTCATCTAGAAGCTATCACGAAATGCACAAGAGATTGCTTTTGTACAATCCTGCAGAAAGGATGCTGAAAGTGTACGTTTTGCACCAAAATTGGAATCATTTTCCTGATGATAGTGTACAGGTAAGGCTAAAAGCTTTGCATTTTATGAGAAGCCAGTAAATGCAGTGGATCAAATCATTTATTCTTATTAAGAAGGTCACAAAAATATGTCATTCTTGATGATTTCCAATAATATTATATTTTAAGTCATTGAAATAGCACATATATTTATAGAAAAAATAATGTACACATAAGCAAAGCAGGGTGAAAGAAACAAAAAATTACCCATGATCCGATAGCAATTATATATGTTTGAGAGAGAGAGAGAGAGAGCTAGCTGACTAGCTGAAGAGACTCCCTTTGCAAAGTCTACCATTACAGGGATTACAGGAATCTGGCAGGGGCAGAAATATCCATTCTAATACATCAAAGTGCTCACTCACTGGGGAAGCATAATCCTACACGAACACATTGGCCAATCTCGGGGCAGCTGGAGGCTGTCAACCAGACAGGCTGTCTATCCTTTGGCAGAAGTTTCCCTTGAATGGAGATATAAGTAGGATACCTTTCATCTATCCCTTGATTCACATAGATTCTCTTCTCCACGCATGTTTGGAAAAAACTCCTCCACAATTCTTATGGGTCTACGTTTCTGAGGGGAAACTTATGAGAGGTTAGTGGGCAGGTGAATTCAGAGTACCTTTTATACTCATCATGTCCTTCCTTGATTATCCATACTAATTTCCTCCCTACCCTTAACTGTTACAACAGGACTTGGTAGCTAACCTGGCTTTGTGACCCAGAACCAGCTACACAATTTGCAGTGCCCAGTGCAAAATGAAATGCAGGACTCCTTATTCAAAAATTACTAAGAATTTCAAGACAGTGACAGCAGAGCAATAAACCAAGCATGAGGTCCTTCTAAGTATGGGGCCTTTCATGACTGCACACGTCAAATGCCCATGAAGCTGGCCCTGTTGTGACCCAAACTAAATTTCTAAAGGGACTGAGACCTTGGTAATCATCCCTTTCTCTGGCTGAGGTTGCTGCATTCACCCACTCAAAGTTACAATTAAGTACCAAATTTCCCTCTTTTTTTTGCTGAAGTAGATTCATCCTGAGATAACATCAGTTGCCAATCTTCCTCTTTTTTCTGCTTGAGAAAGATTAGCCCTGAGCTAACCTCTGTGTCAGTCTTCCTCTATTTTTTGAATGTGGTGGCCACCACAGCATGGCCTGATGAGTGGTCTGCACCCGGGATCCGAAGCTGCGAACCCTGGCCACTGAAGCGGAGTGCACAGAACTTTAACCACTCGGCCACAGGGCTGGCCCCCAAGTACCAAATTTTATAATGAAAATGCATAAAAAATTACAGAACCGAGCATGAGGAATTGGGTTAATATCAAGATTTTCTACTTGGAAATAGTAAATCAGAGCTTAGAATTCACTAAATTATAAATATGAGGAATTCTATCTTAAAAAATATTTCAATATCTATACCAATTGAATTGTATTACTTTACCTATAAGTTACTTTATTTTCATATGTGATTGGATCTTCCAATTTCCTAAAAACACCTGTGATTTCTGAAAAAAGAAAATCTTAAAGTTTTGTGATTGCACAAATACATTATAAACTAATTGAACTAAAAATTGGTGTTCAAAAGTCTCATGTTCTTAGAAGAGTTGATAGCTTGTAAAAAAAGTTGTTTGAAGAAAAAATAAAATAATAGTAATGGAAAATATGAAATTTATTCGGTAAAGTATAAAAGTATTCTCTTGGAGAACTGAATACGTCCTGTCCAGTAATTACTAATAACAATCAATATTTACAAAGCACCACCTGGGCACTAGGAAAAATTCTAATTGCTTTCCATGTATTTTCTCATCATATGATAGATACTCCCATTTTACAGATAAGGAAACAGAATGAGTAAAGCTGTGTGAAAATCTAAGAGTTGTAGTCTTAATCAGTTTTAAGATTCCTTACAAATTAGTAAAATTTATGTGTTGATATAAATTTAATTGTGTTTTGAATCACTTATTTTAAAAAATTTTACTGTAATTATACTCAAAGAGAGAAATATAAGGGGCCAGCCGGGTAGCATAGTGGTTAAGTTTGCACTCTCCACTTTGGTGGCCTGGGGTTCACAGGTTCAGATCCCGCGTGAAGACCTACACACTGCTCATCAAGCCATGCTGTGGCAGCATCCCACATACGAAAAAAAAAAAAAAAAATAGAGGAAGATTGGCATAGATGTTAGCTCAGGGTGAATCTTCCTTAAGCAAAAAAAGAGGAAGATTGACAACAGATGTTAGCTCAGGGCCAATCTTCCTCAAAAAAAAAAAAAAAAGAGAGAGAGAGAGTAATATACTCCTAAGTTTGTTCAGAGAGGAAAGTAGTCATATTTCAGGAACTGTGTAATATATACTGTTGATATACAATGCCTGTGCCTAGGAAGAGGCCACTTATTATAAATTGTTTTTTATTTTTAAATAATAACTTTGTTAAGATATAATTTACATACAATAAAATTCACCCCTTTAAAGTATACAGTTCTGTATTTAGTATATTCATAGAGTTCTGCAAGCATCATTGCTATGTAACCTTCAATATTTTCATCACCCCAAAAAGAAACTCCATACCCATTAGAGTCATTCCCCAGTTCTTCCTCTTCATAACTCCTGTTAAACTCATAAGTTTTTCCAAAACTGAAAGAAACCACTTTGCATCTTAGCCTAAGGCCTCTTTGTTTGTTTGTTTGTTTGTTTCTAAGCTGTGCAAGACTTCTTTGGTTTAAGAAGTTTATGAGAATTTTGCTTTTAAGAGGTTTATAATGCCAAATATTGAGAGTTTGATATGAATGCTAACTTAAACGTGTTATACTAGATATTATAATAAAATTCAGGTTTTTCCTTATGTAGTATGTTAAAGGTGGTCTGCTTATAAATTTTAATCCCTTAAAATGACTCTGCATTGAATCTCTATGATAACTGTGCGTTTTCCAGAACACACAAAAACCTTTCAGAGTTCTGCACCCTCTCACTCCATCTCCTGTTGCCTGTCAGATCAGGAGATCATGCCTCTCCAGAAATCACTGGAATGCCCTACAAAAGTTTATTGTTATTGCTATTTCCTTCCCACAAATTAATACTAAAACTTCCGTAATAGATTTATAAGGAAACAATTTAGGAGCAATCACGAGAAAGAAACTTGCCTCAGGTGGGGATACAAAAGAAAAAAAATGCAATTAGAAGATAGGAAGTCAAATTCAAAGCACTCTTGGAAGAGCAACATACATAATAGTTTACTGCCCTTTTCTCAATATATTTTAAGATGAATATGGATTTAGGACACATCCTATTTCCATGTTTATTGCTATTTTTGGAAAATGATGATGTATTTCATCATGTTCTCCTGAGTGGCTGGAATTCAAGGTGAATGTGAGACCAATCCCTCAACTTTATAGCGAGTTCTAGTAGAGTTTGCATCTTGATCTCTTACTTTATCTACTTCGTTGAGCAACTAGGAATATTTGCATTATTTGTGAAGCTGGTTTAAACCTTTGTTGAGGAAGAGCAAATCTGTTATCTTGAGTCACAATCAGAACCAAGTAACTTTGGGGAGAGTAACTTAAAATCCCTGACTGATTGGTGACTAGGAAGGAGGGCGGTAAGCGTGTGGAAAGAACATAAGTCTTTAAGTCACTGCTAAAGAAAGATGCTTCTTTTCCTCTTCACTTGCAACCGTTAAGCTCATTTCATGCTAGTGTCTTTTATATTAAAGTGTTCATTTGTCACATAATGTTATTTATTTGTTATTTAGAACCTTCTCATAGTCATTCAATTAAATTCAGTAAACATTAACTGAGTTCTTTCTAAGTGACAAAAAAAGTGCTGGGTTAGGATGACAACAGGATTAAGAAATCTTCTATATCTTCAAAGAAATTAGAGTTATGTGATGGATATTTGCACATAAACAAACGGTTTTGTGTAAGAAAAGATAAATGCTAAGATACAAATATACACTAGGCTATTTTGGGGAGTTTAAAATGAGTGTATCTGCCTTCCCTTTGAGTTTCACAGAGTGTAAACCTAAACTGTGTAGTGAATGTGAGTAAAACTTAAGAAGATGAATAAAGATCTGAAGGTCAAAACATGAAGCATTGGCTCACAGGTATGTAAGACAAGGTGTATATGGCAATGATTCTATAAAATTATATTAATGTGTGAAGAACAGAATGATGAGGTAAGACATAAAGCTATAGGCTGGGGGATAAATCAATCCATTCCTGAACGGGAGGTGCAAGACTGGGTGCAGACTCTGGAGTTAACCTGGGGAAATTGAAGTTGGAAACTTAGCTTCACTTAATTACCTGGGTGCCCTTGGCCAAATTGCTTACATCTCTCTTCTTACATTTCTTCACCTATAAAATGTGCCTGAGAGGTGATACAGGTTTCAATGAGATAAGCTATGTCAGCATTGGTCATCTCTGGACCAAAAAATATAATCTGCTATTATTTCATCAAACCAATCATTCATAGATACATTTGTTCTTCAATTAATGTTTACTTGTTCATGCTGTGCTTCAATTAATATTTTAAAAAAGTGCCCTTTGGCTGTAGCTCAAGTGACCCTTTTTGCTCCTTGTTATTATCAATGTTTACCTCTCTATATCATGATAAATTAAACAACCTCTTATGAGTTCCCAAATCAGAATATTTGGGTCTAATGAAACTTTGTTTCAACACTTAGAGACTTGCTACATTATAATATTTCCAATTTATAATTTGTTAGTAACTTGGTGTTCAGTGTTACTCAAATATTCCAAGATAAAACTCATTAAGAAGCTAGGTTTAACATTTATTTTTTCTCAAGTTTTAGAGAAGTATAGGCAATTAGAGGATACTAACAAATTTTAGTCTTCAGAGTAAAAAAATCTCCAGGGTAGAGAGTGATGTCAGCATCATGGCGGAGTGAGATTGCCCCATTGAACTCTCCCCCTCTAAGACACAACAAAAAGGACATTCATATTCCAACAGAAGCTATTCACACAACACAGGGGATGTCTGAGGCACCCAGGCAGCCGTACACCCAAGGACCAAATTGTTGGAATCCCCAGACTAAGTGGAAGGAGCTGCTTTGGTTTGGCCTGTGCACAGACTCCAGCTGACTTGGTGCCAGCAACTTCGGCCCACTGCACTCCAGTTCCAGCTTCTTTGGCCCAGCGGCGCTCCAGTTCCAGGTTCTTTGGCCCAGCACACTCCAGCTCCTCCTTCTTCGGCCCAGTGCACTCTAGTTCCAGCTTCTTTGGCCCAGCACACTACAGTTCCAACTTCTTCAGGCCAGCGGTGCTCCAGCTCTTCCTTCTTCGGCTCAGCGCACTCCAGTTCCAGCTTCCTTGGCCCAGCACACACCAGTCCTAGCTTCTTTGACCCAGCAGCACTTCAGCTGCAGGTGCTTCAACCCACCCACACCCGAGCCCCAGCTGCTTTGGCCTAGCTGCACTCCAGCTCCAGCTGTTCCCATGCTTCCCCCCCAGCAGCCTCCACTCAGCCACACCGCAGATCAGCCAGGGGCCGGCAAGAGTGCCTGCTGATTGAGGTGGGCCAGAATACACAGCCCTTGACCCCCACCCAGCGGCAGCAAGAGGAAATTGTGAACATATATTTTCACTATGAGGAAAAGTAAGCCAACACCAACAGGCATCATGCAAAAATATATTAAATCTCCAGACCAAAAGGAAAATGACAAGCACCAGGAAGTCAACCCACAAAGCACAGAAATGTATAACCTTAATGACAGAGAATTCAAAACAGCCATCATAAAATAGCTTAATGAAATACAAGAAAACACAGACAGACAATTCAATGAAATCAGAAGTTTCTTCACAAAAGAGATTGAAACTATAAAAATAAACCAATCAGAAGTCTTAGAGATGAAAAACACAGTAGAGGAGATAAAGACAAATCTGGAAGCCGTAAAAATCAGAGCTGACAATATGGAGGAAAGAATTAGAAATATTGAGGACAGCAATGTAGAAATGCCCCAGATGGAGGAGGAAAGAGAACTAAGACTAAAAGGAATGAAGAAACACTCCAAGAAGTATCTGCCTCAATTAGGAAATCCAACATAAAGATTATAGGTGTGCCAGAGGGAGAAGCGAGGGAAAAAGGAGCAGAGTACTTGTTCAAATACTATTTCTTGTTCAAAGAAGTAATATCTGAGAACTTCCCAAAACTGAGGAAGGAGCTAGAAATACCAGTGAATGAAATCAATAGATCTCCTAAATATATCAACACGAAAAGACTCTCTCCAATGCATATAGTAGTAAAGCTGGCAAAAGTCAACCACAAAGAAAAAATATTAAGGGCAGCTAGACAAAAAAAAAATAACATACAAAGGATTTCCTATCAGGATCTGAGCTGATTTCTTGATAGAACGTTTACAGGCTAGGAGAGAGTGGAACAATATGTTCAAAATCCTGAAGGGCAAAAACTTTCAGCCAAAAATACTCTATGCAGCAAAAATATCCTTGAGATATGATGGAGAAATAATAACTATCCCAGATAAACAAAAGCTAATAAAAGTTCATTGCCACAAGGCCCCCACTACAAGAAGTGCTCAACAAGGCCCTCATCCCTGAGGAAAAAAAAAGAAAGGGGATTCAAAATTTTGAACAAGGAGGAAAATAGGTCGACAGAACCAGAAAAATTGCAGTCCTCTATCAAAATAGATTAGCAAATACTTAATTATCAAACCAAAGATCAAGAGAAGGTAAGCACCAAGCATAAAGATAATCTCATCATGTTAAATACAAACTCACAACACAAGAAGGAATAAGATGTAACAACAATAACACAGAGGGGAAGAGCAAAGGGATCGAATTGACTTAGTCTAAGGGAATAAGAGGCCATCAAAAAATGGACTATCACATCCATGAGATTTTTTATACAAACCTCATGGCAACCACCAACCAAATAATCAGAACAGAATCACACATGATAAAGAAAGAGAAAACTAAGAGAACCTCCATACAGAACTACCAAACTAAATTGGTAGTCCAAAACACATGGGATGAGAAACAAAAGAAATGTAAAAGAACCAGAAAAAGAGTGATAAAATAACAACAAAAAGCCCCCATATATCAATAATTACCCTAAATGTAAATGGACTGAACTCTCCAATCAAGAGACACAGAGTGGTGGGATGGATTAAAAAACAAGACCCAACAATATGCTGTCTCCAGGAAACACATCTCAGCTCTAAAGACAAGCACAGGATCAGACTGAAAGGATGGGAGACAATACCCCAAGCTAATGGCAAACAAAAGAAAGCAGGTGCTGCCATACTTATATCAGACAAAGTTGACTTCAAGATAAAACAGGTAATGAGAGACAAAGAGGGGCAATATATAACGATAAAAGGGACACTCCACCAAGAAGACATATCACTTTTAAATATATATGCACCTCATACAGGAGCACCAAGGTACATAAAGCAACTATTAACAAACCTAAAAGGAGATATTAACAACAACACAATAATAGTAGGGGATCTTAACACCCCACTCTCATCAATGGACAGATCATCCAGACAGAAAATAAATAAGGAAATAATGGACATAAATGAAAAACTAGATGAGATGGACTTAATAGACATACACAGAGCACTCCATCCAAACACAGCAGATTACACATTCTTCTCAAGTGTGCATGGAACATTCTCAAGAATAGACCATATGTTGGGAAACAAGACATGCTTATACAAATTTAAGAAGATTGAAATCATAACAAGCATCTTTTCAGACCATAATGCCATGAATTTAGACTACAAGGAAAAAATCAGGAAAGTGACATAGCTGTGGAGACTCAACAACATGCTACTAAACAACCAATGGATCATTGATGAAATTAAAGGAGAAATCAAAGCATATCTGGAGACAAATGAAAATGAAAATACACCTTACCAACTCATATGGGATACAGCAAAAGTGGTCCTGAGAGGGAAACTCATAGCAATATAGGCCCACCTTAACAAACAAGAAAAAGCCCAAATAAGCAAGCTCAAACTACTCCTAACATAATTAGAAAAAGAAGAACAAACAAAGCCTAAAGTCAGCAGAAGGAAGGAAATAATAAAAATCAGAGCAGAAATAAATGAAATTGAAATTAAAAAAACAGTAGAAAGGATCAATGAAACAAAGAGCTGGTTCTTTGAGAAGATAAACAAAATTGACAAACCCTTAGCCAGACTCACCTAGAAAAAAAGAGAGAAGGCTCAAATAAATAAAATTAGAAATGAAAAAGGAGAAATTACAACAGATACCACAGAAATACAGAAGATTATAAGAGAATACTATGAAAAACTATATGCCAACAAATTGGACAATCTAGAAGAAATGGATAAATCCCTATACTCATACAACCTCCCAAAACTGAATCAAGAAGAAATAGAGAATCTGAATAGACCAATCACATGAGATTGAAACAGTAATCAAAAACCTCCCAAAAAATAAAATCCAGCACCAGATGGCTTCTCTGGATAATTTTATCAAACATTCAAAGATGACTTAAAACCTATCCTTCTCAAACTATTCCAAAAAATAGAGGAAGATCGAACACTTCCCAACACATTCTATGAGGCCAACATCACCCTGATACCAAAGCCAGGCAAAGACAATACTAAGAAGGAAAACTACAGACCAATATCCCTGATGAACATAGATGCAAAAATCCTCAACAAAATATTGGCAAACTGAATACAGCAATACATTAAAAAGATCATACAGCATGATCAAGTGGAATTTATACCAGGGACACAGGGATGGTTCAACATCTACAAATCAATCAATGTGATACACCACATTAACAAAATGAGAAATAAAAACCATATGATCATCTCAATAGACACAGAGAAGGCTTTTGACAAGATCCAACATCCATTTATGATAAAAACTCTCAATAAAATGGGTATAAAGGGAAAGCACCTTAACATAATAAAGGCCATATATGACAAAACCACAGCCAACATCATACTCAGTGGGGAAAAACCGAAAGCCATCCCTCCAAAATCAGGGACAAGACAAGGGTGCCCATTCTCGCCACTGTTATTCAACACAGTACTGGATGTTCTGGCCAGAGCAATTAGGCAAGAAAAATGAATAAAATGAATCCAAATAGGCAAGAAAGAAGTGAAAATCTTGCTGCTTGCAGATGACATGATCTTATACATAGAAAACCCTAAAGAATCCATTGGAAAACCATTAGAAACAATCAACAAGTACAGACAAGTGGCAGGGTACAAAATCAACTTACAGAAATCAGTTGCATTTCTATATAACAACAATGAACTAACAGAAAGAGAACTCAAGAAGACAATCCCATTTACAATTGCAACAAAAAGAATAAAATATCTAGGAGTAAATTTAACCAAGGAAGGGAAAGACCTATACAAAGAAAACTATAAGACATTATTGAGTGAAATCAATGATGACATAAAGAAATGGAAAAATATTCATGCACTTGGATTGGAAGAATAAACATAGTTAAAATGTCCATACTACCTAAAGCAATCTATAGATTCAATGCAATCCCAGTCAGAATCCCAAGGACATTCTTCACAGAAATAGAACAAAGAATACTAAAATTCATGTGGGACAACAAAAGACCCCATATAGCTAAAGCAATCCTGGAAAAGAAGATCAAGGCTGGAGGCATCACAATCCCTGACTTCAAAACATACTACAAAGCAATAGTAATTAAAACAGCATGGGACTGGTACAAAAACAGACACACAGATCAATGGAACAGAATTGAAAGTCCAGAAATAAAACCTCATATCTATGGGCAGCTAATCTTTGACAAAGGAGCTAAGGACATACAGTGGAGAAAAGAAAGTCTCTTCAATAAATGCTTCTAGGAAAACTGGAAAGCCACTTGCAAAAGAATGAAAGTAGACCATCTTCTTTCACCATATACAAAAATTAACTCAAAATGGATCAAAGACTTGAAGGAGAGACCTGAAACTATAAAACTCTTGGAGGAAAATATAGGTAGTACACTACTCGTCATCAGCTGCAAAGGGATCTTTTTGAATTCTCTGTCTACTCAGACAAGGGAAACAAAAGAAAAATAAACAAGTGGGACTTCATCAGATTAAAGAGCTTCTACAAGGCAAATGAAACCAGGGTCAAAATGAACTGGCGATGCACCAGCTGGGAAAAAATATTTGCAAACCATATATCTGACAAGGGATTAATCTCCGTAATATGTAAAGAACTCACACAACTGAATAACAAAAAGCAGACAACCCGATCAAAAAATGGGCAGAGGATCTGAACAGACATTTTTCCAAGGAAGATATACAGATGGCCAATAGGCATATGAAAAGATGTTCAACATCACTAATCATCAGGGAAATGCAAATCAATGGCTATAATCACCAAGACACAAAACAACAAATGTTGGAGAAGTTGTGGAGAAATGGGAGCCGTCATTCACTGCTGATGGGAATGCAAAGTAGTGCAGCCTCTTTGGAAAACAGTATGGAGATTCCTCAAAAAATTAACAATAGAAATACCCTATGATCCAGCTATCCCACTACTGGGAATATATCCAATGACCCTGAAATCAACAATCCAAAGAGGCTTATGCACCCCTATGTTCATTGCAGCATTATTCACTATAGCCAAGAAGTGGAAGCAACACAAGTGTCCCTCGAATGATGACTGGATAAAGAATATGTGGTATATATATACCATGGAATACTACTGAGCCATAAAAAAAGACAAAACTGTCCCATTTGCAACAACATGGACAGACCTGGAGGGTATTACGTTAAGTGAAAGAAATAACCCAGAAAGAGAAAGACAAACACTGCATGATTTCACTCATATGTAGAAGATAAACCAACACACGGACTGATAGAACTGTTTGGTGGTTACCAGGGGTTAAGGAGGTCAGGGGTGGGCACAAGGGGTGGAGGTATGCACTTATATGGTGAATATTAAACAATAATGTACAACAAATTTTTCACAGTAAAAAAAGAATCTCCAGGGTATACTATTGTAGTTTTTTTAAACTACAATAATACAATAGTGCAAATGGAAGTATAGTTGACATACAATATTGTACTAGTTTCAAGTGTACAGCATAGTGATTTGACATTTATTTACATTAAAAAATGATCACCGTTATAAGATTAGTTACCATCTGTCATCATACAAAGTTATTACAATATTGTTGACCATATTCCCTATACTGTACATGACTTAATTATTTTATGACTGGAGGTTTATACCTCTTATCTCCTTCACCTATTTTGCCCTTCCCCCTACCCCTCTCCCTCTGACAACCACCAATTTGTTCTCTGTATCTATGACTCTGTGTTTTGTTTTGTTTGTTTATTTGTTTCGTTTTGTTTGGATTTCACATATAAGTGAAATCATACAGTATTATTCTCTCTCTCTCTGGCTTATTTCATTTAGTATAATACCCTCTAAATCCATCCATGTTGTTGCAAATGGGAGGATTTCATTTTTTTTTATGGCTGAGTAATATTCCATTGTGTGTGTGTGTATATATATATATACATATATATATGTATATGCCATATCTTCTTTACCCATTTCATCTACCAGCGTGCATTTACCTTGCTTCCATATCTTGACTATTGTAAATAATGTTGCAATGAACATAAGGGTGCATATATATAACAAATAATCTGATTTTTAAAAATAGACAGAAGACCTGAACAGATATCTCTCCAAAGAAGACACAGAGATGGCCAACAGGTACACGACAAGGTGCTCAACATCACTAATCATCAGGAAAATGCAAATCAAAACCACAATGAGATATCACTTCACACCTTTCAGAATGGCTATTATCAAAAAAGTCAACAAATAACAAGTGTTGGAAAGGACATGGAGAAAAGGGAACACTCATGCACTGTTGGTGGGAATGTAAATTGATGCAACCACCACGGAAAACAGTAAGGAGGTTTCTCAAAGAATTCAAAATAGAACATTACATGATGCAGCAATACCATTTCTGGTTATTTACTTGAAGAAAATGAAAACAGTCATTTGACAAGGTATACACTATCATGATTTTTCTGGGTTGGGGGTAAAGAAGGGGTTCAGGCAGATCATTTCTAATCTAAAGAGCTCCTTGGAACAGAAAGGACATTGTGTGAGGATAGAGGCATGATGAGAGTGCTAAAATCCCCCCTTTCCTTTGTGGTTGATTAACAAGGTTTGCTACACCCATGGTTCTCCTTACCATTCAATCACTCAGAGGAGGGTGAGGGGAGTGCAAATGGAAGTAGTCGCAGTGAATAGAGAGTAGGAGAGGTTGACTGAGCAACTAGAAGGAATTCTCTCACAGACGCTTAAGCTTAGGAACTCTCTCACAGAGCCATGAGCTTTGGGGATCCATGCATCCACAATACAGGAGATTTAAAAAAACAGAAAATGGATTCACTCACAATGCAAGAATAATTAACAATATCACAAAAGATGGAATGCCCAGCTTCTCTATGTAAGCCTCAGAATGAATCAGAAACAGAGCAAAGAACAGGTCTCAACTAAGACAGAAAGGGGGAGAAATTAACAGTAATATGATAACAAATGAAACACGTGGACAGAGCTCTCCACAAGCATGACCAGGAGAAAAGAAATTGCCTGACTACAGAAAAATACTTATTCAATTTTTTTTTGAGAAGACTAGCATGAAAAAGCCAGAAAAGAACCAAATTTTAGAGAAAACTTAATTCAAGGTACAGAAGAAATTTTCCCCTAGAGATTTAATGATGAAATAAATCCAATAAACAGGAACTCAAAATTGAAAAGGAAAATTATAGTAGTCCATGGAGAATAAAGCAAACCTCCCACAGAACTAAAAAATGATTAGACATGGCAAGGAAGAGAATATATGAAGCTAAAAATGGAATCATTGACAAAAAGAAAAGTAAAAACTACTAAAATGATATAGTTTGAAGAAATCAGAAGAAGATAACAGATAATGAGGACAGAAAATTTCATCCAATTTAAAGATAATTGGTATTTCTAGACACCTGAAGACTAAGAAGAAAAAGATTTAAAAATAATGTATTTTCTGAAAGAAAATTGATAAAAAGCAGGAATAACTGAATTTGAAGCCTACAAGAGCACACTGAGAAATGATACAGGTAATTGACGCTGAAACATATCCATTTTAAGTTGCAGAACTTCAAGAATAAAAAAGGAATTTAAGCAACCAGGCAGAAAGAAGCAATTCACTTTCATGGGGTGAAATTCAAGCTGGGCCCAGATCTCTTATAAGTGCCAATCAGTGCCAGAAGATAAAGGAACCATCAGCACATTTCTCTAGTAAATAAAATATGACCCCACATTATGCCTAAGGTGCTGTTAAACTATACAAATAGAACATACACATTGTGGGCCTGAAAAGTTAGAAAAAATCTAACACCCATTGGTCTTTCTTTTTTTTTGTTGTTAATTTTTTTTTGCTGAGGAAGATTTGCCCTGAGTTAACAGCTATTGCCAATCTTCCTCTACTTTATATGTGGGTCACCACCACAGCATGACTGACGAGTGGTGTAGGTCTGCACCTGGGATCCAAACCTGTGAACCCGGGCCACCAAAGTGGAGTGCTCCAAATTTAACCACTAGGCCACAGGGCCACCTCCACCATTGGTCTTTCTTGAAGACAAAATCCAGCCAAATGAAAGACTCATAGAGAAGCAAGCAAAGGTCTTATGTGATATTTATTCAAAGCAGACAGAGGAGTCATGTCTGAAAAGTTCTGAGAGAAAGCGTGAAAGAAAAATTTTGTACCCAGCATTTACTTTTTAGTGGAATAAAGGCAACATTCAAGCATTCACAAACATACAGAAACCTAGACATCTGCAAACTGCTTTTGCAAATGTTCCAAAAGAAAAAAGCGAAACAACAAACAAATTATACAATTAAATTCAATGAACTAAGAGCTGAATGTGACAAAGTAACCTGCGGTTGGAGAAGCTTTAGCAAAGACACTGGTGGCTATGTTGAACTATTGTAAATACTACTAAAGAAAATTAAGAAACGCGAAGACTTAGATACATCCGAATTGCTATTGATGTAGTAATGGGAAAAATCTGGAACATTCTGCCCTTTATTTCATGCTTATTATAAATGTTGGAATAATCTTTAAACCAGGTGTGGATGAAGTAATGTAGATCCTGAAGCAATCTCATTCTGGCTTTATATGGTGAAAGGACTTTAATCTATTATAAAATATAATTTATATTAAACAATTTGGAATTTAAAGCTATCATAGAAAAATTTAAGTAAAAGAAATGATGAAAATTGGGAGGTAATGGGTGGAGATGTGGGAGGAAATTAAAGTGAGCTAATTCCCTGATCTTTCAAAGAACTCAATTCCAAGTCAAATTATGTAGCTTTTTACATTTAAATAAAGGTAATGCTCCAAACTCAAATTTTTTCATAATATACTTTTTTTAACTTTAGAAGAGTGTTTAAGAAGAATCTTGTATCTGAATAATATAAATTTGTATCTGAAATTCACCATGCCTTTCAGTACTATTTTGGCTTCTTTTAGTACTTCAAATTCAAGTAAAAGTATATTTTATTAATATAGCATGCATTTATAACAACTTCCTGAGAAAGCACAACTTAAATAAAAGTATATGTGAAAACATTATTGGGGAGGTGATCTCAGGGAAAAATAGTGAAGAATAGTGAGAGGAAAACAGATCGAGAGGGAGGGCCAAAACAAAGTGATATTTCCACCTCTACGTGCTATCGGTTGTATGAGTCCAAGGGACTGTCTGAGAAGGGATGTCAAGTGCATCTCAGGACCAGGGAGCTAAAGAAGAATGCATTGATCCATCAGCTCCCATTCCATATTTTTCAAAGATTTACTACATAATGCACTAGTTCCCCTTCACTTTGGGGTTGCATATGCAAGGCAGACAGGTTGTAGTTAGAGTGATTAATTGTCCTAGTTTTCTTAGGACTGTGGGGGTTCCTGAGAGACTTTTGGTGCTAAAAACAGGAAAGGCCTGGGAATACTGCAATGAGTTGGTTGGGTCACCTTAGTTATATGCTAACCCATGCCTTACTGTCAATAAAGAAGGAACATGGTGTAGGCAAGAGGCATATGATATGGACTTGAGGTGAGATCCTTCTACATTGAAGAACAGGTCCCTTCAGTGGTAGTGGAATAAGAGAGAGTAAAACAGAGGACATCTGAAGTGGTACGTAGAAACAGTCCACCATTTGTAACGCTAGGACGTTGTATCTCTCCAATATTTCTAGCTCTCATGTTACAAAATGGGTCCTCCATTGCTGGGAGAAAAATTTGCCAGCACTTCTTCTCTAAGAGAGGGGAGGTACAGGTACCACCTGTCATAGAGACCCATTAAGGGTAGTATCCAGCCATGGTCCTTGAATGGACTCAAATCAAGAGACTTAGTGAAACAGCAACAGTTCACACTGTTGTAGGTGACTGGGGAATCTGAGTGACTTATACATGCAATTTGCTTGTGCCTTCCAGAACTATCTGGTCTAATCCTGAATGTACCATTTTCATTACACAGTCAACTTCTACTGTGCCCGATTGACTTTAAGGCTCAATGATCTGAAAATATCCAGTTGATATTGGGCAGCTCTGGTCACATGATCACTTGATGTCCCAGAGTCATGCTTAATTAGAACCCAGTGAGGAGCAGTTATTCAAACTAAAAGTAATATGTCAATTATATCTCAACAAAAAAAAAGAAAAATAATAATTGGTTGAATTAAGTTCATTACCAGAATTATTGCATGTGTCATTTTACTAGCTCAACATCAAGTCCTGGTTTCCTTCTAGTCTAAGCTCCAGAATTCAATTGTACAGTAGTAAATTAGGAAGCGGTGTTTTGAAAAGTCCTGCACATAAAATCCATGTAGATATGTACAGCACATACACATGTACACACACACATCATCCTTTGTACATTTATTTTAAATAGAAAATGGAATAAGCAGGTGAGTAGTTTCAAAGGTGAGGATTTATTCATTTTTTTGAAATTTTGTTTGAGATAATTTTAGTCAATTTGATATGAGAATCTATATACTATATGATGGTTGCCATTGGTCTAAAAATCTACTGGAACTGCCAGCTCCATATTATTAATATCAAGTACTGTTGTGGGCTGAATTGTGTGCCCCAAGATATACTGAAGTCCTAAACCCTGGTACCTGTTAACGTGACCTTATTTGGAAATGGGATCTCTGCAGATTTAATCAAGGTAAGGTGAAGTTTTATTGGATACTGGTGGACCTTAAAGCCAATGACTGGTGTCCTAATAAGGAGAGAGAGACACAAAGAAATAGACACACAGGGAATAGGACCATGTGTTGATGGAGAGAGATTGGACTGATTCAACTCCAAGTCAAGATATGCCAAGGATGTGCCAGCAACCATCAGAAGCTAGGAAGAAACAAGGAAAGATTCTTCCCTATAGTCTCCAGGGTGAGTATGACCTTGCTAACACCTCAATTTCAGACTTCCAGTTGCCAAACTGTGAAAAAATAAGTTTCAATTTCTTTAAGCCACATATTTGTGGCACTTAGTTATAGCAGCCCTAGGATGCTAATACAAACACTATACGCAGTACATTTGCAAGTGATATTTCAATTGGAAAAATGTTTCTTTGCCATGTTCTTATATGTATGGGCATTGCTATATTTATATATTTATATTTTATTATTATATTATATTTATATATAATATAAATATTATATTTGTGATTTGTGATTTATGGTTCGCTTCCTGTGACCAGATACATAATATGAGCTTTACAACAGCAATAACAAAAAATACTCGATGAACGAACAGTGTTGCTTCTCATGCGAGACAATTAGAAATTGGTCTCAGACAGTGCTAGAAGTGGAAAATACAAAATTTCTGGAAAATAAATAGTGGACTAAAAGCATTTTACTTAGTCTCATCTTTTTCAACCTATTGCAAATACCCCTCAAAATGAAAAAATAGTAGAAAATTTGAGAAATAGAAAAATATCACAATTTCAAAACACATACTGAATTATACTAGCCAAAAATGTGAAATATTAACCTAAACAAGAACACACAATGTTTGTTTTCACAAACCTTCCTCAGTCCCCAAAATAGATATATATTTTTCCATAAAATTAAATGTTTTATCCTCCGTAACCCCTACAAATTAGAGCTGAAATATCGAGAGTTATAGGAAGGCTATGGATACAGCAGAATATATCCTGCTGGAACTCAGGTATTTGCAACAGAAAAGCAAATAACTGGAAAACAAAAAGAAGCTAACAAACCATTTCTACTTTTTCTATGATAGCCTGATAGTTGCTCCAATGGAAGCCGAACAAATTAAAGAAGAGAAGGAAGGGTATTGCCATAGATGGAATGTTTGTGTCCCCCCAAATTCATTGACTTAGTTGAAATTAGTTGAAACCTAATTTCCAGTGTGATGATATTTGGAGGTGGACCTTTGGAAGGTGATTAAGTCATAAGGGCAGAGCACTAAATTGCATTAATGCCTTTATAAAAGAGACCCAAGGAGATCCCTCCTCCCTCTGCCGTGTGAGGACATAGCAAAAAGACATGTGTCTATGAACTACAAAGCAAAGTCTCCCTGGACACCAAATCTGTGGGGACCTTGATCTTGAACTTCGCAGCCTCCGGAACTGTGATAAATAAGTATCCGTTGTTTATATGCCACCCAGTCTATGGTATTTTACAGTAGCCTGAATGGGCTAAGACAGGAATAGGGAAAGCCAATCTACGACTTGATGAGTTGAGGGGTACAATGGATACTGCCTATGGGCTCTCAACACTACACTTTCCTTTCTGTGCTTTTTTTTGTATCTCTGGGTCATAAACTCCAAACCATATTTTTCAGAGACCCTTGCTAGCTGAATTTTTCCTTGTTTCTGCCAACGGGAGGTACTGGATAGAATTTGGAAGGGAGAAAGAAGGAAAAGAATTTATTTTACTGTCTCTCTCAGCTTTTGTCAGTACCTGGGTCTGGGACTGTAGCAGTCTTATAGGTCAAAAGAAGGTATCTTGCCCATGTCTTCTTGGCATGGAACCTCCACCCAAAGAGAGGAGTATGCAGGGGTGAGAGGCAGAGAAAGGCAGACCAGCTCTGCAAAAAAACTAAAACCCATTGAATTGTATGCTTAAAATTGGTGCATTTTATAATATGTAATGTATATTTCATAAAGCCGTTTACAAAAAAAAAAAAGGTGATTTCAGTTTGGCAGCAGTGGGATGGTGGGCTCCTTGTTTTGGCTTAACAGCAAAATACATTTCTAACAGTAGCAGACAGCTTTGCACCTCACACTGTCAGCAGCTTTGGGGCAAAATGAGTTGCAGCTTAAAGGTAGTGACAGTTCCTTGATCTATGAAGAACAGCCTTCCTCTTCCCTTAACACGTTTAGCCATTCCATCACTTTTGTAACCAATGGTCAGCTATAAATTTCTCCCTACTTAAATACTGAACAGTTTCCCTTTATTGGAATAGACACTGGCTGAATCAAGCAAGGGGCTTTGTTGCATGATAAATCATGTCTATTAAATGTATGCTGAATACCAAAGAAGATTTTCTGTCAACCAAACAATTTGTTGAGGAAGAGTTTGGAAACAACATCTTTGAATCCAAACCCCAAATAGCCCCAGTGACCGTGGTTGCCAAATTCTCTGATAAGCATCAAAAGTAATTCAAAGATGGGTCATAACTATAAATAAAATTATATGGGTTTTATGCTGTGATATTGTGATTTATGAAAAGAAATATGTAGTTGGTCTTTGTCCACAGTTCCTGGCTCACGACTCCCAAAAACCTTAGAATTTCGTAAATGTTGAGAGTGATCAATGTGTCTTTTGTTATGTTAATGAGGTGACTTTTGGAAAACACCTAAGGATGGGGGCTGGTTGTCAGTGGAGCCAACCATGTGATAACAAAGTGGAACTTTCCGTCCCATACCTGACCTCTGGAAACAGAAGAGGGGCTGGAGATTGAGTTCAATAACCAATGGGTTAATGATTCAATCAATCACGCCTATGTAGTGAAACCTCCATAAAAAACCAAAAGGATGGAGTCTAAATGGCTTCCAAGTTGGTGAACACATGGAGATGTGGAGAGAGTGGTGCACCTGGAGAGGGCATGGAAGCTCCATGCCCTTTCCTCATACCTTGCCCTATGCATCTCTTCCATCTGGCTGTTCCTGAGTTATATCCTTTTAAAATAAACTGGTGATCTAGTAAGTAAAATGTGTCTCTGAGTAGTTCTGTGAGCCACTCTAGCAAAGTAATCCAAACCGAGGAGGGGGTTGTGGGAACCTCTGATTTACACTCCATCAGATGTACAGGTAACAACCTGGACTTGCAGTTGGCATCCTGAGTTGGGGGAGGCCATTGGAACCTCTAATTTATAGCCGGCCAGTCAGAAGCACAGGTGATAACTTGGGTTTGCAACTGATATCTGAAGTTGCTTCGGGGGCCGTCTTGTAGGACTGAACTCTTAACCTGATGAAATCTGATGCTATCTCTGAGTAGAATTGAGTTAAATTGTAGGACACCCAGCTAGTGTCAGAGAATTGTTTGGATGTGTGGGAAATCCCCTCCCTCTACACATGGGAATTGGGTCTAGAATTCTTAATATATGCATAAAACTTTTTTCTTTAAGTCAGTAAAAGGACATTTCTGAAGAAAAGATGGTCACAGAAAAACAGGAAAAATGAAGAAAATGGTTCTCCAAATTCTCAAAGGATTTATAGATAATATCATTTTTATGAATAATTAGTGAAATTTGAACCACAAGAAACAAGTGTTTTGAGAAGACTTTATTTGATGCCCATAGGGTATGAAAGTGAGTTGGAAAATGTCACAACATGACAAAAAAGGAAATTAGTACCACATTGCCCAGGTGTGTAATAGGCTATACCATCTAGGTTTGTGTAAGTGCACTCTATTATGTTCGCACAACAATGAAATCACCTAATGATGCATTCCTTAGAAGATATCCCCATTGTTAAGCAAGGCATGACTGTATATATATATATATATAGAGAGAGAGAGAGAGAGAGAGAGAGAGTCAGAATGAGAGAGAGGTAGAACTGGGCAAAGGATAAATAGGATTTACATTTTTATCTTTTTCTTAGAAGAGAATTTGCACTAGATTTTGGGGGCTTTGGCTGGAAAACCAGAATCCAAGTTGTCTATAAATATTTCATAGGAAGGACATAGATGCAGTGTAAATATCTTTCTGAATGGTGTTGGGTAACTTGAGTCTGAAAAAGCTGTAAGCATAGAAAGAATTGAGCTTTGCATATTGACAAGGCTTCTTTTATGGGGACACAGTCAGAGTTAGGGATTCTGGAAACCAAAGGAAGCTGGCTGAATACTCCTACTTTTGCTCTGATCATTCTTGCCACCTCACTAGCATTTCTGTGACTTTCATTAAATAAAAATTTATCTTAACATATTTGGGCAGAAGTGGGGGTGGGTGGAAATGGGTGTATACCTCTGTGTATTCAAAAAACATACCCATACCGTAGTTCTCATTATCTAAGCAGTTGATTTCAGCTCCGTTCTCCCCTTTTTCTTATTTTATCACCATCTAGGCTTCTTTCCCAGGAGATTCAGACCTTGTTATTCATAAATGGTGGAACTTTGTGCATACTTTGCCTTTATACTCAGAAGTTTTCTTTCTAATCAAAGGGTAACATGGCTGATTCTAAAAATTCTTGCATCACATTTTCTTCCTCTCAGTGTATATTAGATACTGATCAAACTGTCTTCTTGCATTGAATATTACTGTGAAGAATTTGAATCTACTTGATATTTCACATTAGTAGGAAGCATGATTTTTTCCCCCTGCCTATTCCTAGGATTCTTTCTTTGTACTTGAATTTTAACATCTTTACCAGAATATGCTTTGATTTGGAAGGTGAGGTATGAATGTTAGGTATCATTATTTCTTGGAAATCTTTGAGCTCCTTCAGTCTGCACATTCAATTTGTCTTTATTTTAGAAAATTTTTAAAAAATTATACTTTTGACTCTTTCTATATTTTAAATATTTCATTTGCTTAGTTTTCCTTAAAAATACCAATAATATATGTTAGATATACCTTTTTGTTAAGTCTATCATTCCTTCTATGACCATATTTACGTTCCTCTTTCTCCCTCTCCCTCTCTCTGATAATCACCCTCATAACTACTTATGAACATCTAACTTTTTCTACCTATAATGGGCATTTATTCTCTGCACCGGCAAATCTCTAATGACAGAAATCACCGATCTAGTTCATGAGGATAATAAATTTTAAAGTATAATACTAAGCATTTTGAGATTTTTATTTCTATTGTTGTAGTTATATGGTGCCCTACGTAAAATAATTTGTACAAATATCAATGTTCCCTGGCCCATTATCATATAAAGTATAATAACTTGGAAAAACTACTTTTCAGAAATAAGATGCCTCAATAGTAAAGAGAATGGTAAAGTACAATTTCAATAGACCCTAATAAATATCTGACTGCCTAGCTCAGCGGCTCATAAACTTTGATCATGTTCACCAAGGTAAGCATATGCAGAACTCACCTGTCTTACCCATTCAAAATTACCAGGGGAAAATAGTGGCATGATAGTAATAAAGTGTTAAAATATAAGTAATTGTGTTTTGGGAGATGTGATTTATTCTTCTGTACTTATTATAAAGATATTAATTATTTAAATTCATGTATAAATTTAAACATTTATTTGGATACATATTTATTTAATGGATTTGAATGACTCACATATATTATTATTTTTAAAGACTTACAGAAAAATTATAGTCCAAGTACCATACTTCATAACTACATAATATAGACTAATCAAATAGTTATAAGTGAGACAAGCAAGAGTGATTTATAAATGAACAACAAAAATATCATCACTAATTAATTAATATTATCAATTCAAGATATCACTGTCGGTGACACGAAAATAAAAAATTCCCTTCTGAAAAGATCATATAAATATATACAGTAGAAAGAAATTTGTGAAGTAGCCAAAATTTATGTTAATACTCTTAAAACTTCTGGGAATGAAATGAACACAATTATTAGGTTCCTAGAAACAAAATCTTGGTGTTTATAAAAATGAGAGTCTATCAATTTGCCCTTGATTTCACTGTAAAACACTATAAAAAGGGACATTTATTTCTGGAAAAATCTCACAGTCCGAGAGATATAACCTTTAACCTTTCAAAACTTACAACCACATGTTTAGTCTCCCTGGCCTAGGTAGTGATACTCCATCTGACAGCACAAAAGAGAGCCAGATGGCACCTTAAAGAAAGAAGTGAGAGGACAACTTGTTTTCCTTTGTTTTTGAATTATTGGGGTGAATTAGCCAGTCACTGAAGAAATAAACACTTCCAAAACAAACCACTTCTTAGAGAATGCCTACATGATAGATATGTACTGTCCTGAATATAGAATCCAAACATAGTAAACACTCAATACACATTTACTAAATGAGCAAGTGAATTCTCAATATATGAGATTATCTATGATTAGGTTCCAAATGTCTCATATTAGGGATACAAGACTATAGCTATTTAGATAGATAACTAATAACCTTCAAAAATATTCTAAAATTCTTAACATATACATTGCTATGTTATTTAAACTCAGAGATAATAATTTATCTTATGTAGGTTTGTATACATGGCTTTATTTTGTGATATGTTAATGAAACTGTTCAAAGGTTACCTCTCTTTATTACTATTTTCAAGGTGGTATAATTCCATTGGTAGGAAAGAAGAAAGGTGTGAAGAATAAACAAAAACCAAGAGCAATATGAAGGAAACTAAAAAATATTCATGAGCTTGTTAGTAAGTATAATTTTTATTTAGGAATCTAAATGTAGCATTTAACATATTACATCCATAGAAATTGTTATGCTAAATAATTTTTTTCCACATTTCAATTTATACTTCACATCTCCGATAATTTAGTTTTATTATAAACCTACTTATCATTCTAATGCTGAACAATTTTCACTTTTTTATCCTATTTTTGTTCTCATAAATGGAGTAATCAATCTAAGGCAGATAATTATTCTAAAGACCTAAAATATCAGATTATTAAAATATTTATTTTTTGGAGTAAGTTGCTTCAAATCATGCATTTCATTTTACCTCTATTAAAGTAATATATGTTACAACAAATAAAAGTAAAAATATATAGAAATTATGCATGCAATGCATTTATTAAATAATGAATTCCTATTTTGTAGATTTTTAGGTTGTTTTTTTCTTCCCTTTTTAATGGAATACAAAACATTAAATTTTTATAAAGTAAGCAAAATACTATGTACAATGTATATTTATATTGGGGAGCATTAAAAAACATAAAGTGAATCCACTGCCTAGCTTCTAGAACAGAAGTAAAATCTTATTGTTTCTCATTAAAGAAGTCATACTGGAATTGTATTTTTCTCATGTGTTCTTAAAAAACACTTTTAGGTAAAAGTTTACAATTATAAAAAAAGAATAAGTCATCAAGAAGTTAAAAATTTTGTAATAGTGATTAATAGACAAAGAAGAAAAATGACAGCCTAATTCTCAAGGGTGGAGTAAGTGGGAGGCCATTTTCCTGTTGTTATCTCAGAGAGTTTCTGTGCTCAGAGTCAGGAGGAAAGTGAAGAAATATGGGTGAAAATAGAAGAATTTATTAAAGACTTTTTAAGAGACAACTGCACTCATTATGTAAGTAGTACACTTCCCACCAACCTATTGATGCACTAAGGATGGAAGCACCAGGCATTTTCCCCAAAGAAAAACATTAGAATGTTTACCCTTAAAGCAGCACTGCCACATAAATGTTTTAGAGATGATATAAATGTTCTATTACCTGCTCTATCCAATATAGTAGTTACTGGTCGCATGTGGTTACTTTATAGCTAACGTGGCTATTGATTTAAATTTTTAATTTTACTTTAATGTAAATTTTAGTATCATTTAATTTTAATCATTTTTAATTAACTTACATTTAAATTAGGGCTTCTAGGAAGACGAAGTAGATGAACTTTTCCGTATTCCTCTCAATAAGTACAACTAAAAACTCTGGGTATCATATACAAAACAAATGGAAAAAGATTCTGAAAGATGAAGAAAGGAAGATTAAGATAAGGAACTCTTAATATTCCTTAAGATAACATAAGATAAGCCAAGATAAGATAAGATGAAGAGAGGAAAATAAGATTAGATAAAGAATACTGTGTCAAGGAATGACATAGTGGTGAGTTTCCTAGGTTTGATTTTTGCTTTCTATATCTTGGACATGGACTGAAGAAGCTGGAAACCTGGAAATGACAACAGGTCCAGACAATAAAAGCTCTACCAAAAGCCTGCTCTCTTGAGCCAACACACCAAGAAAGAGCAGCCAAGTGAGATAGAAAATTTTTAGACAATAAATTCTCCATTCCAGGAAAACACTATAAAAACATGGTGGCCACACTCCTTTCATTGAAGAAGAGGAGAAAGAGGAAGTACTGAAAAAGTACTGGAAGAAATAACAGCTGAAAGCATTCCAAACTTGGCAAAAGACATAAACATACAAATTCAAGAAACTGAGCAAATCTCAAACAGGATATATCAAAAGAAATTCACACTGAAACATATCATACTGAAACTTCTGAAAACTAAAACAAAAAAAGTCTTGACAGCAGTGAAAAAAAATAACAGCTTATCTAAAAAGGGAGAAAACAATAGGAATGGCAGCCACTTGCTCATAAAAAACAGGGCAAAAGAGGAAAATGACACAATTTTTAAAAGCTGAAAGAAAAGAGTGGTCAATCCAGAAACTTATACCCAGTGAAAATATCCTTTAGGAATGAAAGGAAAACTTTCTCAAATGAAAGAAAATGAAGAGATATGTTGCCAGTAGATATACCATAGAAAAAATTTTAAATTAAAAAATTTACTAAACAGAAAGGAAAAGATACAAGAAAACTTGGAAATCAGAAAGAAGAAAGAACATAGGAAGCAAAACCAACAATTCTATGTACAACTTTCCTTTTTCTCTTGCGTCTTCTAAATTATGATTAATGGTTGAAACAACAATTATAATAATAAAAATTATTTAATGTGACTCTAAATATATGTAGAATAAATATTTAAGAGAAATATAAATTGAGGAGCATGAATTGACTTAAGATTTTTAGGCTTTATTCAATTGATAAAAGGATGACACCAGCAGACTGTGCTAAGTAGCACATGTATAATATAATACCTAGAACCACTACAAGAGCATAGTAAGAGATACACTCAAAAATACTAGTTAAATAAAAATGGAATTCTAAGAGAAAATGTTCAAGTAACATACAGGAAAACAGAAAAAGGAAAAACAGAGAGAACACACAGAAAACAAGAAAAGTAAAGTGACACATTTAGGTCTAACTATATCAACAATTACATAAAATGTAAATAATATAATACACTATTTAAGAAGAGGAGATTGGCAAGTAGATTAAAAAATCACTCAGCTATATATAGTCTACAAGAAACACATTTCAAATATAACAATATAAGCATATTGAAATGAATAGGATAGAAAAACTCATCTTTATGTGAAGAATATAGGAGTAACTGTATTGGTATCAGAAAAAGTAGACTTTAGAGCAAACAAAATTATCAGAGATAGAGAGGGAATTTTATTATGATAAATGGACCAATTCTCCAACATGACAGAGCAATCCTAAATGTGTATGTGTGCACATAACATAATGCAAATAACAGAGCTACAAAATATGTGAAGCAAAAACTGACGTAATTGAGAGGAGAAATAAACAGATCCACAGATATAGCTAGTAGCTCCAAAACTCCTCTCTCAACTATTGATAGCACAAGTAGATAGAAAATCTTCAAGGATAAAGAAGAACTTGAAGTCATTAAAAACCAAAAAGATAATATTGACATTTATAAACTACTCCTTCCAACAACAACAGAATACATGTTCTTTTCAAGCACCCATGGAACATAAACCAAGATAGAGCATATCTTGGGCCATAAAACATAGCTCAAAAAATTTGAGTTGAAATCATACACAGCAAGTTCTCCAGCCACAAGAGAATCAAACTAGAAATCAATAACAGAAAGATAATAAGAAAATCTTCCAACATTTGATGCTAAACAACACACTTCTAAGTAATCCATAGGTCAAAGAGGAAATTTCAGGAAAAACTTTTATTGAACTACATGGAAATGAGATATAGCATATCAAATCTTATAGGACACTGTTAAAACTATGCTGAGAGAAAAATGCACAGCAATAATAGTATACTTTAGAAAAGAGGAAACAGAGAAGCAAAGTAAACCTGAAGCAAATGGAATAAAGAAAGTCATAAAGATAAGAACAATAATCAATGAAATTGAAAACAGAAAAATGATAGAGAAAATCAATGAAACAAAGAGCTGGTTCTTTGAAAAGATCAATAAAATTGACAAACTTCTAATAAGTTTGACAAAGTAAAAAGACAATTTATGAATATCAAAGTAGGAAGAGGGGATATCAAGACAGAATTTGCAGCCTTCAAAAGGATAATAAACATATACTGTGAACAACTCTACACACATAAATATAATATATTAGATGAAATGGACCAATTTCTTAAAAAGCACAATCTAATACATTTATCCACTATGAAATAGATCATTTACATAGTTCTATAACGAATAAAGGAATTGAATTTGTAACCAAAAAAAAAAACTCCCTAAAAGCAAATCTCCAACTGTTTTGTGGTTTCATTGAAGACTTCTACCAAATATTTAGAGAAAAATTAAGACGAATTCTTCAAAATCTCTCTCAGAAAATAGAAAAGGAAGAAATACTTTTCAATTCATTTCATGAAGGTGTTATTACAGTAATACCAAAACAAAAATAAGACAATACACATAAAGAAAACTACAGAGGCCCATGACATAGTGGTTAAGTTCAGTGCGCTCCGTTTTGGTGGCCCGGGTTCACAGGTTTGGATCACAGGCATGGCCCTCCGCTACTCGTCAGCCATGCTGAGGCAGCAATCCACATACAAAATAGAGGAAGATTGGCACAGATGTCAGCTCAGGGCTAATCTTCCACTAGCAAAAAAAGAGGAAGATTGACAACAAATGTTAGCTCAGGGCAAATCTTCCTTGCCAAAACAAAAGAAAACTGTAGAGCAATATCCGCCATGAAATAAATGCAGAAATCCTTAGCAAAATATTGATCAATAGAATATAGCAACATATAAAAAGAATTAAACACCATTTCAAATTGATGTTTATTCTCAACAGGCAAGGCCAGTTCAATATTCAGAAAACATCAATGTAATGCACCCAATTAACATCTTAAGAAAAATTTCATGATCATATAATTCAATGGAGAAAAAGCATTTGCCAAATTTCATAACCCATTCATGATGTAAAAAGACAAAAACAAACAAACAGAATACTCCAAAGAAAATAAGAATAAAAAGGAACTTCTTCCACTTGATAAACAGCCTCTACCAAAAAGAAAAACAAAAATCCTACAGTTAGCCTTATACTTAATCATGAAAGACTGAATTATTTCCCCCCTTAAGATCAGGAAGAAGGCAAGGATATTCACTCTCACCCCTCTCATTTAACATAGTATGGGAAGTTCTAGCAAGTGCAATAGGCAAGACAAGTAATTAAAAAACAGATAGATGGCAAAAGAAGAAATAAAATTGTCTCTATTTGCAGATGACATGATTATATACAAAGAAAAGTCTAGTAACACACATACACTTTAAAAACACTCTTCAATAATTAATAAGTTCAGCAAGGTTACAGGATACAAGATAAACATAAAATATTAATTGTATTTTTATACTTTAGAAATTAACAAATGGACACTGAAATTAAAAATTCAATGTCATTTATAAGCACTTTAAAAAATGAAATACATCTAAAATAACCAAAATTTACAAGACTTGTCATTAGACAACTATAAAATGCTGAGGAAAGAAATCAAAGAAGTTCTAAATATATTCATGGATCACTTAACTAAGATATATTCCAAGAAATACATCATTAGGAGATTTCATCGTTGTGTGAACGTCATAGAGTGTACAGAAGGGGAACAAAATTTGCCACCCCAAAATGTGTCTTCTTAACATGAGGATTATTTCAGGCTGATGACTTTTAAGAAACAAAAGACTCAAAGTTTTTCTTGTTACCTCCCCCTTAACTACCTAAAAGAATTCAGATGAAAAAACCTGTCTCAGGAAGTGAGCTATCACCTTAGTATAATATGATGGTATACAGGGATGAACCCAGAAAAGCCTGTTTTGTTGGGCTCCCTTCTGTGTTGTTCTGTTTCTGTGTAGCTAAACAAACACTTGTTTTCCAAACATTTGCTCCTTTTCACCTACCAGTGAATTGTCTTCCCTTTCTTTGAGAGGGGGATCCTCCTTACCCTCAACATCTTCTTTTTTCTTTAGCTGAGGATGGTATTAAGGTGAGGGCTTTGGCCATTTTGGCAAGTTACTCAGTTTTGCTAGGTTTGTCCCGTGTATACATAATATTAAACTTTTGTTTGTTTTTCTCTTGTTAATCTGTCTCATGTCAATTTAATTCTTAGATTAGCCAGAAGAACCTAGAAGAGGAGAGGAAAATTTCTTCCTCCTCTACATTACTTAGACAAACCTAGATGGTATAGACTACTACACACCTAGGCTATATGGTACTAACCTTACGGGACCCCTGTGGTATAAGCGGTCCATCATTGACCAAAACATTGTTATGTGGTACACAACTGTAAATGGAAAGACATGCAGTGTTTGTAGATTGGAAGATTCAACTTGGTAAGTGTATTAGTTTACAAGGGCTATCATAACAAAATATCATAGACCGGGGAACTTAAATAACAGAAATATATTTTCTCACAATCCTGGAAACTAAAAGTCAGATCGAGGTGTCAGCAGGGTTGTATTTTGCCTAAGACTTCCCTATTTGTCTTGTAGTTGGGCATCTTCTCTCTGTGCCTCCACATAGTCTTCCTCTGTGTGTGTCTGTGTCCTAATTGCCAGTTATACTGGATTAGGACCCACTCTAATTACCTCATTTTAATTTAATTACCTCTTTAAAGATCCTGTGTCTAAACATAGTTGCATTCTCAGATTGTTAAATCTGGGGGTTAAGACTTCAACACATGAATTTTGAGGAGACACAATTCAGCTCATAACAATAAGAATGTCAATTCTGCCAAAATCGATATGTAAGTTGAAACCAATTCCCATCAAAACACCAACAAGAGTTTTTGTATGGACTAGATTATTTTGAAATATATATGGAAAAGAGTGAAGGAAATAGAAGAGCTAAAATAATTTTGAAAATGAAGAATATAGCAGAAGGAATCAGTATACCCATTCTTAAGGCTTATTATACTATTTATAGTAATCAAGACTGTGTGGTATTGGTGGAGGAATAGACATGTAGGTCAGTGGAAGAGAATAGAGAATTCAGAAATATACCCACAAATATGACCAAATTATTTTTGACAAAAATGAAAAAAAAATTCAATGGAGGAAAAGTAGCTTTTTCAACCAATGGTGCTAGAGAAATTTGATAGGCAAAGAAAGTGAGTCTTGACCTAAGTCACAAGCCTTATACAAAAATTAACTGAAAATAGCTTATGAAGTTAAATGCAAAATATAAAATATAAAGCTTTTAGCAAAAAACTTAGAAGGTTTTGGAAACCTATGTTCTTAGATTTTTGACGCCAAAAACACTATTCATAAAAAGAAAAATTGGTCTCCATAGGAATTAAAAAACTTTTGCTCTGTGAAAGACCTGTTAATAGAATAAGACAAGCTGTAGAGAGGGAGAAATATTTGTAAACCACATATCTAACAAGGGATTAGCATGTGCAATATATAAAGAACTCTCAAAACTCAACAGTAATAAACAAATACATACCAAGCATCACAGTTAGAAATTAAACAAAAGACATGAAGAGACATTTCCCATAAGAGGATATTCAGATGGCAAATAAGCACTTGAAAAGATTTTCAACAACATGAGCTGTTAAGAAAATGCTAATTAAAACTACGATGAGATGTGATTATACACCTATAGTAATGGGCCAAATAAATCCACTATGACAACATCAGATGCTGATGTAGAGAAACTGAATCTCTCAAATATTGCTGGTGGGAATTCAAAGTGGGACAGCCTCTATGGAAATCAGTTTGTTAGTCTCTTAGGAAAAAAAGATGCAATTATGATATGATCCAGCAACTGTACTTCTGAGCATTTATCCCAGAGCAATGAAAATTTATTTTCACACAAAAACCCATCTATGAACATGTATAGCAGTTTTATTTGTAACTCAAAACTCAAAATGACCCAGTTGTTCTTCAATGGGTGAATGGTTACTTCATGGAATAACTGCTCAACAATGAATAGGAAGGGACTATTGATAAACACAGCAACTTGGATGAGTCTCCAAAGAATTATGCTGAGGGAAAAAACCAAAGTGACAAAACTGAGTAAACAAATCTACATACTATAGGATTCCATTTATATAACATTATTGAAATTAGAAAATTATAGAAATGGAGAACAGATTAATGTTTGCCAAGGGTTAATAAAGAGGTATGTGTGTCTATAAAAGGACAACATGAGGCATCCTTGGAGTGATGGAATTGTTCTCTGTCTTGACAGTAACAATTCCAATACCCTGATTGTGACCGTTGTCTTTAAGAAGTCACCCTTGAGAGAAACTGGGTAATGAGTACATGAGATCCCTCTGTATTATTTCTTACAAGCACTAGTGAATCTACGATTACCTCAAAATGACCATTTTATTTAAGAGCTGGCTTGTTTTTTTGCTTATGTCTGATAGCTTTTCTGGGGGTATTCCCCGTTGTTGTTAGTAGCCAGCAAAGCTAGATATTATGATACTCGTCTCGGTTGTGCTGGGTCCAAAAAATGCTTATAGTGGCAACAGTGTCCCACTCAGGTCCCCCACTCCTCCAGGGAAGGCCGCATACATTTGGGTTGCTCTTCAGTGGCCCTGAAGCCTTGCAGCTTGTGAAGGTGCCATTTTTTCTCTCCAGAAGAGAATTTCTGTCTCTTCCACCTCAGTCAGGACTGTGGTGTGTTGCAAGGGTCCATCTTATCCAGTTTTCTCTCAGGGGTAATTGTTCCAAGATTAGTTGTAAGTCTGCTGTGTCCATGGGAGGAGGTGATTTCAGAGTCTGCCTATGCCGCCATCTTGACACCAATGTCCCCCATTTCATTTAAAAATCAAATAATAGCAGTTAAATCCTAGATAAAAATAGTAGTTTGAATGTTGATATTATAAAATAAAGCTTTCGTCAGTTTCGTGTTTGTGTTGTCAAGAACTAGGCACACTGCTATAACCAGGTCAAAAAAAAAGATTACTCTGTGCATCCTCACATCCTGCAATACTCCACATGAGTACAGACCTAATTAGGAGGAAGACCTATTCACCAATCAGCTGAGGGGATACATACTATCTAATTTTATACATGTATAAGTATATTTATAGTTTAGGACTCAGAAATGTTGCATGTTAGTTTTATAACTTAGGAAGATCTTTCATTGTGAGCTTAAGGGAAGGAAAAAAACCCTAATATGTGAATTAAGCAAAAGTAAGTTACGATAAAAGATTAAAAAAAAAGAGAGAGAGAAAAACCCAACAGAGCAGGTAATGAAATTCCAGCGCAGACCATTACAGGTACTTTTGACAATGAGAAGCATGAAGCATGATTTAAAACTGAAAAATGTTGAGGATAAAAGCAGTACATTTAATTTTTAAAATGGTTACTATAAATTCTAATAATGACAGAAACTGAGCATGAAGATTATTTTTTAAACACAATTTAAAATGATTTTTTACCAATTGAGGAAATACTTTTAGCCTAACATTCTCCCTCAAGTGGCATTTGGATTTTGACTTTGAACTCCTGGAGATGGAAAGATAATAGGTATTTCATTACTTAATATGTTCACAAACATAATAATGCAAATATTGTTTCTTGCCTTTCAATTTTGAGAATCAATCATCAGGTCAAGGAAAGAAGATGTTATGCTTAAAGGATGAAATGAAAATCTAAGAGTTGTGAAAATGTAAAAAGTGTAACTAATAAACAGCAGATTGTGGGAAAAATTGATAGAGAAGGGCGTTAATATTGCCATATAAAGTATGGAAACCGAATAAAAAGATGAAAGAAAAATGAACTGAGGTTTGATCACATTTTTTACATTAAAGATAATTGATACAAAACCAAAACAGTCAAACAATTGTCAAAGACAGAGATGGAGGATAGACTTGAGCAAGTTAAATATTTATATAGATGAAGTATATGGGGGAATAATAAATGTTATCTGATATTAATAAATTCAGAAAATAACATATATTATTTCAGAAGGGAAACAACCAAAATATGAAAAATTTTTAAAAAGTCTTCTGGAGAATAGACCTAGAAGTGAAGAAGTGGTATAAGACTGTTAATTTTCATTGTAAGGCATTCTTTAACATGTGATTTTTTTTTAATGTGCATATATTACTTAATAACAACAAATATTTTAAAAATTTAACCCTATTTACTTATAAGTGATAGTGACTTATGACATAAGGATGCTTATTGTTGAATTAACATGAAAAAATATAGAATGGAAATAATTTACCAAATTGGAGTCATGTATATAAATATTTTTCTAGCATTTTTTATGTGAAAATATGTTATTTTTTCCTGCTTTATACTGCTGAGTTTGAAATATCACCCACCCAAGGCTTGTTGTTTCTTCCTAGTTACTTGGCTAGCAGCTGCTTCTATTTGCAAGCATATATCATGTGAATTACAAGTAAATAAAATAATTGGTCTTTAATTAGACTAAATTTCCACCAAGTGGATTGTTGTGCCCTGATTATGCCTTCATAGTCTAAATAGCCATACTCACGACTCAAATGTGCTCTTAATTTAATTAATTATAATTTTCAATTAGGAAAATTTTGTTTTGTATAAAATATGACCATTAAAAGAGCTACAATAAAAAACAAGAAATACTTTTCATTGGGAATATATAATTAAGAGTAAGATTTAAATAACTTTAGCATGCAAATTATAATAATGTTCATTTCTAATATTTAAAGTTAAGAATCTTAAAATCTTTCTGGCTTTATTTTCAAGAAAAGTCTTCATCAATATTTAAAAATGTATGTTTATGGAATAAATCATTCAATTATTCTATTTCTATGTTTAAATCCCCCAGTTCTTCTGGCAACAGAGAGTAAGTCACTATAGCTTTATTCCCAATGGAGAATGGCTGGTACCTCCAATCCTATCCAAGAAACTCACAATTACATTGTCTGAAATAATTACCCAGATGTTTTTTAGTTCATTTCCATAGGTTTAACACATACTTGTGGTGTTATTTATTTTCACAGCTAGGTATGATATCACACATATTTACAAATAAATTTATTACAAATTAAAGGGTATGATTTTTCTTCTATGAGTAATTTTCTACCATTTCTTTCTCCCAATAATGAATATAATTAAGAATAATTATTCATATTTGTTTTAATTTGTCAGTAGAAATTATTTCCTGATAAGCACAACTTTCTTAAAAACAGATAATTTATTTTTTAAGAAAGGTTCAAAATGATCAAGTTAATAAAGTTCTTGAAATAATTTCCTTTCTGAATTTAGAAATTTAAGTTATGACTGAATATAATTTTTTCTTTTTATAAAACACATACATAAAGAATAGCAAGTTTTCAAATAGTTAGTTAACTTTGTCATTCCACAAAGATTATGAAAATTAAATAATGAATGAGAGACTATGTTTCATTATCCAACAGTATAATCATTTCTATCAACATTCACAAATCTTAGCTATAGACATATAATACAAATATATGTATATATATAAGGTACCTTTAAAATTTTCAATTAAAATCAGGACTCAAGAGAATTTAACATTAATAATAATCAAGCATTTATTATAATGTTTCTTTATTCTTTAATTATACTTACCCAACACTTAAAGTTAAAATCAATTCATTACCATAATTAGGAATTAAAAATATTGTTACTTTTGCTTAAATTCCTCCATTAGTAAGAAAAGAAAAATTGAGTGATACATCTCCATTTATTTGTTTCAAAATTTTTAATAAATAATTTATTTACCAAATGTAAATAATTATGGTTATAAATATAAGGTTTTAAAAAATGAGAAAACGAGAGAGTAGACTCAGATTTCATGAATTTGTGCTAATGATACTTAATTTTACTTAGCGTTTATTGTCAATTTGAAGTAAAAACAGTCACAAGAGACAAACAAGGACATTATATAATGATAAAAGGGTCAATCCACCAGGAAGATATAACAATTACAAATATATATGCACCCAACATCAGAGCATCTAAATATATAAAGCAAACTTGGACAGAACTGACGGGAAAAATAGACAACAATGCAGTAATAGGAAGTGATTTCAGTATCCCACTTTTAATGATGGAGAGAACATCCAGAAAGAAGATTACTAAGGAAAAAGAGGACTTGAATAACACTACAGACCAAATGGACCTAACAGACATATATAGGACATTCTACCCAATGGCAGCAGAATATACATTCTTTTCAATTGCATGTGTGTTTCTCCAGGATAGATCACATGTTAGGTTATCAAACAAGACCTAACAAACTCAAGAAGATTGAAGTCATACAAAATATCTTCTCCAACCACAATAGATTGAAAGTAGAAATCAATAGCAAAAAGAAAACTGGAAAATTCACAAATATGTGGAAATTAAACTATCTTGAGAAAGAAGAACAAAGTTGAAGGCATCCTACTTCCTGATTTCCAAATATATTACTAAGTTACAGTAATCACAACAGTATCGTACTGGCATAAAGACAGACATATAGACTAATGGAACAGAATAGAAAACCAAGAAATAAATTCACTCATATACAGTCAACCAATCTTTGACAAAGGTGCCAATAATACACAATGGGGAAAGGATAGTCTCTTCAACAAATAGTGCTGGGAAAACATGCAAAAAAAATGAAATTGAAACCTTATATCATACCACACACAAAAATCAACTCAAATGGATTAAAGACAAACATAAGACCTGAAACTGTAAAACTTCTAGAAGAAAATAGGAGAAAAGCTTTATTATATTGGTCTTGGCAATGATTTTTTTTTTTACTATGATGCCAAATGCACAGGTAACAAAAATTAAAACAAACAATGGGGACTATATCAAACTAAAAAGTCTCTTCATGGCCAAGGGAATAATCAACAGAGTAAAAGGCAGCCTATGGATTGGGAGAAAATATGTGCAAACCATATATCTGATAAAGGGATAATCTCAAAAATATATAAGGAATTCCTATATTTCAATAACAACAAAAAAACAAATAACCCAATTAAAAATGGCATGAGGACTTGAATAGATATTTCTCCGAAGACATACAAATGGCCAATAGGTATACAAAAAAATCCTCAATGTTACTAATCATCAGGGAAATGCAAATGAAAACCACAATGAGATATCAGCTCACACCTGTCTGGATGGCTGTCATCAAAAAAAGAAGAAAAAAAAAAGAGACAAGTGTTGGCCAGGATGTGGAGAAACTGGAAGCCTTGTCCACAGTTGGTGGGAATACAAAATGGTATACCTCCTATGGAAAACAGTATGGAGGTTCCTTCAAAAATTCAAAATAGGGCTACCATGTAATCCAGTATTCTCACTCTGTGTAATACTCCAAGATAATGGAAATCAGGATCTTGAAGAGATATTACCTCTCCCATGTTCATTGCAGTGCTATTCACAATAGCCAAGGTATGGAAAAAACCTAAATATCCATTGACAGATGAACTGATAAAGAAAATATGGTGTATACATACAATGGATTGTTATTCTGCCTGAAAAAAGAAATAAATTCTGCTATTTGTGACAGCATAGATGAATCATGAGGACATTATTATACGAAAAATAAGCCAGTCACAGAAAGAAAATCACTGCATGATTCCATTTATATGAAGTACCTAAAATAGTCAAATACATAGGATCAACGAGTGGAATGGCAGTTGCCTTGGGTTGAAGGGAGGAGGAAATGGGGAGTTACTAATCAACAGGTGTGAAGTTTCACTTAAGTAAAAAGAAAACTGTAGAGTTCTGCTGTACAACATTGTGTCTATAGTCAACAACGATGTATTATACAGTTAAAAAATTAACAGGAAAGATCTCATGTTAAGTGTTCTTACAATAAAATAAAACATTAAAATTTAAAAAAAAAAGAATGGTATTTAGATACCAATATCTTGTTACAAGTGGTGTTCATTGTTATTGGATTGTTATTGCTCCTAGAGTTCTTCAGTGGAGAAAGCTAGGAAATATATAATTTTAAAATGAGAAAAATAATAAATCCACCTTGATATATTTACCTTAAATCGAAAATTACAGAGTTTTGCTAATTCTTTACATTTCATATTTGTATTTCTTTTAACTATTGTTGAAAAAATTTAGATATTAAGAACAGTGGTACAATGAATTGTTTCAATTATCTTACAATATATTTACAACAGCTTCAAACACATTATAACAATATTATTACTATCAAAATATGGCTGACTGTGTTTTAAGATTATTTGCAGTTTTGGGGTTCCTAACATTATAAATCACTGAGTGAGTACTGTCAAAATCCTGTGTTCTACTTTAGTTAATTATTTTCTCTGTGTGATTAAGTCACCTGTACAATAAACAGTTGTTTCAGTTTCCTATGACATTTAAAATTTGCCTTTTATTATCTTTTTAATTATATAAAGAGTCTATAAGATTCCAGAGGGAGGGAGAGGAGGAAGGAAGCAAGGGAGGGATAGTGAGAGGGATGGAGGAAGGAAGAAAGGAAGGTTTTCTCCTCCTATTCCTACACAAGAGGTAACATGCTATACCCACTTTCCTGCAACTTGCTTTTGTCAGTTTATGATCCAAAATATACAAAATATTTTATTAGCTTATACTCCAAAATATACAAAATCTTCACGGGTGCATAGTACTCCATTGTGTAGATATATTGCAATTTATTCACCTGTTGGATTTTGGAGTTGGATTTTTGGATTTTGGGGTTGATTCCAATTTTGTATTAGTACCAATAATGCTACATGGAAGAACATTTGACATATGTCATTTCAAGTTAATGTTAGTGTACCTTTGGGCCTTTGGAACAGATTTATGTCCCAAAGAGGTATTGCTAGATCAAAGGTTGAATGCATATGTGATTTTGTTAGATATTGCCAAATTCCTCTCCACAGTTGTAATCCTGTTTTACATTGTGAGAAACAAAATATAAGACTGCTTCTTTCCTCCTTAGCCTCATCAACAGAGTGTGTTATCAAACTTTTTATATTTTTTGAATCTTATATGTGAATAATGGTTGCGGTTTTAATTTGCATTTTTCTCATTATGATGCTTCTAATACAATGGAAAATGTAATATTTTACAACAAACATTGTTTCATCTGAAATATGAAATCTACATTCTTTGGATATGAGAGACCCAGGGAAGTACCCCATGTTAATGACACAGATGTTTGATTATAATCAATTGGGCTAATCTTAAACCATCCATCTATTTTACCCACTACTGCAGTTTAAGGAGATAGCTAGGAGAAAGAAAGGAAGGAAGAGAGGGAAAGAGGGAGGAAAGAAAGAAGGAAAGAAGGAAGAAAGGAAGGAAGGAAAGAAGGAAGGAAGGAAGGAAGGAAGGAAGGGAAGAAGGAAGGAAGGAAGGAAGGGGTGTTCATTGAGCTAGCTCTAAATTAAGACAATAAAATGTATGAATAAATGGGAAAGAACCCCTTAAATCAATGTAATTACGTTTGCTTGAAATCTGTATCATACTTTGCAGTCTGTGCCATACCACTAAATTTACCTATTTTGCTCATATTCACATTTCTTAGACTGCCTGGAAATTACACATTTAAAAGTTCTGCTAGATTTTATCAGTAAACCTTACATGCATAGCCTCGGAAATAGATTGATGTCGCTTGTTAATACATATTTTGTCCATCTTATGCTGGGTAGGAGCTACGGATTAATATTTTATCCTCTAATTTTGTATTGCATTCATTTAACACAGCACCAGAAGGGACGTTCCACAACAACTAATAAGAGGTGAAGCCTGTGTTAGCTACTTGATCAAACATGTTTCATGCAAACTGCCTAGGGACATCAAAACAATTACTTAGACCTGAAATTCCATCTGAGCTAGCATTGATATTCAGAGATACGAATCCAGGTAGGTTCAGAAACCAAATATTGTATTTTGATTTGTTTTGAAGTGGCCATCTGCCTATATCAAAAAACTACCACAATAGTTTGGCAGGCAGCTTAAAGAACCAAAATAAGGACTTTGTGTAGGTCAAGTTCAAAGGCATCCTGGTGTTGATTGGAAAGCACAAAAAGTAATGTTGACAGCATGTGGTACTTTACCCAGTTGCCATGCAAAAGTGTCTATAACTTGTAACTTGTCGAAAATCCTGGGTCTCATAATAATCCTTTAAGGAAACTTTATAACTATATATCAAACTTCAAGTATCAGTGGCCAACATATATAAAAACAGCATAAAAATCTAATAAAATATTGTAGAAAATTACATGTTGTAATAATCCTGATGTGCACATAATTTATATTCTAGCACATGTAAAATGCCCCTTTTGATTAAAAAAGAGCTTTAAAGATATCGATAGTTTTATTTGTACATTTTATAAACATTTATGTGTTGGTTAATAATGTAATTTTTAATGTTTAAAGCAAATCCAACACCACAAAGACTTACTTTAGTTGCTCCTTGCTGGAGTTCAAGTGGAATAACCTCTATCTTCACCCGTTTGCCCCCCAACTCCCTTTCAAATCCAGTCTTCACTCTGCTCCCAGATCTATGCCTGGGAACAGCTGGCCTTTGCAGTTCCACTTCTTGGAAGAGTGGCAGTTGAAAGGAGTTGAAGATGACTCTTGGGTGGCTAATTAGGGTTGGGGGCCATGTGGAGGGGTCGGCAAGAAGACAAGCTCCTTTGGTAAGGAGAGCTTGTAGAGGAGCCTGCAGTACCAAATGGACAACCAGCTGAGCTCCTTGGAGCGAGAACTGCAGGCTGGCGAGATGGGCAGCCCCAACATCAGCCTAGAAAAGCTAGATGTGGCTGCACTTCAAAGAGCTCACCAACCAGATCGTGGTCTCCAAGGACGGTAGGAGGATGTTCCCAGTGCTGAAGGTGAATATGTCTGGCCTGGAACCAAAGCCATGTATCCTTTCCTCCTGAACTTCATGGTGATGGAAGTAAGTGACCAGAGAGTGAGTGCCTGGTGGTCATTCTCAGCTAGAGGTGTCCAGCTGTGTCTACATTCACTCTAACTCTCTGAACTTGGGGGCCCACTGGATGAATGTGCCTGTGTCCTTCAGCAAAGTTAAACTCATGAACAAGCACAATGGAGGGTGTCAGATCATATTGAACTCCTTACATAAATATAAACTTCAAGTTCATGTAGTAAGAGTTGAGGGTCTACAGGAGATGATCACCAGCCATTGCATTCCCAAGACTCAACGTATATCTGTGACAGCCTATCAGAACAAGGAGATTACAGCTCTCAAAACTAAATACAATCCATTTGCAAAGGCTTGCCTTCATGCCAGGAGAAGCAGGAATCACAAAGATAAGATGGAAGAACCCAGAGACAAACAGCAGCCTGGGTATTCTCAATGGAAGTGGCTTATCCCTGGAATCAGTACCTTCTGTCTGTTGCCAGCCCCACTCTCAGTTTGGAGGTCCTCGCTCACTTTCTTCCACCCTTGGTGTGAAAGAAGCCCTGTTCTGAGGAACGACAGTTCACTCCCATTCCTCAGCCTATACACTCATTGGATAATTCTCCAACCTATTCTGACAATTCATTTACATGTTATCCATGCTCCAATCCCATGAGAATTGACCCAGCCTTAGGATGTCTGTACATACAATCATGTTACTCCTGAGTCACAATGGGACTCCATTGGTACCCCAACCTGTGGTCAGCTAGTAGGGTGTCATCACGCCAGGGTCTTAGACAGCAGGGCTGTATGACAGGAGTCCAGTTCTTCCCACTGAACACTATCTTACTCAAATAATCTCAGGTCCCCTCTTCTCAGAATCCTCACTGTATAAAAATCTTGTCATGGTCACATACATTCTTGACAATCAATATTGGCCTCATAACATCATGGACATCCCTGTCACTACCTTCCAAGTAAATCAAAGCCTTTTCTTAAAATATACGCAGACTTTTTTTGTTATGTCAACTAGTGTTGATTTGATCTACTAGGTATAAAATGACAGTCTCATGGGTTGAAAAAAAGAAAACATGAAACCTTATTAACTTCACTTTAACATATGAAAAGGAATACATGTTCTGCTACTTATCAAAAAATAACCCCACCCATCACCTGCGATATCAGTTTAGTCCTGAGTTGTGTTTATATGCCACAGATAAATTTAAATATGGAAAAAAAATTCAGTTGGCCTAATTTGCCATTATTTGGTCATAATACAAATTTGTTTGCTAAGGTCCAGAACCTTATTTTTTGTCTCATAGAGCATGTAGATGACTTTGATACAGTAGAATTAATAAACTCAACAGGTCTTATTTAGTGAAATAAAAAGCATACTTTTAATTCTATTTCTTTTTGCTTTGGAGTAGTTTTCAGGTCCCTTTTGTGACAGTTATCATACTTATAGTTAAGTTGTTAAGGACAGAATAAATTCATAGTTGAGGACAACAGATTTTAATTGAAATGGAAATTTCATTGTTCTGCCCACTAGAATGTGTTTATTTTGAGCATATGTAATTGTTTCTTATATTTTTAAACCTACAACTGTTATATTGGTCTTCTGAAAAAATAGCCAGAACAATCAACCAAATATTTTCAGCAAAAGAAAGACAATGTGCAAACATAAAATGAAACAACAACAACAAATATAATGCTAAAAGATTTAGCGGGAGAATTCAATATTAGAAATCAAATAACTCAAACATAATCCACTAAAATTTGACAAAGTTATATAGCTCAGCCCTCATCCTAGAACAAAAAGATATATTTTAGGTTGTAAAACTCTATTACATATATATATTTTTAAGCTGATAAATGATTAAAATGACTTTTCTTTATTAAGTATCTGCTCAAATTGCCGAAGGTATTACACTGGCAGATTAAAATGGATTTTTTAAATTAAAAGACTATTTTTTTAGAGCAGTTTAGATTATCAGAATAATCAACCAGAAAGTACAGAGTTCCCAACTATCCCCTATATTAGGTTTCTAGCATTCTTTGTCTGGACTATTAAAAATCCTTGACTCAGTATACTTCCCATTTTAATCTATCCACAGTAAACACTATAAAAGCGATCTTAAAAATGAAATCTTACCAACTGTCATATGTCAATCCATATTACCAACTGTCATGTTGTAAACTAGAGTTGGAATATTGAGAAATATACCAATCTATTAGTAAACAACCCTGACTCTACCAGGTAGGTAAAGACTTCATTGTGGCAATGGTTCTTGAACTTTCGCATGCAATGACAGTCACCCGGAGAGCCTGTTCAACCCTGGATTGCTGATTCAGGTTTTGAATCAGTAGGTCTGGGTAGGTCTTGAGAGTCTGCACTGCTAACAAGTTCTCAAGCGAGGCTGACACTCCTGGTCCTGGAGCCAAACTGTGAGAACTGCTGCCGTATAATTTTCATACATTGATAAGTCTGCTGTTCTCTCCTTTGTAAGTGTTCTAGTTTTCTATTGCTGCATAAAAAAATTCCTAATATTCAATGACAATAAAATTATGATTTATTTAGTTCCCAAATCTGAATTCCTCCATGTCTCTTCTAAAAGGAAGTTTTCTTCTCTACTTTCTCAGCCAGTATATTTCTACTTGCTTTATGTCTATAATATCTCTTATTATCTTGTCTATTCTTCTTCCCCTTCTGTTCTCTCTCTTTTGTAAGTTTATATCATTTTACTATTGAATATCATGCTATTAAGGTCTCTGGAGAAAGAGAAAATAAGCTCATTAAAATCATCATTTTGAGTGGAAAAATCTATATAATTTTTTAAAAGCCTTAACTATAAATGGTAGTATAAAAAAGAGAAAAATATGAGGATGGATCACTAAGAAATCTTCATATTTAGGGACTAGTTATAAGAGAAAATTAACTAGCAGGGAGCAATCAGAAAATCTAGAATTTGCACTGTGATACAAATCAAGAGAAGAGAGAAAGAAGTAACAGTAAAATAAGAAAGAGAAAAATGTGTTGAGTTGGTTAGCGTCTTCAAGTATTATTTTGGCAAGAAGTTATAATTTTAAAACAAAATTTTAAGTTAGGCCACATGCCATGTTCCCTTACAAAATGTTTTCCTCTCCTCATGGAATACAAGGAGTAGAGTCAACTGGAGAAATTCAAGGAGCTCACTCTGGGAGAAGTGGCTAAGGAATCACTGGGACCAGGGTCTCTCCTTCTTCCAGAAAGGGGAGCTTGCTCAGCTTTCCCCATGGGAAGTGTGGCTAAAGCCAAATAAATTTCCTGACAAGTGCCTACAAGAATCCCATCGGCCCCAAGATATCTCTGGATGCTGGGAAACTCGTTTGCCCACATAACTCCTGTAAGCAGCTGGCACCTCAAACACAGACTTCTTGACACCAAGCAGTCTGTTTATTCCAAAGTAACAAGCTCTCAAGTCCAACTATAAAAAGAGGGAGTAACTAGGGATGAGCCTTTCCAATGAAAATGAGACTGACCGTATCGGCCCAGCAGCACACTGGCTTTGCCATACATCTCTCTGTGTGGTAGTGGGCGAAGGAAGACCTGCACATCTTTTTTTTTTATTATTGTGACAAAATATACATAACGTAATTTGAGATTTTAACTGCTTCTGAGTGTAAAATTCAGAGGCATTAAATACACTCTCGTTGTACAATCGTCACCGTCATCCATTTACAGAACTTTTTCATCTTTCCAAACCGAAACTCGGCACCCATTAAATAAAAACTTGCCATCCCCCCTTCCCCCAGCCTCCGATAAACACCATTCTACTTTCTGTCTTTATAAATTTGACTATTCTAGGTACCTAATATAAGTGGAATCATGCAATATTTATCCTTTTGTAACCCTTTTGTAACTGGCTTATTTCACTTAGCGTAATGTCTTCAAGGTTCATCGATGTTGTAGCATGTGTCAAACTTTTCTTCTTTTTTAAGGCTGGATAATATTTCATTGTATGTATATACCACATTTTGTTTATTCATTTATCTGTTAGTGGGCTTTTGGGTTGATTCTACTTTTTCACTATTGTGAATAATGCTGCAATGAACATGGGTGAACTGATATGTGTTTGAATATCGTCTTTCAATTCTTTGAGGTATATGCTCAAAACATGAAATTGTTGGATCATATGGTAATAATATGCTTAAATATTTGAGGAATGCTTGTACCGTTTTCCACAGCAGCTGCATCATTTTACATTCCCACCAGCAATGCACAAGGGTTCCAATTTTTACACATCCTCATCAATCCTTGTTATTTTGGTTTGTTTTTGATTATAGCCATCCTAATGGGTATGAAATGGTATCTCATTGTGGTTTTGATTTGGCCTCCTTTTCTTTTGTAGTTCCCTTTTCTATGTAAGCTTTCATTTCCTCAATAAAGCCTATTTCTTAACCTATGCTATGTAATATTGAGAAATTTGTCCCAAAGCTGGTGCATGACAGGTAGCAACACAATAGAGAGCTGCTTTGTATAACAGGTAAAAATCTAGAAAGACCCACCTTCCACAGAGTGGCTGTCACAAAGGGACCTACCTATAGGCCATATCAGAATTATTTTAGGAAGAAAATAACAGATTTTGTTGATTTTTTTTTTTTGAGGAAGATTGGCCCTGCGCTAACATCGGTTGCCAATCTTCCTCTTTTTTCTTTTTTTTCCTCCCCAAAGCCCCAGTACATAGTTGTGTATCATAGTTGCAGAGTTTTAGGTCTTCTATATGCGACGCTGCCTCAGCATGGCTTGAAGAGCGGTGAGTATGTCCCCGCCCAGGATCCAAACCAGCGAACCCCAGACCACCGAAGCAGAATGCGGGAACTTAACTGCTATGTCACAGAGCCGGCCCCTGGATTTTGTTGATTTTTTAAAACCAACTTTTATATAACTAAACTGATAAATAAATTTATTAGTGATATACAAATTATATACACATACCTCTATGAGTTTGTGTGTGTGTGTATATGTATAATTTCTTTCTTGAGAGAGAGGAAAGATGTCTAGTATTTTATTTCTAAGTAGCAACTGAAACTTATCTTTGTCTTGGTCAATAAAATTTTTTATTAAATGTGTATCATTTAGCTTGACTAATTAATAGTCCATCTGATACTTGCAATAATGTTACTGTATTAATTCATCTATAACACCAAAGTTTTGAATAGTCATAACATAGAATAAATGTGTGATCATTACTTTTTAAAGGAAGCAATAGTATTCTCCTTAAGAATATTAAAGATTGGAAATATAAGCGACGTATTTGCCTGGTTCTATTATTATTCAATCATCTCTTTTGCCCTTACACTACTCCTATAGAATGCTTCAGAGTATCACTGAATATGGAAGGAAAAATCGTAGCAAGCATCTTGTTCTGATAAAGATAGTAAAGCAAGAATCATGTAGCTATTGAACCATAGCAGGCAAATAACCATCACTTTGAGTGGACAAAATCATGCGGGCATTAGACAGCTTGAGTTAATCACCTTGGTATTCAGAAACATCCAAGTGACATTTCTTTTTGTCTTCAAAACATGTTTCTCATGGTATAGATAGTCTCACACCTCTGTGGAAAGCTAAACTATGTTTTCAAGTGCATGTAAAGAATATGAGCATTCTTTTGACTGTGTGAATGTGCAGTTACTTCTAGTAACGGAAAGTTATTTGCTAAAAATTTCTCTACTTTAAAACAAATATTTTTCAGCTATTGGCTACCAATAAGTCAGATTGTTTATGTCAATGTGGTTTACATTTAGTGTCCACATGAGTCTTCTTTTTTTAAATTTTGAAATAGATTTTGCAATGCTCATATCGTCTTTTTCTGTAGTGCTTGAAATGAACATTCATGCTTTTTTATACAGACTCCATTTATGTTTAGGATAGTCAAAATACATGTGAAAAATAAACGTGAACATTTTTATCTTGTTCACGTTTTGTTCCAACAGTGGTCTAAAACAATGTTTTAAAATGCTCTATAGCAATTTCCTTCAAAGTTTCTGATTATTAGCACAATATGAGCCTAATCATATATATCAATTGAAGGTTGATAAAGATTTGTCCTGCCTTGAAATTAGGTAATATTCCTTTTGACAACAATCTTATGTATCACCATTTACATATGATTCACTAGGGAAACTATAGTAAGTGATTAAGAATCATTTCATTTTTTAGTCAAAAACTATAAGTTTTATGATGCTAGGAAAACTTGTTTTGCCAAAAATAAAATAAACTAGTTTTTAACTGAAGGTAGATTTTTTAGGCTTGAAGTTGATTACCCAAAGGAATAAGTGCTTTGTTTTCAGAGGAGAAATTAGATCACATTTTAGTTAGTCAATATTTTTAAAGGTTAAATAATATTTCAATGAGGTCAGCTTCCTCTCTGAATTTTTCTAACATCCTCAACATTTCTCCAGTGAAGAAAAATAAAATTTAGAATCTTGTTTGTAGAACACTGAGAAGGCGCATTACACCGAGGGACTGAGGTATTCTTTAGGTGACAACCGTAGTTCATTTCTGTTGACACATCAGCATGAATTTGAGAAATACATTCAAAAGTTGTTATTGTGAATATGTTAGAGAGAGAGAAGTAAAATTTCCGAACAGTTGTGTTTGAAATGCATAAGCGAATAATAGAAAAATATATTGGGACAGAGAAAAAAAGAACATGTTGAATAAAAAATCCAGTTGGATTCCAAAATGAGAACCTTGATAGGAAATGATATTCATTTATTTATTAGTGCAAGTATTTTGGTGTATATATTATATATTAGTGCAACTTTTTTGCTAGAAAGGTGATAAAGACAGTTTGGATAAAGACAGAAACTTACTGTTTGTAAGGCATTACAGTCATCATGGATTTTCACCCACTGACGACTCAGAAGTATACACTATTACAAATGTATACAAAAACTCAGACAGTGTTTCTTATTTAGGGTTGCTTAGTTAGGAAAATATTTTTGCGACACAATATTTGAAGTATTTCGAACAAATTTTACTTGTTCTTTTGTGACTGACATTTGTGGACATCTTTATTTAACCATTCTAAGGCTGATGTTTCAGTAGAAATTCAGCATTAAATGTTCCAATCAAACTTTTTTATACTGATTAAATATGTCAAAGATATTAAGTATGTTAATACACACAAACACACACTCATGGAATTGTAAGTTGTGAACATTTATATAAAATTGTTAATAATGCATTTATTTAACTTAAGGAATTTTATGTTCATTTTGATCTTGTTTTATTGCATTAGCCCTATCCTTTGAACATCAATGTTCTAATCATTCTTATGGAAATTAAATGCCACAGCAAATTTTAGTTTTCTATTCAACACTGTCAAAATCTAGTCTTTTGTTAAATTACTGTTCATCTAGAAATATTTATTTTGGAAACATTGAGCAAACTTCTGCATAGAATGAAAAACTTTAAAGTTTAAGATGGATTACCCAAAGGAACACATGCTTTTCTTTTCAAAGGAGAGTGATTTTAAAAGCTTATAATGACTTAACAAAGGTTTTCTGAAGATCAAATGCTTCTTAAATGCCCCTTCTTTTGAGAGGTAATTTCTAAATTAATTGGAAACATGCAAAGTGGTTCTAAATTAACGATTAAAAAAGTCAACTTCAAATTATTTTAACTGGCTCTTTAAGTTTTATATTAATAAATCTTAGCTCATGATATACCTTAAAAATTTCTGACGAATTACCTAGATTAAGTTCATCCGAAGAAGAGATAACACATCTTTATACTCATTTGTTATAACTGGAACAATGAGTGTATTAGACTAAAAATGATAGTTTGACAGTATTAAGGTGCAAATCAGTGTGAAAGTAACGTTTTGCCAAAGACGAGCAAATGTATTTTTATGCTAGTCTTGATTTAGGGCTTTTGCACGGGATATTTCTTTTGTCTGGAAATGGCTTCCCCCACATAATTGTCTGGCTTAATTCTTTTTTTTTTTTTTTTAATTTTTTGTTTATTGCAGTAACAGTGGTTTATAACATTGTATAAATTTCAGGTGTATATCATTATACGTCTATTTCTGCATAGATTACATCACGTTCACCATCCAAATACTAATTACAACCCATCACCACACGCCGAAGTATCCCTTTCGCCCTCCTCCCTCCCCCCTTCCCCTCTGGTAACCACCAATCCAATCTCTGTCTCTGTGTGTTTGTTTATTGTTGTTATTATCTACTACTTAATGAAGGAAATCATACGGTATTTGACCTTCTCCCTCTGACTTATTTCACTTTGCATAATACCCTCAATGTCCATCCATGTTGTCACAAATGGCTGGATTCTTCAATTTCACTTCTCATGGACGCCATACCTGAGAGTATGGCCATACCTGAGAGACCACTCTACATCAGCTGCCCCAGTGCACTCTGAAAACTCCTTGGTCTGTTAGATTTTTTCATAACTTATCAGTTTTTAAACTATGTTATTTACTCTTTTATTTTCAGTATTGTTTATTGATTGCCTCCGCTGCCTCTGCCAGAATTTGAGTTCCTCAAATGCAGAAATATTTGTTTGTCTTGTTAATGGATCCATTCTCAGAACCATTTTTTGAACATAGTTGGAGCTGAGTGCCAGTGTGTCAAATAAAAGAATCAGTGACCCAGGATAAATTTCCGAACCTTTTGCTGTCATAATTGCATAAAAATATATAACATCTCTGCAACAGCAATAACTAATCATATAGGAAGAACAAGGTGAAATGCAAAGGTAATAATGAGAGTCAAAAATGGGTTTGGGTGAGATTTAAAAAACACTGCTGTGGCCTGCCCAGTGGTGTAGCAGTTGAGTTCGAGCTCTCTGCTTCAGGGGCCCAGGGTTCATAGGTTTGGATCCTGGGCACGGACCTACGCACTGCTTATCAAGCCATGCTGTGGAGGCATCCCATATAAAGTAGAGGAAGGTGGGCATGGATGTTAGCCCAGGGCCAATCTTCTTCAGCAAAAAAAGAGGAGGATTGGTAACAGATGTTAGCTAAGGGCTAATCTTACTCAAAAAAAAAAAAAAAAAAAACACTGCTAAGGGAGTAAAAATACAACCTAAAAATTACAGCCACAATAGAGGCCATCAGACAAAAAGAAACATTAATATAATTATAAGTGTTGTACCAATAAAACTCTTCTGATTAAATTCCTGAATCAAAAGACAAAATATAAAGTCTGAGTTTAAAAGACAAAAGATCAACAAATATGGAGATAGTTAAAATCAAATTACCCAAATATTTGACCAAAAAATGTGGAATATGAATAGTTATACACAAAGAAGAATATTTAAAAAGTGGAAAAGAATAAAAGAAATTTCAATTGATATTGACAAATATTACAGCCTAAAATAGGGCTATAATTAGTCTGAAACCATTAAATAGCAGAAAAAAATTATTAGAAGTACAAAGAGAAGTTAATGAAAATATAATGATAGTGTGAACAAGAAAATAAAACTTCAACCTAACAAGAAAGAAATAGAAAAAGGTAAAAAGAGGTAGTTAAAATTATTAAGCTATAGACTAATCTTTCTACGTATCTACTACCTATCTTTCTGTGTCTTATTTTTCTAACATACTGTGTATATTTTAAAGTAAATCACAACACATTTTGAAAATGTATAAATAATAAAGATTTAAATCCCATTTTCTTAATGCAATGTCACAAAGCTAGTAATTAATAACAAAATTTGACAAAATAAATAAAAATATTATAAAGTTAAAACATACATGTTTCTGAATATTTGTTTAAATAAGAAAATAAAAGCTGAGTTTTTCGATTTCTTATAAGTATCAAACACAATCGTGTACCTCAAAACTTAAGCATAAGTCCGGGTCAGAAAACTGTTTGCAGTATCTACAAAAGCTGAACACACACATTTCCAAATTTCATCAATTCCACTATGTACGTACATGAACCCAACAACAATGTATTCAAAAGTTCACTGAAAGGCATCACTAGAATATCCATAACAGCATTATTTGTAAGCCCAAACGAAACTATCAAAATGTCCAGTCACAGGAACAACCACCAAAAATTAAGAAATATCCACACCATGAGAATCAATGATCTACAATGTATATAATGTATAATTTCATTAATATTAAGTACAAAAAAAAAAAAGAGAGACAGCACTAATCTTTGGTTTTAGAAGTCAGGAGAGTGGTTAACTGGAGTTGTGATTGGGATGAGAATGTTCTAGGTTGATGGCATTCTTTTTTTGCTCTGAGTGTGACTGAAAGGTTTCTTCTGATTATGATATCAATCCACCTGGTGGAATTTTTTGATGTGGGCACTATTCTCTACAGACACTATACTCAAGAAAAACTTAAAAGTACATAGAAATTAAGAATGCTATTCACGTGTATTGCTTTTTGTAAATAATGCATTAAAAATAAGTGGGAAAAACTTTTAATCATTACATCCTTTGTGACACAAAAGAAAACAAGAGAAAAAATAACTTTCAAAGACTTTCGTGATCACTCAAGAAAACAAAAAAATTATAGAGACAAGGAAGCATCAAGAAATCAGTATGAAAAAATAAATAAGTGATAAGTTAAATAAGAATGATTTAAACATTAGGAAAATAGTGTTATTTATACTGCTTCTGTGGGCTTCATGGCAATGGATTCTTCTGTGAAGTATATGAAGACCACATCAAAGACAAATTCAATCTCACTGGACTCATTGAGAAGCTCTAGACATGGTCTTGGACCTGGAGCCTGATGAAGAGCTGGAAGACAACCCCAACCAGAGTGACCTGATTGACCAGGCAGCAGAGATGCTCTATGGATTGATCCACACCTGCTATATCCTCACCAACCATAGCATTGCCCAGATGTTGGGAAAGTATGAGCGGGGAGACTTTGGCTACCGTCCCCATGTGTACCATGAGAACCAGCCAATTCTTTCTATCGGCCTTTCAGACATCCCAAGTGAGGCCATGGTGAAGCTCTACTGCCCCAAGGGCATGGATGTGTTCAGACCTGAGGCATCAACACACAGACCATGCCTACTTTGGCACCAGTTTCCCTCACATGCTCTTCCTGGCTGAGCCAAAGCATCCCACCAACCAGTTTGTGTCCAGGCTCTACAGTTTCAAGATCCCCCTGACGGCCTACCAGAAGCTTCAAGAGCCCAGTCAAGACGATTGGCTGATTCCTCACCCCACTTGTCCCTCAGCCTTTGACACCTCCATTTCTTTGCTGCCACATTTTCAGGAACCATATATGGTTTTTAGTTTAAATTAAAGGAGTCATTATTGCGGGGGGAATATGAAATAAAGTAGAAAAGGCAGGAAAAAAAACATTTATTCAAAATTTATATAAAATCTTATCAGATCTCCTCAAGAAATATATGTAAAAGGAAGGGCTTCATGTCTCCTGATATAGAAATTGCAAAATGATAAGGTATTGTTGATAATGCCATGCTAATAGATTTAATTATTAAATAAAAGTTATTTTTATTAAAATATATTAGCAAAATTGGTTAATGAATGAGAATAGGAACATTACAATAATAATGAAATTTTTTTTTCCAATCTACAAAAATTACCACATTGAACAGCTAAGGAAATCATAAGGCTTTAGACAGAAATTTATTACCTAAAAATCAACTAATTCTTATGGTATTTAAACAGTTCTGGGATATAGATTGAAAGGGACATTGCATGCGTTAAACCACATTGAATGGAATTTTTTTAAAATGCAAATCTCCAATCTCACTTGTAAATAACAATTAAATCTTAAGAAAAAATACTTTTATACTTGATAAAATTTAATTCAATGTTTAATAAAATTCCAAGGAAAGCATAAATAGCAATAGACATATCCAAACATGACTAAGAATATGTATCTCAATCCATATATATTCCAAAATATTCTGAAATTAATTTAACAGATTTAATATTGTAAATGAGAACAGAAGATAAAATTGAGGTGTTTGACCTATCAGCTTCTATCATGTACTATAAAACTATATATTTTTGTCTTGGAATAGAGAGTAAAGTTAAAAGATAATGAATAATCTAATTAAATAAGAGTGTAGGCAAAATTTATAAATATCAGTGAGGAGAGATTGGATAATACCTTGAATTGAGAATTGGCTAGTTATATCAAATTGGGGTGATAAGACAGAAATCTCTTGGGTGGAGAACCAAAATACCAGTCCCATCCCAGAGGAAGCAAGCAAGGAGCTTTGCTTCTATTTGGAGAATGTCCTTAGCCATTAAAATCTGGCTTGGCCAATTTGATGACCAATGAATTCACCACGTCTATGTGAGTAACAACACATATAGACACTGTAATATCCATATTCTTCACAGTATGCTAAGAGATATTGTTTGCCAAGCACCTTGTTGCTCTAGTTTTTCTCATACTATAAGTGTTAGTTTTTGTTAACTAGATTTTTCTACACCTATCTATACTTGAGGTACTTGGATTTATCCTGTGGATACTATGTTGGAAGTCATAGTTAGATCCTATTAAGGATCCAGGAATAAATTATCACTTTTCTGTTCTCAGAAGGACAAATAGTGCCACTGTTGAAAGAAAGATTGTTTTTAGTAGAACTATTCAATTTTTTCTGAAAAGATGCAATTAAAATGTAGACCATGAACATGTATCATCTGCTTTTTTTTTTTTTTTTGTGAGGAAGATCAGCCCTGAGCTAACATCCATGCCAGTCCTCCTCTTTCTTTTTGCTGAGGAAGGCTGGCCCTGGGCTAACATCCGTGCCCATCTTCCTCCACTTTATATGGGACGCCACCACAGCAAGGCCTGACAAGTGGTGAGTCGGTGCGCGCCCGGGATCTGAACCCGGGCCGCCAGCAGCGGAGCGCGTGCCCTTAACCGCTAAGCCATGGGGCTGGCCCCCGTGTATCGTATGTGTTATACTGCTTTGTGTAAGGAAACGAAAACACAAGTAAATAAAAGTAAAACTTTCTTCAGAATTTCACAATTCATTAAAGAACACTATAAAATGTCTTTATAAAAGAAGATAATAGGTCTGTTGTTGGTTTCAAAACAGTTCTAGGAGGGTAAGTGCCTTGACCTGTCACCAAATGTGGCATCCATCTTATCTATTAACAGTCTTGGGAAGACCATTTTCAGAATGCAAAAGTTTAAAGCTGAAATTCACTTCTTGGGGTTAGAGCTTTTAATGGACTGACTGTCACTGATAAGGAAATGATGGAGAGCGCAATGTTTCTGCAATCTCATTAGTTGGATGTATTGTGTGAAGCTGAATTTCCCAATCTCCAGAATACTAACATATACTGCTAGCTGAGAAAGAAAGAGAAAAGCAATTCAAAGTTCTATATTTAACTTTTCTTCTTTTGAATACTACATTAAAATAACAATTTCCATGGCATTGTATTTTCCTTATTTCTTTAGTGGGCAATAAAGATAAATCTCATATTATTTTAGCATAATATCATCCTTCAAAATGAAATCTATTTTGGACATCTCAAGTGGTCAGAAATCTTCCCTTAGTTCAAATAAAGCTGGCAACTATACTATTTTCTTCATTAGAAAGAGACAAGATAATGTATTCCATCATCAGTGTCACAGGGGCACTCTTCACAAGTGTTTGCTTAAAACTTTTAAATGCTGTGCAAATGTGACATTTAAGACATATTTATTTAGAGGAAACCAAAATAAACTTGTTGAGCTTTCTTCATAATGCCCATAAAATATGATTTTCTATTGATCATTTACATTAACTATCAATGTGTAAAACCAGATCTCGAAATGCGGAAATACCTGGATGTGAATGCAAACTCTCAATCATGTAGAATTGGTTGACAGGTACCCAGCTGTTTGCCATTCTACAGTTGAACTGAGAAATTTGTTTCTCTATAAAAATAATCGTTTTCTCTTGTTGATGTATTCTTTTCTTTCCAATTTAAGGGAAAAAGTTTATGAATTAAGACATTTGAAGTTTTTTTCTCATATCTATATTTTTAACTGAAATGCTTTCAGATAGAAAGGTATAATGAAGGCAAAACAAATGAGGAAAACTTGTTTTAGTCCCAGCTCTGCCATTTCTTTTTTTTTTTTTTTCATCCCAGGAAAATCAGTCACTCTCTCTGAGCTCCCGTGTATCCGTTTGTGTCTAATAACTGGATAATTGTCAAAGCCACTTATAATTTTATGGTAATTTTAAAAAGATCAGAGAGTGTAATCTCAAACATGCGTTAGATATGTGCAGCAGTGAATAAAAATACTATTTTTTCCCCAAGAAGTTGATTGCTATAAATGTGTGACATTTCAACTGGGGAGAAAATGTGCCTTCTGACACCTACAGCAGTATTTCCACGTAAACCAGAAAAAAATAGAATGACTTCAAAGGACATAATAATAACTAAGAGGTATGGAACACTTTCTATTTTCCAGTTGTTATGCTCACTGCTTTCAAGATTTCCTTACAAAGTTTTCCTAACAAACCTGTGAGGTAGATTCCATAATGACCATTATTTTCTACATGAGGAACCTGGGACTCAGGGAGTCTGGGTAAGACACACGAAGTGGAATAACTAGTAAACACCAGAACTGGATTCAGAATCCGAGAGTCTGGTGACAGAGCTGATGTAATTTAGCCCTGCCTATAGCTACAATTTTGAAAAAGTAAGATAATTCCTTTAGAGGTTTTGAAGAGATGTGGAAAGAGACCATATATTTTAGGCAAAAAATGTGTTGAAAGCAATCACTGTTTGTTTCAGAAAACACCTGTTCTACAGTGACTTTTTAAAATAATCTTTTAAATATCCTTCCTCCTTACCAAATGAGAAACCATTATTTGATTATTGGGAAATACATAAAAAATCTTATTTAATTATATGATTAAAGTTTGCTTAGTCTTCAACCAATTGACAACCTTTTGACAGAAAATAAATTTTTCTCTTGATGCTTCCCAAGTCAAAACTGGTATGAGAAACAGTTGTCACTTAAATATTTTTAAAAAGCCTTTAAGGGCTTTGATTACAATAGCTGGGGATGGCACAGGTCCCAGGTCAAGTAATGCTTTTCCTGTTGGCTTAATAAGGAGGAGCTTCCCAACTTATTTTTTTTGGCTCACAAGGACTTTTTGTTAACATCAACATCCCATAATTGAGAGCGTTCACGTTAAAATATGAATTTCACTCTTTTCCACAAAGATCAGAATATCTGCCAAACCTGGTTCTGAATTCCAACGTGGCGATGATCCATAGTTGCAGGGTAGCAGCTGCCATCTTTAGGCAGGACGTGCATTTTACCATGCTTCCAAGCTACCGGGGCCTGCTTCATTCATTTACATTTCCAGTCTGGCATAAAAAAAGAATCTGAGTAGTTTGCAATCTCCTCTTTAATGCCACCATTTAATGCTTTTTTTTCTTCCCAATACTAATTAGGGTCTTGTGAAATGCCCCGAGTCTAAAGTAGTGAATAATTTTTGTTGCCAGTGGAAAGAAGGATGGTTAAATTTGATTAATTTCCTCTGGATGCTTTGAAGTAAAGCATCAAAGATTCACTGTTTACCTCTTGAAATGCTCAGATTTGATGCTAGAATAAAGAAAATGTGATTCAACTTTCATTCAAAGGGCAATTGCCGAGTACTAGAACTTTGTGCTTAAACAAAGACATATCACAATTCATTTTATTCTTTTCTCAAAAGATATGTATTTAGCATTAATATTATTTACCCCCTGGCATATATCAGTAAAAATAGTTTCCCTTTAATATGATTTTTAAATGTAGATTTCTAATTAAAATACATTTGCACTATAAAAGAAGCTTTCATCCAAGGAAAAGAAAATTTGAAACTATTTTAACATACTCAAATTTGTACTTTCAGAAAAACTTCCTGAATTATTGCATTACAATTAGTTGCTATAAAATAACCTAGTCCATGCATTTCTGAAAAGAACCTTGTATGTTAGCCATATAATTATGTGTGTATTATCTGAGCTAATTGAAAACAATACAAATAATAAATTATATTAAATTTATGAAATTACAATATGTATCATTTAGAACATCACTTAGATTTTTCAGAAAATAATTAATATTTTGATTCTTTACATAGCTAAAAAATAAAAATGAGATATAGTTGTGCTTTCTTTACAATACTTAGTATCTCTCTTTGTATCTCTTTCTTTTTGTCTCTCTTGCTCTCACAAGCATACAACACACACATACACACACACACACACACACAGACCTGCAGTATGTTTTCTCCTCAAAGTCTGAAAGATAATACTTAAATGATGTTTTGGAACAAAAAAAATTAGTGCTGTGACATATTTTCCTAATAATAGTCTGTGGTGTACTCACATATGCTGCTGGTTAAAATGGAAACTTTTTTTTTGTGAGGAAGATTGGTCCTGAGCTAACATCTGTTGCCAATCTTCCTCTTTTTGTTTGAGGAAGACTGGCCCTGAGCCAACATCTGTGCCAATCTTCCTCTATTTTGCATATGGGACGCCGCCACAGCGTGGCTTGACGAGCCGTGTGTAGGTCCATGTCCAGGATCTGAACCTGCAAACCCCGGGCCACCAAAGCAGAGCATGCGAACTTAATCACTTTGCCACTGGGCTGGCCCCAGAAACTATTTTTAAATGATACACAAGACAACCATTTTCCAAGAGCTTTAATAATGCATGCCCTTTGACTTAGTTCACTTTATAGACACTACACTCAAAAATTTTAACGACAATTCACCTTTATGCATAGGGCTGTTTATCACAGTTGCACAAAATGAAAACCTGAAAACAAAATTTCAAAACTAGGGAATAATAATTTTTTCTTATATCACAAAGTGTATTATTCTAATATTATTAAAATAATATTTGATGAATGAAAAAAATAGGCCATCAAATATATTTCATTTAATATTAATCAACTAAAAATTGCCAGAAGTTTACCTAATTTTGTGTGTGTGTATGTCAATATCTAAATATTTTCTTCCATTCTGTGGCTTGTCTGTTAATGCCCTTAGTAGTATATTTTGAATGACAAATTTCTTAATTTGTATGTAGTCTAATTTATCAATATTTTTATTTTTCCCTTATGCTTTAAATGTCCTATTTAATAAAATATTTCCCAATGTAAGATCAGGAAATTATTCTCCAGGATTATCTTCAAGAGGCTTCATTATTTTACCTTTTACACTTAGATATGCAGCTCCCCCAGAACAGACTTTTGTATATGGTATGAGACCGGGATAGAGTTTTGCATTTTCTGTATGGATATTCATTTTCAATATCCTTCTTCCTCTGTCCTCTGCAGTGTTACATTTAAAAATGTCTTTACTGATTTTCTCAGCAGTATGAAGTTTGTTTTCTATTTCATTAATTTTGGCTCTTATCTTTGTTTTTACCTTTCATTTACTTTCTTTTTTTTTTTTTTTTTTTGGTGAGGAAGATCAGCCCTGAGCTAACATTCATGCTAATCCTCTTCTTTTTGCTGAGGAAGACTGGCTCTGAGCTAATATTTATTGCCAATCCTCCTCCTTTTTCTTTTATTTTTCCCCAAAGCCCCAGTAGATAGTTGTATGTCATAGTTGCACATCCTTCTAGTCGCTGTATGTAGGACACGGCCTCAGCATGGCCAGAGAGGCGGTGTGTCGATGTGCGCCCGGGATCCGAACCCGGGCCGCCAGCAGCAGAGCGCGCGCACTTAACGGCTAAGCCATGGGCCGAACCCTCATTTACTTTCTTTGACTTTAATTTGCCGAAATTTTCATGACTTTTTGAGACTAATATTTTTGCCATAGGTTATTCAACCTCTCTCTGTGTTTAAGATCCTGAGTTTCTCTCCATTGTCTTCGTGATCTTTTGTACTAATCCTGAATGATTACTTTTTGTAAACATTCCTCCTTTGCTAGCTGACAAGATGTTAAGGTTTGCCAGTAAAGGGCACAAGAGAGTCAATGCAGCAGGAAGGGGCTTCTTGACTCCCTTCTGCCTTCTTTCCTTCTTGCAACTGAGGTGCTCAGGACATGTTCAGGATGCTGAAGCTGGAGTGAGCCTCAGTGCATCCTGCAGGCAGTTTCCCAGCAAGTTCTGCGGGACTTTACTTGAGCAGCATCTCCTCCTCCAGCCAGTTTCCCTGGAAGTTCAACATCTGCCCCGCCCTGGCCAAATGTAGCACCCCATGAATTTCCTCTGCATGCAAGGAGGCAGTTTGCTGCTTGCCAGCATCCTCCTGTGAAACCTGAGTGAGCTTCACTATCTGGTGGGCTACAGCCACACCCTCTCCTGGTAGGTCTGACCCTCAGCTTAGGGGGTGTTGTGGGGATGAGGGTGAGGGAGGAACTTTGGTACTGAATAGCAGCGCTAGGGGTAGTGGCCGCTTTCTATATTTGGTATTACTGCGTCTTTGCTCCATTCACCTGTTACTAGGTATTAATTCTTTTGAAAACTGCCCCCATTCCAATTATAGCATGGTTTATCTCCTGACTGGACCCTGACAGAAAAATCAGCGTTATTTAAATAAGAAGACAGATTGACAGACTCTACCTAACGAACATAAGTGCAATATTTAGGTCAAATGTGAGATACACAGCAACTTCAAAATACCGTTTAAATAAAATCTTCCTCATTAGAGAAGAAAAGGAGAGGAAAAAAATGTAGCTATGGATCTAATGACTAATCTTCTGAAGAGGAAGGAAAAAAATTCTCTTACTAAACTAATTATACAAATCATTGCCACCATAAGCATAAAAGGCAATTTTTAAAACTATATCCCATACTTGATAGATTGGTCCTACATGAAAAAAAAGAATCAGAACTTCGTAAGAATGGAACTAATAGAGCAGAAATAAATCAATATAGGGTTAGAATAAAATGGTTGAAACAACAGTTCCAGGGGTCATGGATCACCAACGGGCTTGATGCTCTGGCGATGAGGCCACACATGCATTTTCTTGACAAGCAACAGCTTTCAAGATGTTCATGAGACATCCCTTCCTATGGCTCCCACCAGGCAGTGCTCTGCTCCTCCCTATCCCCCATCCTTAAGTCTACCAAACAACCAATCCCACTGCCCTGTACGAGACCAAAATTGCTTCTCCACACATGACATTTTAATATACAAATTAATCATAATCTGGAAGCCATTTTATGAAACCTATCAAAAGATGGAATTTATGGTTGAAAATATGTCTGTGAGTTTAGTAGATCTCAAAGTAACCAAAAAGTAAGAGGAGGACAAGTGAGTTCTCAAAGAAACAATTTACTGGTAATTCAAATCTTCTCAATTCATGTGTCTGTCCTTCAAGTCCATAAAATAAACAAACTGAATTCTCCTGTTTCACTTGTGAAATCTCTTCCTCAGAATGTTGACATAATGAATTAATTAATTTAATTCTTCCTCAAGGCCATTTGAAGATTTTCATTGTAAATTTCTTTAAGCAGAACTCAAACGTAAAAATTCCGTGGGTCTCTATGAATTGAGGACGTTTTTTGAGTTAAAATACTCCCAGAACTATCCTAGTACAACGTATTGCACATTATTTGTTCGTATACACTTTCCATACAACATCCCAAAAGAAATTTGAAATTGTGGCTTCTGTATTTCCCTTGTGTTATTTCATCCTTCCACAGAGTTTCACTGTTTTTTCTCCTGAGTGAAGAATTCTGAATGTTATGTAAATTGTATACAAAAATTATTTAAAAAGTAATTTAGAAAGAATCTATTCATGCATCTCCCACTCTCAATTATACAAAGAAAAAATTTTCTCTCTTCATTTGATTCTAAGAAATAGAATAATAATTTAAAAATTTTTCTTTCAAATCCACTCCCTGTGCAAATTCAAGCCCGTATATATTTACAACATGAAACAAGATATGAACTAACTTCACATTTCAAAACAGATGTTCTTTTCAGCATGCCTTTTTCACTGTAACAATTTAGAGTCAGTACCCATGATCACTAAAAATATATGTATAACTCAACATTCTTATTGAAAAAAAGTGTCCATACAAAAACATGCCACTCAACTAGATGACAGTTTTATAAGTCACTTCTTTCTCTTTTTGACAGCCTATTTATCCTACTATATAAAATCCTCGAAGGAAGGCTTGCGGTAAATGATAGTGTATTTCACAGGTCATGTAATTTGCAATTTGTCATTCTTCATTTCCCAGGAAATGGTACGTGATGTCAACAACACATAAGGAATATATTAACATTTTTGCTGTATTTCAGTATAAATAGATTCTTTAAAATTTTGATGTCAATCAAGGCAAACTATAAAATGTTGTGGTCAATTATGCATTGTATAAAAGGAAGATATATATTAAGCTGTATATGATGCTATTACTCTGCAATGTCTCTAATTGATGTGCCTTGTTTGTTTGGTGGAGGTGTTCTATAAACTTCTAGAAAAGAATATACTTGTCATCATTCATTTATTCATTCATTCATTTAAATATTCACCAACTCTGTCAACATGCTTTTACCCAATGTCTAATGAATTCAAGAAAAAAATCATTTAAGTAACAAATGATGAAAACTATGGAATAGTTTCTGCTCCTGTGAATCTTATGGAAAAACAGGAGAAACAAACAAGTAACCATGTATTTTTAAATGTGAGCTTTTGTTGTTTGCGTATATGTGTGCTGTCTGGACAGCTTACTTGCCAAACACTCTTCTATTACCATGTATGTAGTACTGACAGGGGACAGTTCTCATGCCCATTATATATTTTTCACTTTAATAGTTTTTACAGAAGTGGAGAGGGCCGCTGCTTCACTGGGGGGGCAATGGTCAGACATGTAACTCAAGCTTAACGAATAGCATATTCACGCTTTCAATGTGACCTTTCAAAGTGGACATTTGGCTTAAGAGTTGGGACAGTTTGGGGTTGTTGGGTCATCACAGTGGTGGCAGCAGTAATTGCTTTGTTAGCTCTGGCAAGGGCAGCTGTGATGGTGGTGCTGGCAGAGGTACTGTTGGTGACATCTTGAATAGATTAAAGCTGTTGTGTATCCTTACCTGTGATTTCTGCTCTCCAGCATCCATTGACATGTGCCTTGGTATAGTTCTAGGATTGCTGTCTCCCCTTGATTCTATGAGGCTTTCATTTACATCTCCTTCCAACGCACCTTGCTCCCCCATCCCCCTCAAAAGATAACATAGCTAGGGTCAGAGAGATCAGCAATAATGATCTTCATAACTTAAAATAAAGCTTATTGGACAGTAGCTTATGTCTCAAAAGAGTGAAATTATGATTAAAAGAATAGAATTCCCTTCCATGTGGACATAGCATAACAGTTCTGATGTGCTTTGATTTCATGATTTCCTGTGTTATTTTTCCCTCATTCTTTAAAACATGTAGCTACTCAGAACAGGGCTTGGTGAGTGGTAGACATGTGGTCACTATGAACTATTTTGTTATGTATTAGAGGTAGAGCACAGAGGTTAAGAGCCCTGATGATGGACCAACACTGACCTAATTCATAAACTAACTCTTCCATAGACACAGCTGTGTGACCCTGAGCAAGCTGCTTAACATCTCTGCCTGAGTTTCTCCACAGGTGAAATGAGGCTAAAAAATAGTATCATTCAAGACTAAAATAGGCCATTCATGTAATATTTGCAGAATAGCATGGGCATATAATAAGCTTTCATTGAATAGTATCTATTTCTAGCATTATCTAATTTTCTCTCCATTTTTTCCAATAAATGAATTGAAATTTAATAATGACAAAGAATTTATAGCTTTTCATGTTTTCTTTGAGTAAAGCTTTAAGCATATTTTATATGCTTTGTTATGTTGAGCTCTGCAAGTTCTTAATTTCTAAATAGTCATGGTAAATTTGATTTCCTTTCAGAGTAATGAGAGCTATTTAAATGATTTCTATATTATAATTTTCTACTGGTTATTGTGGTATTAAACTTATTAATTTTTCAAGTTATAGCACTGAAGCCAGAAACTGTGGTCTTTTTCTACTTTTAATAATTGATTAATGTTTATTTATTGCTTTGAGAATATAAATTTTGAATGTTTCCCAGACACCTGGGAACTCTTTAAATGTCTACTTTGTCTAATTTTAAATTGCTGCATAAACTTATTAACTCAGACTTGTTAATTATGTTCTTCAAAATCTATATCATTTCCGATTTTTCTATGGACTTGTTTGATATTTTGAGAGATGAGTTAAAGATTTTCACTTACATTGTAAGACTTGTATTAATCATGTTCTCTTGATTCTGAAAGTGTTTGCTGTTCAAACTAGGATATATTCTCTGTGGATAGTGCATTTATCATTACAAAATAATGCTCTTTGTACTCAATGTAATTTCTCCATACATTTTCCCAATTTAATATTGATGTTACAATACTGTCCTTCCATTTTTTTTTTTATTATTATTGTTGCTATTTATTTGTTTGCTTTTGTCAAGTCAAGAAGGGTCTCTTTACCTTCTGCTGAGCATATCTTCAGCAGATCTAGGCTATATTAGGAAAGAATGAAACCTGAGGTTATGGGCTTATTCTGAGTTTCAGAGAACAGTCGTGTTCTCTCCAAGTATTCCTGAAATGAATGGTTCATTTAAGCCACACGGCCAGCAGCCATACCCGGTCAGTCTCTCCTTGACCCAGACATGACAATTTTTCACACTGATGTCACCTACACGTTTGACATTATCTACGGTTATGTGTACTCAGGACTGGCTATAGAATTTACAAGGCAGAGTGAAAAATGAAAATGCAGGACCCCTTGTTCAAAAATTTTTCATGATTTCAAGACGGCAACCAAGAGCATTAAACCAAATGTGTAAACCTTCCAAGTCTGGGCACTTGGGGGGGCTGCACTGAGTGCATAACCATGAAGCTGGATCTGTTCACACCTTCTGGTTTTCAGTGGTAGTGTTTCCATCTCCTAATTGAATCACTTCAGGAAGAACATGGAGGAAAAAAAAATGGACATTTATTTTTTTCTAGTCATTGATTTTCAATTTTAGCATATGATGGAATAAAATCCATGGAGCCAAAGACGCAGTTGAAGTACAACAGTCAGAAAAAGCCACTAGGGTATTATGTACTTTTGATTTTGTAGGGTACATAAGATTCCTTTTTGTAACACATCTCCAGATTAACGAATTTATACAAGTTAACAATTACATAAATTGTGTTAAGGAGTTAAAGAAGACACTATTTAAGAACGCATAAAATTTGCCTTTCTTTTCTTATCTGTAATATCCTATTTTTACCCTCTATTTTATCATATAAGTGTTTCTCTTAGTTATACACTTATTGTTTTTTTTTAATTCTAGTAATGTTATGATATTCCTTAATGTTATTGATTTGAGTTTTACTCCAAAAAATCTGTGGTATTGATGATGATTGATGATTAGAGGATAAAATGTACATTATGCATAAATTATTTGTATCAAGATTATCTACATGTAAGAATCAATGGACTCTAAATCTCAGTTGTAAAGTTCGTAAATTAATCATGTTTCTATTTACTCATTCTGTTATTTTTGTTGATACAGTTTTGTTTTAAATAACCCATTGATAAATGAGTCTTTTGCAATTTCGAGGCCAGAAACAATTTATTGCCACTTCTTCTCAATTTAAGCATATTACTTAGTTTTAAAATCCAAGTGCATCATAATTCAAAGTTAATTGCAGAGACTTTTTGTTAAATTATTTCAACTTATCCTGCTCTTTGTATTTATAAGCTCTTTAACCTTGCGTGTATTCAAGATATCAAACTAGCCTTAAAAGCTTATTACAAATGATAGCTTTTTCACTTAGATTAATCTGCTACTATGATACAAAGGAAGTTTTATGAAATATTCGTTTTCTTCTATCAGCACTGATATTAGTAATTTAAGTTTGGCCATAGAGTAATCAATTAACGTAAAGCATGCTATGTGAACACTGAACCTAACACATTAATTTAATCTATTTTAGCTACTCCTGCTGTCTCACAAATCATTTCTATGGTTACAACACATTTATCAACGTTTCTAATAGAAAAACATCTCATGATGGCAAGGCCTCTACTAAATAAAGCTAAGATTTATAGATAACAAAAATATTTAGATTTAATTTCTACAAATTAAGTGGCATTTTTCTAATATCACAGAACATACAATTAAAATGAGCCAAATATACTAAAGCTTTTTTCTAATTATTCTGGGAAAAATGATTGTAGAAGGTTAATCATAGAAAGTACACAAATGATTATATAAGAAAAACATAAAATTTAATTAACTCTGTGATAAACCAAGAGTGAATAGGCAAGCCACATTTTAGAGCTGGCACATAAGTGGAATTGTGTCCAAATATCACCTTTTTCTTTGGGGCTGGATCTTTCTCCATATTCCTAGTAAGCATTTGTTAATATTTCACAAGAATAAAAAACCAAGAGAATTTACAAATAATATTGTCTGAAACCTTAGAAATCACTATTGCAAATATTTAAAATGGTAACGTAAATGTGAATTTTGGTAAACGTACTTGTATGGTAAGGAATATAAGTTACCCTTAAAGTGGTCTGGTTTTGGCCTTGGGCTTCTGGGAGATAATCTCCTTTGGAATGTCATGCCTGACAGAAGTGTCTTTGTGTACAGGCTTGAGCACACCAAATTAGGGTGGGGACTGACCAGGACAGAAAGACCAAGGATGTGATATAGGGAGGCCTTTGAGTCACACAGTATTGTTTGAAATGGAGACTGAGATCAACCATGGGGCAAGAAGAACCCCAGTAACAAGTGAATACTGAAGCTGAAGACTGCCGTGAGCTGCTCAAGTCGGCAGTACTGAAACGTTAGGTTACTGTTGCACACTGGGTATTGTTGCACATTGATACTAGGAAAGTAACATCTCCTAACTCCACAGGAAGAAGACAAAAGAAGCTCTGAACCTAGTACTTCTCCAGACTCCACCCTCTGTGCTTCTTGCCTTGGTAGATTTTAATCTGAATCCATTCTTTGTACTAAACCATAACCACCCTATAGTGAGTTCTGTGAATCCTTCTAGCAAGTCTCTTGGACTTGCGTTTGGTGTCAGAAGGAAAGATTGTCTTGTTTTGTTGATTACTGTGTTTCCTCTACCTTTGTAGTTGGCCTAAAGTCTCACAAAACTATATACTGCATTGGTTAAAAAATGTATAAAAAGGGGGCCGGCCCTGTAGCCTAATGGTTAAGCTCAACACGCTTCACTTCAGCAGCCTGGGTTTGGTTCCCAAGCATGGACCTACACCACTCGCTGGCAGCCGTGCTGTGGCAGTGACCCACACACAAAACAGAGGAAGATTTGTGTAGATGTTAGCTCAGGGCAAATCTTCCCCAGGGGAAAAAAAAAGAGTTTAAAGTGTTCTTTTACTAGCGCTTGGCAAATAGAGAAACTTAAATCTATTAATAGAAAATGGCCCATGAAAAATTGGACAGAGAATTATATGCATAAAAATAAGTGGTATAAGGGCTGGCACCAGGGCCAGTGGTTAAGTTTGGCACATTCCGCTTCAGCATCCCCGGTTCACGGATTCAGATCCTGGGCGCTGACCCACACCACCTGTCAGCCACACTGTAGCAGCGGCCCACATATAAAATAGAGGAATATTGGCACAGATGTCAGCTCAGGACTAATCTTCCTCAGCAATAAATAAATAAATAAATAAATAAATAAATAAATAAATAAATAAATAAATAAATAAATAAAAAATGGTATATTACACATAACAAATATTCCCAGGGATTTTAATCATGCCATCTCAACTATTTAAACCTGCATATCCATCTCTGGAAAACTGGGAGCTTGAGTTTTAAAACTCCTGTTGTCTTATTGGAGATTTTAATGACTCTGTGTATGACAGTTATAATGCCCTAGACACATAGTTCTTGGTTTCCTTTATATCTATTTCATTAAACTTTTGTAAACTTTAGCTGAATTTTCCATGGCTGACTCAGGAAACTACTCCAGAATTGCTGCTAATGTTTCACTTACAACTATAGTGGCAAGTCTTTCAATTGTACTGTAGTCTCACTGGTGTTTTTTTTTTTTTGGTGAGGGAGATCAGCCCTGAGCTAACCTCCGTGCTAATCCTCCTCTTTTTGCTGAGGAAGACCGGCTCTGAGCTAACATCTATTGCCAATCCTCCTCCTTTTTTTCTTCCCCAAAGCCCCAGTAGATAGTTGTGTGTTATAGTTGCACATCCTTCTAGTTGCTGTATGTGGGACACAGCTTCAGCAGGGCCAGAGAAGCGGTGAGTCAGTGCGCGCCCGGGACTGAACCTGGGCCCCGGGCCGGAGTGCGCGCACCCAACTGCTAAGACAAGGGGCCGGCCCCTCTCACTGGTTTTTGAGCTGGTTGGAACTCAGAGTCTTTGAGCAGCTCACAGTAAATTGTGTTTCCTGCCATAATTACTTTATGTATATGGTGCATAATTTAGTTGACCTTTTTGTTAGCATTCTCAATTCTCTCTCTGCTTCATCTTTTGCTCCAGCATAAAAATCTCTTACAATTGAGTGCATATTTCCATAAATCTTCTTCTGCTTTCTTAATTTAAGGCTATTATTCTTTAAACTAGAAAATATGATTGTTGATGTGCTTTGTTTTGACAATTGTGCTAGGCACTGAAGATAAAATGCTAAACATGATGGACATAAACTCTGCCTTCTGCAGAAGTCATTTGAGGGAAACATAAGCGAGAAATTAGAGAGGTTTGTAATAAGTTCTATGATGGGTTAATAGAGAGAACACATCAGGATGAGCCAGCCAAGCCAAGGACAATGGAAAGGTCAATGACTACTTCCCAGAGAAAGCACTATCTAAGCAACATTCGTTGCAGCCTGTAAAATCAAGTCATAAAACAGCCCTAGTCAGTTAGTTAAGCACCGAGTAACATTTGCCTTTGCTCTTGTACTTATGGTTTCCTGATTCCATATTTCCATTCTGAGAGTATTCATAATAGACTAGATGCATTTTTAACCCCCACTCACTTCCCAAATAATTACAGCCGTGCTTCCCCTTTCCAGTGAACCACTGAAACTATTTTGACAAAGATAATGATATGTTTTCAATCCTCTGACTATATTAGTTTTTGGAGGTATTTTTAGGTATGCATTCTTTCACAGATTATTAATCTAGAGGTAAATATACAATCTTTTGATAAAAAGAATTTAAAGTTTAACCCGAGTCCTACTATTCTTGAAAATGTATTCATTCTTGACTTCTTGAAAATATATTTAACATGGATTTCCACAAGATTACTTTCCTAATTCTTCTATTTTTATAGAAGTTTTTCCTTATTTTTAATTATGGTAAAATACACATAATAAAATTTACCATCTTAACCATTTTTAAGTATCCTTTTCAGTAGCGTTGTGTATATTCACATTGCTGTGCAACAAATCTCCAGACCTCTTTTCATCTTACAAAACTGAAACTCTATAACAATTAAGCAACAACTCCCCATTCTCTCTTCTCCCCAGCCCTGGCAACCACCATTCTACTTATTGTCTATATGAACTTGACTAGTCTAGGTACTTCATATAAGCGGAATCATACAGTATTTGTCTTTATTGACTGGCTTATTTCACTTAGCATAATGTCCTCCACAATCTTCAATGTTGTAGCATTGGTCAGAATTTCCTTCCTTTTTAAAGCTGAATAACATCCCATTGTATATGTATACAACATTTTGTTTATCCATTCATCCATTGATGGACAATTGGGTTGTTTCCATCTTTTATCTCTTGTGAAGAATGCTGCTATGAACGTGGGCACACAAATATCTATTTGAGTTCTTGCTTTCAATTATTTTGGATATATATCCAGAGTGGGATTGCCAGATTACATGGTAATGCTGTTTTCAAATTTTTGAGGAGCCACCATACCATACTCCATAGCAGCTGCACCATTTTACATTCCTCTTAACAGCACACAAGGGTTCCAATTTCTACATATCCTCAGCAACACTTGTTGTTGTCTGTTTTTATGATAGAAGTGAGCCTAAAAGGTGTGAGGTGACATATTACTGTATTTTTAGTTTGCATTTTCTTAAGATTAATGGTATTGAGCATCATTTCATGAGCTCGTTGGCCATTTGTACACCTTCTTGGGAGAAATGTCTATTCAAGCCCTTTGCTCATTTTTAATTGGATTATTCTTTTTGTCTGCTTATTTTGGTGTTGAGTTTTTAGGAGTTCATTATATATTCTGGATAGTAACCTCTTATTAGATATATGATTTGCAAATATTTTGTCCCATTCCATAAGTAGCCTTCTTACTCTGTTGATTGTGCCCTTTGATACACACAAGTTTTAAATTTTGATGTGGTCCAATTTATCTGTTCTTACTTCTGTTGCCTGTGTTTTGGTGTCAGATCCAGAAATCATTGCCAAATCCAATGTCTGGAAGTTTTTCCTTTTTGTTTTCTTCTAAAAGATTTGTAGTTTTAACTCTTATGTTTAGGTGTTTGATCCATTTTGAATTTATTTTTTGTATGTGGTTTATAGTAAGGTTTGAACTTCATTTTTTTGCATGTGGATATATAGTTGGTGTCCCCTGAGATTTTATATGAATTTTAGAATTTTTTCCTATTTCTGCAAAAGAATGCCACTGGGATTTTGATAGAGATTGTATTGAATCTGTAGATTGACCACTTTGGGTAACACTGACATCTTAACAACAGTAAGTCTTCCAATCTATCAACCTGGAATGTCTTTCTATTAATTTGTGTCTTCTTTAACTTCTCTCAGGAAGGCTCTGTAGTTTTCAGTGTACAATTCTTTTGCTTCCTTAGTTAAGTTTATTCCTAAATATTTTACTCCTTTTCATGCTGTTGTAAATAGAATTATTTTCTTTTTTATAATGTTCATTGTTAATTTATAGAAACACCACTGATTTTGTACCTTGAAAATTTGGAGAATTAATTTCTTAGTTCTAACAGATTTTTGTAGAATCTTTAATATTTTCTACATACAAGATTATGTCATCTGTGAAGAGAGATAATTTTGCATCTTCTTTTCAGATTTGGATGCCATTCCCTAATTCTTTTAATTCACTGATCCCCTTAGCTTCCTTCCCTTCTTTTCCCTTCTTAAATATTGCTCTCCCCCACTTCTGACCTTAATTCTCCACTGTTTTTATTCTAAACAGGAAGTTCTCTCAACTACCTATTTTATGATATTGAATCCTTCATCAACACCGCTAATCCCACCTTTGTTCCATCTCCATATTTCTACTTGCTTGCTGGATCTCACCAACTTGATGTCTTCTGATAATCACTCAGTTAGCATGATGAAAACCAAATATACTGACCATAGTAGCCCTAAACTCACCACTGGACACTTAGCTGTGGTCCTAGAAATGAGATGTCTATACAGATGCAACCTATGTCTATAGGCTTTCCCATAGCCTCCCCTTCATGTCCCCACTCCAACAGCAAGATGTACATGGTTTCCCAGATTCCCCTTTAATTTCTGACTTGTTTACCTATACTGGTGTTTCAGGACTCCTGTTACTGATTTTCCCCTGATTCTTCAAATTTCCCAGCTTCTGACACAGTTATATAAGGTTTTATATAGTAAATTCCTTATTCTATAATACTCATACTAATTCTGCTTCCCTGAATGAACCCTATCTGACACAGGTTTATTACTAGAATTGTGCTGTTGCTGTACAAAAATCTAAGATATTTTACATTCATTGACTGTGAATAAACAACTAAAGGACATTGGAAAGGCAATAAAAATATTGTTTTTGGAGGCTGAAAATAAGGTGGATAATGTTATGTATGGAGGAATGTTTGTAACATTGTGTCTATTTAATGTGGAGGATGGAAAATTTATCTAACCCAGTACTTGTGATATTGGAAAATAAAAGCATTTCTCACACTCAACTTTCCTAGCAGGAGCAGGAAATGAATTCTCAAAGTAAAGGAAGGCCTCAGGGAAAAAAAGATTAAGTCCAGGGCACTGCCAGCAAAACAGCAAGATAAACTCAGTGATATAGATTGCAGACCTTTTATTAAGCATTATATTAAAAAATAAAATTAAAGTATTGCATTATAGCCTCACTTAGCTATCCAAAAAGGACATCAAATATGATAAATGACATGTAACACAGCACCTTGACCCATAGCCCAAAATAGACAGTGGTCTGTCTCAAAAAGATTTGTTGGGAGGCCAGCCCAGTAGCGTAGTGGTTAAATCCACACGCTCCACTTCAGTGGCCCAAGGTTCACAGGTTTGGATCCCAGGTGCGGACCTACGTGCCGCTCATCAAGCCGTGTTGTGGAAGCATCCTACATATAAAACAGAGGAAGATGGGCACTGGTGTTAGCTCAGGGCCAATCTTCCTCAGAAAAAAGAGGAGGATTGGCAGTGGATGTTAGCTCAGAGCCAGTCCTCTTCACATACACACGAACAAAGATTTGTTGGTATGGCTTTTGTCTAACAGAGAGAATGGCCATAAGATTTGTAAGAAATCCACAGAGTTTTTAGGAGAATAGTATATATAGAAGTAACAACAGTTTGGACTAACAGAGACAGCGACACTTTAAGATAAAAAGGAGCCTCAGGGCCTCCAATGGATGGGAAAACTACTCAGCCTGATGCATAGGCCTTTTCTTTGTGGAAGACAAACAACAAACAAACAAACAAACAAAAACCGGAAGAGAATGGATAATGAGCTAGAACCAAGACCCCAGAGGTTGGAGCAAAGTACCTAAAACAACTATTCCCAAGGATCAGAATGGTGCCCTAATCAATGGTCATTACCTTTCTTCAGAGCAGAGGAAACTGGTAACATGGCCTGGCTCAGTTTCAAAATTACTATGATACAATGCCTGCTATGTGACTCTGAGTCCCATTTTTCAAAATAAAAGTGTGTATTGCAGATCTGCTTTCCCTATCTGTAACGGGCTGAATGGTGGCCCTCCAAAAGATAGGTCCATGTACTAATCCCCAGACTGTGAATATTATTTTATATGGTAAAAGGTAATATTTGCCTTTTATGGTAAATGATTTTGATTAAGTTAAGGACCTTGAGAGGAGGAGCTTATCCTGGGTTATCTGGATATGCTGTAAATGCTATCACATGTATTCCCATAAGAGAGAGGAATAGAGAGATGAGACAGAGACACATGGAGGGGAAGGCAACAAAAAGTCAGCAGAAAGAGATGCAGACCAAGTCAAGGAATGTCAGCAGCCACCAAAAACTGGAAGAGACTGGAAACAAATTCCCCCTGAGAGACCATGGAGGGAGCACAGCTCTGCTATAATTGAGACTTCTAGCCTCCACAACCATGAAAGAATAAATCTGTGTTGTTTTAAGCCACGAAGTTTGTGGAATTTGTTACAGCAGCCATGGGAAACTAATTTAATGTCTCACCTTGTATACTGTGTGTGGGGTGGTTTCAGATAACTTGTCTTTCTAGGTTACAGATCTCTGCCCTTGAGGATCTGTATCAAAGGACTCACTAACTCACAAACACTTGATTTAGATGATTCGATTTTGTGCCTAGACCCTGAACTTGTGGCATGGTTTTGGATGAGAGTTTTGATGTCTAGGTTATAATTTGCTCATGGAAATTATGTGAACAGTTTTTAGCCAGAGGAAATTCTGAAATAAAGATGGCTTCAAATTCGTTGCCACTCATCCACTCTAGAGCTGAAGTCCATTTTCTCTTGAACTGTAACAGTGTCATTAGAACTGTTGGTCTCCTCTATAATGGTTCTATTCTTTGATGTTTAAGAATTAAACATCATGAAATTGTTACTGTCTTTCCTATTCAACTTCTCTGTTGGGAAAACCAAATTATGGAAAATAAAAGTGCTGAATTTGCAGTTGAGTCAGGGAGACAGCAACTGCACGATCTCACACACACACACACACACACACAGACACTGTAAAATGACAAATGTGATCATGTGCAAGAAGGTGCCTGATGTTATAAAACGATACAGTAAAGAGATTGAACCTGGTTATGGGGATCAGGAAATTTTCTGTTGGTGTCATTGAGGATGTGATCCTTAGGTTAATGATTCAAATTTGTCTTGGTAGAGATGAGAGAAAAGGATTATCTAAAAACGACACATTATGTAGAAAGTCCCAGGGGTAAAGGGATCCAAAAAATCTGAAAGTGAACCCACATAGCTAGAACTAAGAAAATGAGGGTTAACACGGTACAGAATGAAACAAAAGTATGTAGGGCCCAGACACAGTGGCCTTTGGAGGACATGTTAAGCAGCATTTTTTAAGCCTAAGAGCAACGGAAACTACAAAAAGGTCTTAAATTAAAAGTGAAGCACAGGGGCCGGCCCTGCGGCTTAACAGTTAAGTGCGCGTGCTCCGCTACTGGCGGCCCGGGTTCGGATCCCCGGGGCGCACTGACGCACCAACGCACCGATGCACCGCTTCTCCGGCTATGCTGAGGCCGCGTCCCACATACAGCAACTAGAAGGATGTACAACTGTGACATACAACTATCTACTGGGGCTTTGCGGGAAAAAAAAAATGAGGAGGATTGGCAGTAGATGTTAGCTCAGAGCCAGTCTTCCTCAGCAAGAAGAGGAGGATTAGCATGGATGTTAGCTCAGGGCTGATCTTCCTCACACACAAAAAAAGTGAAGCACAGAATAAGATTTGTTTTATGGAATGATGTTTTTTATTTTGGTGAAATTAATGTTTAAAATAAACCAAAGTCTAAGGGTTTAGAAAGCTCTTTCTATTAGATTAGGTGAAAGCTGATGGCAGTTTAGGCTAAATTGCTGGATACAGAGAGAAGTCCAGGTTCTAGAAATACTTAAATGTGAAGAGAGAACATTCTTATCCATATCATTTCAATAGTTTGAGGAAGATTAAAATCACAAGAATGTTTCTTTCAAACGGTACAGTTAGCATCCTGACAAAATTAATCTCTCTTTGCTAAAATAGTCAGAATGTGTTGTTACAACTTATGATTTGAATCTTCTTTTAACTTGTCAGTTCTTAAATGTATACATTTGAGTTCTGCTTTAAGCAATTTATAATGAAAACCTTCAAATTGCCTTTGAATTAAATGAATTCAGTGGATGAATTAAATTAATTAATTCATTATGTCAGCAGTCTGAGGAAGAGATTTCACAAGTTGGAGCAGGAGAATTGTTTGTTTATTTTATTGACTCAGAAGGACGGACACACACATGAATTTTGAAAATTCGAATTACAAGTAAAATTGTTTCTTTGAGAACTCACTTGCCCTCCTCTTTCTTTTTGATAACTCTGAGACCTAATAAACTCACAGACATGTTTTCTACCATAAATTCTATCTTTTGACAGATTTCTTAAAATGGCTTCCAGATTATAATGAGTAATTTGTATTTTAAAATTTCATGTGTGGAGAGGTGATTTAGATCCCAATTAAAATTTCATATTATAAAAATAGAAAAAATCTGATGATTTAAAAATATGCATTAAAATTAAAAATTTAGACCAGAGATAGATAAACAGAAAAATATAATTTATTAAACTGAAAATATTCTTGAATTTGACCAATATAATGTTATTCTACCAGTGATCAGAACAAATGTTCAATAACTAAAATTCTGGAAAAATTTGCTGCCTATTTTCACATGAGTGTTTGAAAAATGAATACATTCATGATTACGCTATAAATTCTAGTGATATTTTAAGCATTTTTATGATAATAAGTGATTCAGTCTCAATTTTCTCCTACTTTAGAGAGGATGTAAATTTAGTCTCCTGGGTCTTCTAGGGACAGAATCATTAAAAACACAGAGACACTATATACGGCAATGTTTACAAATTTAAACCTTTACAAATTTTGTGTATAAATGACCCTTGTATACAGTTGCTAGGACATCACACATTTTTTAAATTTTTAAATCTTTTGAAATGACTGAATAGAGTGATGTCCACATAGAATTGTCGTGTAAACTATATGTCCCTAGAGTCTAAGTTCTGCCCTCCTATTGTTATTTTAGACCACAAACATGGAAGAGAAGAGAATAAATTACTAAAGAAAATGTTGTATGACTGAACATTTTTATTATTAAAAATCGAGAAGCTTTATAACAACTAGTAGTCCAGGTTCTTTTTTAAAGTTTCAATCTCCAAGCCCACATAGTTATTGAACTTTAAGTAGAAGTCTTCCCTCAGCCTATTTTCCCGGCACACTGTGTGTGAATCTCATATGAAGGAATAAATAGTGCCAACAGTTCTCACATGAAGAATGAGGCCAAGATTTAGCCAAGGTTCATTTACTGCTTTATTCATATTAAAAAATCAGTACCTGTTTATAATAAAAACTAATTATCTTACTTTTTTACATAGACACAGTTACCTCAACACATACATGCACATACAAAATAAGCCTACTCTTAGGTAAAGGTTTGCTTTTCACATTAAAAACTCAGACTTTTATTTAACCTGCTTACTGATGAGAAAATACATAGTTATGAATTGAGCCATGGAAGTTATTAAACATATTGTGTCTTAAAGGATTATATATATACAAAATTTGGTTGATCAAAGTTGTTTTAAATAAAAATCTTGGGATACAATTATAGAATTGATTTGACAGCAAAAATAATTCAAATATTGTTTTCTCTTCAATTATTTTGTATAATAAGGATGTGTTTTGATTGCTGGGTTATATTAATCCATTATGAATGAAAAGTTTGAGTTCTTCATAACATTTTTGTTTCAGCATTCTCAAAAAATATCTACCACACCATGTTTTAAAATGTGAGGCTTCTCTACAATAGCGTGTAACGTCATTATGATAGAATTTTATATAATCTAGTGATAAGTAGTTAGAGTGAGAAGGTAGAGAAAATCTATTGGCCCATTGTCATTACAACAAATTCAAAACATACTGCCACATTGTCCCTGAAAAAATAGGCAACTTAAATTTTATGTTAAACAAAATGTGATATTTATATAATGGGCTTGTGGCTGTAGCACATTTATTAAAAAAATAGACAGTAATTATTAAAATATTTATATATAAATATATTTATTAGTTTATAATTGTAGAACATTTTAACTTGTTTGTTTTTTAATTTCATAAGATATTGCACCATTTTTAAATGAGGAAAATGCAACTCTCTTGGCTTTCCCTTATTTGTGTGTATTAGTGTCAGCATAAGTCAGAATCATTGCAATCAACCCAATTTACCCACAGTAGCAAGTTCCCACTGGTAATTGTGTCTCCACTGGAACTGCAGCCAGGCATACAGATGGGGTGGTTTATACTTGTTTCCAGATATGTCTTCTCGTTATTTACTCCACTATTGGAAATTTGGGAGAAAAAAAACAATTCTTGATAATTTCTTCACTTTCCTGGGAATATATACTTTATTTATTCTCAGTTAATGCCCTTGCCCTCTTTTCTTAAAATTATGAATTAATTCTAATTCAGAACAAAAAGCAAGCAGACTCTGGAAAAGTTTAATTATTTCCAAATGCCTCTCTAGCATATAAATGCTAAACTGTGTGACTTTTCCATTTATGGGCTGTGAGAAATAAACAGCTGGGATAAACAGCAGGCATTTGAAGATATTTTATTTATTTCTCAGCAGAAGTTTAAGCATATGTCATAATGATGGCATTTACATCATAATATATGTTGCTTCACACTGCTCTGCAAACCCATCAAAATCTGCACAAATGACTGCGAAATGGTAGAATAAGAAGAGTCTATCAAATGCATTTCCATCTGCTTTGATTCCAAAAGTTCAACTTTTATTATAAACTAAGCAACTGAAAATCAAAGTTCTGAAAACTTAGTTGTCTTCCTTAAACCTTAATTTTAGTTTAACTTTTAGAATGATGTAACACGCCATGACATAGGCATTACATTTTCTGTTGTATTTTTCCTTTCCTCAAAGTCCTGTTGCTTTGGCTTCCTGATAATTAATCAATGACGCATATCACTTTGTAGAGAACATATGTACTGTTTAGGATCAAATAGTCAATATCCTGTTAATTCCGTAATGAAACTGTGTTTTTGAGAATTCGATTTGGTAAGAAAATGAAAAAGAGATTTTTGAATAATTGTAGCTCTTGTTAGCATTGGGAGGACAGTTCTTGGAGAACTGTTCATACAATATCTTATTAAACCATAACCAGAGAGAATTTAGAGTAGGATGACTGTCATCATATTCTGTCAAAGAGAAAGAGAAAATGGAAAACTTATCCCTTCCAGTTCAGAGAGTTATAGGAAGGAAGAAACTGATAATGGTTTTTTGTAGATGTTTGGGTTCTGTGTGACGTGGATGCCCCGTTCCAAACCAAAATTTTGTAAATGTTAGGGTATAGTGCTAGGTAAATGTGGCTTCAAAGGCAGAGGGGCTTTGCCATGTTTCATTTGGACCCCTAGAGTACTGCACACAGGATAGGATGATCCTGAGGCATCGTGCAGTAATAGAAGATGTGACACTGAGACAGGGATTTGAGCAGCACTTCCTCTGCCTCTCCACAGACTTTTCACAGTGTGGAAGAAACCCAGTTTTCACATGCCCTGAGGCCAGGGTACAGTCAAACTGGTTGGGAGCGTTCTAAATATGGTCATTGCAGTGGGGTTAAATGGCTCTGTTAGATAAGAAATTCTAGGCATTTTGCCTGCAGGGGAACCAAATGAGAATCATAAACAAAACATGGAACTCTAGAGAACCAAAGTGGGGTCAAGTCACTAAGGGTAGTATAGAGAGTTCTGGAATTGTCAAAAGTGGAGACCATGACTTCCCCTGTCATTGCCTTCATCAGTAGATGACAGAGAAAGCCAAAACAGCTCCATGGCAGAAATGAACAGCAGTTCCCATTTAGCTCCAAAATTGCTACTCTGGAGCAAAGATGAGAGTCTAACACTTTCGTCTGCCATGTTCTTAGAATATTAAATATTGCCTTCTCAATCTGAGAATATTAGGAGATCCATTAACTTGGATATGAAAAAAATTAAGTATTTTCAATCACCTTTAGCCAAAATGTAGCATTTCTATCAATTTGTAACATACGCAATAAAATATAGTAGTATAGTTATACTTGTGACTCTTTCCACAATAGAAATCACAGATACTTTCATATCACATTACAGATAATGTGCATATTGCAGATACCTCAAATTATCTTTCACAGTCATGACTACTTTCAAAGGGAGAGTAATTATCACACCTTCTGCTAGCTCCTGTTTTTTACTTTATTAAACACAGCTTTTACTTTACCACTTTTTAATGTTTTGAGACCCATATTTCAGTGTAATGATTTTATTCCATAATCTTTTATATTTTTATTTATTTATTTATTTATTTATTTATTTATTTATTCTGAGAAGGGATCCATAAGATTCACCACACTGCCAAAGTAGTCCATGGTACAAAAAAAGATGGATATGAGCACCTACTTCTGAGTGACTTTACAGTGACTAATTACTGTACCACGGATGCTTAAAAATTGAAAGAATTTAAACCTGAGTTGAGTGAGTTATTATTAACTGGTAATTTAAAGTTATTTTTATTTGTTTATATAAATGTTTATTTTCTCTGCTTTCAGAGAATGTTTGTTTATTTTTTCTGCTTTCCTCTGCCTTGAAAAAAATTTGATTATTACATCAGTTTTAAAAATAAAGAACTTATTTATTCTTTTAGATATCTAAGTTGTAGTGCGAATGAACTCAGGGCTACAGAAAGCAAATACACTTTCTCACGCAAAAATATATATCATTCGTCAGAACAATGCACATTTATTGAAAAGATGGAATATATCCCCTTCTTATTAATGAGTTCTCCAACACTTCACACCTGCACTGCATTCCCAGCGTCATGTTATATAGACAAAACTAACTCTGACAAGATTATACAAAATCTTCCAAGGAACAGCATAGGTACAACAAGAATTTTTGTTTTGCTTTTTGTTTTTGTTTGTTTCTTACATTTTTTTGGTGCTATTTATTTACGTATCAGACAGAGACACTTTTCCATTTCTTTTAAGATGAATGTAGTAATGTCAAGCTGAGAGAGATCCAAGTAGTTATACAGAATGGATTCAGAGAAATTGCAAGAAATCTTAATATCTTAATATAGAGAGTCAAGATATCTGATCTATAGAAAAAGCTCATGGATCTAAAACAACCAGGCCTAGATTTTTCTTTCAATTTATGACCATTTTTGAGTTGTAGACAACTTTGAGGGTTTAAAGAAAGTTATGAATGGTACCTCACTCCAGAAAAATGTACATAGGCAAAAATTTTACATATCCTCTCGGAGGATTCACAGATATGCTGCAGCCCATCCACCCATTACAACCCTTAGGCTAAAGATCTGAAGCTCTAGAATAATGCCTGAGGTACTTCCAGCTGATGAGATACAGAGATCAGGAGGCATCCCCTTTCCCTCTCGGGCAATTGGGACAGTTGTTTTATTAAGGCAGCAGTAAGAAGGAAGGACAGTCACCATTTTTCTAGCCGGCGTTTTCCAGCTGTGTGAGCTGGGCTCTTCACATTGTGAGGAATAGTCTTACTCATTATTGCTCATGAAGAGTTCATTGTGCAAATATCTGAGGAAATTAGCAAAACAAGCATCTCAACCCTGTGGCCAGCTTCACTCAGGGAAAACTGCACAGCCAAGCCTTATGGTGATATCATGTGGAGACTCATGGATTGGGACCCTGGAAGTCATTTAGGCCTCAGGGAGGCTCCTAAAGTGGGTTCCTGTAACTTTTACCTTGGTATGCACCTTCTTGTATGACTCTGTTACTCTCTCTCCCTCCATTTTGCTCTGTGGGTCCACTGTGTCTTCAACTCACTGACTTGCTGAATTATAGTCCAGCTCTCCAAACCTGATTGCTTTAAGTATCACTATCCCTTACAGATGGGCTCTCTTAGGGTCAGATTCTCTTCCCTGAGCTAGTTGGCCCTGACTACTTTTGACATGAAAGAAGTGTCTCAGGTGGGGCTGGGAATGGCCAGCCTCCTGAAGTTTGGCCTATCCACCATTTTGCCGAGAGATCTCATGACACCATATAAAAGTAACTCCAAGTATATACCCGTGAAGCTAGGACTTGGAGGCAGTTATGGACAATATGAAAATGAAAGAATTTTAAACTTTCATAAGTGAGGATTAGTAAATGAACATCCACAAAAGAAGCTACACCATTCACAAACCAGAAAGCTATTGTGAGTGGAAAATAACCCATTAGAGTGCCACTTATTAGACTAATCTTCAAGTCACGTTTATAATATTCCGAATAGAGATTTCTTGAATATACTGAATAGAGAATAATTTTATTAAGCATTATAAACTTTTTTCCAAAATAACTTATGCCTAAAATGGGCAAAAGTGTGTAATTTGTAAACTATTTTTACTGATTAAAAATACGCATTGGAAGGAATTTGCCTTCTGCAGGCAACATATGAATATTCATAAATGCTAATTATATTAAAAATAATTCACATTGGTCCTAGGTGTTAATGAGTATATGATATGTAACTAATATGAAGTACAACCAAATATGTGTACAGGACCATTTCCAGACATTGAATCCCTGACATTGTTCAGGGTCCTTTACTAATGTTTTTGTCATTGTATATTAACTACCTAAGTGAGTGATATTTACCTAAAGAACAGAATTTGTAAATACCAAGATATTAAAGTCTATAGTTAATTTTTTTTCCTAGAGCATGGGGCATCAATTCTAGCTATTGCTGTTCATGGCTGTTTAATCTCACTATTTATCTCTCTCTCCTAGGTTGTGTCGTCTAAAGATAATACTCCAATCATTTACCAATGATATTTCATTCTTGATTGGGTGAGTTTAGAACCTTGCTCTCTCCATTACTAACTGTGCCCTCTTGGGTAATTACATAACTGCTCTCTGTCCCATTTATCTCCTCTGTAATGATCGGTGGAAATTATGGGGATACCCTACAGGAGAGCGGGGTTGTAAGGAAAAGAACCTGGCATACTGTAGATATTAGCAAAGTTTAGGCACTGAAATGTAAGTTCCATGATGGCTGGAATTTCGTCCTTTTTCTTCACTGATACATCTGCAATGCCTAGAATATGACTAACATATAATAGATATTAAATAAGTACCCAGTGATTGTAAGAGCAAATAAAATACACAGGAAAATAGCAAAATTTTATTTTAACTATACAATATCTTTTCTTGTGTTCTCAAATACTTATTTTCATGGAACTAGCATCTAAAGCCTTAAAAAAATTAAGGTACATGTGATTTCACCAACATGCAGACTTCCTGGGAAAAAAACAAACTAACGTACAGAAAATGTATTTGTCTCTACCCTTTAGCGCCCTTTGCTATAATCTTTGAGCTCAGTACCCTTGTGAGGTCTATAGGCAGCACTTTCCACCTGGAACATCATGCACACATTTCATTGGCCTACACACAAACCAAACTCTTTAATCATCTACCTGTTATCCTCACATTCTCATCACAATACCCTACTGCATGTTACCTTTTATACAATATTTTCATTTTATAGTCTTCCGTAAATAACTTGAAGATATTCAGAGATATGATATATTCTGCAGAGATATTGGGGCAAAAGTACTCAGCAGGGAGGTGTAGAGGACACTAGAGAATTCCATGAAAAAGGCCATTATTTCCTCTATGGCTGAGTAAATGTGTCCTATTGAGTGATAAAATGCTCAATTTTGGTTAAATATGTAATGAATGGAATAGCAAGATATATTTTATATTTATTCAAATGGTAGTCTAACTGAAGATCATAAAGACTTTATATTTTGCATGAAAATTTGCCTAATTTTGATTATCAGTAAGATATTTTCTGAGAAAATATATTAAACTCTCAACGTCCAGGGTTGTTAACTCCAGCTCTCATAATTCTCATGGTTACTTTTAGCAATTTGTATCCACATAGTATTACAAGAAATCAACTACGTATCAATCCAGGAAAGTTTCTCTCAAAATTTTTAATGATCTAAATTATTTAAAAGTCATGTTAACATTATTTCCATGAATTCCCATGACAATATTTATAGAGACTAAACATTTCCCTTCATCCACCAAATGGCCTCAGGGAATGAATGCCAGTTCCAATGCTATTACCCGGGTGATTGTGGAGTAGAGAAGGGTTTGATACTTGCATATCTTTAATAATGCATAAAGTTATATTTTTTAGGTAAACTTAGCCCAGCACCTAAGGAAATTACCTTAGTAGGATATATTTTTAGTAATTTGTTATTAATATCTAAGTGTTCACTCTATGCTAGAACATAGCTTCTCAATTGTGGTGTGCACAGGAATCCTTTGTTAAAATGCAGATTCTAATTAAGCGTGTCAGAGTTGGAAGCTGAAATTCTGCACTTTTATTAAGATACCAGGTGATGCCGAGGCTGTTCTGAGGACCACATTTTAAGTGGCAAGACATAAAACATTATACTAAATACTGAGACGCTGCCAGATTTGATAAAACCTGTTGTCTAACTTCAGAAAATTCATAAGCTGGAAGGGAATTAGACATAATTAGTCATGCTAATTTCTCTGAAACAAAAGAGTCACCAACATGTTAAATATAAAACAATGTCAATGATGAGAAATGCAATACAAAAGCTACTGGAATTAATTAAAATTTCTTCCCAGCTTAAGAATATGGTGTGCTTTTTAAAGTCTTAAACTATCTGTTTAAATAATCTATCTGTATCTGTTTAAATGAAATATCTGTTTAAACATCTAACAAAAACAACAACAACAACAAAAACCCATCCCTCTTGCGGGAGGTGATTGGGACCGGGGGTGGTTCACTCATATAGAAGAGGGCTCTGCAATCTATGGCCCACAGACCAAATCCAGACAACCATAGTTTTTGTAAGGACTGCAAGCTAAGACTAGTTTTTACATTTTTTAAGGGTTGAAAGCAGTTAAATTTTCCTGATGCGTTAAAATTATCTGAAATTCAAAATTCAGTGTTCATAAATGTATTATTGGCACACAGCCACACCCACTTATGTAGGCACTGTCTATGGTTGTCTTCACATGCCTGCAGTAGATTTGAATAGTGACGACAGAGACTATATGGTCCACAAAGCGTAAAATTCATATTACCTGTAAATTTAACAAAAGTATGGAAACCAACCAGTGAAACAATTTGTGTCTGCATTAAATTCTTTTTAATGTGGTTGTCGTGTAAATGTGCATCTCTGTTTCTTAAAAAAGGCACTTTTGAGTTAGGAAAAGACCACATGAGTTGCAGTCAGGAGTCATGTCTTTAAGGTCCTGAAGAATCTGTTCCACTTCTCTAGACCGGCAACCCAAGCTCTGTTAAATAAGAAGTTTATATCACAGGCTGCTGTGTCTTTTCCTGGCCCAATATACATTTACACATTAAGCTTTTATTTGTTTCTTTGTTTTAATTTGTCAACTCTGTGATGTTTTAATAAAAAAAGAATATTGGTACTATTTAAACTGTTTCTCCTTTCTACCAACCTTGAATTTTTTCTTGTTTGAGAGTGTTTTATTATCTTGGCTTTATAAGCTTGTTTCTCTTGAACACTTTGGGAGTTTCGAGTAGGTTATTTGTGTAGTCATCTGATCAAAGCTAATGAAGTTTTATTGCTATAATAAAATAACACAACACAAACTCCAAGTTTTAATAAAAACCCTATCTATATCAGATATAAAAACGCAATGTGTAGCTGAGTTATAATTTTTCCCTAAAATATATGCTAAAGATTGATGAAGGCAACCTAAATATACGAAGAATTTAAATAGCCACATTAGAGATAGAATTACTTATGCTTAAGGACACTCTTTCTCTACAAAAAGTAAAATAAATGAAAATATTTAGCAGTTTTTCAAACCACATTTAGCATTTAATATAAAGCAAGCAAAACAGGGGCCGGCCCGGTGGTGCAAGCGGTTAAGTGCGCGCACTCTGCTGCAGCAGCCCGGAGTTCTCCGGTTCGGATCCTGGGCACGCACCGATGCACCGCTTGGCAAGCCATGCTGTGGCGGCGTCCCATATAAAGTAGAGGAAGATGGGCACGGATGTTAGCCCAGGGCCAGTCTTCCTCAGCAAAAAAGAGGAGGATTGGCATCAGATGTTAGCTCAGGGCTGGTCTTCCTCACAAACAAAAATAAAATAAACTTCCTAAAATTAAAAAAAAAAAGAAAGCAAAACAATATGAATTCAAAGAACAGTAAAAAGGATCCATTTATTATTGGAAAATTTCTTACATAGAAAGGATTCCATAGTGGATTAAATACATAATCCAATGGAACAAAGAAATTCTCCAATAATTTCTAATCTTTAGGAAAGTGTTGTCTACTTTTGCTTAGGCTATAATTTCTAGGACTTACTGACTAGATGATTTAGCCCAAAGATTTTATCTCTCTAAGCCTCAGTCTCCATCTATTTATTGGTTAATTCTCAAAATATTTTTGTACATTTTCAATGAAATAATTTATAAAATGTAGTAAATATTATATCATCAATAATAATAAATCTTTGATAAAAATTAGCAATTATTATTAATTTGTAGGGACATACTTTCCAGGGAAGGAAAGGGTCAGATTTAGAAGACATTTTCTAATGTATATTTTTAATAAAATTTATAAACATACTTTAGCAATTATAATGCTTGATATTCTTCGATATTTTATAAAATGTACCCAAGCATGCAGAAATAAGCCATCCTGAAAAGGAATAATCCTTCAAGGGATAGTTCCTAGTTTTTTAACAGCTTTACTGAGATATACTTGTATACCAAAAAAATGCACATTTAATGTATACAATTTGATGAATTTGGACATATGTATACACCTGTAATACCATCACCACAATCAAGGTAATAGACACATCTGACACCTCCCAGAGTTTCCTTGTGTCCCTTTGTATTTGTTTTATTTAATTAATTTTTTTATATGTGTGGTAAGAACACAACATGAGATCTACCCTCAGCAAAATTTTAAATGAACAACATCATCTTGTTAACTATAGGCATTATGTTGTACAATAGATCTTTAGAATTTATTCATCTTGCATAACTGAAACTTTATACCCATGGAGCAACAACAACAATCCATTCTAAGGGCCAGATCTTTACTCAAATAGCCATATATGTATTCCCATCTAGTTAGCTAACATGCATATACAGTCATGCGCCGCATAATGATGTTTTGGTCAAATACAGACCACATATATGATGGTGGCTTCATAAGATTAGTACCTCATAGCCTAGGTGTGAAGTAGGCTACACTATCTAGGTTTGTGTAAGTACACTCTATGACGTTTGCCACAACGACAAAATCGCCTAATAACACACTCCTTGGAATGTATCCCTGTCATTAAGTGTCAAACGACTGTATTCTATAAGTAAGTACTTTTCCAGGCAATAGAGGACTCCTCAGGGGTTATTCATGCCTTTACTTCTTTAACAAAACTTTTCAGAGCTATTGATATGGGACAGTCACTCTTCCAGAAGGTGATAATGTAGCAGTAATAAAGTAGAAATGTCCCTATTTTCATGGAATTTATATTCCAGTGGAGGGAATTAAGTAAGTAAACTGGAAATAAATAATTGAGATAATTTTTCACAGAGTTATGTGTACTATGAATACCATAAAATAAAGGAAGAAGAGAGTAACTGGAGGAGAGGAAACGATCGATATGAGAATTGCTTGATATGTAGGGTGAGCAGTTGCACACACGAATTTGGAGGACAGGGGAAATATCTGGCTCCAAGAAATCAACGGGAGTATCATTAACACATAAATGATACATAAAACCACTGGACTAGAGGAGAGCATGCAGAGAGGAGAAAATCAATCATATCACCTTTGCAAATGTTGAAGAGCAATGACTACAAAAGGGGACTTGAGGACGCATAGCCTGTGCTTGAAAAGTCCTCATGTTGATCTGGTAGCAATTATAATTTAATGAAAAACACAAGGTTGTAGAAAGGTTCCAATAAAACTGAGAGAAAACCTTATAGGAATAAATGGTTCCATACATATGCTTAAGGAAATTATGTAGAGTTAAGCTGACCTATAATATATCCTTTATTGGAAGTTAAAATGACTTATTAATTATGCAAACATATACTCACATATCATGCTTAAAGACAGCATGCTGATGTGGGATATTATGACATTCTGGTTATGTAAAAACAAAACAAAACATATATTTTCCAGTTAAGATGGAAAAATAAGCAATTATGAGGGAACAAATATGCATTAACCAAAACGACAAAAAGATGGGGCATGGATTCGTAATATCTAAACAGGAAGAGGTTTAAAAGTCAAACTTTTAATTTTCTATTATTTGCTCCAGCCATATAATATAATTAGAATGAGAAACCTGTTTGTTTTCTAAGATGGTTAGAAACTAAGTTGGAATAAGCTCTCTAAAAGAGCTGTAGAATTTATTTCAACATATTATCAACCTGAAATCATTATTTTGGCACCTGATTTCCCAATTTCTTTTACTTGGGCCTCTCAGAACCTATGAATTATTACACTTTACAAACTACTCCAAACTCAAGTTAAGCAGTATTTAACTCAGATTAGTACTCTGTCAGGATTGTATAATCCTATTTTTGATTCTAAATGCTTTGGAAATAAACAGTCCTAGTAATTGAACCCTGATTCGTACCACTTCTTAATGCAGTAATTGAGTTGCATTGTTGGTTTACGTATGTTGTGCTTGTTACCCCAATCCAAAGAATGGGATAGTTTATTTTAATTTCCATTTGGAATCTAGAGACCAACAAACCCTCAGACAGTTACCCAAGTTGCTTTCCCACTTACTGGACTCTCAAGCATGACCATGTTTAGTTATCTGCTTCTTTAGTCTACATATCTGCTGAGATAACCCTCCCCCATTTTGGAGTCCCACTACTTATCATTTATTGTGCCATATAAATACTATGTGTCACTTGGCAGTTGAAACTTTCTTTTCTTCCTTGGTGGGTGGCTCATGCCAGGTCCAGAGCCCCTTCCCCCTAATTACTATATGTCATTATGAGTAGGTGACAGGCCTTAGAGATATAATGTAGCATTCATTAACTTCAACAGATAGGTGTTCTGAGTTACTGCTGGGGAGAGTTGTATCATCCTTCAACAATATGCTCTGCATTCCAGAGTTATATTAAAATTAGTTAGGGGCCAGCCCCGTGGGGTAGTGGTTAAATTCGGCACTCCACTTTGGTAGCCTGGGTTTGCAGGTTTGGATCCTGGGCACAGACTTACACCACTCGTCAGCCATGCGTGGCGGCAACCCATATATAAAGTAGAGGAAGATTGGCACAGATGTTACCTCAGGGTAAATCTTCCTCAGAAAAAAGAAAAATTAGTGAATCATTTTTTTTTCTAGAAAAGCATTAATTTAGTTCTAAGATGCATATAGTTCCAAACCATAAGAGGCCTCTCACACCGTCATCAGCAAAATTGAAATTTGAACAAATAATATGCTTTGCATGTTAAAAGCATAAATAAGCTTTCAAAGAAGTAGGTTCAAAACAAAAAGTCTTGATGACAATGACATTCTTTCAAAACAAAAATGATAATTTGACTGCAATGCAGCCTCTCATCTGGTTAAGGCCATATGAGAACTCACATAGGTACCCACAAGGTGGCATTTTCTTGGTAAAATCACTTCTGATAAAGGCTGTTACCTCAGTCCAGGCCTTCAACTAGGAAAATTGATCTCATCAGGGATCCAGAGTTGAGCAGATTCAAGGTGTGCCCTTATGTTCTCTAGAAAGAGCAATTTATAAAGTTATGAAAGAATAAACCAGTTGGCAATAAAAAGATGTGTTCAGCACAGTCAGTATACTGATGACCATCATAGACAGTAGTTGGTGAGTGGGCAATCAGAATATTGAGAGTTACTTCAAGGAAATGTGTGATGGCATCACGTTGTCCTGGCATTTGTTATCTAGCAGAAGGTAAGAACATTCCTGCCAAGTGGACCAGCACTGCACTGTTGGGTGGTGTTAGGGTAGATCCTGCCAAACACCCCCCCACCTCATCCCCAACACACACACTTTTTTTGCTGAGGAAGATAAGTCCTGAGCTAATATCCGTTGCCGATCTCCTTTTTTTTTTGCTGAGGACGATTAGCTCTGAGCTAACATATGTGCCTATCTTCCTCTACTTGGTATATAGAATGTTGCCTCAGTATGGCTTGATGAGCAGTGCATAGGTCCACGCCCAAGGTCCAAACCTGCGAACCCCCGGCCACCAAAGCAGAGTGTGCGAACTTAACCACTATGCCACCAGGCTGGCCCCACACCCTTTTTTCTCATATTTATTTGAGTCTCTCTCTGGCTATTCACCACCATCCCCCATGTTTGAACCCTAAACTCCTTTTTAGTGATTTTAACTTTTTTTTCCTCTGACTAGGGCTCTTCTGTCCTGCCTCACCTTCTTCTCCAGAATTACTCATATTTACATTTTCAGCTATTCCTGGGGAATTCTCTCCATTTGTACCCCCAAAGCAATGTTTGGATTAGCCACTGGTATGCTCTTGTGACAACTTGTACATAGGCCCATCATTGAACAAATCCCATGGTTTTCAGCTAACTTTTAGTATCTTTCAGTAAACATGACAACTTTTGGAAGTAATCTTTATATTTTATTGCAGTTTAAGTGCATTTATACTGATTTTGTGTTCTCAACTTTGATGCATTGTTTGCACTTTCAAATAGCACTGATTTTTTCCTTTTTCTTTTAAAGTTGTTATTATTTCTCTATGGGCTACTTAAGAAATAAAATTTCAATTATTCTTAACTCTACATCTAAGAATTTTCTAGCCCTAAATACTAGCTATTATTGATGTACTATTTACAGCCCAATTTTTTAAAACATATTTTCATTCTCAGCTTTAAATCTGTAGATCTAACGCTTTTTTCAGATATATCGCTAATGTTTTTGTTGAATACCACTTGAGAACTGTGAAAAAATAAACACTTATACTTCCCTGAACTTCTGTATCATAGATCTTTAACATATTTGACACAATCATTTGCCACATAAAAATGTAAACCTCCAGTAATTTTCTATTCAACAGGCAGAGTCTTAGCTAAGTTTACTTTGAGTTTTTAAAATTCTTTTCAATCCTCTTTTTTATGTTTTAAACTCTCAGGAGATTAAATTCGTTAAAATGAAGTTCATCTTCAATTAGCAAGAAGAACATATGTATGCGCTTCATTAAAATCCCCAGGTATCATGAGTAGCAGTTCATTTCAGGTTTTCAGATAAAGACTCATACACATTTTCTGATATTCCATCTGGCATTAGAGTGTATTCAACTGTAGACCACTTGAGTTACCAGACAGCTGAAAAGCTTAATAACAAAGTTAATATTGAGAACATCTCCACTTTGATGTTGTACAGATAAGTGCATTATTATAGCCTCAAATATCCTCGAACAAGAAAAAAATAAAAGATAGTGAATCTTATCTTCTTTGATAGCCTTGCTAGACAGTAACAATTAGAAGTCTCTTGAAAGTTTTAGGTCAAATAGACCTTAAATGACTGCTAAAGCAGAAATGGAGGTACAAAATAAAGTTAGCATATTTATTTCAAGAAATACTGTTTCTTTTCCAGTCTCCAACTAAAAAGCCCCTTACCCTTATAGCCACTGACATACATATGTCATGCAAGCAATGATCTTGTGACATTTGTTCACTGGGTATATAAAGTCTAGTACATAATTGGTGCCCAATAAATATTGGTGAAATATTGCCTATTCTTAAACTTTTTGAAACTTAATTATGTTTGTTATTTGACCCATTTTCTAATTTACATTATTAAATATATTATAAAATGTCCCTTATAATTAAAATTGTATTTTATAATTACAAAGTATTCCAGGAAATAGAAGTCTTGATTTTCAAACTGAATCAGACTTTTCCCTGATAAACAGATTAGTTTCATATACTACTTATTTGTTATATATTTATCTAATCATGAACATTTCTGAAAAAAAGCACCTGACATTGAATAATCTTCCATCCAATGTTAAGTACCAACATCTGATCAATCAGCAGAAACTCACAGCTCCAGTATCATTCCCTTTAGGTGGAAGATGAATAACTTAACACTAATGGATGTCCAGACAAAGCCTCAAGGAAAGAATGGCAAACTTTTATTTTAATGTACACTGGTCTTAGGACAACAGACTAGATATGTACATGAGTTAGCTGAATTCACCTCAAAGATTCAGGGGTTCATTCTAGATCATGTTCATGCACTGTGATCTTCCGATTTCTCCAGCTTACGTGCTACTAATTAGCAGGGTTGTGGGTGCCAGGGCAGGCCTCTTGATAGTCTTTCTCTTCCGTCACTTTAGTTGGTGAATATGCACTTACCATGGAAAACTGAGAAGATTAAGAGTTACCGAGGGAGAGAGTTAGTTGCTTCAATAATAAAGCGAGTTCTATTATGTCAAATGTAATTGCATATACCGAAGTTTCTGCTTGGACCAAAGTCAGTATAGTTGTAGTTGAGGAAAGGATCTGCTGTATTGCTGTTGTTTTGGAAATTAGTATTTTGAAATAAGGAGAAATAAAGGATAAATGTTACTTCCGAGAAAACTCAGAGGTGGCATTGACCACAGTCATAAAGACAATTCATCCACTGGGATCCAAAATAGCAGCTTTCACGAATATCCCGAGTGCTTTATTGAATGCAAGTGGCGTTGAATTATTTGAAAGTGGCTAGATGGTATGTAAATACAGAGATATGTGGGGGAATAAGACAGGATGGGAATAAGATAAAAATGGGATAATGAAATACATAGATAACAGGTTTTTCTACCAGAATAAACAGGCTAATTGGAAAGACAGGCAAATACTGGATAACACAGGTGACATCCAAGCCTGGTATCGTGGAGTTAACACAATTACTACATGAAATTGTCAGGTTAGTCAAGGCAATCTGATCAATGGTCTCAGTGAGAACGGGCAGAACTTAATATGAAAGTTGGAAGGGTGAAATTAATCTTAGGCTCTGTTGCAAGAACATCAAGAGAGGAGGGATGATTTTGTTCTTAAGAATATACATAAGAGATTTAGAATGATTTGTGTTTGGATAATTTTTACTTAAAGTACCAAACAAAATACTACTTCTCTTAGCATTAAGCCATTCTTAATCACAGAGATAACCACTTACGAACATTTTTCCTTTGTATTGATAATGTATTTTGGTATTACATTTTTGTTGGAAAAGTTGAGAGTACTTATTTTATTGAGGATATTACAGAAGAATGTTCAATTTAAACTATCATTAAAATAAGCGATGCATACTGAAAGGCTTATATTTAATAGAAAATAAAATTCATCTTTAAAATTTTTATCAGCAAAGGAGAACTGCATGGAGTAAGATGAGTTCTGAGTTTTGATTTTTAAGACGGGCACTTAAAAATTCCAAAGAATGAACTTGCAAAAACGAATTGATAACAAGAGGGAGATCATAACACCATTTAAAATAATCTTTATTTTCTAATAAAATGGAGATAAATATTTCTTTAAAATATGTAATAAAAATATGTTTCAATCAGGGATATTAAATCGAGGTAAATATGAAATATGTTCTTTTTTTGTAGTTTAGTTTGATAAAGTTAGTTGGTATATCAGACCCACAAAATGAAGGCCACTCCAGTGATCTGTCACAAATCCAAACCTAAGTCAGGCTGCATTAAAGGGAAACACTTCACTGTCAAGGAAATATAACACCAATCACAATCCTCCCAGTCAGATTTAGCTAGCTGACCTGACCCTAGAAAACAGTACCTGTTAGCCTTATAAGGAAGTCCCTGACCTCCTAGTGGATCATGCTCTGTTTCCACGTTGCCTCTTCTAAGTCTATAAAACTCCCTCTTGCCAAAAATCCCTCAGGAAGAGTGCTCCACTCCCCCATCCATGGATTGTTTTCTCTAGAATATAGAACATCAAACTTGTTACTAAATTGTATTATTTTTCTCATTTGACAAGCTATATCTGCATAAGTATACTAATTATATTTATCATTTACTGAATACTTCCAACGAACTAAGCACTAACTTAAAAACTATATTCCCATTAAAAATTATATATATTCTATTTCATTATAATTTCACAATTTGTCAAGAAATGTGTCATTTTATCCACTTTTCAGATGAATTCATAAAGGCTTTGAGTCTTTAAACTGGCAAAGGGCTGAATAAGGATTTAAACCAAGGTCTTTCTGACATAAGGAATGTGTATTTAACTACTGTTTATACACAGAATAGAGTAGGAAAATGTAGTGTGTGTCTGTGTGTTTGTGTTTTCTGCTGTGCTCTTGGGCTTCTTGATCAGTATGCATTGTCCAGGAATGTATCACTTACAAACTTTTGCTCCCTGGAATGAATCAGGCCCTGCCTAGCATGCTATAATCCATTTTATCAGCTTCATGGAGACAGGTTTAGTGTTTAATTCTTGTTCTTCCTTCTTTCCCATATGTCTTTTGAACCACAAGGTCCCCAGTGGTGGAGTTTGCCTTTCTCTTCTGCTGCAAATCCTTAGGGTTGGTGAAAAATTGGTTCTTTTCCTGTTGCTTGATTGAAAGGGGTATGAATTCAAATCATTTCCTAGTTTAAATTGGCTTTTCATTTATGGAGTCCTTCCTCACATGTTTATCCTGGCTGATGGCTGAGATTTTTCACTGTTAAGTGCTTTGGCTTTCTTCAGAGAAAAAGCACTCTCTAAGTGCAAAATATTACAATTAATATGAAAATGAGATTCCGCTGGGTTTAAAGAGACTGTTTAAAAGAAGGACAAGGAATTGAAGAAGAAGAGCAGCATGTGGCTCTTTGTATTTTATAGATATGCTTTCTCACAAAGTCGACATACTTTTTTAATATATGTAATTTTTAGAAGAGAAATATAAAAAACGACATATGCAAACAAATACAATATTAAGAATTCTGAAATATTAAAAAGGAACACTACAGTTAAGATATTGTTCATATTACACACATTGTAAATTTAAACTGATATAGAAATTTCCCTTTGCTCCCTTTTATAGCTTTTATAACTGATCACACACATACTTGACTAGAACTATTGCATTAACAGTTTTGGATGGTAAGAAGGGTCTCATTATTTCTTAAGTGTGGTGATGATACGGAATGAGGTAGTGAGATAAACACCAACATAGCAAATGTTTGATAATGCTCTAAAAATAGTAAAAATGGTGCTCATTTAATTCTGAGTTCTGTCTTTATTCAATATGAAAATCAAGTCCCACTTGATGAATACAGAAGAAATGTGTTTGAATAATTCAATGTTTATATAATGAAATTATCTGTTATTCAAACTTATGTATGTAGATTTTGAATATGTCAACTCGTGTAACAATAATATGGTTCTTTAGAAGAAGACATGAATAAATCATGCCCACTACAACATGTTTTCCTAAAGAAATTACAGTTTATGATTTTGTGATATAAATATTAGTAAAATGTATCTTACTTTAAAGTACAAGGCAAATACAGTTTCAATATGTGTTTCTCTTTCCTTATTGATTTATGTATCCTCTACCTGTGTGTAAATAACTATTGTTATTACATGTAGCTGTTCCTTCAAACAACATAGATCTCTAACCACTGAATCACATGAGCTATGACATCTGACAAGCAATTATAACTGTTCATAGATAAAGTGTCAAAACTGCAGGTACTAAAACATAACATTTTAGTGTAATATTTTAAATCTTAGTCTAATCAAAACATGTTCATAAGCACTATTTTGAACATTTAGAGACCTTTAATAAATTGAAATTAGAGACCTTTAATAAAATCCCCTCTATTGGACTGATGTAACTCAGGAATAGGTTTTATTTGTTCAAGAATATTTGATTATTTTAATGTAGTGTGAATCTCATTATTTAACAACAAAAAAAAAAACCTCCAAAAACACAATAGTTTTGGAGTGCATTTATTACCTATAAAACATAGTTGTAATGAATTCACACAGAAAACGAATGCAGGGCTGGCCCCGTGGCTTAGCTGTTAAGTGCTCGTGCTCCGCTACTGGCGGCCCGGGTTCGGATCCCGGGCATGCACGGACGCACCACTTCTCCGGCCATGCTGAGGCCGAGTCCCACATACAGCAACTAGAAGGATGTGTAACTATGACATACAACTATCTACTGGGGCTTTGGAGAAAAAAAAGGAGGAGGATTGGCAATAGATGTTAGCTCAGAGCCGGTCTTCCCCAGCAAAATGAGGAGGATTAGCAGGGATGTTAGCTCAGGGCTGATCTTCCTCACAAAAAAAAAAAGAAGAAGAAAATGAATGCAAGGCTGGGATTTGGTATCGGATCTATTTCCTTTTCCTGGATTGAATATTTACAAGTTTATTGAGATTTTTCACCAGAAACAGATTTTCGATGGAGAAATTCAACTTAAAATATTGTTAAAACATTTGACAAGTGATGGAAATCACTTACCAGATGTCATGATACTTCCCTTAAATGTTGGTAAGAGAAATAAATACTTATAAGAGAAAGAAGAAAAGGTTTTGATGGTTATAAGTGCTAAAAAGTAAGAATAATTATAAAGCACAATCTTCAATATTTTTGTCTAGCTGCTTTTTAATAAGCAAGCATAACTGTTTGCTTTACTTTATTGATCCCTTCAGCTCTCAGTGTTGCAGGACTAGCTGATGATCAGAGTAGCTCCATTGTTCATCCCCTGTTATTTCAGAGGGTGCATGTAGGTCACTTTCCAATGAGAGGATCTGGTTTTTCATTAGTTTTTATCTATTTATTGTTCAGCTGCAGAAGCATATTTCTAAAAGTACATTTTCCCAATATCAGTGGAAGTAGTTCATCTACAGGTTCAAAAAGTGAAGACTCAGATATATATTGGTTACATTAATTCAAAGTAAAGTCATTTCCTGCATTCTGTTTTCTGGCAAAGTTTTCAGAAATGAACTGTACCATTTTTTGAGGAAGATCGGCCCTGAGCTAACATCTGCCAATCCTCCTCTTTTTTTATTTATTTATTTTAGCTGAGGAAGACTGGCCATGGGCTAACATCCATGCCCATCTTCCTCCACTTTATATGGGACGCCGCCACAGCATGGCTTGCCAAGAGGTGCATCAGTGTGCGCCCGGGATCTGAACTGGTGAACCCCGGGCCACCACAGCAGAGAGCACACACTTAACCACTTGCACCACCGTGTCGACCCCTGAACTGTACTAATTTTAAGACAAATGACCATTTAGTAAATCTGATTATTTTTAAAATGTTGTTCTTATTTTGAGAATGTTGCATATATTTTGTGCATATATTTTGTACATATTTATGTACACATAAAAATTCATAGAAGAAAATTTATCAAAAATTATTGTTTGTGATCTTTTTTGGTTTGTATGGTATATAGTATTTCAAATATGTAATGAGTATTTAAAATTTAGCTATAAAAAGATAAGTTGAACAATCATCCCCTCTTTTGAGCACTATATATTCACTACATTTCTTCCATGTTTTATTAATCAAAAATTATGTTAAGTTTAGCATTTATTGTTCAAATCAATTTCAACACTCTGGTTGCTTAAACAATATGCAGAAAAACTTTTTGACAGCTGTATAAACTATTACAAATATTGTTATGTTGTGTATGTATGTATTTATCTACATCTATTTACTCATTAATTGATGCACAAAATTTTTTGTTCCAGTAACGTTATCCGTGGTGAAGGCAGGGGAATAGATACCAGAACACGTTTCCATAATGTAGCTCATAAACATCAGTTACAGTCAATGAATGGAGACTACATGTTATAAAAATTCTAATGTTTTTCTCTTGTAAATTTGCCAGATGTTGAGTCATATAGTTTGGAAGATTTGAAATTAATCATTCAAATAATTTATCTGTCATTATATTCTCTGGTGTGATACAAAGTTGTAGTTGATAAATACAAATGGCTATCTCTTTCTAAATATAAAATTAAGACTTCTGTTTAAATATGTAAAAGGAAAAATGAAAGAACAATTTGTGCTCTAGAGAATTTATTTAGACAGTATTCTTGAAGCATGTATAATATTTATCAACTTTGTAGGTAATAACCATTTATAACAGTCACTGTAATCTCTTAAACTCACCTCTATGTGTCACAGTACAATCAATTATAATAACTGAGGCCAGGAAAATAACAGAACTATTTGAGTCACATTTAAATAGCAGTGCTAATTTGACTGAGAAATCACTATATGATATTATAGCCTAAGCAGTCACTGACATTAATTTCAGATTATATTTCATATTAATTACAGAAAAATTAAACAGTTATGAAATAATAATTAGAAAACAGCTTAGCACGTCTTTTAAGAAAATGTTACTTTCATTTTTATATATGGTATATAAAAGTACTCAGATGATTTTTAAATAACTCATCTATATGTATTTTTTATCTTTTTTATTGAAGTAACATTGGTTTATGACCTTATATATTTCAGGTGTACATCGTTATATTTCGATTTCTGTGTAGACTACATCATGTTCACCACCCAAAGACTAATTACCATCCGTCACCATACACATGTGCCCTGTTACTCCTTTCGGCCTCCTCCCTCGCCCCTTCCCTTGTGGTAACCACCAATCTAATTTCTATATCTATTTATTTGTTTGTTGTTGTTATCTTCCACTTATAAGTGAAATCGTGTTATTTGGAATACTATGATTTTACGTTGAATTTCTATCATATTGTCTTAACATAAGCATGAGATTTTTATGCAAATTAAAATGAGCCCATAGTTATCTCTCGTCACATATCAATTCAACTAGAACTATATATCTCATTGCTTCTCTCCTCTTACATATAAGTCAAAAAGAGAGGTAACTAACCTGACTGTACTTGATTCATTCGTTTTCTTAAGTGAGTAAGGTATTGAACAATTCTTCAGCAAATGAGAAATGCAGTAGATGTCAAACTTGGCATAGTCAAGACATACTATTAAATCAAAATATAGGTGATTGAAAATAAATGCTAAGTTACTTATCCTTGAAAAGCAGTTGGCAAAGCAATCACTGACTCGATCTACATTAACATAACTCCAGATATGTCCTACTAAACATACTTCAAATTCACTTCAAGACAAGATCATAAATTTAACAAGCATTTAAAAAATTAAGGTTAGGCTGAAAACAGCTATTCTCATCTAGTCTATGGGCAATTATTTGTGGGTACAAAAATGTGCTGGTAAATATTAAAATTTGCAGCACATTTTGAGACTACAGTTGTGAATATAGAAGACTGGAATATTATATTTTAATACTAGACAGACAAAATAAAGAGCACTTCCTTTAGCAAAAGTTTTATTTATCTGCAGAAGAAATGTTAGTAAGACAGTAATTTGTTACTATAAATATATTATAGCAATATGTCTTTCACTCACCTAGAGTAAAAAGTGTAATTAATACCTTGGTCTTATGATTAAAACATCAAACACTACATATGCTAAGTTTTCACACCACATACAGCACACATACATGGGCTGCTTGAGAATTTTAGCTACAGATGCTGCTCTGGTTATCAGGGTTTATTAAATCTCTTGAAAAAGAACTTTTCCATCTCTTTTGTGCAAATATTCAGCTGGCATTTATAGTTGACAGTATTCTAATAAAACATTTCACAAGAAAAGTATATCAAGTTTGAGATTTAGCATTGATATACTCTGAAATCCCACAAAGTTAAACAGTTATTTTAAAAGAATGACTTCTGTAGGCAATATAGTTAGTATAAAATATAGGTTATTTTATTATTTTTGATAAACAATTTGTGCCTTGTCTGAGGATTATGTTATTAGTATTTGCATTAGAGTCATGAGAAAAATTAGATAAAATCTAAATCCTTAGCTTATTTTTGAATTTCAAATCAATCAAAAAGAATTGTGTGAATAAATAGAGATAACAGAATTCTGAAGGCATGCTTACCTAGTAAGAATTTACCTATTTTATCCAAATGCATTAAAGATGAACAATTGAAAGAATCTAGGGAGGGGAGCAGAGAAGATGAGAATCTTCTTGACCATCTATAAAAATTACAGGTTTCATTAAGTCAGGGATAATGTTGGGAAAATAGATAGATAATCAGCATGCTAGGATTCTTTTCTTCCTGGGGCATCAATATTTACTGAGGATCCAGAAGGGGACCTAATAGAAAAATCATCATAATAAATTGAAGTCCTCTATATGTGTAGGTGATATTTGTGATATTCCCTCCCTCTCTCTCTTCTTCTCTCTTCTTTCACCTAATTTTATCTTGGCTTATTTATAATATCATTGTCATTTATTTTCAGCATCTGCAGAACTGGATAAGACCTCTTTTTTCTTCCTTTCCATTATGAGAACCAAATTTTATATTTCAGTTAAAATATTATCACAGTCCTAAAAAAGTTGTCAAGACTTCACTAAGAGTTAATTTCAAACTATCACTCTAGTTTGATCAATAATACTATTGGGCATTTCATATGTGTCTAAAACACTAGTTCAGTGGTCATAGTAGCTTTTTTGTGGGTTTATATTTTTAATTATATGTGTAGACATAACTTTAACGAGACACATAGATATTGACACTTCTTAAAATAACATTTTTTATGATAATATGGCTGCTTCTGGTTCCTTAACCACATCCACATTACATCCAGAAGAAAAGGAAAAGAAGTATTAGTGGTATTAAATACATTCATAATGTTGCTCAACCATCACCACCATCATCTCCATAACTCTTTTTATTTTGTAAAATTGAAACTCTATATTCACGAAACAATAACTCTCCATTTCCATCTTCCCCCAGTTCTTGGCAACCACCATTCTACTTTCTGTCTTTGCGATTTTGACTACTCTAAATATCTCATAGAAGTGGAATCATGCAGTATTTGTCTTCTTGTGATTGGTTTATTTCACTTAGCATAGTGTCCTTAAGGTTCATCCATGTTGTAGCATATGTCAGAATTTTCTTCCTTTTTAGCACTGAATAATTCTCCTAAAACTCAACAACAAAAAAATAAGCAACATGATTCAAAAATGGGTGAAGGACTTGAATAGCCATTTCCCCAAAGAAGATATACAACAGGCTAATAAGCACATGTAAAGATGCTCAACATCACTAATCATTAGGGCAATGTAAATCAAAACTGCAATGAGATACCACCTCACACTCATTAGGATGGTTATTATAAAAAAAAAAAAAAGCCAAAAATTAACAAGAGTAGGTGAATATGCAGAGAAATTGAGATCCCTATGCACTGTTGGTGGGAATGTAAAATGGTACAACCCTGTGGAAAACAATTTAGAGGTTTTTTAAGAAATTAAAAATAAAATTACCACATGATGCAGCAATTCTACTTGTGAATATATACACAAAAGAAGTGAAAGCAGTATCTCAAAGAAATATTTGTGTGCTCGTGTTCACAGCAGCATTATTCACAATAGCTAAAATGTGGAGGCAACCATAGTGTCCATCGACAGATGAATGGATAAGCAAAATGTGGTATAGACAACTAATTTTTTAAACAAGTGAACAAATATGCGAATTTCATTCAACTAGAGTATCTTTTCTTTTGCTTCCTGAAAATCTCCATAACTCTAAGCCCGAATTTTCTCTATTATTTCAACCTTGTGTTTTTTCCTATACTGAAATTGTTAATTTTCCAATAATTAAAGAGTAATATAGAAAACACACTATGTAACAAAAAATAAATATAAAACAACTGTGTTCTCATCATACACAGTTAACAGCACTAACATTTTATAACATCCTCTCAAACTTATTTTTAAAATAAATAAAATTCATTAGAAATAACACTTGATTTCCTAATAGTGATATATTTCCCTCTTTGTAAATACTTTGAATATATTTTAATTCTTTCATACATATAAATTCATATCATCTATGAGAATGACTGTTTCCCCAATACTTTGACAACCCAACCAAGACCTGAAGACAATATTTCACTGTTGTTTCAATTTGTGATTCTTCTTATAAGACAGTGAGACTCTTTTTATATATTTATAAGCCAATTAGAATTTCCTTTCTATAAATTGTCAGTTCACATCCATTGCTTATTAGATTGTTGGTCCTATTCTAATTTACTTGTAGCAATTCTTACTCATCAGAATCAGTTATTTACCTATAATATCTACTACAAACATTTCCATCCATTTCGCCAAGTAATTATTACCATGATTTTCTTTTGTGTGTATATGCAGAAATCTTTGATTTTTACTCATAGTCGAAATTTTTAGTTGCATATTTTATGACTATTTGGTTTTCTGTCATAGTAAAATTAAACATATGTATATCTATTATTCTAATATTTTAATTGATTTGCTTTTGTGTTTTATCTTTAACACAGTAGGTTTTTTTTAGGGTAAAGAGTGAGAAAGAAATAATCATACCTGACCAATGACAGCTAGTAGCTGGCCTAGCTGCTCCCAGATAGATCACGTGGTTCCCTTACTGACAACAATTTCCCAGAAAATAAACATCTGACTAGAACCCTCTGTGACATGGATACAACAAAAAACAGATAACTCATAACCGTTTCTAATCAGAACCTAGAAACACAGGTAGCGTATAACCACAAAAATGACCAAACCTTCCCATAGTTACTTACATGGGGTTGTGTCTCTTGCTGCACTAAGTTAATAAATCCAACTTCATTTGGCTATATGTGTGTTCCTGGGGTCTCTGGCTTGTAGACATTAACTGGAGTTGATGAAATAAATCGAAAGTAATTTTTTCCAGATGACAATCTATTTTATCAACTTCTTACTATAATTTCTTTGCCAACTCCAGAACACAAACTAACGTATATGTTACCATTGGCATATTAAAGGTAAATAGAATTAGGAAGTTAACACAAACATCCTATATAAATGTAAAACAAAGTAATTGATAAATATCTATAAACAGTTGGATGCATTTAAAAGAGAAAAATGAACGACTATGGTAATAATACAGAGTTCTAGTTTATCCTTATTCTTTAGCATTATAACAGAATGTCCAAATGTCTTTGGAAATGGTGCTGTATATTTATATTTTTTGCTAACTTAAATTTTATAAAGATGACATAAGATGTTCCTTTATATTGTAAAAGGAAAGATAGAAGTAGTTAGGTTTGTCTTGACATTCTCTAAAGACTGTTTAACTCAAAACTATTTTAAGAACTGTATTGTTTATCACACTTACTGTCAAGAGAAATCAGTCTTTTTTAAATTGAATGTATTAAATTAAAGCATATATACTGTAATGATTTTATAATTTTCAGGATTAATAATAAACTTACCCAAAATCAATCACAAAGACTGCTACAATAATTTTCTGTATTTATCTATCAATCGATCCATCCATTTATTTATTTATTTATTTATTTATTTTAGTTCAACACCTTCATCAATCAGGAATAATACAGTGAATTTTTCTGACAATTTTCTGAAGATATATTATGTCAGGGGCTAATACCCTCACTGTTGATAATCTGATTTTGATCCAAGGAACATACCTAAGCACATACCCACATATTGTGTGTTAAAATTCAAGTATACTGTTTTCCATTTTTGCTAATGGTCTTAAACAAAATGCATTAACGAAAGCTATTTATTCTTTTACCACAATAAATACAATTGGCCACTGTTTTCAATCAATATTTGTGTGGAAACTTTAGTAAAATTTTTGAAAATATGTGTTTTCTCTGTCACTGTTATAATTCTGGTAAAATTGTAAATGCAAGACACTCACAAGAACCCAAACATTAAGGTCCCTTTGAGCACCTTCTACTGGATTTCATGCAGCTAACCTGCAACACATTTTAAATATGTTCCTCTCATTGTGTACTTGTTCTTGAAACAGGCTGAATCTTTCCTTTGCTGGAGCCCTACTGCTCTAACAGTAACAAAGAATTACTTGATTTTGTGTTCAAGCAATTCTAATTGACAGATTTACTAATGACAGAGACATTCTAATGCCTCTTCTAATGACAGAGGCACCCATTTTACTGGGACTATTATAAATATCTTTGTAAAGCCTTGGCTATTAATAAGGGATTTAATTGTCCCTATCACCTCCAATCTTTGGAAAAGGTAGTAAGTACAAATGGAATTCTGAAACTAAGTTTGGCAAAACTTTCAGAGACTCTTGAACTTTCATGGCCTGAGGTATCACTATCGCCTTTAATGACAGTGAGATCAACACTTTCTGGGTTTATTGCTCCCTTTAAAAATTACTAAGATGCTACCCTATGTTTCTGAGAATAGCACCATCAGTTCTAATTTTCACACTCTGGCAAGCAGGCATGAACAAATACTGCACAAGATTCATGCAATACAATACGCCACCAGGAATGGGCAGCCATTCCTTAACATCTTCCTAAACAACCTCTGTATGAACAAAATCTGGAGAACTGATCTTTGACGCAATATCAAAGAAGGACATTATTTGAAGCCCACTAGAAAGGACTTTATCAGATACTGTTAACAACTATTACATCAGTGAACTCCAAGGATTTCATCCTTGTATCAATATTTGCCATATAGAGACATAAATAATTCTCAAATTATTTGAAAATTGTTGAGATTATAAACCTCATGCTGAAGACTCTTAGAAACTTCTAGAAGCAAATAGCCTTCAGGAAGTAGATAAATTTCCACTTAAGATCCAGAGAACAAGATACAGATAACTAGAGCCATATATTGTCACCCTTTAATATGCATGCATGTGTGTGTTTTTTCTTTTTTTTCTTAGCCACTTTCTTTTCTTTTTGCTGGTTTAAGATTTGGGACAATTAATACACATCTGTTACCTATAAGTTCTTAAAATTGCTTTCTGCTTTCTTATTTACTTCCTGGCATGAGTCAATAACTAGTTGCGATTTATTCATGATTTGGTCCAAGTGAATGATGAAATTCACTTCTTGAGTCTGTGCACATTTTCCTTTTGGACCCACCCAGTTACCCTTGATATCAGTTTCCTTTAATAATCAGTTGATTTTCTGTGTAATTTGCCTCATTCACTAATTAATTCTTTACATGGAAAACACCAAAATAAGCCAGACTTCCGAGAATCTAAAATTCTAATAATTCAAGGCAAATTCTAGATTGCTTTTTTCTGTCTTAAGTCTCTTCAAATTATGCTTTATAAGAGGCCACGCAGTAGGGGAGGATACTACATACCATAGTTCAGAGAACAACAAGAGAACTAGGTAAAGCTTCCAAGGCCACAGAATTCCTTGCCCAAAAGGTTCATTAAATTGAACATTAGTTAGTTTGGAATAGGCCTCCATAGAAATAATATTGGCTTCTTGAAAAGGAATATGTGCAGATCCCTCAAGGTCTGTATGAATGTGAGCACAATAGTCTTAAAAGATCTGAGAAGCACAAAAATATCATAAAAGTAGATATTTTGGATAATAATGCCATATGTTTCTGTGGGTTCTTCAGATTGCAGTTAAGATCTGTTCTCTTGGCTTAATTTAGGCACTTCTGAGCCTTGGCTTAAAAATTGATTCACAGGTTCTGATCACAATCTTCTTTTGGTATTTTCTGTGTTGCAGCATTAAAGTGTGTAATCTCCAGAATCTTAAATGCTTCTGTACAGCTGCTATCCTGTCAAATGACCCAACAAGTGACCCTTCCAGTAAAAGAATAGGAAAATCTGACTTTCACAGAGGTTGAAACAAACACCCTCAAATACTTAATATGTGATTACAATACTTCATAAGAAATGGACTGACCACTTCTCCAGATGTTGATGTTCTATCCCTTAGCTTAAGGTGAAGAATGACAATAGAAGGTGATACTGAGAACCAAATCCATCCACACCCACACACCTTACTGTCTTCATTAACACAGCCTACTATTCAATTCCTCACACTGATATGGCGATTCTATTCTAGAAAACATTTGTTCAGGAAGATCAAATTGTATATATTTTTTTATTGTTTGTTGCAAAAATTTTCAGAAAGTATTCAACTACCAAAAATAAATAGCTCAATTCAGCATAATGACTCTGCAAGACTTGCCTGTAAGTCCTGGCTTTGACTCTTGACCCTCTGTGTCCACCAATCCTAAATTATTTATCATGAATTTTCCCCAACCCTAATCAAGACCTCACATTGGAAGACTTGCCTTACCATCATACTCCCCAACCAGTCTCTAATATATTCCACCTATGCCCATCTCCTTTTGAGATGCTACCAAAATGTTGTCAAGAATTAATCTCCACTATTGTGCTAAGCAGCAAACTCCACTTTGCTTTATCAACAGATTGTTCTGAAAAGCCACCATTTGGCATTTTGAATGCTTTGCTGGGAGAAAAATAGAGGCAAGGAGACCAGTTAGGACTCTGATATCAGAAAGTTCCTTGGACAAATGTGGGACAAGGGTGAGTAAATTGAGAGAATAAACTTTGCTTTTGCAAGTAAAACTTTTAACTGATCAAAAATTGCTTGTGTATTAGAAGAGAAATACCTTTTCAAATACAGTAATTTAGAATATATTATGCATCCATATAAATCATATACATATACAGGTATTTATTTTTATATAAACCATATATTTTCATAAGATTCAAAGTGCCCGGCTGAATAATCTAGGGGCAAGGAATGGCTTGATTGAACTGCCTATGCAAATTATGTTACATTATCACTACTCACTTCGACTCATCTTTAAAAGCAAAAAATGATAAGAGTATTCTATGGTTGCATCAATAAAATATTTGAAAGTATGAATATATTCTGTTTAGTTCTTCACTTTCATTCCCAGGGCAATAAAATCTATAAGGATAAATGGTCCATCCAAATCAAATGAAGTATCATTTACAAATTTTTTTTTGCATGATATCCTAAAAAACAGAGCACTTGTGAAGAAAGACATACCTTTGATTAAGCTTTAAAGAAATTTGAAATGAAGTACAATAGATCTCAGAATTTTCTGTGAAAAAGCATAAGTAAACTTAGTGTCTGAAATTTTAGAAGACAGATATTTTAGAAGACAGATATTTTACTATGCTTTTTAGGCTTGCAACCTTATACTGAATATATGATCTTTTTTAAATTTTTTATTTGAATAGATCATGAAATTTGTAAAAATTCATCATTACATAGACTTGATTTTGGGATTTTTATGTGTCATGCTGCAATGTAAATAATAAAAGAAAATGTTAGATTCTCTATGAATATGAAAAACATAAGCTTTTTTCCCATTTCGCAAATTAACCTTATTTCTTTGAGAGGCCTGTATGTAACAAGGAGATGGACCTTATACTAGGAGTTTTTGCCTGATTTATTATGTATCTTCTCAGGTGTCCCAGCAAGGTGAAAGAGCAAAAAAGCAGATGGAAAACAGCAGGTAAACACTTTTTGATGCGAGAAATTCATTCATGATGATGACTCTATTACTGTTCAAGATGGAAACAATGAAATGTAATTTAAGGTGAATAAGCAATAGAAGTGCAATAAATCAAAGTGAATGAATAGTAGCTCTGTGTGAAGAATAAAAGTAATGATAGCATATTTCATTCAGATATAACTACTCTCTTAAAAGTAAAATGGAACCTAATATACTCCCTAATAATAATTACATATGTATCCTTATTAATAGGAATTTCTCCATTCCCATCTTAAAGATGCAAGCAAGTGTGAAAAGAATTCCACTCAAAAAGCAATATCACACTTCAAAAGTTTTAGAGTCATTGCTTTGAAAAGCTATTGAATTGTGTTATTTTTAACCTAAAATCAGTATCAACACTGAGATATCAGAAAAAAAATTATATTGTGACAGTTCTCCTAACCAAGATATTCATCATGCTTTCACTACATTCCATGTGGATATGTAAATAGCATTCATCTTTCTAACCTCAGTCTATATGACCATAGATCACTACTGTGTCCTCTTCTCTTTCCCTAGAGTCAATGAAGAGCATTTGTTCACTATCTTGATACCATGTTCCTTAACATGCTTTGTGATCCCAAAGAGTGTTCATTTCCTTTCACCTTACTTATTTCATTTGGATTTCCAGTCTTTTAATTACAGCTGTGTCTATCACTTGAAGTCCATTTCTTTTCAATTTCAGAATACGGAATTATACGTAATGTCACAGTCAGGGTTTACTCTTTGTTGAGTAGAAGCAAAAACTGGTCTTATTTATTCCACCAAAGGATCCATTGCATTTCAATATATTTATTCTTAACAAAACGCTACTTGTTCAGTTCATTATATATTTTGAAACTTTGATTTTTAATTCTTAATCAGATGTAGCAACATCTTTCTATCTAATGTTAAGATACTATGTGAAGGCAAAATGGCAGTGCCAAATAAAGACAAACCAAACAGAAAAAAAAGACATTTTTTTAGTAGAGAGGGGTAAGCAGGACTAGCAAGAATTCATTTGTGGGGAGTGAGTGGTGGAGTTGAGCAGACATGATCAAAACAGTTTAACAGAAAATATTTATGTTACAGTCAGAATGAGACATTAAAGGAAGGTGTTTTCTTGATTAAGCTTAGAGATTAGAGATGAGTCAGAGTTCAGGGTCTTTTAGGGAGAAAAGAAGCCTGACTCAAGTTTGGTCAAGCCAAGAAACAGGCAATTTTGAGCAGTTGGTAAGCAGAAACACTGCTTAAATTTAAGCCCAGTAATTATAGAATCTATATAGGAAATTAAGATAGGAGAATTTTTAAGATAGTTAAATTAGACTTCACAGAATTAAATCCCAGCTGCATGTATAGATGACTTCTATCTATATTTATTATTTATAATACATGGTAACAGTTCATGTACTCAATATAGTATTTTACTTTTTGTATATTTTATTACTGTCTTAGCTCAGGCCGCTATAGAAAAATACCATAAACTGGTATGGTATTTATTTCTCAGAGTTCTGGAGACTGGAAGTCCAAGATAAGTGTGCAACATGTTCGGGTTCTGGTGAGGACCCTCTTCTAGGTTGCAAACTGCCCACTTTTCATTTTATCCTCACGTGGTGGAAAGAGAGATCTCTTGTCCCTTCATTAACTTATAAGGCCACCAATCTCATTCATGAGGGCTTCACACTCACGACCCGATTATCTCCCAAATGCCTTACTTCCAAATCTATCGCACTGAGGATTAGATTTCAACATATTAATTTTGGAGGGGACACAAACTTTCAAATCATAAAAATTACTTATATATTATATTATCTATGTATTATACTATCTATTTTAGCAACATTCGGTTATAACACAAAATAAAACATAAACACAGAAGTTGGAAAAGACACAAACAGAGAGTTCTTACTAAGCTCTTTTCATACATTAACTCTATAAAAAGAATGCACACTTTGAAAAATCAGTTGCATTTTAACTTGAAATAAAATATAGATGATTTTTATACAAAGAGGACATTTTACTGAAAAAAATGGTCTAGCCTCACCTTAGTGCTTTCTTAGGCATGTATTTTGACTAGCAGACATCTTTCATTCTGAGATAAAATAATATGTGATAGCCTATAAGATAAGAACATACTTTGCTCTTAAAAAATAACAGACCTATCAGTTTACTACTGCTATCATTGATTTTCCTATCTGCTTCAGAGTGGAAATTTGTAGTTTAAAATTTTTAGATTCTAAATACTTTTTGATCCATATGATTAACTATCATACAAGTACTTTCTGTGAAATATTATATTCCAGATGCCTATGGAGAGACATCATATCCTTGAAAGTATGGTGAAATCCCCCTTGACCAAATACAGTTTCTTTCAATTCATCAAGAAATTTATCTAGTGTTACTGAAGGTGGTCCACATTAAAAGAAGCTTGCTGAGTTAATTTCAGTGTGTTGAAGGTTAATTGATCATGTAGCTCCGATTTATAAAAGGAAAGTAGACAAGAACTGTAATGTCTCAACATCAACCATCTTTCTCCAAAGGCACATGAAATATTCAAATATATCTTACAGACAAAAGAGAGTGGAGAGTTGTTGCAAATTTTTTATTGAAAACTCAGACGTTTAGAGATGTTTTTCTGCTTTCTCTATTGTAATCTTGCTGGAAGGGAAGAATAAAGAGGCAATAAAATATATCTCAAGATTATTTTGCACTTGATTAATTCACTTATTGTTAATATAATATGCTATCCTTTCTCTTGAGTATGTTTTGATCATACCCTTTGTATTAAGTTACTTTCTGCTTCTCAAAAATAGAAAAGCTAATTGAAAATGACACTAATTATCTGCCTTGTACTTACATTTGAATAAGGTTTTGTTTTTTCTCTTACCTTCATCCAAAATAGGCTCAGCAGGGTCACTGAGGCATTGAGTCTAGCCTACCGGGCACGGTAAGCTGACAGCCCTCTTAGATTTTACACAATTCACTGTAGGAAAATATAAATGGATAATAGGCTCTAGCAGCACCCAACAATCTAATTAAAAGAACATTTTATACTTGATACCATAGATAACAAGACATTAACAAATGAAAATTAGCCTACTTGTGTATCATCTGCTTATCAGGGAAATGGGTGATGAGGGAAAACATGCTATGTTTATGTTTACTTTGTTTCAAATTATTTGGTTTCAAAATGCAGAATGAATGAGAGATAAATCAGCCATTTCATTTTATTGGCTCGAGGTCAATTAAAAAAATTTCAAGACATATAAATTAAGTAGAAATATACGGCTTAGGGGCCGGCCTGGTGGCGCAAGCAGTTAAGTGTGTGTGTTCTGCTGGGGCGGGCCGGGGTTCGCTGGTTCGGATCCCGGGCGCGCACCGACACACCGCTTGTTAAGCCATGCTGTGGCGGCGTCCCATATAAAGTAGAGGAAAATGGGCACGGATGTTAGCCCAGGACCAGTCTTCCTCAGCAAAAAAGAGGAGGATTGGCATTAGATGTTAGCTCAGGGCTGGACCTCCTCACAAAAAAAAAAAAAAAAAAAGAAATATATGGCTTAAATAAAAAGGGTTGTGTACAAATAGAGGTTTAAAGTTTCAGAGTTTTATTGGGCAATGTCAATTTAATTGAATAATTTTAATACTTACCCACTAATCAACCTAGTTGACACTACGTGGAAAGCTCTATCTGAAACTACTGTATTTTGTTGATACTCATATAGCATGATACGTGTTTAAATTGTTATATTTCTGGAAACCTTATTTAGTTTTATTTAAATAATGGTTATTTTATTAAAAAGATTTGTCTACATGACAGTTCAAAGATAGTCAAAGAATGTAATGTTTGAAACATTATATATCCTGAAAATCACAGATTAATGCCAACTCATTCTAAAACATGGTGTTCATAATTAAAAGTTCATATAATGACAACTATTCCTCTTAATTTCTAAAGAACTACTTTTCATGATAGCAATATATCATAATGTTATTTCTCATTATACATCTAATATAGTTTCATTTTCTAAAAGCTGGCAAACAGAAAAATATAAGTAAGCAATAACTTTCTGGAATATATCAACATGGAACTACATTTAGAAATTCATTTCATTTATTTTTAAGTGTTCTTTCCACTTCTCTCTCTCCCTTTCCAACTACACACACACACACACACACACACACACACACACAATTCATGTTATTATATTATATTCTTATTATTTTATTGCACCGTATCGCTATTTAATATTTACATTATCTTCTCTTCTACCTATAGTCAACAATAATGTATTACACACTTAAAAATTTGTTACAGGGTAGAACTCACATTAAGAGATCCTACGGAAATAAAATAAAAAGAAAAGAAAAAAACATAAAACAAATTACATAAAATAGGATTTCATTTCTTTTTTTAAGCTTAGAAACATGTAGTACTATAATAAATAGATGTTGTCAAGCCCTGATAAAAAAATCTCTTCCATTTTTTTCACAGGTATCTTTTATATTTAAACTACCATTTAAATATATTTCCTTTTTCTATGACAAAGATCAAATACTATGCGCTTTCACCAATAACCTTCCCATCCCTTTTTTCTTATGTCAAGCTGTTACCTAGTGTGTTATGTAGAGAAGAATAAAAAGAGTGGCATGAATTAGTTTCATCAGTAAAATTTTGTTATCGTTTCCCTTCATTCCTTAAAGTATAGTGGCTTCACCTAGTTCTTTACTGGTCAGGAAGGGGTAAAATAAATCCAACAGGAGATGGGTATGCATTCCTACATGCTCGTGAATATACCTCTTTCTGTTAGTCTTATAAAGAATAACGTCCAACCTTGAAGGAACAACAAGTTATAGTCCCGGGTGAATAAAAATACAAAACCTCACCTAGGTGAGCTGCTGCACTCTTCCCATGATTCCTATTCACAACAACTATAGCAGCATGATAAGAAAGCAAGGAGATACGTAGCAACTGGAATTGTAGTAAAATCTCAACTATCTCAAAATCAAAAGAATTTTTTTTTAATATCTGGATGAGGGAATTAAAGAAATGCAATTTTTATCTAGTATAAATAGAGTTGCTTGGGAGCTCTTCAATCAGGGACAATATGACAACTTGTCAAAGTATCATTAAAGTGTTTCAGACTGATAAAAGTCTGAGGTAAGAAATGAAACTTTCGAATCCTGAGATTTTTAACCAGATGTGTTATTGATCCTAAAAGCAAACTTTTATTGACATATTTTTGTTACATAGGGGATGCATGGATTCTTCTAAACTTTTTTTCCTTTTAAAAGGATATTCATTAGCTGACTTGTGCCTTAAAGAAATGAGATAAAATAAAGTGATACAATGAAATGATTTCTCAACTGGAATTCAGCAATAATGAATCATAGAATGGTCCCCATAACTAACAAATTGAGAGATCTTGATCAATAGATGTTTGCAGGTCAAAGAGATTAGTGTAAATCAAGGTCAGGAATATATTCTTGATAGTTGGGAAACAAAGCATAGACCAGTCAAGAAATGGAAGTATCTTCCATGCAGTGCTAATCATTTTTCCGTCTAACAGTGTTCAGAGAGTCGGGTAACTCCACACTTCCACATATCCAGATTATTGAAAACTCAGTTTGGACTCTGAGATCTCTCCTGGAATATTTAAACAAAGAAGAATTCGCTAATACAAACTAACACTTAGTAATATATGAGTTTGTAATGTAGGTCATTTCCTCATGACACCATAGGACATGGTCTCAAGGTCACAATTGTCACACTATATTTGTGTCTGGTACAATTAAACAAAGTTGGAATAAGTCAAACATTGTATGAGACATCAGTGTGAAATTACAAAGTAAAGCATTTTTAAAAGAATCACAGTCATTAAGTTTTACCTCAAAAACTATTTGTTATTAACTTTTTGATTATCTCATTTCATCGCTTTTATCTCATTCTAAATCATTGGCTTTCAAAAATGAGTATTATATACTTCTATAAATGTAAAATGAATATTTCAGTAATAAGTGATATAGTGAATAATTGTCATAATGATTGAATTTTACTTTAACCTACACAATATGAAATATTTTCTAAATAGTTGTTTTATTTATAATACCAAGAAAGTTTACTAAAAAATATGAATAAAAGAACTGATAAATTTTAGTAGTCATAATTTGACTTAAATTTAGATCATCATGAAAACCTTACGATATACATAAGAATCTGGTAAAAATAACACATATAGGAAATTTCTGTCTTTCAGATGCTTAGCAAATTTCTTTGTAATGACATATTCACCTCAATATTTGTATTTAATTTCATTATAGCAGATTTTGGTAGTTTAATTAGATCTCTAAGAGTTTTACAGAATATCTAAGAGTAGTAAATCAACTGGATTTATTTTAGTTTTTCAAAAATGCCTATACATTTGTAGAACTAAATATGAATCCAGGAGAACAATTAATATTGCCCATATCACATGCACAATCACATCTAGATAAATTTGAAAACGAATTCAAAAATAATTTGTGAGAATTTCTCTCATTCTATGATATTTTTGTGTGTGTGTGTGAGGAAGATTAGCCCTGAGCTAACATCTGCTGCCAATCCTCCTCGTTTTTTGCTGAGGAAGATTGGCCCTGGGCTAACATCCATGCCGATCTTCCTCTACTCTATATGGGACACCGCCACAGCATGGCTTGACTAGCGGAGCGTCAGTGCGCACCCGGGGTTCTGAAACTGTGGACCCTAGGCCGCTGCAGCGGAGCACGAGCCCTTGACCGCTAGGCCACCGGGCCGGCTCCTCATTCTATGATATTTTTAAACTATGATTTAAACAAGGCAAACTTCAGGTGATTGACACTCAGAAGACTGTGATAATCCCTGGCAATCGATGAAAACTTCCATGAGGGCAGGATCTGTGTCTGAATTCTTGATAGATATAGTCACCTAACACAAATACTCTCTCATCTATTTGTAAGAATCAAGTAAATTGAATCAAGCTATTGTCTCCATTTATTCAACAAATAATATATTAAGGAAAAATTATCTGCTATATTGAGTAGTAAACACAACGATGACCCCTTTCCCTATAAAGCCCACTGTTCACAGAGATGAAGTCAGGAAGCAAAGGAATGAGCGCCCAGAAACTGTCACACTGTCAGATTAGCAGATTATCAAACATGGAACAAGCACGGAAAGCAAGTATATATGAGGTGGTAAGGTCACGGGATGTAACAAGAAAGGAGCAGAAGACTATAGAAAATTGAGCATAAAATTTCTTTCCAAATAATTTAGAAGGATGTTGTAAATCACGTCTGATTAGACTTTCAATTTATGTGTCCAAGGGCCTTCTACTCAGGAAATTCTTAGAGGATTTTACTGCACATTGTGAGTCATGTAAACTGTGGGAGCCACACTCTATACTACGGCTTAGGTAGAGTAGTAAACTGTATCTGATAATTTCAATTTAGGTCACTATACTATTTTTTCCTATTTATTTAAAAAAAAGAATTGCTTTATTTTCTGTTTTTTCGCATGTATGCTAGAAGGAAAAAATAGCGCTCTAGAATGTACCCTAGAAGGAAAATAGTGTTATCTAAAAATAATTACCAAATCCATGTGAAGGATGCACAAAACAACGAAATATATAAACAAAAATGATATTGCTTCAATATAAATAAGTCTTATTTAGTATTTCCTTATATAACGTCAGGATTATTCATATTCTGAACAGAAGAACATGTATGTTTTTTATAAAAATCATTTGGGGGGCCGGCCCGGTGGCGCAAGCGGTTAAGTGCGCGCGCTCCGCTGCGGCGGCCTGGGGTTCGCTGGTTCGGATCCCGGGCGCGCACCGACGCACTGCTGGCAAGCCATGCTGTGGCGGCGTCCCATATAAAGTGGAGGAAGATGGGCACGAATGTTAGCCCAGGGCCGTCTTCCTCAGCAAAAAAAGAGGAGGATTGGCGGATGTTAGCACAGGGCTGATCTCCTCACAAAAAAAAAAAAAAAATCATTTGGTCTACCAAATGACCGGAAGGCAATATAGACATTTTCCATGTTTGTATCATTTTCTTTTTTATTTTTATTTTAGGACCTAAGACAACAATTTCTATATTCAGCAAGTCTTGACACCTCATTATAGTTACTATATATTATATAAACAGGAAAATAGGAAATCTTTGATTTTAATGAAGAATTCTTTAAGAAAGCTTGTTACAGCACTGAAAGTATTTCCATAAATCAATAAAATGAGAAAATATGCTGGAAGTAAGTCAATAAGTTTTACAATACCAATTTGTTTGCAAACAAACTCCAAATCAGAGAAAAGTGCATGCAAATGACTCCATTAAGCTTAATCTAGATTGGAAAGAAAGTATGCTTAAAGATGTAATGAAAATTGAAGCACTTCTTTAATTATCTGCATAAATTACTTAGCCATCAGTATAAAAAAAAAACATGAAGTAATGCTTTTTGGTTAACAATCGAGTATGTAAGAAAGACAACATGACTAAGCTTCTACAAAAAGTCTAAGAAAAAAATAACATCATATCAACATTTGATGAGGCAATTATATAGAAGATAAATCCCACTGATATTTCACTCTTGATAACTGATAGAAGATGATCAAATATTGAATACCAGTAGAAGTTTAAGGTTACTATAATATATTTTGCTATAAACCCTCAAAACAGTATATAAAATCCAGTGTGAATACCATTTTCAGTGCTCTGAAAATCTTACATGTAATTGAGTAATTTACAATATTATGCATCTTCTCGGGTCAAAATTAATACAGATTCATCCTTATACACTTCATCAGGCCTTTCAAGATTATAAAGACTCAAGAATTATTAAACTAATTACATTATGGGTTAACAGGGAAAACAATAATTTCAATGTAAACACTTTATTCTTTCAAATTTAAATTAATTCAAATTATTGTAACATACTTTCATAGATGTGCTTTCAATGAGTTTATATACATTGACAACGTTACATAATTTTATAGCATTTTAAGATGGTGTTCTCTAGGCAGTTGAATGGGAGGGCAGGAGGAGGAGGAAGTAACTAACCTCAAAGGAATTTCAGAGTCTTTGAAGTATTTGAAACATATGTATTTTTAAAAAGAGCAAATATAATTTGAGAACTATTTGGAGGTGAGACAGGAATAGACAGTGGCAAGGGAAATTATTTTATCTTACCATCCTTTTATATCAGTTTAATTCATTCAATTTTATCTACTTAAAATAGTTTAATTAAAGAATTTGTAATAAAGGCAAAGTGTTAAAAGGATGCCTATATTCCAGAAAATTCATGTAATTTCTCTGAGTGTGAGATGCTAGGCAGCTCTCATCCCTAGGTTAATTCACATCCGAAATCCTTCCCCATATTTCACTCCCAAGATCCTTAAGACCCAAATGATCTCTAAGGGGTGTGGCTCCCATTACTTGATAATCCTCATTTATGCATTTCACATAACAGCTAATTTTAAAGATGGAACCTCCTGCTCTGAGGAAAATATGCTTTCTTTCAAATTTATTTGTAAAATCTATGTGTCATAGAATAATAGAGCTTCCTTAATAACCAAGAGGAGGGTCAAAAAACTTGTCATCCAATCCACTTCCTGATCTTACACACGAGGGAACCAATTTCTCAAGTAGGCCACAAAGATATACTAGATAAAAACAGAGCCCTCCCACAAGAGAAATCCTAAGCTTGAAATAAAGCTCTCCTCTGCCACCTCTCCCCGACCACCTCTACTTTTCCTTGTATGCTTCCCAACGTTTTTTTCACTTAGTCACTAGATTTGTGTAATTGAAATCGTCAAGCATACATATCATAAACTGTAGCACAGTGCTAATCAATATTGAAGAATAATAAATTACAGTATTAGTTTTATTCGGGAACCTCTCCTGTGTGTAGCCAGGACTGTTTTCCAAAAGCAATAAGGCAGTCCAGAATCTCCTAGCTTCGTCTCTTTGCCTCCTACAGTAATGACACAAAAGCTCAGAGACACACGGGTATCAAGAAAGCTAGGGGAACTGATTCTGATATGAATGGAGGTTTCAAGAGTGGCCTGGAGTGGGCTGGAGGAAAGATGAATAGCATATGAATTGAGATCGCCTATTCTCAGGTCCACAACATTTACCACATCAAATCTTACTTGACAAAGTGCAAAGTAGGTTTAGGTAAATTTAATTGGCTTTGGCAGCAGAGATCCCCAAAAAGGAAAAAAGAGGAAATCACAAGTAAAAATAGTCAGACACCTGGAAAGAAGAAGTACTAAGGGGAAAAGAAAAAATCAGAAAATGAAAAAACCTGTCATAGAGAATGCACAATTAGTGGGAAAAAAAAGTCAAAATTTAAAAACTATCTTCAGACTAATAAGAAGATGTTAGCAATATGAAAAACATAATTGTTGAACTAAAGAATCCAGTGTTAGAAATGAATGGCAGAATAATACAGCAGCAAAAATGTGAGTTTGCTGGAAATCAGGATCAAAAATTCACCCAAGAGGTACAAAGAAGCTGGCTAAGATGAGAAAGAAAATGAGAAAAACAGATTGGAAGTATTAACAACTGTTAAGGGACCTAGAAGGTACGAATGATATAAATAGAAAGAGATTAATATTTGTACAAATAACAAACAATAATTTCTGAGAATTATTAAAAACAGATTGAAAGGACTCATAAAGCTCTGAACAGGATAGATAGGACAGAGTAGCAATATGCAAACAATGGAAAAGCCACATCCAGAACTCTAGACACAGATTGTGAAATTTGAGATGTTTTAAAAAGAGGAAAAATTCTAACGTTTCTAGGAGAAAATAAGATACCATGCATAGAAGAACGATAGCTAAATTAAAATATATTTCTCAAATGTATCGCCAGGTGAAGAAAGACAATGTAGTAATATCTGTATATAAAACAACAAGAAAAGTAAATGCAGAATTTTATATAAATCCAAGCCAGTTGTCAGCAAACTATGGCCTGCAGGGCAAATCCAGCCTGCTTCCTGCTTTGTACATAAAATTTTGTGGGAACATAGCCATGCCCATTCATTTATATTTTGTCTATGGATGCTGTCCTGTTATAATGGCAGAGTTGACACTTGAGAGAGAAACCACAGAGACTGCAAGGCCTCAAATATTTACTCTCTCATTCCTTACAGAAAAAGTTTACTGACTTCTGATCTAAACTTTCATTTAAATGTCAGAGTGAATTATGTATGTTTTCAGACATACAGAATCTCAGAAATATTACCACAGAAAGACAATCTTTTTTTGTGTGTGTGAGGAGATCAGCCCTGTGCTAACATCTGCCAATCCTCCTCTTTTTTTGCTGAGGAAGATTGGCCCTGGGCTAACATCCGTGCCCATCTTCCTCCACTTTATATGGGATGTCACCACAGCATGGCTTGACAAGCAGTGTGTCCATGTGCGCCAGTGACCCGAACTGGTGAACCCTGGGCCGCCACAGTGGAGCGTGCGCACTTAACTGCTTGTGCCACGGGGCCGCCCCCAGAAAGACAATCTTTGAAAGAACTTTGGGGATATTCCCAACAAGAAGAGTAATTAATCCAGTGAAAGCAATAAGACATGAAAAATTAGATAAATAAAATCTTAATAAAAAAATCTATTTAAAAAATGACCCAGCAATGAAAGTATAAACATAGAAATCAACATATAATATTCCAGGTGAAACCAATATTGGACCAATGTACGGAGGGTAGGAAGAATATGAGAGAGTGGAATAGTTGAAATCATTCTTGTTCTAGGAAAGAAACAGATATTGGTAAATTTCAACATTGATAGGAAAAGTCAGTCATTATTACCCATCAGAGGAATAAAAACAAAATGGGCATATTTCAAAGCAGCAGAATAAAATGACATGCAAATAAATTTAAAAAGAAGAGGAACAACAAATTTTAGCTCAGGAGAAACATAAAATAGCATTTAAAAGAACGTTAATTGGTGGGGCCGGCCTGGTGGTGCAAGTGGTTAAGTGCGTGTGCTCTGCTGCGGTGGCCCAGGGTTCACCTGTTCGGATCCCGGCACGCACTAATGCACTGCTTGTAAAGCCATGCTGTGGTGGCATCCCATATAACATAGAGGAAGATGGGCACAGATGTTAGCCCAGGGCCAGTCTTCCTCAACAAAAAAGAGGAGGGCTGACATCGGATGTTAGCTCAGGGCTGGTCTTCCTCACACACACAAAAAAAACAATGTTAATTGATTAGACTTAATGACTGAAAGATAAACTTTCTCAGATTAGATAATAAAGTAAACAAAGTCATTAGATATTGTCTATAAAAGATACATTGCAGACAAAAAGACAGATATTGCTAGAAATTAATATGTAATAAATATTCATACCTAAAAAAACAAAATGGGGAGGCATATTATATTAGGTATAGTAGAATTTAAGTTAAAAACCATTGAAAAATGTTTATATATGTAAATAAATTAACATCTCAACGAAATATAACAGTCACAGATATATTTAGTCAATAGAACACAGAGAGCTGTAGATATATTAATAACTATAATTTAATATTTTTAAAGGGCTTTATGGTATATTAATGTAGAAAAAGACAAGAAAATTTATAAAAGACTAGAATAACAAGGCTTTATCTACGCAGCCCTCTTTAAAAGAACTCTGGGTGGAAGATCCAGTTTGAAGAGAACTATATCTAGGATTATATATATATAGTGTGAAAATAAACCTAAATTATGTGTATTCAAAGGAAAAACTTTATGGTAATTAACAAAGAATAAAAATTCTCTTCAAGTAGATGTGGACTATTGATAGAATTGATAAATTACCAGCCCACAAAACCTCAGTACATTTCAGCAGATCAGTATCATTAAAAATAGCTAATTAAATTAAAAAACAATAGTAGAAATCTTGCTAACCACCACCGAAAGATCTAGGAAAAAGAGAAAACAAAAAATCAGAAGAAGTTACGTAACTTAAAAGGCACTGAAATTTTTCAACATATGACAAAACTAGTAAGATGCAGGTGAAGTACTATTTATAAGGAAATTTGTAACTTTTAATGTGTGTCAGAAAACAAGAAATAAACGATTCAATTAAAGAAAGCATTGCAACATTACGGATCAACATAAAATTTTATTTTACAATATTCAGAAAGTCGTTCCTTTACCAGAAATAACTACTGACTATTTTAAGTATGTTTAAAAATTATCAAGCAAAAAATGATATTTTAAAAATGTATTAGCAAACCAAAATAGATCAACAAGAATACGAAACATGAAAAAGAACTATTAAAAACTAGATCCCTGGCCAAGATTTTCCTTTGGGTGAGTTCTATCAGCCGTTGAATAAATATATATTTTCTGAACTAGTTAATATGGTTCACAACATAAAAAAAGATGAAAGATTTCCTAATTTATTTATATAGCTAAAATGACTCTGAAAAGAAGAGAAAAATCTACAAAATGCAGTTGTAATTACTACTATTGATGCGAAAGTTATAAATAATCAGTGGGAATAATCCACTTATTATATGTTAAAAACTAACAGCTCATACACAAGAAGGGATTATCTAAGGAATAAAAACATGGATGAATATTACTAAATATAATACAGAAATATCAAATATATAAATTAAAATGGAAGACAAACATTACAAATATGTATACTCTGATGGTTGCCAAACATCATTTCATAAAATTCAACATACATTCTTAAGGAAAAAATGTAAAAGATTTTTAAATGTTAATATTTGCCCTCTATCTATATCTGGTGAGAGCGAATGAGGAAGAACCAAAAGCTTTAGATGGAATTAAGATATTCTCTTTTTCCTTAACACCTTGATGTACTGCGAGTAAATTTGTGACTCTGCCACAAAATTAAGAAAATATTCTCCAATTCACCCATTTCTCATTAATCTGTTGCTAAAATACTGTTACACTAATTTGAGTTTTATACCATATGAAAGAAAAAAAGAAATAACATTTTTACACTGAATTACTTATTTCTATAATAAAACCTACTCAAGCTACTTAAAACACTCATGAAATTGTCATATTCATGTAGAACTTTAAAAGTAGAAATGTGTGAAAACAATGTAGGATAAGAGAAAATGAAAAATATTTAATATTTGAACATGTTTTTTCAGAATTTAATAATTAAGTATCCTTGAACTACACCAGCTTTCTTACTTAAGATTTTATTTATCAATATGATATATGTTCAGAAAATATCCTTGAAGAATAGAGAACAGAGACTATCTTTGCTTGTAGGGATAAATTATTTTTTCTTGATTAAATATTTCCTTTAAATCAATTAGCAAATATTCAAAGAATTTCAAATTATTCTTACTCCTTAAGGAATATTTTTGGGTGCATACATTAAGAGATCAAAACTGAACAACTACTTTCATATAAATACTAATTTGTATAAGTTTATGAATTACAAAATATTTCATACGATCTCTTAACTGAGTCTCGTAGTAATCCTGAGAGGGGACATTATACTGTTTCTCCCTTTAAAATGAGGAAGTGATGTTCAGAAATGAAGTCATACAATTAAATTGAGTAGCAAGAAATCTGTTTTAGATATACAAATACAAATCTCTCAAATATTTCTTTAACAAACAATTTAACCAAAGAGCTTGTTGCCTTACTTCATCTTGGTTTTATTGCTAATTTGTATATGCGGCTCTGGGGTAGAGCTGATCTGGACGTAGTTTTCTCACTTGTTTCAAATAGTAATCTAATATGCATTACACTATCATAAGATTAACAACTATGTGACTTGTCAAAAGAAAATTTAGACAGCTTTACTTAACATAAACATTTTATTGAGCAAGAAACAAACTGTTTCGAACAGGGAGACTGGTGTGAAGCTCAAAGTCATGACATTACAAGATGGCTTATAAAGTGAAAATGAGGAAGTTGTTTAACCTTTACAATGGTTGGTTATTACAACGGGGTTCCCAGTTAGCAGGGGATTGGCTAAAAGTGATTATCTTACATCATTTTAGCAAGATGATTTAAGTTTTGTTTATGATTGTCACAGGCATTTACAAGAAATAATCTAAGTTTTGCTTATGTTCATGAAATAAAGTTTTGCTTACTGGTTTAACTGGTTCTGTCTGCTCCAAGGATCTTCAAGCCTGGCCTCGATTTTATTTTATTATAACAGACTGCAACAAAGTACTGTTTAAAACTGTTATGAGATCTGAAATTTGATTGTGAAGAGAGGACATCTGGGCCACTACTAAAAAATATAAATTAAATAAAATTAAAAAGTCAAACCTTTTAATAATATGAGGTCAGTAGGATGATTCCTACTTAAATAATTGAACAATGAGCTGAACATATACAGGTACCATAGCATTTTCTGTTTTCTAGCCCTGCAGGCTAGTAGAGTGCTTTGACATATAATAACTCTTCAATAGAATTTGTTGAATGAATGAAGAAATGACTGCAGAACACTATATGATATTATTGATATATCGGTAATTAAGGAATATTTTTGATATGTCAGTAATCGTCAGTAATATGTGAGTAATTGCAAACATTAATCAGTTTATTAGTGGCTGTTTCAACCCTATCTACTAGCTAAGGGCTCAGTGAGATGGTACTAAATAGAGTGATATAAAATATTTATATTTGATGTTAACTATTTTAGATTCAGGAGTCCTGAGAAAGCCAGAGAAAAACAATGCTATAATATCATTGCAAGCATTTAATATCTGAGATTAAAAGACTGAAATTCCAATCCTGGTTCCATTATTTGTTGGACAGCCTAACAAGGAACTTAGTTTCCTTAATCTTACTAAGATACATTTAAGATAAACAAATGTTTGAAAATCTGTCAAGGATTAGTTATTACTATTGTCTAAAACATCTGACTATTGACTCAAAATTCTGACACTGAGTTTACTTTTTATATCATTGGAATTTGCATCTGAAACTGGAACTGAAATTCTACTTCTATGAGTCTCACAGCAACCCTATGCTGTATGTGAGGACACATACACACACACACACACACACACACAGAAGAACGTGAGGACACACACACACGCAGAAGAATGAGGACACAGACATCAGAAGAATGAGAGAGAGAGAGAGGCAAGGAGAGAGAGAGAGAGAATATTTAAACACACACACACACGTATATTTAACTGCTCACTTATTTTTTCAAATATCTGTGGCATTTTAAAATTAGATCTCTGATGCTTAAACCATGGTAAACTTACAAAAATATTTCAAAATGAAAGTTAGTTTTACACTAAGTTACCAATTGCCTACGATTGTACAACTGCAGGACTACATTTCCTTTCAATTTTATTTGGCTGCTTTTTAATTTTTTTGTAGAGGAGAGAACACATTAAGCATGTTATTGTATAAAGACCATTTACTAAGCCTCTTCTTTGATTAGAATCATCTCCTATTATGCAGCATTGTTCAAAAAGGCAAACAAAACTTATACTGCTGATTCTCTCTACAGCATAATGAATTATGGTAAAGTCTTAAACATATTATATATACATAAACACACATGTACTTATGGAAAATACGAATTTTATCCTTTATTTTATCTCAACTTAAGTACAAGTCAGAGTTGTTTTACTGTGATACATTTGGCAACCATTTTCTCATTTAATAACTTTCATTGATATGGTGTCCATATAATAAACATTACTCTATTCTAATGAGTCTGCCAGTAAATCAGAAGACGTGTCAGCCACAGAGTTCCTTCTTTGTTCAAAAAAGTACATACGCATGTGTTAGTTTTATAAATTCATTTTATTTTTATGGATGATGAAGATTGTACTTTACAATGTTATTTATTTGAGTTAGTTTATACAAGATACAAATACTTTTATATTTTCTCATTTGCATTGTTAGTGTGCCCAAAGGAATTACAGTATTATCTAAGTTTGTGGTTACCACAACATGCAGAATAATTTTTTTTTTCGCTGGGAAAGATTTGCCCTGAGGTAACATCTGTTGCCAATCTTCCTCTTCCTCCCTCCCCCAAAGCCCCAGTACATAGTTATATATTCTAGTTGCAAGTCCTTCTAGCTCTTCTATGTGAGCCACAGCCACAGCGTGGCTACCAACAGACAAGTGGTGTGGTTCCACGCCTGGGAACTAAACCTGGGCCGCCAAAGTGGAGTGCGCTGAACTTTAACCACTAGGCCATCATGGCTGGCTCCAGAATAATTTTTAAGATAAGAAAGTTAGAAGTATGTTATAAAGATTATTTTAAAAGCATTGCAACAATTTAATAGACTGAATTTCTCTTGGTAGGTTGTATAAAATGGTAAAAAGTGTATGGAGTTGAATGACAACAATATTTTAAATAGAAGTATGTTATAAATTCAAATAAGTTCTGAGATTCAAGAGATCAAAAAGTATTCACTTGTAACTCATCTTTAAAGCAATCTTTAAATTTTATATTCCTCATAGAAAAGGAAGAGTGTAGAAGAAATTGAATTGCATTTGTATGTAGAACATTTAGTTTGACTATAATTCTGGGATTTAGCTTAGCATTGTCCATGGTAGTCGTTAATGGATATTCTTATCTTTTAAAATGTAAGGCTTTTCCTGAGAGAAAATTGTATAATAAATGATCTTTGAGCAAATGAATTTGGCTTCTGGTATTTTTTCAAAACCTATGAAGCTCTGCTTTTCTTAAGCAGCCAAAGGAAAGATTTTATATAGAATTAAGGTCATATATTACCATTGAAAGTTATATAGTGATAAAAAAGAAAGTGAGATTTAACATGGGAAAATGGTGTAATCATCAATATATTGAACATTTTTTAAATTAATATTTTTGAGGTATCAGTTTTAGTCTGTGAAATATGTACTTAATATCTGATCTGATACTTTATTTTTAACTTGTTTCTATTAGCCTTTGTTTATATAATTTATTATGTTCTGTTGATTTCATCTTGATGGCATATTATAGAATATTTCAACTTTCCTCTTAGTGTAGTCCTAATCATCACACCACTGGACTATTTTAATATAAAACCACCTCTATTCTATAAAATTAGAGAACAGTGTTTCCCTGTTCTTTATCCCTATTTTAACTCTAATATTTTATTTTAACATCTGTTTACAGATACATCTGGCTTATCACAAAATAAGTTTCTGAGCATGAAATATTGAGTTATAGTCTAAAGAGAGAGCATGGTGTAAACATATGTATAATTAAAATGTTATCTTAGAAAATTGCTTCAAACACTCAAAAGCAACAAAATACAGTCAAGTTTAACACAGTGAAATTCTGCTCGTGATAGGACATATAGCTTTTTACTAGGATGGGAATCAGATGTAGTTACCTTACATTCAGTGTAAAACCTACATATTATATCATAATACATTCTCAGTTAATGTTGGGTTGGTACAGTTCATTGTGTGTAAGTGTTTATATGATTTGACTTCACTGTACTTTTTTCTTTTCATTAGAGTATTTTGATTAGACGTTAACTCTTATAGTATGGTAAATCCTGATACCCTGTACACTCCTAAAGAATGTTTGAATATAAAACTTAAACATATTGTGTATAATTTTTATCCAAAATTTCTCTCTATGGCCTATAGTAAAAACATTTATAGAGTACTCACTGTATGAGGGACAGGTTTCCATACACTCTAATTGCTTTATTTTATTTAATCCTAGCAGCAAGTCCATGGGGTAGGCACTCCTCAGATCCTGTTTTCCAGGTAAGGGAATTAGGATTTAAAATGTTAAGTAAATAGTCTCAGGCAATTTCATTTGGGGAGCAGAAATTTGAAGCCCATGTATTCTGATTCCAGAGCCTTCCCTGAACCACTGCACCATAGTTATTTAGGTGCCCCCAAACTCACAATCGATGCACAAACATGCACTTTTTCACTTGTTCATGAAGCTTATTTTTATGCCACAGCTGTGTCTTTTGAAATCTTGTCACCAATCTTGAATGCAATCCTAGAAATTCTAAAACTCATATAGATCAGTAAATATTCTTTTTAGAACTGTGACTTTAATATATTTGTCCAAATTTAATAAATGTTGGCAGAACTGAAATGGAACCCAAATCCTATGATGTAAAAATCACTGCATTATCTATCACCAATATTATTTCCTATTGTATCATTGAATAAAATATAGTATACTTATTAAATCTATTTTTGTTTTGATTTATGTAATATCTATAATAAACAAAAGGATTAAAAAAAATCAATGATCATTCAATCACATTTCCTGGTATACCATCTATGTAGAGTATTTATACATTTAGTAAACATTTATTGAATATATACAATGTACTAGGCTAAATGAACACAATAATTATCCTTGTCTGCATGAAGTCTAATACATCGAGTGTGGATGGAAAGGAGAAAGGCAATTAAAAAAATCAAATAATACAAGAATGAATGGGGCTGGCCCTGTGGCTTAACAGTTAATTGTGCGTGCTCCACTGCTGGCGGCCCAGGTTCAGATCCCGGGCGCACACCGACGCACCGCTTGTCCGGCCATGCTGAGGCAGCGTCCTACATACAGCAACTAGAAGGATGTGCAACTACGATGTACAACTATCTACTGGGGCTTTGGGGAGAAAAAGGAGGAGGATTGGCAATAGATGTTAGCTCAGGGCCGGTCTTGCTTAGCATAAAGAGGAGGATTGGCATGGATATTAGCTCAGGGCTGATCTTCCTCACAAATAAATAAATAAATAAATAAAGAATGAATGATATTGTATGTTAGTCCCTACTAAGTGATATAGAAAAAGAATACCAAGTAGTGCCACAAAATAAAGAGAAATTGAGGGTTCTGTGTGATAAAAATGGAAAGATAAAATTTGGATAAAAATTTGAAGGAGGTGATTGAGCTAACTAGGGAAATATCTGGGAGAAGACTATTCTAGTCAGAAGACAGACTAGAACAAAAGAAGAAAGAAGGCAGCATAACTAACATATTCAAGGAACAATAAAGATAACAGTGTGGTTAGAGCAGAGAAAGTGAGAGAACAGTAAGAAATACAGTCAGGAAGACAATGGACTTACAAATTTATGCACAGTCTTACCAGCCAATTTAAGGAATGTGGCTTTTATGCTGAATGAAATGGAAGCCACCGGTAAATTCTGAGTGGCAAACTGACTTGTGTTTTCAAAGGATCACTGTAGTCCTCTTTTGTCGAGAATGGACTATAGGGGCAGGAGAGAAGTAAGGAAAACTATTAGGAAGCTACTGCCATAATCTAGAAAGGAAAAGATTGCAGCTTAGATGAAGGTAGAAGCTTTGAAGGTTTGGGAAGCGTCCATTTCTGGATATATTTTGAAGCCAATAGTATTTCCTGGTGGTTAGCTATAACACATGAGGGATAGAGAGGAGTCAAGATGATTAGTGGACATTTGGTCCTGTCCAAAATGTCTATGGAGACATTTGGTCCACACCAAAAGATCCTTGAAATTTAGTCCTACCAAAAACATCTATTAGTGTATCCATACCAAATGGTCCTTGATTTTCGGTACTGTCAAAAAAGTCCAGGTGTAGAAAATGTCCCTGGGTTCATATAGACCATAATATTTATTTATACTTTGGTTTACAGGATTAATGCCTAAAAAATACTATCATGCTTGATTGGTCCAATAACATTGTTGTGGCTGTGTTGCCAATATTAACTCTTCTTGCTTTAATAGCCTAGCTGGTAATGGCAAATGGGGTTAGGTAGATGGGTCAGGGTCCAAATTTACAGAAGAGAGGGATTTATATTGACTATGCTACCAAGGAAGACTCTCACAGTTAGAGAAATGCACAAAGGATGACAAGTCAAGGATGGGATCTTGCAATGTATGGTGCATTAATATGTCACTGGGCATTTGGTTGGATGTGGCTTGTTCATTCAATAACAGCGGAATTTGAAATCAGAAGGTTGGTCAAACCACTATGTACAATGGGCGGTGACTACGTTGATGAAAACACTTTACAGAGCTTCTCGCTTGTTCTGGAGGAGTGAGAACAGGTGTGACTCTCCTACCACTTAGCGGTGGGGTATAATGCCACCATAAGGGAGATACTGGGAATCTAATTAACCCCCTTACAACTTTGCCATCACCCAAGGGTAATGGGCAACGTTTCCCTTGAATCTATGTCCTGTAGACATATGATCGAAGTAGACTGCAAGAAGTGTCTGCCACTATTTGGAGAGGTTTTAGTGGGTGCAACTCCCACAGTTACCTGCCAATAGGCTGGACCACCACGCCCTTGGCTGGTGTCTATGTGCTGGCTGATCCAGCCCGGCCAAACCGGTCAAATCCATAAGACATTAGCAAGGTTTCCCCTATCAATAACTCAGCGACCACTGGTCAAACGTGTACAAAAGAAAAAAGAATAACCGTTCTTCTCTTGCTTGGCAATACGACATCTTTATTTGCAAATTCTCAGTGGAATATGACAGAAATAGTATACTCATAAAAAGAAAAGACAATGCTACATTAACATTTCCATTCCTTTAACAGAGATAGGAGTAAAAGGTACTGACACTGTGAAGAGAGGAGAATCTGCAATGCCGGATGTACAACTAGTCAGGATTTGGATAACCTGACAATCATTCCAGATGGGACAGGAAAACATCAGTACAACATTAGTGTTGAAGGAGAAGTAAGAAAAACCCTGAATAGGTTAAAATGACACGCATAAGAAAATCAAATGCAACACGATTGCAGACACTTGGAAGAACTCTCAGTCATATTCATGCTGAAGAGGTCCTGTTAATGCTACCAGAAAGAAACTCATTAAAGAGGCAAGGAAGTAGAATTCAAAACTGACGTCGACCTCCAAACACAACTTCATTGCATGGAATTGAAATTCCAGAGGAGTATAAAGTGACCAGATGTGGAGAATCATTTCTTATGCATGATTCCAGTGCTTGAGATGATGAAAGAATTCTTATTTATACAACTTAGGACATTATTTGACATTTAAGTGCCAGTACCACATTATTCAGTGATTATATACAGTGCACAGTGTAGTATTGGGTAATACTATGCCATTGATTTATGCACTAACAGTGAAAAGGTGAGAAGACACTTACAGATATATATATGAGAAAGTAGTTGTATTTGCAAGGAAAGAAATCTCAGCATTAACCCTTCGTTGTGCATGATGGATTCAAGATTGGATATATAAATGCAATTCAACTACTCCTACCAAATGCACAGGTAGAAGGATGCTTGTTTCACTTTTCACAATCACTGCGGCAAAAAATATTTTCTTGGGGTCTAACACGCCAGTACCTGACAATGGAAAATAACATCCATGAACGTGCATCCATGTTGTTTGGACTTCCATTTTTGCCTTTGGAAGATGTAAATGAAACTTTTGTACATTTTCGAGAATGCAGAAGAAAATTTAGATGACCTAATGAGAGAGTGTATGTTCATGGAAGGTGTGGCAGAAGCAGAAGAAGACCAGAAGCTCCAAGATTTCCACCAGAAACTTGGAATGTTTATACATCAGTACTGAGTGGTAATTACAAGACAAACAACACAGTGGAAGGCTGGCAGAGCAAATTTCAAAAGCTGATGATAGTGCATCATTCTTCAATTTGGAGATTTATTGAAGTGTTAAAAGACGAAAAGCAAAGAAAATCGTCACCCACGTTCTTGGCGGTCACACTCAATCATGGTGACCAAATTCACAATGATCCTGACAGAATCAAATTCGTATAACTGAAATTGTTAACAGATATAATGAATATAAAGCCAATAATAGGGTCAATATATACTTGAGAGCAATTGCTCATCAACTTAAGAGTAATCCTGCTGAACTTCATGATAAGGAAGAGCAAGAATAAACCCCAAATTCATCATAAATTACAATAAAAATAACATAAATAAAATTTTAAGAAAGTTAAATGTTTGTATTATTTAATGAATCATGGACCAAATGTCTTGATGGACATTTTGGACCGGATCAAATATCAAGGACCTAGGACCTTTTTGGCATGGACCAAATGTCTCCATGGACATTTTGGAAAGGAATAAATGTCCTACAAGAGTCAAGATGACTACAAGCTCTTTGACCTGAACACTAGAAGGATGGACTTTCCATGAACTGACATAAGAAAAAATGTAGGTGAAGTATGTTTTGGAGAGAGAATCAGCAGTTTTGTTCATGTTTAATTCAAGACTTTTTTTAAATATTCAAGTAGCAGTAAAGAGTAGACAGTTGGAAATGTGTGTGGAATTTATGAGAGAGTTTTGGGCTAAAGATGCGAATTTTGAAGTCTTTGGCATAAAGATGGTATTTAAAGCCATTATACTGCGTGAGATCATCAAAGAATACAGAAAAGATAGAATAAATAAGAAGATCAAAGATGGATCCTGGGCATTTCTATATTAAAAAGTCAAAAAAAGGAAAGTGTGACCACATAAAAACCAAATGAATATTGTGTATCAAGTAAGAAGAGATAATGAACCATGTTGAATGCTGCTAAGAGGTGAAGAAGTTTAGGACAAGCAAGTGAACGTAGCAACATGGAGACATCAGAGACATTTGTGGGAATCCGTCAATAGAATGAAAACTGGATAGACATCAGTTTACGGAAGAGTGGAAGAAAGCACTAGAAACAGCTATGTAAGCTATTGCTTACAGCAGCATTGGTGAAAATGGAAATATAAAAGTGTAACTGGAAGAGAAAATGGGGTTAAGAATGTGACTTTCGAATATAAAGATTTATCAGAAAATGGGATGTTTAAACACAACCAAAATGTGAGAATGAGTAGTTGTCAATTCTCCAGTTTTTCTGATTTAAATAAATTGAATTGACCTAGTAGTGTTTAATATTAAAGCTTTTCAGTACAAAGGTCTGTTTTAAATAGTTTCATATTAATAAACTATGAAATAAAGCTTATCTCTGCTTAAATTTTCAAATGCAATTCCAATTTACTTATAAAGAACTACTGAAAAGTTATGAAGGTGGCGAAGGCAGTAGTCTTGATGTGAAAAACACAAAAGATACAATTATAAGAGAGGCAGATGTGAATCATGGAAGAAAAGATTGAATGCTTTTGATCAGGGTTCTCAGAGTGCAAAAATGAAAGATATCAATGGTGTTATGACATAAAATTTCATGAACAAACTGGAAATAAAAAGAAGTCATATTAAGTGTACTTTTTCCATTTAGTCAGATTGAAGAAAGAAAAAAAGCTTCCATCACTGCTAACCTACATAGAAAAAACACGTCTCTACACAGCACTTCAAAATGGAATAACAATATGTCTCCCATGGAGAAGCAATGTGACGGGAATTTTGTCCATGGCAGCATCTTAATTGGAAAAGTGAAACATATTCCACATTTGAGATAGTCTATTTCTCATGTTTTGGTTTTCTGAATTTATTCTCATTTCAGCATCGTTATATTAGGATCCAAATCCCTAATACTTATTAAATAAAATAAATTATTCACACATTTATGTGGATACTTTTTTAAAAACAGTAGATGTGCAAACATATAGTATCTGTCTAGAATATCTACTGAACACATTACCCCCCAAACAATTCCCTGTCCCCATTCCCTCCTCAATTCTTCTCTCAGAAGGTAAACAAGCCTAGTCCATTAGAGCACCCAATTTCTCTTGACACAGAGATGGACTTAGAGAGAGGTATTTGGAACAAATGAGGCTGAAGATAGCAATCTTCAGAAATATTGCTGGAGCTATTAGTAAAAGGTTAATTCTCTCTCACTCTCTCTCTTTCCAGATCACTTCCTCACCTCTGGTGGCCATCTGGTCATTATTGTAATGAAAGGATTGTGCAGAGCCCACCTAGAAATAAAGTAGATCAACAAGAAAACAGATCACAGAATGGATAATAAAAACCTATTCTTAGTAAGATAATTTGACATACCTTCCCCCGAAATGGAAAGGCTATAAAATATATAAACGCTTAACAAATTTCAACTAGTATTTAATATTCTTCTAGAAGCACATACAAAATATTTCCAAAAAATTACCATGTACTAGGAGATTTAAAAAAAACAAAAAATATAAATTATAATTATCAGGCCATAATTATAAGATAAAAGTTAATAACAAAATGTATGGATTAAATACTCTCATATGCGAAAATTAAAACACACACATGCACTAATTTGTGAGATACTGTGCTTCCAGCAACGGCAAATTAACCTTATTCAGATCAACCTTTCTGCTGAGGGTAACTAGAAAATTCGGGAAATGTATTATACCCCAGTGAAGGCATTAGCAAGTTTGCTTGGGAAGAGAGGTCTTGAAAGGTCAAATCCTGCAGAGAAAAAAAATTCAAAGGATGACTCTGACATTTGATCACTTTACCCTCAAGGTAGTTGAGAATACTAAAAATGCACTTAATAGCTTAAAAATTAAGCAGATATTTCAGCAATTTTATGATAATTACATTTCAAGACTAGTCAAGGAGGAAGGGAAGACCATGTACAGTCTTGACACAAATGAAGCCATTGGCACAGAGGTATGTATAGTGAGTTTCTGCAACCTTTCAAGACCTTATAATCTCCTCTGTATACAAATTCTTCCAGAGTAGAAAAAGAGACTTGTCTGCAATTCATTCTGTGACAAGTACAACATTGAGACTAAAACCAGAAAAAGATAGTAGAAGAAAGTAAAATCACAAGCCTATTTCACCCACAAATATATAGGAAAAATCCTAAATTTAAAAATATCATCAGTATACAAAATCTAACAAAGTATTAAAATATAAAACACCATTAATTTTCATTTATCTCAGGACTGAAAGGGTGGTTTATTATCCTTGAATCTATAAATATGTTATGCCTCATTACTGAATTAAAGGAGAAAAAACCACATGCTTATTTATATACATGTAGAAAAATCATTTAATGTGATTCAGTATAAATTCATAATTTAAAAATGATTAGGAATAAAAGCAAACATCCATAATAGTTATAAGGGAATACTATGCACAACTGTGTACCAATAAATTATATGACTTAGATGAAATGGGAAAATTTCTAGAAAGACACAAACTATCGAAACAGATTCAAGAAAAAAGAGAGAATCTGAATATACACGTAACAAGACAAAAAAATTAATTAGTAAGAAAAATAATACCCACAAATGAAAGCCTAGGCCCAGATGACTTCACAGGCAAATTCTAACAAACATTTAAACAAGAATTAATACCAATTTTTCACAAACTCCTCCAAAAATTAGAAGAGGAACAAAAACTTCCCAATTCACTCTTTGAGGTCAATATTACCTGATACAAAAACAGACAAACATGTCACAAGAAAAAAAAACTATAGACGGGTACCTCTCATAAATACGGACACCAAAATCCTCAGCAAAATACTAGCAAACTGAATTCAGTAACATATAAAAATAATTATATACTGTGACCAAGTGGGATTCAGCTCAGAAATGTAAAATTGCTTTAACATCAAGAAAAAAATCAGTATACAATATCAATACAACAAAAAAATGAAAATGACATAACAAGCTCAATAAACACCAAACATGCATTGGACAAAATCCAGTTCCATTTTATGATAAAAAATCTCAATAACTAAGAGTAGAAGAGAACTTCCTCAACCAGATAAATTGGTTTTGATCAAAATTGAAAACCTTTATGCCTCGAGGGATACCCTCCATGGAAAACTCACAGCTGAAATCACATTAATGGTCAAAGACTAGTTACTTTCCCTCTAAGATCAGGGAAAAAACAAGGATATCTGTCTACTCTTGCAGCTTCTATTCAACATTGTACTGGAGGTTCGAGTCAGGGCAATTAGGAAAGAAAAAGAAATACAGGGCATCTACATTGGAAAGGAAGAAGTAAAACTGTCTCTATTTGAAGACGACATTATGTTGTTTTGTACATAGAAAATCCTAAGGAATCCACTAAAAATGATTAGAACTAATAAATACATGTAAGAAGATTCAGGGTACAATATCAATATAAAAAATCGATTGCATTTCTATAAACCTGCAAAGAAAATCCAAAAACAGCTCTGTGGATATAATAAAAACCATTGAATTGTACTTTAAGTGGGTGAATTGTATGGTATGTGAATTATTTCTCGATAAGACTATTATGAAAAAAGTAATGCTGACATCTTTATATGAAGCATTTGCAAAAAAAAAAAGAGGAAATTGAGAAAATTCCATTTAAAATTGCATCAAAAAGGGCAAAATCTATGAATAAATTGAACAAAAGAAGTGAAAACCTTATATTCCAAATATGAGAAAAAATTGTTGAAATAAATTGAAGAAGCTCAAAATAAGTGGAAAAATATCCCAAGATTATGGATTACAAGGCTTATAGTGTTAAAATAGCAATAAAAATTTGTCTGCAGATTCAATGCAATCTCTATCAGAATCTCAGCTGGCTATAGAAATTGACAAATTGATCCTAAATTCATATGAAATTTTGAGGGACTCTAAAAAGCCAAAACAATAATGAAAAAGAAGAACAAAGTTGGAGAACCCAGTTTTTCTGATTTCTGAACTTACTACAAAGTAACAGTAATCAGAACAGTGTTGTGCTGTATAGGATAGACTTACAGATCAACGCAGTAGAATTGAGGATCCAGAAACAAATGCATGTGTCTATGGTGAACTGGTTTAGACAAGGGTTCAAAACCATTCAATGGGAAAATAATTGTTTTTTTAAAAAACAGTGTGGAACAAGTGAATATACACACACAGAAGAATGAAATTTGGCCTTTAACCCACACCATATACAAAATTAACTCAAAATAGATCGTCTTAAATATAAGAACAAAAACTATAAAACATTAAAAAAATCTCCCAAAACCATACAGTTAAATCATCCTGATCTCAGATTTGGCAAAGGATTCTTAGATGTGACTCCAAAACCATAAGCAACAACAACAACAAAAACCTGATAAATTGAACTTGATCAAAATTAAAAACCTTTGTTGTTCAAAAGGGATACCATTAAGAAAGTGGAATGACAACCTACAGAATTGCAGAAAATATTCGCAAATCATATATCTGATAAGGGCCTTGTATCTAGAATACATAAAGAACTCTTAAAACTCAAAAATAAAAAGACAACTAGCCCAATTAAAAAAAAATGGGCTAAACATCTAACTTGATATTTCTCCAAAAAGATACATAAATGACCAAGAAGCATATGAAAAGATGCTTGACAGTATTAGTTATTGGGGAAATACAAGTCAAAACCACAATAAGATACAAGTTCACACTCACTATACACAATAACAATAACAAAAAAATAGTAAAAAGTGTTGGGGAGGATATGGAGAAATCAGAATCCTCATACACTGCTGGTGGGAATATAAAATGATTCAGGCCCTTTGTAAAATGTCTGGAAGTTCCTCAAATGGGTTCAACATATTATTAACTTATGACCCAGCAATCTACAAAAAACTTGCACATAAATTTTCATAGTAACATTATCCATAAAATAGCCAAAAGATGGAAACAATTCAAATATCCATTAATGATGAATGGATAAATAAGTGTGATATATTCATACAATGGAATATTATTCAGATACAAAAAAAAAGAATGAAGTACTGATATATGTTACACCACAAATGAGCCTTGAAAACATTATGCAAAGTGAAAAAAGCGAGTCACAAATGACTACATGACATAAGATTCCATTTATATGAAATGTCTAGAAGAAACAAATCTATAGAGGCAGAAAATAGAATAGTGGTTGCTTATGGCTGCAAGGACTTGGCAAAATGGAGTGATAACTAAATGGTACAACATTTTCTTTTGAGGTGATGAAAGTTTTTTAACCTTGACTATGGTGATGGTTGCACACATCTGCTAATATACTAAAAAACATTGGGTTGTGCACTTTAAATTGGTTAACTGTTAGGTATGTGAATAATATCTCAATAAAGCAGTTAAAAAAGAAGATTTAAAGAAGCAACTGTGTAAATCATGGATTTTTATATTTTATTACAAATAGTATTTTGGGTTAGTGTTTCCTGACTCATTTTTACCACATTTTTCTTACTCTGTGTGTTGATAAATCTCTCTATTTATTCTCTTATTACTTTACTAAGAACTTAGTAGATGGAATGATAATGAAAGCAAGAAATGCTCCAATCATAGTACAAGGCATGTCAAAAAAATGTTTCGTTAGGTGTCTAGTCCTCTGATGAGTTCAACTGAAAATATTTGTTTTAACTAATACTTCATTCTGTGAACATGTGCAGCTGCATCGAGAGTAGATTACATAAGAAAAGCCACTCTGTATGGACCATTATACATTTTGCCAATTAATCAGCTACACAATTATTGATAATGCCTGAGAGTAATTTATTAATTTGTTGGATTGTTATCCTTCTGACTTTGGACAAACAGAAAATTTTTAAAAATTATCATCTTATTCTTGATGGCGCATTAAACCAAAATCAGGAAAAAATAAGAATAATGGATTATTGATATGTAAATATATCTTGATTTGGAGTGAAATAAAATTATTAATCTACTTGAAGCATTACTGATAACAAAACTTGGAAAGCTTATGAATCACATTGCATTTGAGCTTTGTAAAAACAAATTATAAGTTTCTACAAATTCTATCTCTGGAAGACTATTTCTGTTCTATGTGCATTAACTGTGTGATGACTCCATTTCTGTGGGTTGACAATTCTTCATATTACTCCATAAATATGCCAAGATTGAGCATATCTCTGACTTCAAGTAACGTAATTGAGGATTCTAGGGTATTGGCAAAATTAACTTTTTTTTTTTTAAATTAGAGTTAGACCATACTTAATGTTTTAACATATTTTATATCAAGTAGAATGCACAACATTATTGAAAGATATAGGATACATGCTTATATAAAAAATACTTAGACACAAGTCTAGATGCCAAAACAAGCATCTTACTTGACAGTTTCTAAATTAGCTTATACTGAACTCCCCCTCATGTAGAGCCACAGTACTTGTAAACCACCTCCTTCCCAACATAAAAGTTGTTGAAAAAAATAATCATAAGTTTATTATATTAAGGCTTTTACAAGCCACTCTGTAAATCTGACGTTAGGAATAAAAAGACAACAAGAATTTCTCAAAGGTTAATTGCCAAAATATGAAGACCAGTAGGCATTGTATATGATTAATGCTTTTGGTTTGCATTTCTAATTAGACTTGAGGGCGTGTAGGAAAAGCACAAAGACCCAACCATGTCTCTGAGAATTCTGAAATATCCACTTTTTGGATCTTTCAGAAATTTTGCTTTTTGATAGCCCAGATGTATCTTCTCACAACTGAAGGGAAATAGATCACACCTACCCACCATGGTAGGCACCTTCTGTGTATTTCATCTTCTCACCTGGTTAAGCATGGTCTTGGGTTCTGAGAACATGTCATCTACATGTTGAACCATTCACCCAGCCTCAACTCCAACCTAATTTAGTGGGGTTTTTTTTTCACAAAACAGTCTTCTAGTTCTTTGAATTATCTTTCAGTGCCAGTTTTCCAACATCAGCACAAAATGAGTTTTGTCAAATTCCGATGGACACATGAAGCAGAGAAAAGTGGCTCCTGCTTTATGACCAGAGGCCAGATTACTAGCAAAATATCTCTAGAACTGTGTATGGTCATCCATTCCTTCTAACAGTATTTGCTTCTACTTGTCCTTAAAGACAAAACTAAGGGTAGGGAAATATCTGATGACATTTTCTAGGTAGCTCCTTTTCTTTAGAAAGAGGGCTTTACAGTTCACTATGAATTTGTTTGATATTTTTTGTTACAAGTAATTCCTTTACTGGCATCTAGATCAACAGCTTGACTCCATTGACTGAGGCTACTATGATCTTAGGGATGTCAGCATTACTGAAAAGAACCTTTTTGAATGGAAGAAAGCCTGTTTCTTCATGGTTTCAAGGGAGACGGTCAGGGACTAGGAGCGAGAGTGAAAATGCTGAGAGGCTGGCATGGCTTCTCTGCCTTCTTAAGGCATACTGCTGTTGAGACCAAAAGTCTACTACTTTTAAAAAAACTATTAGAAGATGATTTGCTCTCCAGGGGCAAACAGTTATAAATTTAAATTGAATATTTAAATCACATGTAATAAATAATTTTTTGGCATGGTGATCAACTATATATATTTTATTTCAAAGCTACAGAGTCACTTTTATGATAGTTTTGTAAAATGGCAGGTACAACAGTTGATCTTGGTCATATCTCCAATAGCTCTTTCTCCAATAAATATAAATTCCTATGAAAATAAGAAAGAAGAAAAAGTAGAGAGAAGAGATGGAATAAAATCAAATTCCCTACTTCTGTTCTTCGTCATGTTCATTGACAGAGTTTCTGTAGGACAATTGTGATTTATTTCAGTCTCTATGATGGATTATAAGAGCGTCGGTTCGTGTTATATACCGCTGAGTAAATAAAGCAGGTGACCTATTGAGGATAATAAATTAAGTCTAGCTTGAACAAACACTTTAATTGAGTTGTCCTTGTTGTAACACTAGTGCAATTATAGATGTAGTGGCATACACACAGCAAAACATACGAAACTATTCAGAAACAGGTTATCAAAGAGGTCATATGAGGCAGAAAACACCTGGCAATGTTTTGTCTTTTTAGAGAACACTACAGAAGTCAATTACTAATCCTTGAAAACTGACCATTTTCCTTGATAATACATCCATGAGGATGATAAAACCATCTTATATTTTTGCTCAATAAACCATGAACAAAATGATTTAAACCATTGAAATTTATACGTGGCCTCCATCTATCCAGCCTGTAGCAATCACTCCTTCAGACCTCCATCCCCAGTACCAGGGCTTCACACTTAGTCTTCTCCCATTCTGGATGTTTTTCAGACAATAGCTCCAGCCCCTGACATTTTTAAAAAATTTCTTCTCCCAGATTAGGTTCTGCGTGTGGCATTGCCTCAGGGAACTGTAGCCCCACAGCTATGCAAGGTGCCAAGTCTAAGAAATGATCACTGTGTATTCTCTTTATTTCTCATATAAATTGACTTTATTGGTTTTAGGTTAAATTAAATCATAGCTATGAACAACAGAATGATTCTGGAACTGTGATAAGAATAGTAGAATAAGAGATTTTAGGGAAATTGAGCATGTCAAGATTCTTTAAATCACATTAGGCATCTTATCTAGCAATGTGTATGAACAATATACACAGACTGCTGCTAACTACATCCCAAGTACAGACTTTCTCATTATTCTAGCTCTCCCAAGTTTCTTACACTAGAGATGGAGACAATACTACTTATTACTTATAAATTTTGATTCTATAGAAATCCATTATAATTAAATCACATTACTCCAAAAGGAAACTAAGGATAGTCATCTTAAGAACTAAGTTGGATGGTTTGGTTTTCATATACTTGCAGTTTAAGAATAGGTTGAGTCTGGGGCCGGCCCGGTGGCTTAGCGGTTAAGTGCGTGTGCTCCGCTGCTGGCAACCCGGGTTAGGATCCGGGCGCGCACCAATGCACCGCTTCTCCCGCCATGCTGAGGCCACATCCAACATACAGCAACTAGAAGGATGTGCAGCTATGACATACAATTATCTACTGGGGCTTTGGGGGGCGGGGAGAATAGGTTGAGTCTTAATACTTACACTCCATTTCTTATCAACAAACATAGGGTAATCATTATAACTATTTTAAATCCTCTTTACATGCATGTAGCTAAGCATCAATTTAACTAAGGAAGTAAAATACCTGTACACGGAAAGCTACAAAATATTGATGAAAGAAACATGTTATAAGCAGTCATGTGAAGATTTTTGTGCAGAATGAGTTTTCAACTTATTTGGGTAAACACCAAGGAGCGTAACTGGTAGATCATATGGTGCGAGTTTGTTTAGTTTTAGAAGAAACTGTCTTCCAAACTGGCAATACGATTTTTCATTCGCATCAGCAATAAATGAGAATTCCTGTTACTCCACATCCTTGACAGCATTTGGTGTTGTCAATGTTCCATATTTTGGCCATTGTAATATGTGTGCAGCGGTATCTCATTGTTCTTTTAATTTGAAGTTCCCTAATGACATATTATGTTAAGCATCTTTTCACATGGTTGTTATCTTTATATCTTTTTTGCTGAGATGTCGGTTCAGATCGTTTGCCAATTTTTTAAATTCAGTTGTTTTCTTATTGTAGAGTTTTGACTGTTCTATGTATATTTTAGATGCCATGTGTCCTACGTATATTTTATCATATATGTGTATTGCAAATTTTTTGTGTGTGTGTGAGGAAGATCGGCTCTGAGATAACATCTGCCAATCCTCCTCTTTTTTGCTGTGGAAGACTGGCCCTGGACTAAGATCCATGCCCATCTTCCTCCACTTTATATGGGACGCCGCAACAGCATGGCCTGAAAACCTGTGTGTCGGGGCATGCCTGGGATCTGAACCGGCAAACCCCGGGCCGCCGCAGTGGAGCATGAGCACTTAACCGCTTGCGCCACCAGGCCGGCCCCATGTATTGCAAATTTTATCTCCCAGTCTGTAGCTTATCTTTTCATTCTCTAAACAGTGTCTTTCACAGAGCAGAAGTTTTTAATTTTAGTGAAGTCTGAGTTATAAACATTTTTATTTCATGGCTTGTACTTTTGGTGTTGTATCTAAAAAGTCATCACCAAACCCGGGATCACCTAGATTTCTCCTATGTTTTACAGTTTGGCACTTTATATTTAATTATTTAATGGATTTATGATCAATTTTGAGTTAATTTTTGTGAAAGGTATAAGGTCTGTAACTAGATTCATGTTTTGCATGTGAATGTCCTGTTGTTCCCGCACCAATTACGGAAAAGACTATCCATTATCTATCGAATTGACTTTTCCCCTTTGTCCAAGATCAGTTGATTAAATTTGTATGGGTCTGTTTCTATTCTGTTCCATTGATCTATTTGTCTGTTCCTTTATACTAATACTATACTGTCTTGATTATGTAGCTATATAGTAAGTCTTGAAATCCAGCAGTGTTAGTCCTTTGACTGTTCTTCTCTTTCAATATAGTGTTGGCTATTCTGGATCTTTTGTCTTTCCATATAAACTTTAGAGTTAATTTGGCAATATCCACAAAATAACTTGTTGAGATTTTGATTGTGATTGCATTAAATTATAGAAAAATTTGGGAATAACTGACAAATTGACAATATTGAGACTCCCTATCCATGTTTATGCTCATTTATTGAGATCTTTGCTTTCTTTCATCAGATTCTGTAGTTTTCATCATATAGATCTTGTATATATTTTATTAGATTTATACATAAGTATTTCAAATTTTCAGTGTTAAAACAAATGGTATTGAGTTCTTAATTTAAAATTCCAATTGTTTATTTTTGGCATACGAGAAAAAAATTGAATTTTGCACAGCAACTTTATATTCTTCAACCTTGCTATAATCACTTTTTATTTCCAGGAATTTTGTTGTTGCTGTTGTTGATTCTTTGGGATTTTCTACATAAACAATCATGTCATCTTCAAATAAAGACAGTTTTTTTTTTCTTTCCCAATTTTCCTACATTTTCTTGTCTTTTCTTATTGCATTAGCTAAGACTTCTAGTACAAAGTTGAACAGGAGTAGTGAGAGGTGATATCCTTGCATTGTTCCTCACTATTATCAGGAAAGCATTGAGTTTCTCACTGTTAAATCTGATGTCAGCTATAGATTTTTTGTAGATGTTCTTCATCAACTACAGGAAGTTCCTTTCTGTTCTTAGATGGCTAAGAATTTTCATCATGAATGGGTGTTGAATTTTGTTGCATGTTTTCTCTGAGTCTATTTATATGGTCATATGATTTTTCTTCCTTAGTCTGTTGATATAATAATTTTTGAATGTTAAACCAGCCTTGCATATCTGGAATAAATCCCACTTGGTTATGGTGTATGATTGTTTTAAAACAATACTGGATTCAATAAGCTAATGTTTTGTGAAGATTTTTTTTTTCAAAATATACAATAAGTTGCAATTGCATCTTTTGCTACTATTTAAACTTATAGAGGAGAAAATTTTTATATTTAGATTTTAAAATATTGGAGTGGCTTCATAGTACCTAAATGTTCTTTAATTGTATACTCAAGCAAAATGTTTGAAGACTCACCTTGTATTCCCCATTGCAACTGGATTATTGGCCATAGGTCCTTCCTGTGTAGAATTATGGATTCTCTCTTGCTCCCAAGCAAAGAATACCTTTGTTTAGAGTAGCTGATGACTTTTGGATGGTTGTACACTGTCTATGGGAGCCAAATGAAATCAGCAGAAGTTTTGGCTGCATAAAGCATAGAGGAGGTTAAGCTTCAGATTTAGGTAGAGCGGAAGGGCCTTTCAGTTCACGTGTACACAGCAACATTAGGTTATACGAGGTGAAGAAACATACATGGAAACAGTAAGAATGTATGCCTGTCTTTTTTCTTCTTTTGATGAGGTTTTCCTTTTCTTTCAGAAAAGGTTGAAAGTATACTTTCTTATTCCTTCCATATTTGATAATGTCACATGGAGAAATCTTGCTGCAACAATGTTACTCTACATGCTTTTCTTGAATCCAAAGCAAATAATCGTTTCATTGCATCCCCAGGATTCATTTATTTTATAACTGAAATTCTGTACCTTTTGACCCCCTTGTCACTCACTTTGCCACCTCCTACAGACTTCTTCTCGCAACCACCAACCTGTTCTCTACATTTATGAGTTCGATTTTGTTTTTTGTTTTTAGATTCCACATATAAGTGAGATCAGACAGTATTTGTCTTTCTGTCTGATTCATTTCAGTTAGCATATAGCATAAGGCCCTCAGGGTCCATCCCTGTTGTCACAAATCACAGTTTCCTTTATTTTTTATGGTTAAGTAATATTCCATTATATATATATACACATATATGTATCACATTTTCTTTATCCATTTATCCACCAATGGAGAGGATTTTTGCGTCCATATTTATGAGAGATATTTGTCTGTAGTTTTTCTTTCTTGTCATAGCTGTGTCTGGTTTTGGTATTAGGTTAATGCTGGCCTCATGGAATAAGTTATGGGAGAGGTGTATTTTTAAAAGGAAAAAATGAGATTTTATCTGTAAACTCTTAATTATTATCCTAAGATAAGTATTCTCATAATTTAAAATATAGTGACATATCCTTCAACTTAGAAAATAGACCAGGTATTTCTTCAATGTACTTAATCATTTATTGTAAATGCTTTATAAAATTAGTTCTCCTATCGTGCTTTTTAAAACATATATTTAATTAGAATTATATTCCTGTATGAGAAGTTTCAAACAGAAATTATAGTGTTCAATCATTGTTAATTTCTTACTTAATCAAGAAGGAATCAGCATATTCATTAATTCTCTATCATAAAATTGTCTATAATAATTGATTTCACTGCTAGAATTATCAATTAGACTTAGTACTTCAAAGAGATTAATAATTTTTGAATAACTATAAATTTAATGAAGTTTTTTTGATGCCTTTATTTTTTTACTCTCCTTATGTGCAGTTTAAATTTTGGAATAATTTGTTACATAGCAATAGATAAATAATACATTCTCTATGGCCATCTAACTCAGGAAATTATACTTTTCTCAGATACTCCATTTATCTGTTTTGGATATATTTTGTGATTAGACATTAAAAATGGTAGTAGGGGGCTACCCCTGTTGCCTAGTGGTTGAGTTTGGTGCACTCCATTTTGGCAGCCTGGGCAGGTTCAGATCCCAGGCATGGACCTATACCACTCATTTGCCATGCTGTGGTGGTGACCCACACACAAATGGAGCAGGACTGGCACAGATGTTCGCTCATGGCTAATCTTCCTAACGAAAAAAAAAATGGTAGTAGACATTTCTCTTGGACACGAGGAATTAAAGTCATGCCACTATGTATTCTCCACTTTAAAGGAGTAGTTTAGAAACGTTTTTCACTAACACAAAATGTCTAAAGTCATTTACTTAGTAGGAATCATGCAACAAAAACAATAGACTTACAAAGTACCTAATTTGGGGCTAGTATCAAGTTGTGTGCTCACCTTTTGTTGTCAATTTTTTTTAATTCTATTTGTTCATTATTTTATTAAACTATTAAAGATTTTCATTATTAATTCATTGTTTTAAACAGATGCAGTTGTAGTTTCTCCCTTAGTTTTGTTTACTTTTAACTTAAAATATATTTTATGATGGTCAAAATGTGATTTTTAAATATATTAATTCCTCTATTTAGTGTTTAGAAAGTCTTTCCCTCAACTCAAGATTATCCAAATAGTGCCTTATATGCATTTTTGCATTAAAATAAGAGGAAGATAAGTCATATGTTAATCTTGTAATTGGGCCCAGCATACAATTTCTCTAACTTAAAGGTCATATGAATACCCAGGGATCACACAAGAAAACAACAGCAGGATGCACTGTTCAATGAAAACCAGAGAGAAGTTTAGAGACGAATCAAGAATTGCTAAGTCACTTGACACCAGATTTTGATGTTTGGACTAAATTCCAAATGGCAACTAACCATGGCAATAAATGATTGTGAGAGTAAGTGTTTGTAAGATTTTGGGGCTGGTGGGGGTCAGTAAAGTGAAAGAGAGTATAATGTAAGTATATGATCTATCCTGCTAGGGGGTGGTGAGATCAAGGAGCAGATAACATTGACATAAGATACATGTAATTTATAAAATAAGGTCAATTAAATATTAGTTTTCTTAAAAAATCCCAATTTATAGTTCTTAACCAATGGCCAATCTTCCTCAAAAAAATAAATATAAATAAATAAATGAATAAATAAATTTTCAAAATAAGTAACTGAATTTAAAGATAGAGGAAGAAATATTAGAAGTACCTAAGATCTGAATTTTCTTCATAAAGACAATGTAATGAATGTATAAGCCAAGTTCTCATTACTACTTTACTTTTTTTTTTTTTTAGTTTTGTGAGGAAGATCAGCCCTGAGCTAACATCCATGCCAATCCTCCTCTTTTTGCTGAAGAAGACTGGCCCTGAGCTAACATCCGTGCCGATCTTCCTTCACTTTATGTGGGACGCCGCCACAGCATGGCCTGGCAAGTGGTGCGTGGGTGCAGGCCCAGGATCCGAATCTGGGCCACCAGCAGCAGAGTGCACACATTTAACCGCTATGCCACAGGGCAGGCCCCTCATTACTTCTTTTCTTATGTGAAAGACATATTGATAGAGTTTACACCACAATTCATAACAAATACTTTTGAAAGCTTTTTATTTGATCATCATATATTAAGCCTCCATCATGTGCCTGATTCTAAGTGTATTATCTTCTATTTTGCTTGAATTTATTTAATGAAACCAATCTTTTAAGTAACTAACTTTGAGAAAATGACACAGAATGCAAGAATACACGTTTACTCATTTATAAGTATTAGTATTATATAATCTAGTTATATGTATTTCATATAATAAAATGTCTTTAAATTAGAAAAGAATACACCTATAATACAGAAAAAAAAATTCTTATAGCACTTTCATTGATTCTTTTCAAGTGATTGGTTAATGATTGGTTTAGTTCACGCCAGAAACAAAAGCTTTACAGAAACATTGATTATTCAAATTTTAATAAGGAAAGAATAGAACCTCCATTACAATTTTAAGTGGTGCAAAAATTTCCAAAAAAACTCAATCATAAGTGAGATTAAACACACTAGGCTCAGGAAGTCAAACTTGCAGCTCTTTCTTTCTTGAGGATCCAACTTACAAGTAGTTCTTCATGTTATTGTGAGAAACCTATATGATATACAATTTCTAAAGTTAATGCAAAAGCTAGATTTGCAAATTTTAATTCAGTTTTCATTGTGTCTCTCTTAAAAAGTCTTTATTTATTCAAAAATGTTTTATATGTGAGTTTCAAATGTTGTTTGTTAACTTTATTTCAAATGTTATATACATATACATCTTATCGCCACTGGGAAATTCATTCTATAATCTTAATGAGGTGCAATGAAGACTGAGATGTATCTTTAAAATATAAGCTCAAGATTTTGTCTTTTAGTGTGTACTACTAACAAAAATCAAATATTGTTTTAATGACACTTCACACTGTGCACTACACAATTATGAAAAATGACAGAAATGAACAAAGAGAACAACTCCCTCAGAGGAGGTTATATCTAAGATAGGAGATTTAGTAGTATTGTTAGATATATTTGAGAATATTAAAAACATAAAAAACAGGGATAGAACTTTCAATAGACATGCTAAATGGAGGAGTCATAACTAAAAAATTTCTTAGGAGGCCCTCAACTATAAAACAAAGATAGAAAGAATCAAAAAAGAGGCATGGAAAATAAATCACTTCAGTTCCAGTACCTGACTCATAGAATCTCAAGCAGTAGACAACAGAAACAACAATATATGGCAATTCACCGCAGCTAAAGATTTGATTCATCACAGTTTTTCAGAAAAGATTTTTCCAAAATTAAAGAGATTATAAGAGGAAGGTTACATACATATTTCTCATTAGCAGCAGAGGTGGCTGGGAGACTGCTGGAATACCTTCAAAGTCCTGAGTAAGATAATTTAGAAATTGAAAATAATAAAAGTATCAAGTAAACATGAGGCTTAAAAATTATGTAGGTGTATATAAGCATAAAGAACAGGTCTCTTGAAATAAAGAACACTTACTCCTTGGAAATGATCTGTTCTAAATAAAATACTCCCAAATAACACCCCTTCAATCAGATAAAACAGATTTTTAATCTACTTTTCATTGAATGAATTGGCTATTTGATGAAGGTTAAGGATAAGGAAGAGGAGAGAGGAACAGGATGAATTTCACACCTAATTTGAGTGGCAATACAGATGATAGCAACATGAACAGATGTGGGAACTACTACAGAAACAGGTTTGTAGAAGAAGTGAGGGAATAATGTGGTAAATTCTGTTTCAGACATGTTGAGTTTGAGGAACCTGAAAGATGTACAATTGATAACTACATCAAATAGTTGACCATGATGGTCTGGGGTTAAGGAAAATATCAACGTTGTAGACAGATTACAGCCTTTATCTGTTTTCTTTTAAAAAATTTTCCCAGGGAGAATTATTTATATAGCACACATCCAGCCCATTCATTTGAAATACTATAATATTTTGATGTCAGAAATTATAATTTCTAAACTGGACTCCTCACCTTTGTTTCTGATGATTGTTTATTTATTATCTTCAATAACATCTCTAATAAAAATTTCAAATAAACATGGTAAAACATGACTCTGATTGCAACCGCAACCACATACCCTACCGCCAAAAATAGAATCTGTCTTGCCCATGTCTTTTTATCTCAATAAATTTATAATGCTATCGTTGGCTAGCAGTCCAGACCAAAACCTAAATAATCATTGATTACACATTTTTTCTCACTAACTCATATCTATTTCAATTAGAAAGTCTTGTCAGCTCTCCTGCATGATTATGATTAAAGCAATTCTTAGGTATTTGATGCTGTTTGATTATAATAAAATTTGTATTAATTATTTGTTTTAATTTTCATATTAAGGTTGTTGCTGGTACTTAGAAAAGCAATTGGTTATTAAATCTCAACATTATATCCAGAATCATTTCTATATTTTTATATTAATTTTAACAGTTTATCCATAGATTACAAATTATATATTTTTGTCCTTTCCAAATCAAACTTTTTTTCTTGCTTCATTGCATTGGATAGAACTTTAAGCATAATGTGGAAGAAAAGTAATGATCAAGACTATCTTCATCTCATTCTCAAGTCCAAGGCAAATATATTTAGAATAAAATAGAAAGATTATAATATTTTGCCAGTAAACATTATGGGATACATGTTTATATATTTTCCTAATTTGTTAATAGTCTATCATTATTAGATTTTTAGACTTTATCAAATTCCATTTCCTTTATCAAGTGAGATTATCATTTTTTTCCCCTTAATTTTATTTTTGGTAAATTACACTGATTAACTTTTGAATGTTAAAACAAAATTAAAAAAAAATTAAATCCAAATTTTATATGATACATTATTCATTTTATATAATACTAGAACTGAATTGATAATATTTTGTGCAAGATTTTTTCAGTTATGATCATGTGTGAGATCTGTTTGTAAATCTTCTTTCTTGAGACACCTTTGTCAGGTTTCGACATTAAAATATTTTGGACTGTTTATTCATTAGAAAATGTTCTGTGTTTCTTTTCTTAAAAGAGGGTTTTTCCCCTTTAAGATTTGCCTTATTTATTTAATTTTTTAAAATTTTCTTTATAAGACACACACACATATCTAATTGGTTGTGATCAGTTTCTTTAATAAATATATAGGACTATTCACATTTTTGTGAGTTCTATATTTCATCTGAAAAAACGAGTTCTCTTTTTCATCTTATATTTTAACTAATTTATGCTCTTAACTTTATATTCACTTTCTTCTACAATATTATAATTTAATTCCTTCATGAAGTTCAAATTGCTGAGATATATTTTTAATTTTGTGAATTTTAAGCTTTGTCTTTCTCTAATATTTTTTGCTTAAGACTATTAAATTCTACCTAAGCTTGGCTTTTGCAGGATCTTGCATGTTTTTTACACTTGTATTTTTTATCATCCACGTAAACTATTTTCTATCTGACTCAAGATTTATTTAGAAGTGTCATTCTTAATTTCCAAATATATATAGGTATTCTCTCTTTGTATCTTTATTCTACACAACTGTGATGAGATTTTAGAGATGAATAACAAACTGCTATATCAATATCTTCCCTGGGATGAATGTCCCTTAAACTCAAGTCAATGTTTCCATAAACACTTGACTCTGTGTTTTTATACTGTCCCATACTTCAATTAATTGAATCATTTTCTCCATGCCAGTTCCTGGAAAACAATTTGAGTCTCCTTTTTACACAGCCCATTATTTATGTTTTTATTTTTTTCAGTAAATATTCCTTAATTCTACTCAAATAGAAAGTGATACTGGAGATGGAAAGAAGATTTTTTTATCCTTTTTAAGTAATGCCTTTTCCACATTCTTTTTGAATTTTTATTTTTTGTAGGTATATATTAATTTTAAACACAAAAGAAAGAATATATATATATATTTGAAGTTATTACTCATTAAAGCTAATGGATAACATGATTTACTCATCACAATATTTGTTCTAGATTGTTACTAAACACTAATTATGTGGTAACTTACCAATAATTAATGAAAGTAACTTGGGGAAAAATCTAAATTCTATTAAATTATAATTGTAAGGAGATACCAAAAGTGAGTAAATATTATTGTTCAAATTTCTAGTGGAAAAAAAAACCTGATACTTCCTCACTAACAAATATATTAGCTGTGGGATTTCAAAGTGAATGAAGACTGGAGATTTAGCCAAGGAAAAACTATTCATATCCAAATACTAAACAAAAGCACTTTCATTCATACTTCATGTCATATTCAAAAATTGACTCAAAATGGATAACAGATCTACATAGAACACCTAAAACTATAAAACTACTAGAAAATGTATCGTAGAAAATCTTTGTGATCTTGGGTTAGGAAAAGATTTCTTAGGCACCAAAAGCAGAATCAGGGAAAGACAATATTTTAAAATTGGACTTCATTTAAAATTAAAACTCATGCTTTCTGGAAAGACATCTTTTAAAAAATAAAAATATGAGGCACATACAGGAGGAAAATATTTGCAAGTAACATATCTGACAAATAACTTGTATCCAGAATATATTAAAAACTCACAAAACTCAATAATAGAAACTAAGTAAACAAATCAATATAGAAATGGACAAAGGAAAGAACATGTGAAGACTCAAAGAGAAGTTGGCCATCTACAAAGCAAGGAGTGAGTCCTCAGAAGAAAGTAACGCTGTCAACACCTTGATCTCAGACTTCTAACCTCTAGAATTGTGAGAAAATAAATTTCTGTTGTTTAATCCACCCAGTCTTTGGTATCTTATTATGGCATCCCTAGAAAACCAGTACAAGGGTAATACATATGCTCAGCATCTTGATTGTGATGATGGCTTCATGGATATATACAAATTTAAAAACTTCTCAAGTTGTACAATTTAAATATGTGCCATTTAATGTTTGTCTGTTCTCTATAAATTTTTTTTAAAATGTGAACATTGTAAAGAAAATCTTTCAAGTAAATATCCACCTCTCAATTTTTACCCAATATATTAAAATTATCTTTCAAGCTTTTCTATAAATACACTGATCATTTTGATGAAGCCATATGGAATATAAACGAAAAGTGAAAGTCTACTCTTCCTCCTTTGCAAATAACAGCTAAATATCATCGTTATGTTTAAAATGTTATCAAATTGCCAATATGTCAGGGTTTTTATGTATAGTGAGCGAAGCACACATTCTGGAGCTAAATAGGCATGCTTTCAACACTTGGCCTTAACCATATTCCTTAGGAGAACCGGAACAAGTGATTTTTTTAGAATTCTCATTTTTTTTAAATGTGAAAAGGCAAAATAGCTATCAAAAATTGTTTGAGAAACTAACCATCAAACGGTCTGTCATTAGTGCTCAGTAATATTTTCCTTTTCTTTTACTCTTTCTTTTTTCTATTACCTCTTTTTTTAGCATCCTTCTTTTTCCTTATTCTCTGTCAATTGCCTAATGTTTATGAATACGGATTTAATTTAATTTCCTCAGAAGAGTCTCATTCTATCTGTCTCTCTTCTGTTTTCTAAGCAAAGTACATGCACAACTTTGGAAAACATCATATAAAGCATTGATTAATAAGCCCCTTAGACTTTCAAATGTCATTAAAAAAAGATAAGTGATGAGAATGATCCATTTTTAGTGTGCAATGTATGGAATGTATTTGAGTTTATTCAATAGTAATCAACTTCTCTGAACTGTTATTTACTGATTGCTGTTACATCTTCCTAAGGGGCCTCAGTAGAGATTAAGTGCTTCATAGAAAAGCTATGCAGCCTGAGCCTGAAGGCATTTCATAATGAAGGTAAAATTAGAGAGACAGTATTTTTGACATCTGTAGGAATCACATTTTGCAAATATAGCTTAACATTCTGGATTTTTTCCCCTTCAAATTCAGATATGCTGCAAACCTCTGTAGATATTGTAGGAGCAAAGCTGTCAGCATGGTTAGTTTTCTCAGAACAAATCCAAATCTCCCTCTTGAGTTCCTGACAGACATGTTTTTCATTTACCAGTGGACTGAAATTGGTAAAAACCACAACACCTTTTCTTATTAATATAAATGTTATCAGATGACTCTTGGGTTCACATACTTTTTGAGCAAAGATAAAGAGCAGACGAGGAATACTCTCAGGAACAAATTCAAACTGAATACAAAATCTTTTTCTTTGAGCCCTGCAAACTTTTAGAATAATGCAAATGAATATCTTTTCAAAATCAAATGTAAGACTGGAGCAGGAAATATACCGCCTGAACCTGGAACATCTTGTAGTTCCAGAAAATAAAGACATGCTCAAAAATAAAAACAAACAGCCACACAATTTTAATGGAGGTACATCAAAGGTTTGATTTTTAGTTAAAAATGATCTATCAATATTGCTTCACTAATTGAGATAAATGAACCATGGCAATTTAAGATGATAATAATATCGTAACTGGGGGAGGAGTATTTGGGAGGGAATTGTATTATCTTTGCAATTTTTTCTGTAAATCTAAACTATTCCAAAATTTAAAAGTTTATTACAAAGAAACAGCTGTACTTAATCACAAGGATTTTAAAAAATAACGTTTGCATCAGGTTTACCATTAAGTAAACTATTAGTCAATATATTTTTAAATTCTTTATTTAAGAAATAGGAATCTACATAGATATCCTCTATGATATCTATGTAGATATCATAGATATCATTTCTAATTCTAAAGAATCAAAAAAATGGATCTTAGTAATTTTCTTTTTTTTTATAAACAATAATTTATGTGTTTTTATTTTCTGTTTAGTTTATATGTTAATTATGGACAGCCTATATATTTTATTTTTTATTTATTTATTTATTTTTTTATGTCTATCATTGTATTTTTTGTTGTTGTTGTTTATTGCAGCAACATGGTTTATAACATTGTAAAAATTTCAGGTATACATCATTGTACTTCTATTTCTGCATGGACTACATCATGTTCACCACCAAAATACTAATTACAACCCATCACCACATACATGTACTGAATTATCCCTTTCACCCTCCTCCCTCCCCCCTTCTCCTCTGGTAACCACCAATCCAATCTCTGTCCCTATGTGTTTGTTTATTGTTGTTATTATCTACTACTTAATGAAGGAAATCATACGGTATTTGACCTTCTCCCTCTGACTTATTTCACTTTGCATTATACCCTCAATGTCCATCCATGTTGTCACAAATGGCTGGATTTCATCGTTTCTTATGGCTGAGTAGTAATCCATTGTGTATATATACCACATCTTCTTTATCCATTTGTCCCTTGATGGGCACTTATGTTGCTTCCAAGTCTTGGCTATTGTGAATAACGCTGCAATGAACACAGGGGTGCATGTTCCTTTGCAAATTGGTGATTTCAAGTTCTTTGGATAAATACCCAACAGTGGAATAGTTGGATCATATGGTAGTTCTATCCTTGATTTTTTGAGAAATCTCCATACTGTTTTCCATAGTGGCTGCACCGGTTTGCACTCCCACCAGCAGTGTATGAGAGTTCCCTTTTCTCCACATCCTCTCCAACACATATTGTTTTCTGTCTTGTTAATTATAGCCATTCTGACGGGTGTGAGGTGATATCTCATTGTAGTTTTGATTTGCATTTCCCTGATAGTTAGTGATTTTGAACATCTTTTCACGTGTCTGTTGGCCATCTGTATATCTTCTTTGGAGAAATGTCTGTTCAGGTCTTTTGCCCATTTTTTAATTGGGCTGTTAGTTTTTTTGTTGTTGAGATGCATCATTTCTTTATATATTTTGGAGATTAAGCCCTTATCAGATGTATGGTTTGCAAATATCTTCTCCCAATTGTTAGGTTGTCTTTACGTTTTGTTGATGGTTTCCTTTGCTGTGCAGAAGCTTTTTAGTTTGATGTAGTCCCATTTGTTTATTTTTTCTATTGTTTCTCTTGCCCGGTCAGATGTGGTGTTTGAAAAGACGTTGCTAAGACCGATGTGGAAGAGCGTACTGCCTGTGTTTTCTTCTAGAAGTTTCATAGTTTCAGGTCTTACATTCAAGTCTTTAATCCATTTGGAGTTAATTTTTGTTCATGGTGTAAGGTAAGGGTCTACTTTCATTTTTTCGCATGTGGCTATCGTTTTCCAAACACCATTTGTTGAAGAGACTTTCTTTTCCTCATTGTATGTTCTTGGCTCCTTTGTCAAAGATTAGCTGTCCATAGATGTGTGGGTTTATTTCTGGGCTTTCAATTCTATTCCATTGATCTGTGTGTCTGTTTTTGTGCCAGGACCATGCTGTTTTGGTTACTATAGCTTTGTAGTATATTTTGAAATCGGGGAGTGTGATACCTCCAGCTTTGTTCTTTTTTCTCAGGATTCCTTTAGCTATTCGGGGTCTTTTGTTGTTCCATATAAATTTTAGGATTCTTTGTTCTATTTCTGTGAAAAATGTTGTTGGAACTTTGATAGGGATTGCATTGACTCTACAGATGGCTTTAGGAAGTATGGACATCTTAACTATGTTAATTCTTCCAATCCAAGAGCACGGAATATCTTTCCATTTCTTTGTGTCTTCTTCAATTTCTTTCAGAAATGTTTTATAGTTTTTGGTGTACAGATCTTTCACCTCTTTGGTTAAGTTTATTCCTAGGTATTTTATTCTTTTTGTTGCAATTGTAAATGGGATGGTATTCTTAATTTCTCTTTCTGCTACTTTGTTGTTAGTGTACAGAAATGCAACTGATTTTTGTATGTTGATTTTGTATCCTGCAACTTTACCATATTCGTTTATTACTTCTAAAAGTTTTCTGGTGGATTCTTTTGGGTTTTCTATAGATAAAATCATGTCATCTGCAAATAGTGACAGTTTCACTTCTTCTTTTCCAATTTGGATCCCTTTTATTTCTTTCTCTTGCCTGATTGCTCTGGCTAGGACTTCCAATACTATGTTAAATAGGAGTGGTGACAGTGGGCATCCTTGTCTGGTTCCTGTTCTTAGAGGGATAGCTTTCAGTTTTTCACCATTGAGGATGATATTAGCTGTGGATTTGCCATATATGGTCTTTATTATGTTGAGGTACTTTCCTTCTATCCCCATTTTATTCAGAGTTTTTATCATAAATGGATGCCGTATCTTGTCAAATGCTTTCTCTGCATCTATTGAGATGATCATGTGATATTTGTTCTTCATTTTATTAATGTGGTGTATTACGTTGATTGATTTGCTAATGTTAAACCATCCCTGCATACCTGGAATAAATCCCACTTGATCATGGTGTATAATCTTTTTAACGTATTGTCGTATGCGATTTGCTAGTATTTTGTTGAGGATTTTTCCATCGATGTTCATCAGTGATATTGGCCTGTAATTTTCTCTTTTTGTGTTGTCCTTGTCTGGTTTTGGTATCAGGGTAATGTCAGCTTCGTAGAATGAGTTAGGGAGCTTCCCCCCCTCCTCAATTTTTTGGAAGAGTTTGAGAAGGATAGGTATTAAGTCTTCTTTGAATGTTTGGTAGAATTCGCCTGGGAAGCCGTCTGGTCCTGGACTTTTATTTTTGGGGAGGTTTGTGATTACTGTTTCGATCTCCTTACTGGTGATTGGTCTATTCAAATTCTCTATTTTCTTGATCTAGTTTTGGAAGGTTGTATGATTCTAAGAATTTATCCATTTCTTCCAGATTGTCGAATTGGTTGGCATATAGCTTTTCATAGTATTCTCTTATAATCTTTTGTATTTCTGAGTTGTCTGTTGTAACCTCTCCTCTTTCATTTCTGATTTTACTTATTTGTGTCTTCTCTCTTTTTTTCTTGGTGAGTCTAGCTAAAGGTTTGTCTATTTTGTTGATCTTTTCAAAGAACCAGCTCTTGGTTTTATTAATTTTTCTATTGTTTTTGGTCTCTATTTCATTTATTTCTGCTCTGATTTTTATTATTTCCCTTCTTCTACTGATTTTGGGCTTTGTTTGTTCTTCTTTTTCCAGGTCCTTTAGGTGCATTGTTAGATTGTTTATTTGAGATTTTTCTTGTTTCTTGAGATAGGCCTGTATTGCTATAAACTTCCCTCTTAGAACCGCTTTTGCTGTATCCCATAAATTCTGGCATGTCGTATTTTCATTTTCATTTGTCTCCAGGTATTTTTTGATTTCTTCTTTGATTTCTTTGTTAACCCAGTCGTTGTTCAGTAGCATTTTTTTTAATCTCCATGTATTTGTGGCTTTTCTGATTTTCTTCCTATAGTTGATTTCGAGTTTCATACCGTTGTGGTCAGAAAAGATGCTTGGTATTATTTCAATCTTCTTAAATTTATGGAGACTTGTTTTGTGGCCTAATATGTGATCAATCCTGGAGAATGTTCCATGTGCATTTGAAAAGAATGTGTATTCTTCGGTTTTTGGATGGGATGCTCTGTATATATCTACTAGGTCCATCTGTTCTAGTGTGTCGTTTAAGGCCAATGTTTCCTTATTGATCTTCTGTTTGGATGATCTATCCGTTGGTGTAAGTGGAGTGTTAAAGTCCCCTACTATTATTGTGTTACTGTCTATTTCTGTTTTTATGTCTGTTAATAATTGCTTTATATATTTAGGTGCACCTACATTGGGTGTGTAGATATTTACAAGTGTTATATCCTCTTGTTGGATTGTTCCCTTGATCATTATGTAATGCCCTTCTTTGTCTCTTTTTACAGTTTTTGTTTGAAAGTCTATTTTGTCTGATATGAGTACTGCTACCCCAGCTTTCTTTTCATTGCCATTTGCGTGGAGTACCTTTTTCCATCCCTTCACTTTCAGTTTGTGAGTGTCTTTAGGTCTGAAGTGTGTCTCTTGTATGCAGCATATATATGGGTCTTGTTTTTTTATCCAGTCAGCCACCCTATGCCTTTTAATTGGAGCATTTAGTCCATTGACATTTAAAGTAGCTATTGATAAGTATGTACTTACTGCCATTTTTTAACTTCTTTTTTTTTTTCTCAGTGTTTTAGTAGTCCTTCTCTGTTCCTTTCCTCTTCTATACAGAATTGATGGTCACTTTAGTTTGACCTCTGTCTGAAAGCTGTACTCTTTAACTCCCCTCCTCCCTCCTTTTATGTTTTTGATATCATATCTAACCTCTTTTTTGTGCATTTGTATCCATTACGTTCTAATCATGGAAATAGATAATTTTTCCTATTTGTGGGCTTGTATTTCCCCTTAAATCAGTCCCTTTAACATTTCTTGTAGCACTGGTTTCTTGGTGACAAGCTCCTTTAATTTTTGCTTATCTGGGAAAATTTTGATCTCTCCTTCCATTTTGAATGATAACCTTGCTGGGTAGAGTATTCTTGGCTGGAAATTTTTTCCTTTTAGCACTTTAAATATATTGTGCAATTCTCTTCTAGCCTGTAAGGTTTCTGCTGAGAAGTCAGCTGATAGCCTTATGGGGTTTCCTTTGTATGTAACTTGACATTCTCTTGCGGCTTTTAGGATTCTCTCTTTATCTTTAATTCTGGACATTTTGATTATGATGTGTCTTGGTGTGGGCCTCTTTGGGTTTATCTTGTTTGGGGCTCTCTGTGCTTCCTGTACCTGGATGTCTGTTTCCTTCCTTAGGTTAGGGAAGTTTTCATCTATTATTTCTTGAAATAGATTCTCTGCCCCCTTGTCTCGCTCTTCTCCTTCCGGGACACATATAACACTGATGTTAACGCGCTTGATGTTGTCCCAGAGGTCACTTAGACTGTCCTCACTCTTTTTAATTCTTTTCTCTTTTACCTGTTCACCTTGGGTAATTTCTTCTAGTCTTTCTTCCAGCTCACAGATCCATTCTTCTGTATCCTCTACTCTGCTTTTGAGTCCCTCTAATGAATTTTTCATTTCCAGTATTGTATTCATCATTTCTGATTGGTTCTTTTTTATATCTTCCATTTCCTTGTTGACATTCTCACTGAGTTCATCTATTCTTCTCCCCAGATCAGTGAGCATCCTTAACACTCTTGGTTTGAACTCTCTGTCAGGTAGGTTGCTCATTTCTGTTTCACTTAGTTCCTTTTCTGGGGTTTTGTCCTGTTCCCTTACTTGGAATATATTTTTTTGCCTCCTCATTTTGCCTCTTTCCCTGTGCTTGTGTCTACGTATTAGGTAGGTCAGCTATGTCTCCTGCTCTTGGATAGGTGACCTTATGTAAGTGATGCCTTAGGAGGCTTCCAGTGTGCTTCCCTCAGTTCTCAATGTTCCAGGGGTGGCCCCTATGTGGGCTACGTGTGTCCCTCTATTGTGGCCTGTTAGCTCTCCCTATAGGTGCCCAGGGAGGCTGAGTTATGTTCCTGGCCAGCTGTTGTAATGCTCAGCTGCTTGTAGTTGTTGTGGGCCCTTCAGTCTCTTTATCAGGTGTGGGGCGGCCCAGCACAGTTGGCTGTAAGTTCTAATACCACATTTGTGTTGCAGTATTTCTTTTAAGTGAGTAGGCCCCCAGCGTGGCAGGTTGTTAGGCTCAGGGCCTTACAATTGCTGTAAGCCTCTAGCCTATTAGGTCTCTTGTCAGCTCTCTGAGGATTGCAGCTGGGTAGGGCTGGCCTCAGGCACAGGAGCACCCAATTGTTTCAGGCTTTGGAAGGTGGGGCAAACCTCCTATGTGGGTCTTTGAGAAGCACAAGTCTTCTGCAGCTGACAAGCCCTGTTGCCCACAGGTCCACACACACAGTCAACACAGTCCTGCCCTGTGTGAACGCCCCAACCTCCCCAAGCGGACCCAGTCTCTCCACGGTGGGAGCCCCACACACTCCGCCACCACCCCACACTCTCCACCTGCTCCTTGTGCACACCCTGCCCCGCTCAAGTCGGCTCAGTTGCCAGGCTGCAGAGAATCCAGTTGCCAATCTATGCAGGCCCACAAGTTGCCTGAGGGCTTGTTGTTGGGTGGGGCCAGTCTCTAGGGTGGGCTGCCTGCCCTGGCTGAGCTGTATTAAATCGGTGCTCTAGCGGGTGGAGCAGACTCTGGGCTAGCAAGCCTCAGGGAGAACTCCAATGGCGTCTGTGTCAGCATGCTCACACCAGGCCACAACAATGGCCGCCGCCAATGTCCCAGTCCCTGGAGAGGTCTCACCCCTCCCCTAGATGCACTCAGGGCCTATTAGGTGAGTCTCTTGTCACCAAAGCACTGTGCACCTTTCTTTCTGGTGATTTTAGGATGCTTTCTGGAACGGGTGAGTTTGTGCGTGGGTCTTTTAAGAGCCAGTTTTAGTTTCTTTGTGAACCGGGTTTTCTGGGGGTGCTCCCCAATGCTTTAGTAGCAGGCAACGTCAGATATTATGCCGCTGGTCTCAATTGTGCTGGGTCCACAAAATGCCCACAGCGGGGGCGCTCCCGGCTCAGGGCCCCATGCCTCCAGGGAGGCTGCGTACCTGTGAGCTGCTCCCGGCGGCCGTGAAGCTGGCGGCTTGTGAAGGCGGCGTTTCTCCTCTCCGGAAGGGAGTCTCTGCCTCTTCCACCTGAGTTAGGATTGTCCGTTGTTGCAGGAGTTCCTCTCATCCAGTTTTCAGTTCTGTCTCAGGGGTAATTTTTCCACGAGTAGTTGTAAATTGGCTGTGTCCACGGAAGGAGGTGAGTTCAGAGTCTGCCTACGCCGCCATCTTGACCCCCAGATCTTAGTAATATTCAAGTGTTCATTTAAAGGAACATTTCAAGACAGTTTATGTTTATTACTACAAGTACTCTTTCTTTTGCTCATTACTTTTCATTTTTTATTTTCTGTGTAAGAAAAGGACTATGACAATAGAAACATTCTTACACTTTACAGGTCAGAAAGATCTGCAGCAGAAATGAAGTAATAACATATAAAATTTTTCTGAAGCCTACAGGGCTTAAAATATTCTTATGCATAGTGATTTTATTCATTGTGGCAAATTGAACAATGTGTATGCAAAAAAATGTAGTTGATTGGAATATGCCATAAATTTAGTTTGTATAAAGAAAGTCTCATTTCTATAGCTATGGACCATAGTATGAGCAAGTATGGAACCTTCATTATTCAGAAATGGCAGTAGGATAAAGCTTTTGCAAAGTGTGATCCATGGAACATAAGTCTTCTGAAATGCCACATATTATACTTCTCTTTTGCAAATCAGAATCACACATTATTACATAAATAGCTCTGGGGAGTCTTACATTAACAAAAATGGTTTAACATTGTTTAATCCAATATTTCTCAAACTTATTTAACTATGAAATACTGTTTCACCTAATAGTTCTTAACTTTGTATAAATATTTTATTCCATGGAACAGGATTTGAGAGATGCCAGCATGTTAGAAAACACATGGGGTCTAAAAATTGATAATCTGGAAATGCCACATAATAGCTATTTGGAAATAAGAAAGTCACATTTCCTTAGATTTACTTTATTCAGATATAAAATGGGTGTAATAATACCTATCACAAAGAACTGTGAAAATCATATATGTAAATGTGCAAATAAATTTGTGTGTCTATTGAAAAGAGGTTTTCACATATTGGGGTATATGGGGTAAATATTCTGAAACAAAACTGATGTGTCTTGAACTAAAAAAAGCCTGATTTATGACCTGTCAAACATACATTGTACACCTGTTTTAACCATTAAAATAAGAATGCATATTTCCCTTCCTACAAAGCAAGTAACACCCTATTGGTAATGCCCTATCAGTAATGACCCTATTAGTACTCCTAAAATAAGTTCCTTTTCCCAACATCAGGGTCATGTTGACCTGCTAATTTGCAAGTGAATACCTCTTTGAAACTTTAATGAATATGTATCCTGGGTGTGTTTAATGTATATTCTTTGCTCTAAAAAGTAGATGGAGGTCCAATGCATTTCTTCACTCCAAGCTTTTGAACATTGTGTCAAGGGCAGCTGATGCCAGCAGGAAGGGGAGGGAGTGGCAGAGGAAGTCCCCCAGGCAAAGATGCCTGGGCAGCTGCTGGAGACCCTTGATCGGCTAGAACCCTTACTGGGGCCCTCCAGCCACGAGCACAAGACTCCTGGCTGGCTCATCAAAATTGATACCTAACCTCTTAATCTCAAGTTTGTGTGCCCCAGGTGCAGTAAACCAATCGCTGAGACATTGGTGCTTGGAGATGGAGAAAGGTTTATTCAAGTTGGCCAAAAAGAGAAGGTGGGAGGACAGGTTCTCTCAAATCCACCTTAACAAGAGAAGAAAGCAGAGAGTTTTATAGACCTAAGGGGCTTGGCAGGAGGAGTTTTGGAGAAACAAAGGGGTATTCCATGTTCCTTTCACTCTCGATAAGCCCTTGGGCAATCTGACTTCTGGGCATCAAGGGCAGCTGGAGGCTGGTTATCTGGCAATCCTTGAAGGCATTCTTTTTGTTCTGTAAAACAAGCTCATAAATCCTTGTAACCCTTGAGTCACCCCTCAGGTTAAACAAGAAAACAGAAAATTGACAAGATTAACTTATTTTCATCTACCTCTGTGTTGGGAACAAGGTCAAAAGGTAATCTTATTGAATATTTATAGTAACCCTCAGGTACCTGGCTTCAACATCAGTCTTCACCTGCCCTCAGACTGGAACTTAAACCATCAGCTCCTCTGATTCTCAGGCTTTTGAACTCTGACTGAATTTCACCACTCACTTTCCTGGGTCTCCTACTTATAGACAGCGGATAGTGGGATTCTCAGCCTCCAAAATCACATGACCCAATTCCTTACAATAATTTCTTTCTCTATATATATCCTACTGGTTCTATTTTTTTGAAGAACCCTGACTCATACAGATTTTGGTGCCAAGAGTGGTTCTAGAGGAACAGAATGTTAAGGATGATTTTTTTGAATTGGTTTCAGAGTTTCTGGAATTGACTCTCTAATCTGATTAGATTTAAAGATGCTATTGACTGTATTTCCATAGTAAAGAGAGCACTGATAGTCCAACTCATTATTTAACAATAGAGGTAATAAAATATCTGCACTGGATACTACTAATCAACTACTTATAAGTAGCAAAGAGCTGGATGACTATGTTTGATACTTCTGAACATTTTTTGAAAGCTAATAAATATAATGTGGTTTACTGGTTGCTGCTAATGTCACTAGACAAAGGGGTATAATAAAAAGATGAGCTCAGGGATTCAAATTCCCAGGTCAAGGATCACAAAAATGCCCTATGAGCTTCTATGTGTGCCTTGAAGGAGATCTTTATCTCCTGTAGCTGCAGGGCTGAGATTGTTGTAAATCAAATGCAGAATCTCATCCCAAGACTGGCTGAATGACAGCGCAAGCTCAACTCCCAGCTTCACAGGATGTCTACTGTTTAAATGAAGGCATTGATTGGGAAGGAATGGGATCCTGTATGTTGGAATGAGGACTTGTGGGAAAATCTGATGAGGCCAGGAACATTGAGCCCCTAAATTCTGATGAGTCTTCTTTGCTAGTGGAAGAGGCCACCCGTACCCCAGCAGAAGTGGCCTCCTCACGGTCAGTCATCAGAAGTGGTTTCCCCACTACTAGTGGTATCAGCGTCTCCACGCTCCTCTGAGGGGATTAACCTTGCATTGCCTGAGAAAACTCTGATGGCCTCCCATGAGGCAGCTACTGTGCAAGACAATGCAGATTCTCCCCAGGAACTGCCCCCATTACCCCTCTTTGTCTTTAGACCAATAACTGGACTCAAGTCTCAGCAGACCCCTAAAGATAAAGTACAAAGTGTGACATATGAGGAGTTGCACTGGTCTCCAAAATAACTACTAGAATTTTCTAAACGATAGAGATAGAAATCCAGGGAACATATGTGAACATGGATACTAATGGTGTGGTGTAATGCTGGAAGGAACATAAATTTGTATCAGGCTGAATTGACTGATATGAGCTCACTTAGCAGCGATTCCACATTTAATGTTGCAGCTCTGGGAGTTAGAAGAGCTCTAACTATTTGTTTGGTTGGTTAGCTGAAACATGGGCCAAAAAGTGATCCACAGTGAGTGAACTGGGGGAGATTCCAGACCTGCTTTGCTTTAATGTAGAGGAAGGGATTCAAGACTTAGGGAGGTTGGAATGTTAGAGTGGATTTGTCACTTAAGACCTACCCACCTGCCCTGGGAGGGTCCAGAAGACATACATTTCACCAACACTGTGCGAAATAATTGTATGAGGGGAGTGAGCCATAGCATCCTTGAAGAGCTCTGTGATAGCTCTTCTCTGTAGGCCCAACCTCACAGTGTGAACTGTAGTCACTGAATTGAGAAGCCTAAATACAATATGAGTAATTGGATCCCTAGGTGACAAGGGCCAAGTTGGTGGCACTCAACTGCCAAAGGCAGAGTGTGATTTACCATAATGGACAGCAGAGTCAAAGCAGCAATCAAAATAGTCTGACTCTCACAGACCTTTGATGTTTAGTAGTTGATCATGGTGTCCCAAGAAGTGAAATAGAAAGTCTACTAAATTATTACTTGATCTTTATAAGCAGAAAAGTTTTAGGTCAAGTGAACAAAAGTCTAACCTGAATCATAAAAACAGAAAATCACGGCCCCTCAATCAATTCCCAGACTTAAGCCTGTTTATGGACTCAGAACCCCTTGAACAAAGGGGAGGCTAGGTCCCCTTGAGAAAGAACCTCAGTACACTACCAATAATTTATACTGTTAATCTTTCTCCTAGCCTTGACCAAGGGGACTTACAGTCTTTTACCAAAATAACTGTGCACTGAAAAAAAGGAAATAATCACAACTTTCAGGAACTACTGGACACTGGTTCTGAACTGACATTAATTCCAGGAGACCCAAAATATCACTGTGGCCCCCCAGTCAGAGTAGTGGCTTAACAAGGGGATCAATGGAGTTTTGGCTCAGGTCCGTCTCATGGTGGACCCAGAGATTCCCAAGATTCATCCTTCGTTTTTTTCCCTAATTCCAGAATGCATAATTGAATAGACACATTCAGCAGCTGGCAGAATTCCACGTCGGTTCCCTTACCTGTGGAGCGAGGGCCATTATTGTGGGAAAGGAAATGGAAGCCATTAGAGCTGCCTTTACCTAGAAAAACAGTAACCCAAAGGCAATATCATATTCCTGAGTGGATTGCAGAGTTTAGTGCCAATATCAAGGACTTGAAGGATGCGAGAGTGATGACTTCCACCACATCTTCATTCATCTTGCCCATTTGTGTAGTGCAGAAGACAGATGGAATTTGGAGAATGATGGCAGATTATTGTAGGCTTAACCAGGTGGTGACTACAATTGCAGCTGCTGTACCAGACGTGGTTTCATTGCTTGATCAAATTAGCACATCCCCTGGTATATGGCAAGCAGCTAATGATCTAGCAAATGCCTTTTTCTCCATCACTATCAAAAAAGCCCACCAGAAGCAGTCTGCTTTCATCTGATGAGGCCATCAATATACCTTCACTGTCTTTCCTCAGGGGTATATCAGCTCTCCAGCCCTACGTCGTAATTTAGTTTGCAAGGATCTTGATTGCTCTTCTCTTCCACAAGATATCATAGTGGTCCATTACATTGATGACATTATGCTGATTAGATCTAAGGAGTAAGAAGTAGCAACTACTCTAGATTTATCTGTAAGACATTTGCATGCCAGAGGGTGAGAAATAAATCCAACAAATATGTGGGCTTTCTACCTCAATGAAATAGCAAGGGGCCCAGCGGTGTGGGGCATGTCAAGATATTCCTTCTAAGTTGAATGATAAGTTGTTGTATATGGCCCTTCCTACAAACAAAAAAGAGGAATAATGTCTAGTGGTCCTCTTTGGATTTTGCAGGCAACATAGTCTTCATTTGGGTATGTTACTTGACCCATTTACTAAGTGACCAGAAAAGCTGCTACTTTTGAGTGAGGATGAGAACAGAAGAAGGACCTGCAAGAGGTCCAGGCTGCTGTGCCAGCTACTCTTCCACTTGGACCATATGATGCAGCAGATCCAACGCTGTTTGAAGTGGCAGTGGCAGACACAGATGCTATTTGGAGCCTTTGGAAGACTCTTACAGGTGGATTTTAGCTCAGGCCCTTAGGATTTTAGGTCCAAGTGAGCCATTCTTTGCAGATAACTATTCTCTTTGAAAAATATCTCTTAGCTTGTTAGTGGTCCTTAGCAGAGACCAAATTCTTAAACATAGCCCCTCAAGTTACCATGCAACCTGAACTCTTTACCATGAACTGGGTGTTACCCAATTGATCAAGCCATGAAGTTGGATATGCACCGTAGCACTCTATCATCAAATGGAAGTGATGTATGTGGTCAAGCCCAATCAGGCTCTGAAGGCACAAGTAAATTACATGAAGAAATGACACAAATGCCCATGGTTCCCTACACCTGCTTCACTACCCGCTCTCACCCAGACTTCTTTTGGCGATGGATGGCGAGGTGTCTACAGGTGGGGGATCAGCTTCCATGAGGTCTCTACTGCTGCCTTCAGTTGATGTGCACCTAGATGATGCCAGCATCCCCTAACCCCCTTCTAATGTTCCTTCCTTATTCCAGAGGTTGAAAAATCCAAAGCAAAACCACTATTTTCCCAGACTCCTTTGCAGCTTGGTAATCTCAGTAATCTTGTAATTTAAAAAATACTGTTATGGACTGAATTGCATCCCCCCAAAATTCATATGTTGAAGCCCTAACCCCCAAAGTGATGGTATTTAGAGATGGGGCCTTTGAAAGGTAATTAGGTTTAGATGAGATCAAGATGGTAGGGCTCTCGTGATAAGATTAGTGCTCTTATAGGAAGAGATACCTTGCTCTTGAGCTCTCTCACCACCATGTGAGGACACAGCAAGAAAGTAGCCTTCTGCAAGCCAGGAAGAGAGTTCTCACCAGAAAGCGAATCAGCTGGCACTTTGATATTGAACTTCCCAGCCTCCAGAACTATGAGAAATAAATGATTACTGTTTAAGCCAAAACAACAACAAAGAAAACTAAAACCAAAACAGAGGTCCCTCCTGATCAGCATAGTCTGCAGTCAGCATCTATGTCAGCCTAAAGCTAAAATAGAGAGCTAGAAAAACACATCATGGGAAAATAATCATGTTATCCCCTTACCCCAAGCTCAATCCTTAGCATGGTGGCTAAAATGGCTGAATCTAAAGGTAATGCCATTGGTATTTTAGCTATATCCTGCTTCCCTTTCTGAAGATGAAGTGTTATCTGGAGAGAGCCATTAGCTTAAAATATGTGACTATCATTTTATTGTTTGTTCTGTTTATGTGCTATATTTGAAGGATTTCAATTGTGCCGATGCTTTTGTGGCATGCCTATATTTCTTACGTCTTATAAAGTATAAAGTATTAGTTCCTACTCCTACCTAATAGAGACAATTTCATTTGAAAAAAATGATGGATCTTTTTTTTTTTTTACATTTCATGATAACTATTACATTAAATTCTGTTTGTCTTTGTTCTTGTTCCCTATTCTTCTTCCGTTTTTAGAATAGTTCCAGGGAGACTTGATATTATGACCATTGATCTATCTTCTTCCAATACTTTTCTGCAAAATATATAAATCAGCATAAAGATGGAGCACTCAGATAGCACTTGGTTATTGGACTTCATTATTCTTAACCTTCTAATTGATGATGTGATGCTGCACAAGGAAGAATATATCTTGGTATATACTCTCAGAGGGGCTGTATAATAAGCACAGAAAAAAGATAAGTAGTGAATTGAAGGTATAGCTTCTATGAGCTAAAATTTTTCCCATCTTCTTCAGCTCATCCCTTGGAATCAAATGTTCACCCTGTTCTTGAGGATCCTGGAAGCTGCACTTGAAATATGGTGAAAACTCTGTTACCTGCCACGTAAACTTTCAAGTTAAGTGTCTTTTGGATACTTTTGTGAATTCTGAACACAGAACCAACCAATAGTGAGTTAGGGACAGTGTCGCATGCAGATTGATAACAGTGGTAAGATTGATGCAAAGGTAGCCCCCCCACAATAAATAGGAAAAAAGCATTATTGGATTTAAGATATGATGAAGATGGAAGTACTTAGAATATTTTTATGCTGGGATAGTTGCCAACTCATCCACATTTTGAGCTAATGAAAATTTTGTGGCATGTGACAGACAATATCAATGGAATTTTGTTCATATGATCCTTTTGTAAATGGCTAAATTAGTAGAAGAAGAAAGCCAAAGTGACAGGGAAATGACAAATGATACTATTCCACTGCTGCTACAGAAAGCATTGGCAAAAGTGAAACCAATAACTAGGGAGGAGGGAGGCCCTAATCATATTACTTTAAGATGAGTAGGAAACAAGAACTGGCTCACATTGCCATCCCAATGATTCTATGTGATTTGAAAAATGTCATAACAATAGTGTTATCTCCTGATACATTGAATAAAATTTACAGCTTCCCAGGCTTAGTGTAAGTGTCAAGAATTATCCACTGAAACTAAGGATTACAGCATAAAATAACTAGGACATATCTAGAAAAATAGCAAAAGGTGCCTGAAGAATCTTTACTATTTTGAATTCTCAGATTAAATGATTAGGAGTCTAATAACTTCACAGGAGATATACCATTATCAAGGATTTATTTGGTAAGTACTGACTGACCTGTAATTTGATGTGGTGTTCAACATTTATTAAGTATGTGGTATATTCTTACATAACAAATTACCACAAAAATTAGTGCTTAAAACACCACATGTTTATTATGTCATATTCTCTGTAGGTCAGGAATCTGGCAATGGCTTAACTGGATCTACTTTGGGGTCTCTCACAAGGCTCCACTTGCGAGTCTCTCACAGGGCTGCAATCAAGATGTCAGCTAGGGACAGAATACTGAACTTGGGAAGGATCTGCTTCTAAGCTCCTGTGGTTATTGACAGAATTCAGTCATCAAGCACTGTGGGACAGAATCCCTCAGCTCTTTGTTGATTTTAGCTGGAGACCACCCTCAGTTTTTTTGCCACGTGAGCCTCTCCATCACATCAAGCTTCATCAAAGTGTGCAAGTAGAGAAGGCAATAGAGATTGCCTGCTAGCAAGACAACAGTCACAATTTCCCATAACTTAGTCACATTAGACTTAGTGATAGTCTGTCATCTTTTCTATATTCTGTTAGTTGGAATTATGTCACTATGCCCAGCCCACACTCCAAGGCAAGGAATTAAAAAAAGTGTGAAGGAGATGGGGATCATTAGGAGCCATCTTAGAGGCCACCTACCCCAAGAAATAACCTAGAGGTAGTAGCTTTGCCCCTCTTCAAGTGAGTAAAAGGCAAAGGTAGACAAGTCAATATGGAAAAGGGAAATTGTGCCCTTCCCTCTACCATAACAGAACATGCTGGTTAGAAATGCTGTAAACATCAGCTATGCTGGATTTGTTGTATAATAACCAATATTGACACTTCTCAAATCATGCTTCCTTTACTGAAAACAGAGTGAATCCTTAAGGCACTAATGTGGCTTAAGCCACTTTTCACACTGATGCTTCTAATGTGGCTTTCCTTCTGGGGAGGGGGAGAAAAAGAGCATGCAGGTAGCCACAGTAGAAACAATTTCTCCATTACCTCACATTGGATATATGAATGGGAGAACACTGAAAACTTCTGGAAAAAGAATAAGGTAAGAAAATAAGGAAATCTTTGGCCTTTGTGTAATGGTGGGAAAGGAAGGCTAAACTGAATAGAATTTTTCTGCTCCTGAAGGGGATCTGGGCACAAGCACAGGAAATATGGGGTTAGGCATGTGGCTCCCACACAGTAAGTCATAGCCTCAAGTCCTGAGGGCCTGTGAGGGTCTGCACTCACCCCGTGAGTAAGGTCCGAAGGAGTATGACATTAAACAGCAAATATAGAACACTGCGACAGATGGAAAGACAGAGATGTGAAGAGAGGTAAAATGTTTTCCTACTTTTTGGAAAAAAAAAAAGGCCCCAAATTTTCTTTTTATGCTGGGCCTCACAATTTATGTAGCTATCCTTAAATAGGAGTTTTACCAAGAACAGTTATTCACATAACACATAGAAGTTAGTTGACACATCCTGCAGCGAGCTAAATTCAGAGGCTTGTTATCACTATGAAATTTTAGGAAATTACTTTGTGATGCTCCCAAGCATTGGACAATCAATTACTATGTTTGAAGGATCCCACAAATTAGAAAAAAGTGCAGCATTTAGTGGGTTCTCTGTGTCCTGATGGGCACACACTTTTCATTTGGTTTACACGTGTCACATTTCCATAAAGTGGAAACCAGAAAAGAGACAGACTCCAAATGGAGACTAGAGAAGCACCAGGAATCATGATACTCACGATAGGCTGTTATCCACACGGGGCAATTGACCCATGTAATGGCGATTCACACTTGATATTAGAAGTATCTGCTATGCTACATTCCAGAACTTTCTCTACTCCTTTGAATATACCAACAGTAAATGTGGTTAGATCTCAATAAAAAGCATTGAAAGGGCTCTGATGATAATGAGGAGAACTGACATAGGGGTGATATGGTGTTGTCTCTACTGTGGATTTCTAAAAGGGCTGATTGTGGGAAACTTTATGATAAACACGAACCGATATGTTTTTAGTAGCAGAATGGGCATTGTTTTTATGACTTCACCCAACTGTAATAAAATGGGAAATGTGATGGTGTATATGGGAGGAGAGTCATGAGGGTAGATACTTTGTAATGAGTAATCTCTCAGCTACATGTACTGCGTGGCCAAATACTCCACACTTGACCAGTGATTTTCTTCACACTCTTAGGCCTGCAGATTTGATTCTGTTTATAGAACTGCATAATGTCAACTAGCTCAGCTGAAGATGATCATTTTTTGGTCAATAACATATTTATATCTTAATAATCAGGACTAAGCTTTGTTTATAATAGGTAACATATTTTATCATTTATCATGTATTTATTAATATGCACCCTATGGATTTTCTAGTGTTTCTCAGAATAATAACGTAATTAATGGAATTCTCCCCCAACTCACATTTTTGGAAATAATCTTCTATGTTTGTGTAAATTAGAGATTTTTTAGGTATTTAGTTCCTAAAACAGAATATGTACTATGGAAGACGTGCACTTTACAGACATATCAATTTTGGAAAGTTTCACATAAATTATTAGTAGTGGAGTAGCATAGAAGGAATCTTTAACCATGATTCAGGACATTGTCCTTTTTTTTAGTTTTACTGAGGTATAATTGTCAAATAAAAATTGTATATATTCAAGGTATACAACTTGATATTTTGACTTATGTATACATTGTGAAATGATCACCACAATCAAGTTCATTAACAAATTCATCACCTCAAATAGTTACCACTTTCTTCTTTTTGTACATAGTGGACACTTAAGATCTACCTTCTCAGAAAATTTCAAGTTTTAAAGTATTGTTACCTATCATCACCATATTGCACATTAGATTTTCAGCACTTATCCATCTTGCATAACTGCAACTTTATATCCTTTGATCGACAGCACTTCATTACCCCTTTTCCCCAGCCCCTGGAAACCACCCTTCTACTCTCTGCTTCTATGAGTTTGATGACTTTAGATTCCACATATAAGGGAAATCATGCAGTATTTGTCTTTATGTGTCTGGCTTTTTTCGTTTAGCATAATGTCTTCCAAGTGCATCCATGTTGTCACAAATGCCAGAACTTCCTTCTTTTTTAAGGCTGAATAATATTCCATTGTATGTATTCACCACATTTCTTTATCTACTCATCTGTTGACAGATATTTAAGTTGCTTCCATATCTTGGCTATTGTGAATAATGCTGCAATAAACATGGGAGTGCAGATAACCCTTCAAGATCTTGATATCAATTCCGTTGGATATATATCCAGAAGTGAGATTTCTGGATCATACGGTAGTTCTATTTTTAATTTTTTCACTAATCATCAGGGAAATGCAAATCAAAACCACAATGAGATATCACCTCACATCTGTTATAATGGCTATTATCAAAGAGACAAAAAAATAAGTGTTAATGAGGATGTGAAGAAAAGGGAACACTTACACATTTTTGGTGGGAATGTAAATTGGTATAGCCATTATGGAAACCAAGATGTTGTACTTTAGCAATGTTCTGTCATTAATTAGTCATGTGCCCTTTCAAGTGTCACTTAAGCTATCTGAGCCTTAGTTTTCACATTTATGGAAGAAAGGTGATGGACTGGGTTATCTCCATTGTTTTTTTAAAATATTCTATGCTTATATAAACAGTCCAGATATAAAACTTGACATGTTGATTGAAATAATCCTAGATTTTTTTTTGGCTTCTTATTCTTAACTACATGTTAAACAGAATGAAAAAATCCCCTTAGACTTCAAGTACACAGCTACATAAACATTAAAACTGCTAACAGTGTTTTCCAAAAATTTGAACTACCATTTTAACTGGATAATTTAAACTCAAATAAATGTTTACATATGAAGAGAGGCTTGCCAGTTTGTATTTCTTTTAAAAATTCACTCTTATCCTTTTAAAAATCTAATGTGTAGCTGTAGGAGGATAACATTACCTGTCCCACCATCTGTTAGGGAGTAGACTGTAAGGATAATACTAGTTATTACTGGAAACAATGGTGCTCAATCATACCTGTGAGTTTGTAATGTGTAATAATCATTAAAGTATACTGATTCTTTGATTTTTCATTCTCAGAAGTTATCACATAAAACGTTGGTTTTACCTCTGGGTACAAATTTCCACACCTAAACTCACTTTAATATTATTCCTTTTTGGAAATGCTCAAAAAAATGAAGAAAAGGTTTCAACAAATCAAGGGTCATTGCATATCAATATAATAAATAACTGAGCTATATTTATAAGATTGCTATTGTAAATTTGGCATGATTATGTTACCAAATATAAAATTTAGCCTTTTGAGGAATAACCATTTTGTAGTTTCTATCCAATATCCATGAAAGTATAATGGAAGCATGCTATGTGGCCAAGGAGAAAAGAGGTTTACACATTTGCCCATGAAATGATCTGTAGATTGAGAATACAAGGATCTCTGAACTGACACTTTTCATATAAGGGAAGATTTTTTTTTTCATTTTATTGAATAAACTCACTGGCAAAAGATATTAATTCTCTGGCGAAAGACTGTTTTCATAAGCAAGTCTTTCTAGATCAGCGGTTTTTGTTGAGCTCTACAAACTGGTACACCGCTTCTTGGCTTCTGTATCCATTAAAAGTCCATATTTGTTCCAAATGTTAATATAGTCTAGTCACTTCAGCGAAATTTGCTGTCACTACTTGCCAGGAGTTTTATTGTAAACTTTCCAAAACTCTTGTGAACCATCAAATTCAGTGACTTTGAACTTGCTCTAATCAAAATAGTCATTTCATTTAAAAAGGAACCATCGATCCTTTAGAAACATGACACACAAAGTGACTGATTCCACGACACGTTTTTTTGTCCATCTTGGTGTTTATGGTAGGGTTCAGATTTTGTACCTTCTAAACTTAAACTTCCATAATATGATGCTATTTCTTTTTCTATTCATGTTCATTGACAGTTATAGTTAAACATCTGCTTCTTGCTTGGCAAAGTGCCATTAGTTGCTAAATTTCTTCCCCCCAAATGGCACTTTTCTCTTTTCCTGATTCTCTTGTACATTAATAGTTTCTTGGGAGCCAATTCTGCCTATCAATATATCGTAATACTCTTAAGTGCCAAGTAAAAGTAATTTATGCCAATGGAAGAAAATTTCAAGATTTTTTCAAGGTTATTTGACATGTTAAGTTCACTTTATATGGGCAAATTAATATGGAACTAATTACTTTTGATAAAATCTTTATTAATATCATGTTTTATTCTTAATATTTGAATCATTCACATGAATCAATATAATATGTTAATTTTAGAAGAGTTTAACAAAAGGCCTAATCATAGTTGTGTGAATAGTTTCCTAGAACTATTAACAGTGGGGAGCTTTAACCACCAGGGATCTGAAGGAGCAAGAAAGAGATAGAGAATGGTGACCAGAATGTAGAGAAGGAACTGCACAAAGAGAGATATTTTATATAACCTATAACATTTGATAAGAGGATACCACTAGAATGCAATAAACTCTCACAGAGGGAGCTGAGGCAATAAATATCCTAACCTCACTCACCTTCTTCCCTTCATTGTTTTGCTGGTACCCCTCTTTGATCATCAGCCATCAGAGAAGAGAGAGCAAGGGAGCCTTTTGATTTAGGCAAGATATGTCAGTCTTGGGGAACAAAAGTGAGGTTGGATTAATGGAAAATATCCCACATGTTACACCCCTTTGCACCACAACATCTACTTTTGTCCTCTTTTCGGCTGAAAAATTATGTAACAGAGGACACAAAAAGGCCTATCACTACCAAATCATCCTGACCTAATGGCAGTTAAGTCACACATCCACCTGAAACTTAAAATGTTAGCTACCACCATGCTCTTCATATAAAACAGCAGGGAGATAAAGGACATTATAATTAACATCACAGACAACTTCCACTGTCTCATTTCTGCAACTGCTCATGAGTCTAAGTTGGTAATCATTGCTATTTCCTTCTACCAGCCTTTCCATATTCCCTCTGTCTTCTACCAGCACCTCACCTAACAGGGCTCTTTACCTGTGGAAAGATTCAAACCCATAAGCGTACAGGAGCTAAGTCCCTGATGATCTGATCTTTATTGCCTTAGTTATTCATTGACCAGGATCATTGGGCAAGAAAGTACTAGAAGACACTCCAACAAATCCTCTAGATTTCAGACACAATCCTCCATTTCTGCAATGTTTAGCAGCAAATCCACTTTACCTCTGGTAATTAGGATTCCCTGGCCACTGTCACCCATATCTACTTATTCAGTAGGAAATCAATAGCCCCAGGACACTCTCAACTTTAGATTCAGTGGAACAATTACCCTGTTCCCTACTGGAAGCACTCCTTTGGCAACTGGGGCCTCCAAAGCAAGTGAGCTCAAAGTCATGGTACAGGAAGAAAAACAATCTCCAAGGGGTTATTTTGATAACAATTATGGGAACACTGCTAGTTATGTTACCGCACAAAACTGGGGTTCTCCGCCAGATGTGCATAAACAAGTCAATTAATTACAGCATCAGCCTTTGGGAAAAGAGATCAGCTTTATTCTATGAGATTGATCTGCAGGGAGAACAGGTGGCATGTGCCCTCAGATCTGTGTCCCCAATTCAGGATTTGGGGTAAAATTTAAGAGGTTAGGGAGAACAGGCTGGCACATGGAAATGCTGGTGGGACAGGTTTTGTTGGTGGGCTTTGAGCATTTGTGGTAAGGTTTTAAACATTTATGACAGGGTTCTAAACATTTTTGATGAGTTTCTAAACTTTTATGATAGGGTTCTAAACATTTTTGATGAGGTAGGGAAGAAGTTTTAACACTGGATCTTCCTGAATGAGGCACCGCTTGCTTGTGATAAAAGTCCAACTTTAAAGATCTGGTCGTGTCCTGGTCCTTGGTTTCCATGGGAAGGAGGATCTTTGGTTCTGCGGTCATTTCAGGTCAAGATTTCTTCTTCTGCGCAGGCTCTGGCTATATGACTTTGTAGATTTTCTGAAAGGCAATTCTTAATCATTTTGTTGATAAGAGATGCGGTCAGTTGAACTGGTCCCGAAGGGCCCGCGGTTAGAGTTATATCTTTTGTTTCCTTGCTCTGGCAAGGATGGCACCACACTCTCGCTTCTAGTTTGAGGCTGAAATATGTCTGAAACTATCCTCTGTGATAACTTCAAGTTTTTAGGGTTCTATTTCCCAGTTACTGTGGTAGCTGACTTTTCAGCAAGCCATTTCACTATCGAATTAAATGAGCTGATTCCAAGATTAATGATTTTTTTTAGATATGACTCCATAACCATAGTGTAAAATGGGTTGTCTAGATGAAAGAGATCTTGTGTGGGAAAAAACTGGAATAGATAAAATATTTTGCATGTCCAAGAGCGTTAGTGGTGGCATAAGTGCTGTAGCCAGAGAACGCAAAACTGTTCCCTGAACTTGTGTCTATTCCAATGTTGAGAAAGCACTGAACTTCCATGATAAAAGGTATCCAGTGCAATTATTCTGCTACCAGAGAGCTGTCTGACTGCTAGTCACCCCACAACGTCCATGTAATGGTGCCACGTCTGGAGTTACATGTTAGTCTCTGCAGTGGTGGGCCCTCAGCAATGGTGCTAACCAGATGAGAGTTGGTGAGCAGAAGTTTATAATGCTGAGCCCAGCATTGATCTTGATCCTTGCCGTCACGGCTACTGGGTACACAGGTCCATTGAGCAGAGAAAGGGGCTGACTGACAGTGACAAGATGTGCCTTTACGTTTGCATTATTATTCAGATCCCGTTCCACAAATACACATGTTCTGGTGGGCATTAAAGAAGGCAACAACGTCTTCACACACCGTTGCCAGTTTTTCAATTTTATTTTTCCAGGTTTGTAAACAGCAGGCTAAAATATTACCTCTGCATGAATTACTACATATCCATGAGCAGCATATCCAGTCGATTAATCAGAAAAACAGGCTGTGTTTACGTCTCCTCCTTTCAATAGTCATAAGTAATGTTCCATGAGGCCATAGAATGAGTTTAGGTTGTGATGACAAAACAATAGTGCTATGGGCTGAATTTATAAAATTTAGATGTTGAAGTCCTAACCCCTAGTACCTCGGAATGTGATTATATTTTGAAATAGGGCCTTTAAAGAGGTGACTACAGTAAAACGAGGCCATTAGAGTGGGCCCTAATCTGATCTGATTGGTGTCCTGAATAAGAAGAGGAACTTTGGAAACACAAAGAAATACTAGGGATGCATGCATACAAGGAAAATACTGTGTGAAGACGCAGTGAAAAGATGGTCATCTGGAAGTCAAGGAAGGAGACCTCAGAAGAAATAAAATCTGCTGATATGTTGATCTTGGGCTTCTAGCTTCCAGAACCGTGAGAAAAGAGAGATTTCTGTTGTTCAAGCCACACAGTCTGTGGTATTTTGTTATGGCAGCCCTAGCAAACTAATGCAAGTGGAAATAGGTATAATGGAAATCTGAACCTGCTCATACCTTCTTAAGATAGGCAGGAAGCGAGTATGAGCTGGGAGCAAAGTCACTCCATCAGGTGCAGCATCCTCATTGCCAGGCACTTCTGACTGCAGGACTTGCCCCAACCCTGACCGGGAGTAGCCGCAAGCTTCATTATTCCCTCATTTGCGTTGTGGTTTTGACCCCCACTGCGGGGGATCACCGCCATGACAGTTCCGGAGATGCCTATGTAAGGGAAAAATCTCCCCCTTCCAACGTGAGGGTGGAGACAAAGCCCGGATTGGCACAAGTTCCGAGACCCTCTCCCGCCCCCAGACCCGACATTCCAAAACCACCCACCACCACAAATTCTGTGCAGTTGCTCCCTGGAGCCTGCTGGTCCCTCCTCTTGGGGCTGTACTTTCACTTTGCTAGTAAATCTTCCTCTGTTAAAACTTCTGCTGTGTGTCCACTCTCAAATTCTTTTGTGTCTGTGGACCAAGAACCTAGGACCCCACCACACCGATTTGACCGGTGCTGGCAACAATCTGAACCTTTTTGTACCAGTCACCTATTTAATATTTCCTTTTTGGAATTGAATTTTTCAGTGCACAACCTATTTTATGGGTCAATGAAATAATTAACCCTCCGTTTAAAATAGTTTGTTCAGGTCAAATATTAATTTGGTGCAACTATAGTTATGGTTAGGTGATCAACCTCAATTAAAATGCATAGTCAAGCCAAACTCTTTTTCAAATAGAATAAAGTGGCAGGCCCCTATATTTCACAATGTGTATTTTTGTTATTGGATTCCATTTTTTAACACTGTGCTTGTGAGTTTCGTTGATGTTGTTGTGTGCACATATAGTTTGCTTATCTATATTCTGTATAATACTCCATTATATTAATAAACCATAATTTATTTAACAGTAGATAGGTATAGGTTGTTTTCATTTTTAGGCTACTATGAATAATGTTATTTTAACATTCTGGTTGACTTGTACATGCATTCAATTTGGGTATATACCTAGAAGTGGAATTGCTGTGTCACAGACTGCAATAATTTTAAACTCTAGTTGATAAGCTAAACAGTTTTCCCAAAGCAAACACACTAATGTAAAAATCCTACCAGCACCTGAGATTGTTCTGAGGGTTTCCCTTACTCCATCTCACTTTTCACACTTGTAATTGTCAATCATCTAATTTTAGGTATTCTGTTGAGCTTGCATTAGTTTCTCCCTACAGCTTTAGTTTGAATTTTCCTAATTATTAATGAATTTGAACATCTTTTCATATGATTATTTGGCACATGGATAGTTGCTTTTGTGAAATGTATGTCATTTCTCTCACCAATCTTACATGGAATTAACTTTAATTTTTATTTTTTATGGTTGTTAGTTATGTAAGTCAAAAATATCCTCTTTACTCTGCAATTTCTCCATTTAGTCTCTTAATTTAATTTTAATATATCTACATTTATTAATAAGAGCATTAGTATACTATTGGGACATATGGATGTAAATAGAAAAATCAAGTTAGCTTAAAGTGAATATTACCAAGTTAGAGCACAAGGAAGTGGGAATGAATGGACAAGGGGGCTCAAGAGTCACTAGAACATTTACAATGATTTACAAATTAATATATTGCAATCTCTCTTTCCAGTAAGAAAGAAAGAAAAGAAAGGATGGATGGAAGGAAGGAAGGAAGGAAGGAAGGAAGAAAAGGAAAGAAAAAAATTAGAGAAAGAGGCAGGGAGAGGAGAGGAGGAGGAAGGGATGGGAAAAGAAGATAAGGAGGGAGGAAGAAGCGTAGTTTCTTTGTAATGGCTCTAAAATCCTCCCAGTTACTCAAGCCCAAATGCTAGGAGGTCAGCACTTGATTTCTCTTTCCTTTATCTTTCACTTGTAATTATATGCAGTTGCTCTACTTTCATATTTAATACACATTTATTGCTCTACCTCCAAAGCATCAGAAAAGAGGCCAATGTGGCTAAACATAGTAAGAACAGAGTGGTATTATAAGAGTTCACAGAAACTGACTTGATCTGATCTTATTGACTCTCATTTGTCGTGGTACAAGTTTAGAATGTATGCTAATTGGAAAAAAAATGATGGTATATAAGTGCACTTTAGATTTCGCAGACAGGAAACATATCAGTTCAAATGTCATCTTCTCAGAGAGGTTATTCATGCACAAAAACTAGAGTGTAACATATTTACCCTTCAAATCAAACCAGCTTTTTTACTTTCTATCATCACTGTTTTATTGTCCACACAGAACTTATAGCTACATGGTACTATTTTGTTTGACTATATGTGTATTTGTCTATTTCTCTGAAGCTCCATGAGAACAGAGATCTCCACATCTTTTATACACTTTCATTTCCAGTACCCAGAGGGTCACTGACATAAAGTGGGAACTCAATACAAAATTGTAGAATTTGTATTTGAACTGTTTGATACAATTATCTGTCTAGAATTAGATTTAAAAAGGGAGAACTAACTTGTGACATCTATTTCTCTTAATTTTCATCAATTACAAACATTAAAAGTTAAGACATTTCATTAGTTTCCATTTCCACTAAACTACATATGTTTCAACAGCAAGGCTAGCTGTGTACAAAGAAAATTCCAGTAATTCCTGCTTCCTGAAGATTAATTGAAACCATATAGGATAAATCCAAAGTTGAAAACATAAGGTACCATCTTATCTAACATAAAATATTTTCACAAAAACTTTTGAGTAGCTGATTATGTAATGTAAAGTTTTAAATCAAATAAATGTAGTAACATTACTAACGGTTGGACATAAAGCATATGGCCATGTTCATAGTTATCACATTATCTAAGCAATCTGTAAAGCACTAGTTTCATGAAAGTGAACTATTACTTTAATTTTGGTCAACATCTGTGATTTTTGCATTAGAGAATAACCTGGCAATAAAAATAACAATGGTGCATACTAGGGAAGCTGAATTTCTTTCACACAGCATATTTGAAATAAAGCAAGATGACTGCACTTTTATTAATGCAACAGACTGACAATGGAATGTTCATGGCTCTCATCTTTGGTTATGTTATTTCCAAGTACCCAATTATCTTTTACTGTGTGTGGAATTGAAAGGTACCACTTGTATTTAGAAGGAGGGAAATGAGACGTTAACAGTGAATAAAGGATTCGTCTAATGAATGCTAATACTCTCCCTTCCTGTCTTGAAGTATTTATAAAGTTATGTGTTCCAAGAATAAATATTTACACCTCAGAATAATAAGACGGCTGTTTCATGGAGACAGAGGTAGACAAACTCACAGAGAATTGGAAGTGACCTAACAAACTCATCGAAAAATTCATGATAACTGTTTTTCTTATTTCCTAGGATGGGGTAGACCTCCTTGTTAAATTATCTCTCAAATTCAGTTAGATCATCACCACTCTTTAGCTTTTAATGCTTTACTACCTATTACTATTTGGAAAAACACTTCTTAATCTGAGTTTCTGTAAAATTCCATACAAACGTTTATTACAGCACTTATACCAACATATACCATAGTATTAAAGATTGTGTACACTCATGTTTCCTGTTACACAATGAAGTCTTTGATGGTAGGAGTTCTACTTACTCATATTCAAGAAAGTAGACTTTAGTCTTTTAGAACAAGGATTCTGGAGGCAAATGACCTTGAGTTGAGCTTTCAATATATGAGTTACATGGCCTTGAACAAATTAGCCACCTTCTTTTTCTTCTGTTTCCCATTTGTAAAAGGGGGTACTAATGGCCTGAAATTATTGGACTGTGGTGACACTTAAACTAGTTAATAGTCTACTTCTTCTTATTTATATCCCAAGTTCTCCATAGAGTGTCTGAGATTTAGTTAGATTAAATGGCTATTTGTAACTTTATCACTGAAATCCCATGGCAAGCTTCAGTCTTATAAAACTCCACCGCCTGACACAAGTAGATGCTTAGTAATTATTTCTTCATTTAATGAAGGCATCAATAAATTAGTAGTGAGAGAATAGTAAACCCTCTTTACAGGAAAACTGGAATAAATTAACCCATAGTGTAATTTTCTAAATTGACAAAGGAACTAATATCAACAAATCATCCACATGGTTCACAACATTTTTCATTTAAAATTTCACTTTGTCAGTAAAGGCATCTCTTGGATATCTCTCAACTATGTGTGCTGAGCAGTGGCCCAAATAATCTAAATTAAGTTTATCTAAATGAAATCCATATTGTACTTTATACTTCATGGAGTATTTATTTTTGAGTATTCATCTTAGACCTTTGGAAAACATAACGTATTGATGAAAAGTCACTTTAATTGGTTCAAGGGATCCCACGGATGCTGGAAAAATCTAAAATCCTCATTCTAAGAAGCAGTGATTTATCCAAGACTGTTTCCTCTTCTTGGTACCCCCAATGCTCAGATGGTCAGTAATGTCTGTGACTTGTATCTCTGCTTATGAAATTTAGGTGTCTATAGTAAAGAAAACAATGTGAAGACCAGATAGGACAGAATTAGCCCTAAGTCAAAATAAGAAAGACATTATTGGAAGGGACTAATAAAGGTGAAGGTAACTCAAGCATCCAAAATCATTGATAAAAGGACACAAAATCACTCATTCATTTAGTAAATATTTATAGGTGCTAAGAAAGCTGTGGACGAAATGTACAACATACAGGTATATGAGATGTCAAGTGCAAGGAAATGAGATAGGGAATCCTGGTGGTTTCCTGAAAAACAACATTTGAACAGAAATTATAAAGGAAGTAAGATACAGTTAAGGGAAAGGATAGCAACTGGATATTAGGAGAAAAGAGTTTTTTGGGAAGTGGTATGAAGTGACCATGGCTGGCACAGTGCCAGGGGGAAGGATGAAGAGTGAGGAGACTGGGAGGCTGGAGTGAAGAGAAAGAATGGAAAGTACTGGGAGGTGAGATTAGAAAGATAGTGGGAGGCAGATCCTGAAGGGTTAGGATTTTGAATTTTATTCTGGGTGAATTAAGAATTAAACAGTTCTGAGCGGTGAAATGACATGAACTGAGGCCAGTTTTAGCATAATAATTTGTCCCACTCAGTTGAGAATAAACAGTAAGGGGGAGGGAGGGAGTGATACCAGAGGCAATGAAAAGGCTTGGAGAACCAGATGTGTATACCAGAATGACACCAGCGAGGAACAGGAGGGAGTTGTCACACTGCAGAAGGCACCAGTGAGACACCCCATGAGAAACACCTTAGCAAATACAAGAAGGGGCACAGAACACCTACCAACTTGTAAGGATTATACTACTGCATAAAAAGAAGAAATTGTTCCTTCTTTCCATCCTGTTATTGCAATGAGATAGTGCTTACGCACCTGGACATTGCTGTCAGGCAGTGTCTACTGCGGAAGCAACAGTGTGGCTGGAATGGAGTGGGAGGAGTAGCAGACAAGTTTTGATAGGTAAGGGGCTCAAGGGTGGGCAAATCACACACGTCTTTTTGGTCACAGTAATGACTGACTTTAGCGTGACAAAGGACGCTATGTGAGTGTGCTTACCAGAGAAGAAATTCAAAATGATCCAACATTTTATGAGACTCACTCTGGCTGCTATATTGAGACTAGCCTACAGGGAGACATGGGCAGACAGGAAGATGCTTGCAATAATCTGGATGAGAGTTGATGGTATTTGGATCAAGTAACAGCAGGGGAAGTGTTGAAAAATTTATATATATTATTGTTATTGGATTTCTTCATCTTCTGTCATGATCATTGGTTGTTTTCACACTTTTTTGCTCTTATATTTTGCTATTATAGTCTTTTTTTTTTTTTTGGTATTATCCTTTTCGGCATTTCAATGATTAATATGAAAAAACAAAATACACATGGATTCTTTAATTTAGAATGCCACAAATAATTCACTAATAGCTTCTCTCATCTACTCCTGTGTTTGCTTTGGTACATTCTGTGAAACGTCTCCTCTCTCTTTCTCTCTATAGCTACATGTACATATATTTTCAATATACATATATTTAAAATGTATATATTTATAGATATGTGTATATATATTACTGCTTATAAGTTTGATGGTTTGTATCTTTTATGAAGGATACTTGCCTTCTGTTTTATAACCATATATCTCATAACTAATTAATATTTTATTTTTTCACAGCTTATCATCTGCCTGTTTAGATCACAGTTTCTCTATTTTTTGAGTTATTTATTTTTTGAGTGTCTGTTGCCTGAAGTTCTGTAATTTTTTTCCTAAATCCTTTTACATAGTTATTAACAGATTCCTTGAGCACTGCACAGTGACTCTGAGTAGAGAGAGGCATCAGTGAGGATTGGGGTTTGCTTGATAGGTGGCCTGAACCGGCCTCCTGGCACCTCAGCCATCCACGCATTTCTTATCCCAGAAGTCTCCTGCAGCCCCCTAGAACTACCTAGATGCCACCAAATTGGGCTTCCTCTGGGAGGTATGGTTGGGTCAGCACTGCCTCCACCTCTGGCGTGTTTCCACTATTCTCTTGAACCGCCCGCCCCTGACGCTCAGCGCACCCCAGCCCATCCTCTCCCTGTCCTTCCACCAGGAGCCAAAGTTACTCCTCCCACACATCCCAAGCCACAGAGCACACCCTATGGGCTCCAACTGTTCCACTCTGTTTACCTTCCTGGGAAATCCCACACCCCTCCCACCCCCCAAAATATATATATATATATATATATATATGATTTATGATTTTAGTAACTTCACAAGTGAATGTCTAGTTAGATAAGTATATCACTCTTGAGTAAAAATATTTTTTTCTTTTCTTTCTCTTTTTTTGCATTTCATTCAGTTTCTAGTCATAGAATTGGATAGTTGTTTTCATGCTATCTTTGTCTCGTGCATCTCAATTGCTAAATGATGAATTGTACTCTTTATAGCTATAGCCTGTGTCCTGTGACAAAATAAGTGGAAACATTTAATTATTTTGAATTATAAGTCAGTGTATCTGAACATTTTTAAATATACATGTCACCTCAAAGGAAATGCAAAGGAGAAAATATTTGAACAGATGCTCTAGAGTCATATGTGCTTGTATTTGAATCAAGGAAAGAGTGAGGAAGCTTAATTAAGACAAAGTTACTCTATAGTATGGAGGAAAGTATGTATTAGGAGGATCATGAATTCCTATATCTCCACTAAATAGTGTTTTACTGAAAGAGGACCATAAGTTAATAGGATGGACTGGTATATGATATACCTATCAGGTTACTTTTTAAACCTGGAGTCACTTGATGGATTTATGTGCATAACTGAGTTAATTTTTCCTGTATATGTCTCGGTATGTAATCTCTCCTAAGGAAGCAAGAGACCTACAAAATTAATTAAGTAGAGGTGAGATGCTCATTTGTCAAATGTTATAATGTTACAATTCTCTTGAGTGAGACTGGCCTCAGACGACATAGTTATATATAAAAACTGAGAAAGATAGAGAGGATACCTTTCTAGAAACTTCTGCAAACTTCCTCAGCTGAACCTGGGATGTTAGCAATGGTGCCATGTACAGACTATCCATGTTCAGTGAAAAAAAATCAATAGTTTCAATTGGGCAAAGTCATTAGCGTGGGCCCTCAATGAAAGCAGAACTTCAAACATGAGAGTGATATCTTGGAGAAAGTGCCTTCCTTGTTAGTAACTCTGACCTTGTAACTAGCACTGGCCAGACTGTTTACAAACATGATAAAAAACATAAAACAACAGTCATTATTGCTAATATCTTTTTTGTGTGTGTGTGAGGAAGATCAGCCCTGAGCTAACATCCATGCCAATCCTCCTTTTTTTGCTGAGGAAGACTAGCCCTGAGCTAACATCTATTGCCGATCCTCCTCCTTTTTTTTTTCCTCCCCAGAGCCCCAGTAGATAGTTGTATGTCATAGCCACACATCCTTCTAGTTGCTGTATGTGGGATGCTGCCTCAGCATGGCCGGACAAGCGGTGGGTCCATTTGCGCCCGGGGTCTGAACCCGGGCCGCCAGCAGCAGGGCACACGCACTTAACCGCTAAGCCAGGGGGCCGGCCCCGCTAATATCTTTTAATTGTAGATAATTTGGGGATCCATCCAGAGAATAATAGATTAAATGAAGCTTCCATATTAAGAAATTGTTAAACAATATATTTTTAAGATGCTCATCGTTCATCTATTTGTATTTTTGAATGTACTCTTCTTATCTAATCTCCATTTTTCAGTAGGTGAAATTAACCATTCCTTGGTCTTATGGTGATGACATTTCACTCAATTTATCATTTAGACTTTAATGTTGTTATAGGATTTTGTGTTATTTATAGATATACTTCATCTCTATCTTTCTCTTTGAGCTCAAGAATCGTTTAGGTACATAAAGATGAATGCAACAGTTTATATTTTCAAAAATGTATCTGCTTTATGATACATGCAAATACTTATTATATCATGCTGGTTATGCTAAGAAGCCTAAAATGCTGTGAGTTCAACCAACAGATTAATCTTAGCTACTGTTTCTAGCGAAGAAATATAACAACACTGACATTTCAACTGGGTCCTTGAAAAAAGATGGGATTTGGAAGTTAGAGATACAGGGAGGGTGTTTACAGAGGAAGGGGCTGCAAAAAACAAGGAGAAAAATGCTGTGTGTCACAAGCTTGATCAGAGCTTGCAAAGTAGTTAGGAAAATCGTGACAGATATATTCATGAAGGAAACATAGACGGAATCCATGGAATCTAGGAGAGAGATAACAAGAGATAGTTCTCTTATGGTGGTGACAGTGAGAACAAAAAGGAGAAGATTGATACCCACACATTTCAAACATGGAAATGATATGATGAAGAGGATGTGCCTGGGTCTGTATTGGGGAGTCAGAGGAGATGTTTATAGACTAACACTGCCACTAACACTAATACTAACACTGTGAAAACAAAAGGCAGCTAGAAAAAAGAGAATATTTTGAAAAAATAAAATAATGGGGCATCTTTAATAATGAAAAACTTTAGATTTTGTAAATCTAGAATTATACATGTTCATTTACAAAACAAAGTTTCATAGAAATGGTGGAGGGGAAGGGTTCCTAGGGAAGACTGTCTATTTATTTATCTATTTTTCTATCTATTATCTTGTATGAGTGTGAGTATGTGTGTGTGCTTGAAGTGGTAATAGTACAGAGTAGAGAGAGTGATGGACTGTGTAAGGGATGGAGTAGGGGATCTGTTTAATGTAGGTCACAAAGGAGACCCACTCTGACAAAGTGAAATTTGAGCAGAGATCTGAATGTAGTGAGGGAGTAAGATACAAATATCAGGGAGAAAAATATTCTGGATGGAATGAGCAAGATTTAAGGTCCTGGCATGGGAATGAATATGCTTGATGAGTTTGATTTGCAGCAATGAGGCCAGAGGGGCTGGGCCAAAATGAATCAAACCTAGAGTGCTTAAAAAAAGATGAGATCAGAGAGGAAGTGGAAGCCGGCCTTCGAAGCCTTTGACAGGTCTATGGGTATTACTCTGCATAACACTGAAAACTATGGCAAAAGCTTAGCAGAAGGCTAATATATTACTTACTTTTTAGCAGAATGACTATGCTTTTGTTTAAAGAATTGACACCAGAGAAGAGGAGTGGCAGCTAGGAGAAAGGTCAGGAGATTACTGAGAAATCATGGCACTTCGGATCTTCATAGTTGCCTGTATGAGAGAGTGAGAATAATCAGAATCAGGATATAGTTTAAGGGTAGAGGAGGGAGGACTTGCTGAGAGGAGCTCTAAGATTTGCAAGAACAGTTTTGCAATTTCCTCGTGTGGAAAAGATGGAGAGGAATAGGTTTGTGGAGGAAAATCAAGAGTGTTGTTTAGAACATATCACATGTGAGATGACTTTTAGATAAATGAAAGTCAAAAACACATTTGGATATGAGTCTGGAGTTCAGGAAAAATTTTAGGAATGTTAACACCAACTAGTGAGGGTGACAAGAATAAGGAGTATTTAAAGCTTTGAAACTTAAAAAGATCTTACCGCTGTTTAGTTTTGGATGTATATTTCCATGGTCTTCTTTCACTGTACCTCACCTCCTCTGTTCTCTTACTCCCTTGTGGAAATCCCCAGGCTTTCTTCCTGTTTAATAAGCAATTTCTGTGCTATCCCAAAGCCTCATGCTCATATTAATATATACACAAAAATATAATCACATGCACTGGAAAATTGTTCTCGCTCATTTTAAGAGGATTTATTACATAAAATTTTCTCAGTTTGTAACATACAATAGACAACTTTCCAGATGCCCCAACTACATAATATCTGTGTGATATTCTATGGTATGCATTAACCATTTATTAATTTATTGAATCATTTATAACTTGTTTGATATGAAATATATTTCTACTACAAACTGCTACACACATCCGTGTGTATAGATATGTATACACATATAAACTTGTATTTACATGTATGTTTTCATATTACACATTTTTTCAGCTTGTTTTATAAGAGAGTTGTAACAGTTCACATTTCTATTATTGATCTGTGAGATGATCCTTCTCCTTCTCATCCCATCCTCACCAGCAACGGGTCTTGTTAGTCTTTTTATGTTTTCCTGGTTACTTTCATGATTGTGTGGTTACAGCCCATTGTTGCTCTAATTATGCATTTTCTTGACTACTAGGGAGATTCTTCTCTATCTTTGAATTGTTGCAGTATCTAGAGAAATTTCTCACATATGTTATGCTTTTCTTATATATTGGGTGACTGATTGGGTTACTTGATCTCTTGATTGAAGAAAAGCAAGAGAAATCACTCGATTTCTGTCTTTTGATCTCCTCTTATGTTGCTCAGTGTATTTTTCTCAGGCTCTTCCTTGCTGAAATGTTCACTTCCCCAATGGTGGTCCCTATTAGTTGGAACCTGTGAATATTCAAAGTTTACTCCGAGTATATCCTTTAACAATTGATTAATACAGAGGCTTTATTCATCAAAATATCCCCTGCAAGTGCATTTTTTTGATGGTTTTGTGAAGCCCAAGAAGGCTGGGGATTATCCTTGGAGCTATCATTCTATTGTGAGCATTGTCCTACAACATAAGAGCTTTTTCTTTTTCCAGGATGAGGAAGCGATTATCGTAGTGATTTTTAAATTTTTGTAGCTATTATATATTACTTTCTATGTAACAACTTCCAGGACACAGTAGTTCACGTGAATTACTCTGAACACATACATGCTTTACACCAAGAGGCAACACAGATTAATGATATTATCTTGGACTTTGCATAAGACAGGCATATAGTTTGGTTTCAGGTGATGTGCAATCTGAATGAATATACAGAAAACTTTTCGGTTTAAGGTAAGAGCACAATACATAACAACAGTAACAGTAATAATAATAATATCAACAACAATAACAATAACAAGTCAACTACAGAAACACAGATGGATAGAACGAAACGATAACAGTTGACTAACAAGGCAATCAGAAGAACGCTGTCAGAAAGAGTGGGATCAAACATCCCTGTATTATATGATATTACATATTATGGACAACTTCATGATTTCCTCAGCAACAGATGAGAAATCAAGAAAATTTCTTCATGAATGATGATGCTTCTGGTTGCTTTCATATATTTCTTATGTAGCTGATTAAAATGTGATTCCGGTGAAATGTTGCCATCATTTTAGTCACTTAAATTATTAGGATTTCAGCTATAACATTTTCTAAAGCCTGGTTAGCAGTTGCAATAGTTGCTTACTCTTTTATAGATGAGAAAATGACCCAATGATTTCCTGTCTCAAATGGTCACAAATCTGTCAAGAATTCAAGGCCTAACTCATAAATACAATGCCTCACAAAGCTTGGAAAATATTTGTGTTTTATTGGTGACATATAAAATATCATTGACAGTGGTAAAGATTTTTACATTCTTGTAAAGCCTTTGGAAAAAAACACTTTATTTTTCCAAATTATGCTGTTGGTACTTTGTCTTTAAAGCCATTTATATAGCATCTGATTTGGTGTTGCTATAACCAATACTTCCAAAAGTTACATTTAATTTTATGTTAAATCAAATAATGCCATAAATTTGAATGTTTTTTGTTAGAAAGCGACAGTTTCTCTTTCTTTACCAAAAATTTTCTTGAGGCATTTACACATTTAATAATGTATTGACTTGTATTTACCTCAAACCCATATAAATGGCAAAATAGTCATCTCCTACATTTAAAGTCTAAGTTCCTGAGGTATTGTGGAATTCTAAAAGGCAAAATGGTCATCCTAATATTGATCTTTGTATTACCTCCAAAAGTTATGAATGACTTCAGTAGACAACAGGTATCCACCTATCATAGGTGTATGTTGGGAGTGAAATACACTGATATGAATGATTTACTAGATGGAGACTAAAGACTCCAATAGATAGGGAAGGTAAAAATCTTTTCTAACCATTTGAGGTAAACATACATACTAAGCATTTCTGATTTTTATATATTTATATTATTGTGAAATTCTTAATCTGGAAGAAAAAAGCAAATAATGTAGACTAGAGGAATTGTCAGAATACATGAAAAGATCAATTCTGCAAACCAGATAACTCTAGGTGATTACGTTATTTCCTAAATTTTTCTATGTCATATGTATACTGTTATTTACAGTAGAATGTATAGAAATGCAATCATTTGCCTATTTGTTTTCTTAGTTTTTATTTTCTTCCTTGTATGTTTTTTCTTTCTTTTACTTAAATATATCCCTTCCAGCACTGCAGATCAGAGCTCATTAATTTTATTTCTAATTTCTGGGTTCTACTTTGATTTGAATAAATATTTATGCTAAATTTTGATAGGCAGCTTGCCCTCATTCTCTGCTTGTGTTAAATTGAGTTCAGTCCCAAAAATTTAGAGCTGAAGTTTTCTGGATTCTGTTTCTTGATTCCTTTTGGATCCTCTAGGTACAGTAAGCGGTTGTCTGCGAGTCAGTTTCTTACAAGTTGTGCCATACTTGCACTGCAAAACCCTGACCATGGCCTATAGATTCTGTTATTGTCAGGATCAGACTGCTCTCTCCCTCTAAGGCCTCTCCTTGAACCATATCTCCCGAGATGATGGCCCTCTGACGCCCTTTGACCTTTATCACACCAGTGCATTCACATCTTACTGTTTCATCTGCCATATACCATCTCAAGGTTGGCTCCTCGTGAATAAATGTTAATTCCTTAGAAACTGCCTTCCCTAAATAACCAATGTAAGAAATTCCCTCTCTCTAACTCTAGTCATTTTCCATCATGTTATCTTTTTTATTTTGTCATCTCCGTAGTACATCTCTTATGATTATATAAAATTTTCTTATTATGTATATTCTTCTATATTGCTTGTATCTCTCTACTTGAAAAAAAAATAGGCTTCTAATTAACAAAGACTTTGACTAAATTTTTGGTTCCCAACACAGCACTTCTGGGTTCTCAAGTATATTTATTGAATGAATGAGGTAATGAATTAATACAGAAACTATCACTAATTCAGTAGAGTCCTTCTAATCTTTTTAAGCAAATTAAACAACAATATTATTAAATAGTATTTGAGCCTTGGAAAATTTGACATAATTCATCATTATACAAATTTTTGTCAATCATATGTAACTACTTAGGGTAGATGTGGGATATTTCTTTCTATGTAATGATAATGTAATTTCAAACCTATAGCAGAAAAGCAGGATTATCTTGATTTTATCATAAGTAATCAGTGCATTTAATAAACAAAGCAAAAATGCAAAACTTCTAAACTTAAGACAATATATATGTAATAGTATCATGCATTAGTTTTGCACTTTACAAAATGCTTTTGATATTATTACTGTAATTCTATGAGATACCTATAACAAACATTATTACTGCACTAATCATTTAAATTATACTACAAACTGCTTAAGAATGGCTACTGAATCTGGATTTGCATCCTAGTTTGATTACAAAATCTTGGAATACATTTTCAACAACACAACACCGTATCTTATTGAGAAATAATATACATTTCACTCAGGCAAATTATTCAGTCCCCATTGTTTGAAATCTTATAGTCTGAGTGAAAATCTCATCCCCTAGCACCTTTGGGCCAAAAGATTTAAATTAAAACAATATTTAGTTTCCTTCTAGGGAAATGATTAATGCAGGAGACAAATACAATTTTAGCATGAGGGAAAAATCTAGTTTTAACCTACAATTGGTCGTAATCAAATTGTTTTAGGAATATTCCTTTCCTCATCTCTAAATGGGTTTGCTGATAGTCTTGATTTCTCCTTTATATTGTTAAGGTTTTCATGAAAGCTAACTAGAGACTTCATAACCCAGGCAAATGTTACAATTTAATTTTACATTTAAAAACAAAACTGCCCAGGCCCCAAATTTTCAATATCATTTTCTGCAGAAATCACTTTTTTTTAGGAACAGGCATATAAACTCCTAAAAGTTTTACCTTGAAAGCTAGTTTTCCTGGAGTTCTTTATATATGAACAAATAATGAAACCAATAAAATATTTTGATTGGTGAAAAATACATATAGATTAGAAATTCTCTGGTGTCTACTTTAGTTTGTTGTTTTGTCGCTAATGTGAGCTTAGAACAGTAAGCACTGTTTCTGTCCACAAATAGCAGCTGTAGCATTAATCACAATCCTCTTTTCTCAAATGTGTCCTTTTGGTGTATAAAATTAAAATGCTACACTTTCATCCACCTCTTCAGTGTGTGCTCTTATTCTATTTTCTCTGAAAGCAACTTCTCTTTGTCTTTCTCCTATGATTTTAGTTTGGGTTGTTTTTAATACATATTGTCCTTCTTTTAGGAATATTATCTATTCTCTTGGCTTACACACTGATTTTGTGCTAATGCTTTATACACTTATCAGTTTTGCTCTTTCACCAGAGAGTAAACCCCATATATACATATAATATTTGTGATAATATCCTAACTCAGTCCATGATTTTAGTAACTTCTTCCCGTGAACGCAGATTCTAGCAAAAGAGCTCTACCCAAAACACCCTGCAGAGAATGAAGAACCCCATCATAAGAGGACTATGGCATCCCATCAATGATCACCATCCACTCCTTAACTGAACTTTACTGCTTTCAACCACCTAGACATGACCTTGAGAATACAGATTTTATGGAATCACAAAACTCAGTCAGCATGAAATTATGTGATGCTGTTTTGCTTCTGCAATGTTTTGATAATCTTCCAAGTCAAGATAAATAGCATTTGGACTACCTCTTGGACTGGCACCGCTTGTTGATATAGTCCACATTTTGATATAAAATGTAACTGAATATCTCAGGTACCTCTTATTCTAGTAGCCTTTGACCATTTGCTGCAGCATTGCTTCCTATGAAACTCTAAAACATATGTGTTTCCAAATTATGGTGTCTAGTGCATACTTTATTCAGGAAAGGGACCTGCATAATGACAGGCAACTTGTGTGCTGTTTTTACCCTGGAAGATTTATTTAATGTAAGTCCATGAGGGCACAAGTGTTTGACTTTATTCCACGTGGTATCCCCAGTATGTAAAACAATACTAGTCACAAATAAGTCATGCAAGATGTTTGTTAAATAAATAGATAACTGGCTCATTAATGAAAATCGTTTTCTGATATTTGTCATTTTTCACCTACTGATGATGGATGCCTTCTTCATCTCTTTGCAGCTTCTAAACTACTCTCTTTCAAGAAGTGAAAGGAGCTTATCTGATCCTCAGAGGTTGATATATTTTCTTTCTGAGGAAGACTTTATTTACTTAAATCTTCATCCCAGTTAACTCCATATCAGCACCAGCCCTATATATTATAATAGGTTTCCGCAGACCCATCTGTCACAGACTTGAGTTTCAGAACCTTTACCTCTACACCTATTTCTCATGGAAGATTTTCCTCCAAGATCACCTACCTCTAAAGTGAACGTGAATTACTAGCTATAAAAATAATTTCAAAGCTTAAATTCAACTAGAGTAGCTTCTAAATGGAATTGGTTGGAATAATTTCAATATAATAAGAAACTCACTTCTATTATGTAAGAAAGACGCTTGAAAATGCTTCCTCTGCAGCAATTGTCATGGTTAGTCTGTTTAATATTAGCTATTCTAAAAGTTGATATTTTTAACTCATTGCTGATTTAATTTGTATATCTTTTGTGACTAATGATGCTGAGCACCTTTTTATGTGTTTATTTGCCATTCGTATATCTTTATTGATGAACTGTCTGTTCAAATTATTTGTCCTGTTTTTAAAATGTTTGTTTTCTTATTACTGAGTTTTGAAAGTTCTTTATATATTCTGGATACAACCTTTAATCAGGTATAGGAATTGCTAATATTCTTTTCCAAATTGGTTATTGCATTTTTATCTTTTAACAGTGAATTTCAAAGAGCATTCTTATTTTTTTAGAATCGATTTTGTCAATTTATTCTCTCTTTTTTTTTTTTTTGTGAGGAAGATCAGCCCTGAGCTAACATCCATGCCAATCCTCCTCTTTTTGCTGAGGAAGACTGGCCCTGGGCTAACATCTGTGCCCATCTTCCCCTACTTTATATGGGACGCCACCACAGCATGGCCTGACAAGCGATGCATCAGTGCCTGTCGGGGATCCGAACCCCGGGCCTCCAGCAGCAGAGCACATGCGCTTAACCACTACGCCACAGGGCCGGCCCTTATCAATTTATTCTTTTATGAGGTTTTGTGGTGTTTTTTGGTATTAAATCCTAGAAATCAAAATGATTTTTCTTATGTTTTCCTCTTACAGCTCTATTTTTTTTATTTATGTCTGATACACTGAGTTAATCTTTATGAGGTGTAAATTATGGATTAAAGTTTTTCATCATATAACTGTCCAATTGTTCTAGAACTACATGTTGAAATGATTATCCTTTCTTTAATGAATTGAATTTAAAACTTGCTGAAAATTAACTGATCTTTTATTTATTGGTCTATTTCTGGAATTCTATTCTTTTCCATTGATCTACATGTCTGTCTTGATGCTAATACCATACTGTCTTGATGACTGTAACTTAAGCATGAATTCAAATAGTATACATTCTCCAAATTTGTTATTCCTTTTTGCATTAGTTTTGGCTATTCTGTGTTCTTTGCATTTCCATACAGACTTTGGAAATAGTGTCTCAATTTCTGGCAAAGATAAAAAAACCTGTTTGCTAGCATTATGATGAGGATAGCACTGAATCTACAGAGGGTTTGGGGAGAAATGACATCTTAACTATATTGAGTCTTTTTATGTAAGAACATAATACAGTACTTAGAGTTTTTTTATGTTTTCCTTAATTTTACTCAGCAATGTTTTAATTTTTTTCCATTTTGAGTATAGAGATCTCACGTCAGTTTGTCAGACTTATCCTTAAATATATCATAATTTTATTAGGATAAATGGTAGTGTAATTTTTTCATTCACTAAATATTCTTTGTATTATATGGAAATGAATTTTATTTTATGACTATTATTTTTTAAAAATCTGGTTATTTCCCTTTCCCTAGTAATGGTCATGATTCTTATGTTGTTTTGGGGGGTTTTTTGCAAGGAAAGATTCACCCTGAGCTAACATCTGTTGCCAATCTTCCTCTTTTTTTTTCCCCTCATCAAAGCCCCTGTGCATGGTTGTATATCCTAGTTGTAAGTCATTGTAGTTCTTCTATGTGAGCCACCACCACAGCATGGCAACTGACAGACGAGTGGTGTGGTTGCATGACCAGAAAATGAACCCGGGCTGCTGAAGTGGTAAATGCCGAACTTGAACCACTAGGCCATCAGGGCTGGCTCTGAATTTTATTTTTATATTGATCTTACATCCCCAAAATGTGGTAAACAAAGTCATTAGCTCTATTAGCATTTTATTTTTAGATCTGACAGAGTTTTATATATAGATGATCAAATACTCTGTGAATAAAAATAACATTACTCCTTTCTTTCCAATCTGTAGGCATTTTTGTTTTCCTTTTTTGTTGCTTTATCTTGAGAAGAGGTGTAAAGAAGAAGTGAATTGACTGCATTTCTAAGTATGTATTTCTTGAGGGGCAATTTGTAACGTTGTTAACTAGCTTGGTATTCTTTTCAGTTATAGAAGCGTATCTATTTCATTTTTACTTAGTTGTTTGAGTTTGGTTTCCTAAAGAGTCTTAATAAATACAGAAATTTTAAAGCAGATAATACTTTTTTTCTCTTCTTGCAAACATACTATATCCACAATATAAGCTGACCTGGGAAACCTAAGGATAATGGGAAATTGTAGCATTTTCATGTGACTCTTTCTCTGCCTGTTCTGCCAACATACTAATAGTTGTGTGTTATATCCTGGACTTTAGTAGCTTTTCGCATAATTTGGGATTAATACTAGGCTCCTAACAAAGTAAGGATGAGGGAAAATGCAAACATTTTGGACACAGAAATGATAAGGCAGCCAAAAGGTCAGAGTCCTACTATACTCTGGGGTAAGTCTGCAATCTTATAGGCTAACTAGAAGTAGATCAAGCAAGGTCTAGCAGGCATAATGAAGAGTTTAGATTGCATTCTTGTGCAGAGAGAAGGTTTTGAGGGTTTTAATTCAGAGAATTATATGATCTGATTTATGTTAAAAACTTAATTCTAGGATTTGGTGGAGAATGGATCTTAGGGCAGCAACAATGAGAGTAGGAAGACCAGTAATAAGCTATTTTATTTTGAGAGTGCAGGCAGATCAGGATGGTGAACTGACTACGGCTATGATAATAAAATTGAAGAGAATTAGATAAAGAGAGGATATATTTTAACCATGGATCCAAAGGCATTTACTGATGAATTGGATGTGGACTGTGAGGGAGAGTAGGAAGTTATGGATAACTCCTGAATTTTAGATGAAGCAATTGGATGGCTGGAGGTGATTTACTGAAGTGGAGGAGGACTGGGTATGAGCTATATCGTATATTTAAAAAAGGACAAAGATTTGTTTGTAGCTTGTTAGGGTTCAAATGCTATTAGAAATGCAAATGGGGATTATGCATGCAAATGGACATAAGAAATTGGAGTGTAAGGTACAGGATAAATCTGGGAATTGCAAACATAAAATATGATAATATTAAGGGGAAAAAATACATAGAGAAGAGAGAGGGAATGAGGCCTGGCTTTCATCATCAATAATAGGCCTGTGTAACAGAATAAGAAGGAGGTTCCAGTGATCTAGAAACAAAACTAAAGGACATGTGTCAGAAAATCCAAGGGAGGAAAATGTCATCTACATTAAATGCTGCTAATAGATAATGCACAGTGAGGACAGGGGTATTCATTTTTTGGCAACTGTGAGTGAATGGATAACTTTTATAAGAATGAGTTCAGTAGAGAGATGCAGAAATAAGTCATTTTGGAATAGATGGGATATTGTCTGAAGAAAAAACTTTTCCTCACTGGTTTTTGAATGTGTATTTCTTTAGTTATAATTATTTACGTTAAGATTTTTTTTTTATATATATTTTAAGCAAGTAATTTAGATTGATGGTTGCCAGAAGCAAGGAGTGGAGGGGTGGGCGAAATGGGTGAAGGTAGTCAAAAGGTACAAACTTCCAGTTGTAAAATGAAAAGTCCTCAGAATGTAATGTACAGCATGGTGACTACAGTTAAAAATACTGTACTGCGTATTTGAAAGTTGCTAAGAGAGTAGATCTTAAAAGTTCTCATCACAAGAAAAAAAGTTATAACTATGTGTGGTAATGGATGTTAACGAGACTGATTATAGTGATTATTTCACAATATATGCAAATATTGAATCATTATGTTGTACACCTGAAACTAATATAATTGTATATGTCAATTATATATCAATAAAAAACTCTTTCGTTTTCAAATATTAATCATTTAACTCTTAGTATCTGTCTCAGTAAATTATTGGGAATATGAAGAATTATAATTACTGGAACCTGAAGAATCAAATTTGACATAGCAAAATAATCAAAATTGGCAAATCCATGTCATGTGTCTTTTCCTGAACCAATGACTGTACGAAGGAGGATAGAATGTCCATATTGGCTTATGTAGGCTTGGTCTCCTAAATTATTCACTGGTAGGAGTGTGTGACATAATGATTAGCTAAGACTAACTGTGGACCATCCCTGAGCAGTCAAATTCCCCAACTTATATTGCTCCAGATCCACGAAGAGAAATGAAATGTATACTAGGAACTTATTCAAAAGATCCACTGCACAAAGCTATGAGAGACCCAAAGCAGAGATAATAAATGAATGTGTTATATTGTATAATTTCAAATAGTAAAATAACATAAACTGAATGAAAATATGGGGTTTTTGGAGAAACCACAATCAGTTGTCATGGGCAATTAACATTGTGTAACTGACGGGCAAAAGACAAGTAGTTTAGCACAGGAAAAATTAGGATAGAATTACTGGGGGAAGAAAACAACAATAATTACATTATATTTTACTGTGTTATTTAATAAATCAGGAGAACAGATGCTCCTAGCCCATGTAAACTTAAAAAAATATTAAATATTTCAGGTTTAATTATGAAAGTAATAAACTTTTGATATTATTATCAATATTTTTGGCATGCTTTTTCATATTCTTGGGAATTGAATATACCATTCAGGATAGAGAGAATAGATTATCATAATGCCATTTGTCATCCTACACTCAGATGCCTCCAACTTCCTCCCACGAACACACTTTGCTTTGCTATTTACAGCAGCTAATAAGGCAGTCAATAAGATCAGGATTAATTCTGGGAATTAAAGTTGGGGAGCAATATAAGGGATTTTGCAGCTGCCACTGTGTAGTCTTTTGTATAATTATAATTTTAATTTTGTTCTGTATTTCAGAACAAGGACTTTACTTTTTTTTTTTTCTAAATTGTAAGAACTAAAAACAAGTCCAGTTTTGACAAGTCATGTTATTATATTTTTACAGACTCTTTCTGGAATCTATTCTTTAGCATTAGGGAGAATTGAGTACACTAGTCCTCTGGGAGTCCTTTTTATGATTCTTTGTGTCTAAAAGAAATTATGAATAGCATTTTCCTCATTTCTTTCATTTTAAACTACATTTCATAAAGCTGGATAAGCATAATTTTTTTCCAGCTGTTTCTATAGCTGCTTATTTTTTTGAGCACAGTCTTTGCAGCACTGATTTCTAATTCATAGAACATTCAGTGCACATTGTTTTTACTCAGTATGCATATTACTAAAAGAGTCTAAATTGGTTTTAGAAAGTTTAGGTACTTAAAACTATGATGATGTATATACGCTTGTAGTAATCATTAAGATAAAGGAAAATGCAATTTTGCAAATGTTTTCTTTTAATTTTGTAGATTAGTCTTTTAATCTAGAACACGTTTAAAAAGTGTTATTGATGAGAATACTTAGTTTACCTATTTTCTTTAAATAGCAAATACTAAATACTCTTAAATTGTACATTGTAGATTTACATTGTACATTATAAACTGTAGATTTTCACTGTGGGATAAATAAGAAGTTTAAAAAGTACATTGTTATGTAAAAATTACATTCTTGAAAGAAATCATTATCAGAGTAATGGTAATAATAGTAATAATGATGATGTTTGTGATGTTATTGGCACAAGCTTCTAATTCCATTAAGTCAGTTTAACATCTTTTTGCATTAAACAGTGAAAATTTTAGATTATTTTTCCATTTTATTGTTCTCGAGAAAGAATATATATAATATACAAAAGGACATACATGAAATTAATAATAATTTAATTGAAGGCCTACCAATCTTCCCCCAGAATACCTCTCCTACCACCCTACATTGGCTTGACTTCTCATTTCTTTCTGAAGTCCCCAAATCCTCACATATTCTTTATGTTTCATCTCACCACTTTTCATCAAAAATGAATTTTATTTGGGGATATGATAAAAATAACATATCACAAGGATGGAATGAGATAATTCATACACAGAAATGGGTATAATAGCAGTATGCAGCAAGCATTATACAAAATTTTGCTAATATTATCTTGAATTTTTCATTTTTCCTTATATTTCTAATAGTAATTCTCTGTGCTGGTCCCTAATCTATATTCTAATAACAAGATGAGTCTCTCTAGCTAATTTTAATTGGGAGATCATGTGTGATAAAATAATGGGTTGAGCAACGTTTTTCTAGATTATCAAATACTTGGAGACATAGACTAAGAAGATTCCCACAGTTATTCTTGCATGGCTTTTGTTATTGAAATGCTACATAGACCGCATAACCTCACTTAGTTTCTGTGTGCTTCCCTGCTTTTGTTAAAAAAAAAAAATATGAGAAAGATCTGGTAGAGTGGGAGAGTTTTAATACATGATATATAAGAGAAAGTAAAAAATTTGGTAGTGATGGAATCGAAAATACTTAGTAGAGGTCCGGCCCCATGGCTTAGCGGTTAAGTGCGCGCGCTCCGCTACTGGCGGCCCGGGTTCAGATCCTGGGCGCACACCAACGCACCGCTTCTCTGGCCGTACTGAGGTTGCGTCCCACATACAGCAACTAGAAGGACGTGCAGCTATGACATACAACTATCTACTGGGCTTTGGGGGAAAAAAAAAAGGAGGAGGATTGGCAATAGATGTTAGCTTAGAGCCAGTCTTCCTCAGCAAAAAGAGGAGGATTAGCATGGCTGTTAGCTCAGGGCGGATCTTCCTCACAAAAAAATAAATAAATAAATAAAATACTTAGTAGATATTTGAATAGAAATAGGGCTATCTTTGTTCTAACAATTGGAAAGGAAAATAGCTCTGCATACTTTGCGTCTGTAAAATGGATAAATTTTAATTAGATTACTTCTATTTTCTGTGTACATAGCAATGATGAAAGGAGATTTAAAGAGTTGTGGATTATAGGAGCGTATACTCATCAGAGAAAACTAATAGGAGTATTGAGACTGGCTTATTGCCAATATAATATATATGAGCCCACATGTCCACATTCCCTGTCGTGTGATTTCCTCTGGCTGTGCCAGGCTGCTCTGGTACAGAAATGGAAAGAACAGAAAATTGAATTCATCTAGGATTTGAGATTTGTTCAAGTTGTGAAACAAAATGACAGAGTAGTTAGAGATTTTGGATTAATGGAAAGCTATTTTTGAACTGTTGGACCAAGAAATATGAGTTTAATAATGAGGAATATAAGAAAAACGAATAGATATAGTGCAAGTCGAATACTCTGAGCAAGCTTGAAGAACAATTGAGAGTGAGTGAAAAACGATGGAACGGTAAGTGTTTGTATGTAGAGATGGAATGCTTGCATGAGCAGTTTTGAAGATGGAAGCAAGACAACTGATAAAATTCAAGTTATGACTTTTGCTGTGTTTTATTATTGGACCAAGTGAGAAAAATTTTATACAGGGAAAATTTGAATCACTAGAATACCACAAGTTTGACAGGTTATCCCATGATGCTCAAATTACCAGGACAGTTATAAAACATGAAGAAGAGAGGACACTTTAAGGCAGGTGGCAATGCTTCTCTCTCTCTCTCTCTCTGTCCTTCTTTTTTTCTTCTTCCCTTTCTTTCTGTTCTTTACTTGCCTATTATTATTATTCAATAAATGAGAAGTGCTCTGTATGTTGGTACAGAAAAAATAAAAGGAAAGTAGCAGCATGATTGCCCTCACTGCTATATGGCAGAAGCCTAACATCTTAGAGGTTCTTAGGAAACAATAGAGGTGAAAAGTCTATTCGGATGAATGTGGATCAAATAGTATATCCATTTCACCTTCTGCACTAAAAGTAATAGGGATATGAGAAAATAAACAACCATCATATGAGAGCCCTCAGTAGAACTGGTGCCCTCAAAGTTGAGGATTAGTTTGCAGGTAAAAGAAGGGAAGGTACAGGGTGTGCTCAAACAGAGAACATGAGGAAGGTTGCTCATCTGGAGTTCACATGGTAAGGTTTTTGAGGTGAAGAGATGTGAAGAGATCAATGGTGGGGCAATGCTAGCACTTTACGTTTTGGCTGATTATGAGACAACCCCTTTGTTCTAAGGGTCACTTTGAGGAAAGATGGCTCTGAACTCGTAGAAAGTCTCCATTGACTAGAGTTATGGCAGATTCACAGATAGAATCCACAGGCACAGCAGAATATAACAAAGTCAGGTGATCCATGTCTATTATTTCTCTACTAACCAGGATACAGCTTAAAGTAGTAGAAAGAACATAGGACAGGGTTTGTCATTCTATTAACCTTAATTAAAATCTCAGTTCTTGTACATATCATGTGTGGGCTTAAAGTTTGCTGGGAGGATTAGAAGTAGTGTAAGTAGTGTTTGGTTCTTGGAGATGTTATTCTGCTCTTTTTCCTGGATTTTGAAAGAACTGTCTCCTGTGGGTTCTGGAAACCGGATGCCTGGTGTTATACCAGCTCTGCATCCTGGACCCTCTGATATTGACAAGCCAGTGGAAACACTAGCCTGTAACTTCTCTAATTTCCAAAACTCTGTACTTATTTCCTTTTCTCAATTGCAGCAGCCTTGTCTAGCTGTGTCTATAGAACCTCTAAAATACTTTCTCTGTCCTTCATCCAGAGCTGGAGAAACCTATCTTTCTCTTGAATCATTTCTCCCATTTGCTCGGAACCCATCAAGATCGGCACTTTTGCTTCTGTAGAATTGAGAAAGCTACTTTTGCAACATGTTTGGGACTATTGAAATCATTACAGTGATTCTGTCTGACCTAAGAAGCGTATTTAAGAAATCAGTTTTGCATGAATCTTCTGAACCCAGAAAGCATTTTTGTAATTTCCTTCCATCCTGTGGTCCCTAAACTTGAACGCTGACCAGACACTTGAGTTGGTTCTTCATATTACGAATACCAGGATCAAATTCCAGAGATTCAGATGAAGGAAATCTAGGTTTGCGGCCTAGAATCTTCCCCTTTTATAACATCACAGGGGATTATGATGTAGTCTATCCAATTGAGCATATTTTGAGAACCTGAGTCCTCAAGCACTGTGGTTCTTAAGACAAATTTTGAAGGCCACATTTCCCTTAGTTTTGGAGAAACAAATTTAACTGATTCAACAAATTCTCCTAAACTTGAACAAAAAGGTAACTATATGAAGAGGAGATATGTTAATTAGCTTGACTGTAGTAATCATTTCACTAGGAAAAACAAAGCATCTTGTTGTACACCTTAAATATATACAGTTTTTATTAAAAAATAAAATTTTAAAAAGGAACTATATCATTGAGCCCAAATTCTGAAAGAACCGTCTATTTCCTAACTTCTGAAAACTGCTTATGGTTTTGAATATCTCATAAATGTGTATGGATCAGTGATCATGGGAAGCAGAATTTACAAAACCTCATAAGAATGTTGCATTATCTTATGACAAACTGCACAATCTCAGGAAAAATCATCACAAGCTATAATATGAAGAACAATATTTTAGTCCAAAGAAGTTAAAAAAAGACAGCCAAGAAAAAACTGATAGTGTGCTAAATGTGTCGGGATAAGAAGAGTTTCACAGCACCCATTCAGTTATGTAGAGATTGTTCATTTCAATCTAAAGTCTCCAAAATTAGGAGCTGAAAGCTTATCCATCAGGAAATTAAAGTTGACGCGAAGATAGTCATCTTCTGTACAAAAATACCTAGAAATTAACTCTTACCTTAGACAGTGCATAATCAGGACTACAGAGAATAATGAGTTCTGGTGTTTATAGAGAAATGAGAATGCAGAAATATCTGTTCACCAGTGAGATTGAGGATGCCATATTATTTCCATCTGCAAGTATTAGAATGGCTGAGTCTGAAGGAAGTGTACCTATTTTCTTTCAGGAGGCACAGTTGGGAGGCAGACTGCTTGAGCTCAAAATTCAGCTCTACTTTTCTCTAGTAATATAGCTTTTGTTAAAGTCCTTGACTGTATCCTTTGACCCATTCTACCTTCTGTCATCACCTATCTTCCGAAATTACTAATAAGGCAAAAAAATGGAGATGAAAGCAAGGCTAATCCTTGTATTTAAGGGTGCGATAAAAAGAATGGGCATTGTGCTTTGGGTTTTGAAAGAGTTGTTCTCCCCTGAGATGTACTCAGGACAGGAATCCAAGTTTAACACAAGTAAATTCATGCAGTGACCTCCTGGAAAAATGAGTTTTTTATCGTTGTTTGTTTTTGTTGTTTTTCCTTTATTCTTGGTGTAAGAGGCAGTCAGATTCAGTCTGCATGAAAATGGTGTAATTCCCATCAGCTAACCTTCAACAACGCAGTAGTCTTACACAGTCATGCAGCTTTCTGTGATTGTGCTATGTGGGAGTAAAGATGGGAATTTAAAGAGAGGAGACTTTTGCTCTTCATTCATTCACTTTTGCCCAACAACTATTCAGCGGGAACAGGATTTCATTACGAAGTTTCACCTGGTGGCCAGTGACAGAGAGTTTAGTGACCCAGGATGGGAGCTAACAATTGTGAGGAGCACCGAAAATTGAGTAGAAACTGCCGAATTACTGAACAGGGACTGGGAACAAAAGCTCCCCTTTATCAAGTACACCAGAGCAACTGTTTTCAAACAATACCTGAGCATTAGACTACCCTTTTATACTCTAAAAACTGAAGTTCCTGGACCTTAGATCAACCAAAGGGGCATCTTTGAGAAAGATTTCTAGGAATCAGAATTTTGACATGCAACCAAGTTATTCTTAGGCACAAATACAGTTGAGATTTATTAGAGGAAAGTGAGTGCTGACACCAGGAAAAGGAAAGCTAAGAAATTATAGTTTTTCTATGGAAAATTGTAATAGTTTTTATCTTTTTGGGCAATCACACAAATACATATGTTTAAAAAAGAAAAAGAAAAATGTAAATTAATAATCTCACAATATTTACCAAGAGTGGTGCTATTTTTATGTTAGAAAACCTAATGTTTTTCATAATTAGAGATATAGTTTTTGTCCTCAAACTATAAGGAATACATTTACATTAGTGTAGATTTTTAAATAAATACTGGTATACTTCTAAGTTAAAAAGTTTACTCAATTCAATTATATGCATTACAGAAATGAGACAGATAACTTATCACAATTAAGTGATATCATTACTGTTATCAAACTGATAAGAGTGGACACAATTACTCTTTCTTAAATAGAATATTTCTCAAGAGATTGGTGGCAAAGGTTAACTGAGCAGGATTTGTTTAGTAGAAAAGCTTGCCTGAACATCCCCCTCCGCTCCCATCCCTGCCCCAACTTTTGTTGCCCCAACATCTACTGTGATATTTTTTATCTCATCTCCCCAACTGAGAACTCTTGATTTAATATGTAGAAATGATACTTTACAGATTTTCTCTGTGAACATGCTGTCCAATGAGTAAGCAGCATGTTTCCATGGAAAGAACCTGAAATAAAATCCCAACTTCTGCTTACAACTGGTCTTGAATAACACACTTAGCTCTGAGCTCCATTTATCTCATAATGAAAATGGTGATAATATCATTTACTTTAAAAGAAACAATATAGATCAACATTTGTGGAAAAATATAAATACATGTGTGTGCTATGCTATGTGTGTGTGTGTATATGTACACATATACACACAAAAATAGATATAAATAATATATATACACACCTATAAATAAGTAGTAAAATTTTGGAAAAAACATTACATCATAAACTGCAAGCAATCAGTAAATGTCAACTCCTTCTTACCTTTTGAAAAAGGCCAAAAAATTCTGTGAGGTAACATGAATTTTCTAAGGCAAGAAGTGGTAAAATTACTTAGACATGTTGGCATGCTCTGGGAACAAAGATGGTAATGCAAATCTATCAACTAGTCAGGATTCTTCAAAACTATCAGTGTCATGAAAGACACAAATGATAGAGAGGGTATGTAAGCTCAAAGGATACTCAAGTCACATGATAACTAAATGCAACGCTTGACATTTATTGGGTCTTGGATTGAAAAGTTAAATAAACAAACAAAAAGTAAAAAGTTATAAAATATCCATTGGAACAAATTTGAAAAGCGACTGTATATTACATAACATTATTATCAGCAAATCTCTGGTGCAATCATTATATTATAGTTACATGATACGTTCTTCAGAGATACATGCTAAAGTATGTAAGTTGTCTGGTGTCTACAAATTTCAAATGGCTAATAAAGGGGAAAGAGACAGAGCAATAAGGAGATTGAGAGACTGAGAAATAGAAACTATGGAAAAATGTTAAAAATTAGTGAAGATAAGTGAGGGATATATATAGGCTTTTCAAATTTTTAAAAAATAAAAAATGGAAAATAATTTAAAAATTAAAAATGCTTAGACACACACATATGGAGAGAGAGGTTTTGATTTAGGAAACAGTGTGTTTTGGGGTATAAAATTTCATTTTTTTGACATACGATCACTTGCATTGAATGATTTTTCTGCTTTTCCTAAGTTATATGTAATATATTCCCCAATTTTGCAGTTTCATTCAGATTGTCAATTAAACATTAGCAACAAGTAAGGTATAAAGTGTGCTCTTATACTACCACTCAGAAACATGACAGAAAGCTAAACTAAGAAAGCAGTTTAATCAAGAGTAGAATATAAGTTGATTTAAATATTAGAGAATTTATCTTAAAGATAAAAGTGTTAACCATTTATGTAAATTGAAGGAATTGCAAGCATAAAAGCTTATTTTTAGTACTTTAATTTGACTTTCTAAACTAAAACCTGCAAAAGGAATAGTAAAAAATAAATGTCTGCTATTCTCATTTACTATTTTTAAAATTTAGTTACAAAAAGAGTTGACATCATTTTAAGTTATGAAAATACAGAATGTGTCACTGATTACCAATTGTTGTTTAGATCCAGTCTTAGATTTATCTGAAGAGAAAGATTATGATTTTATCAAAGTCGGATGCCTTTCCAAGCACTTTTTCTCGCTAATTATTTTTGGAATTTCAGGCAGTCAGGAGCATTTGCATTGACTTATAAAGGGATTAAGAATGAGATGGAAACATCTGCTCCTGTCAACATTGTTATTTTTCACGAGCATCAATTTTATAGGGCGCATTTTTTGCTTTTATTTCAAAAGAATTAGTGTTCCAGCAAATTAAAATATGCTCATTAATAATTTACAGATATGCTGTCAATGTGACAATATACGATGATGTAAAAGTCTAGAATGGTGGTAAGAAAGCAACTCTGTTCCCAAAAAGAATTGACCCAAAAAGTAGGTATAATCATACTAGATGACTGAGTTTCCCTTTTAAAATGAAAGCTGAATCCAAGTACAAAATCTCCTTACTTTTCTTGAGACAAAGTTTACGGAGTGTTTCTGAAGCACTTGATTGATAATTAGCTTCCATTTTTATGTGTACTATTGTAGAAATAATCAGTTGCCATGTTCTGATGATTCGAACGTGGATTTTTTTAAATCACCAATAGAATGAAGTGGAGAATGAGATGTCTAGGAGAGACCATGAGCCAGGCAGTTGAAGTTCAAACTCTGCCTCATTTCAAAACTGTGACCTTGAGCAAGTTACTTAGCTTCTCTGTTTCTCATTCTACTCACGTGTAAAAAATGAAATAATAATAATCATATTGCATAAAGCTGTTGTGAGCATTTAATTAATTAATCTATGTAGAGCGTAAAGAAAGCAAAGTTAAGGGTTTACTTATGAAACATTCACATTTCCATTTCCCTAAAGTCTTTCACTTGAATCTAGGCACTTGAGATCTCCCTTTCTCTCTCTCTCTCTCTTTCATATATATATATTTCTCCTTTTGTAAAGTTTCTTCTCATACTACACAAAGCTGTAATTATTTTTTGGTTCCTTTTTTTTTTTTTTTTTTTTGGTGAGGAAGACTAGCCCTGAGCTAACATCTGTGCCAGTCTTCCTCTACTTTATATGTGGGTTGCTGCCACAGCGTTGCTGATGTGTGGTGTAGGTCCACGCCTAGGATCCAAACCTGTGAACCTGGGCTGCTGAAGTGGAGCCTGCCAAACTTAACCACTATGCCACAGGCCGGCCCTAGGTTCCTTTTTTTCTCCTAGATTTGAGTATATAACTGTCAAATAAATAATAAGTCTAGACTTAAGTAAGGAGAGATTTTTATTCAAAAAGTCTATTGCAATAAGGATAATGCTCCAACCACAAGATCTGCAGTCTCAAAATCAAACCGAAAAAAGACTTTTCCTGTGTAAACAGGGATATGCAGGACTAGCAGGAACTTCATAGCGGAACTTTTTATAGCAAGTAGGGGTGAACAGATGGTATTATAAGGGATGTTGAACAGGATTTTTCCCCTAGAATCAACCTATTCTCAGGATGAACTGTAAGAGGAAGATGTTTTGCACTTTAGTTCTTGCTTAAGCTTAGGGGCAAATCTAAGTCCAAGCACATGTTGGTAGAAGAAAAACCTGACTACACTTTGGTCAAGCCAGACAATGGATAACTAATGGGCAATCAAGAGCACTTGGTCATGACCTATCTCTCCTCTGCTAGCCAATAATCAGTAAGTCCCCACTTCAGAATAAAAAGTATGGAGATGCTGAACAATTATTGTTCCTTGTAGATTCAAGAGAAAAATAAAGAGAACAAAGTTCATCACAGAAGAGACAGAATCAGAGATAAACTTTTGTCGAATAATAAAGATTACTTTTTTGATTCTACATCCTTCCAGGGCAATGCATTTTCAGAATGTGAAAATGGGTGCAGGAAGTAAAGGGATGCCAACAGAATACTACTAATAATATATTGTTGTAAATTGCAGATGGGACTGCAATTTGCTGATAGAAGTTATTTTTTTCTAGGACGACTTACACCTTAGAATAAGAAAATGAACTGTAATGCTTTCCATTGCACGACAGCTAAAATCTGTTCTTTCCAGAAGAATAATTAATTTAAATTTATGGAGATTTCTCCTTTTGATTGTTGTTAATATAGCAAATGTATTTAATGTTTGCCAGTTCATTTAACTATCATATCCAACATTTCTTTCATATGAAGCAATATTTTTGTCTGTTATATTTTAACAGATATGGCTTATCTGTTAGTGATGTGAATTTGATTACAATTAATATATAAATGTGTATAATCATATATACGTGCACATAAACAGGCTTTAGAATTTGTAAGTACTTAATAGATGTTATAAAGAGGAATTATAATTAATGAGAAAGTAAAAATCATTTGCTCAATGAAGCTGTGGAAATTCCCTAACCCTTTGGCAAAAATAAAAATTAAAAATCAGCGTGGCAAGGGGCCGCCTGGTGGTGTAGTGGTTGAGTGCACATGCTCGGCTTCGGCGGCCTGGAGTTCGCAGGTTCGGATCCCGGGTGCGCACTGATGCACCACTTGGCAAGCCATGCTGTGGCGGCTTCCCATGTAAGGTGGAGGAAGATGGGCACAGATCTTGGCCCAGGGCCAATCTTTCTCAGCAAAGAGAGGAGGATTGGCATCGGATGTTAGCTTAGGGCTGATCTTCCTCACAAAAAAAGAGAAAGAAACAGCGTGATAAACACATCCCTATTCATGCAAAGAAAACTTGTTTGAATCCAAAATGTTAACACTTTTATATCTAAGTTGTGGAATTAAGGCTAATTTCTATCATCTTTTTTGAAGATTTATTTAATAAGATTTTTTTTATTATAAAAAGAAGCAAAAAAGCATAATTCATTAATTTTGTGATGAAGCCATGACTTACCCCAATTATACGAAATTCCAACATTTCTTTGCTTAAGTCAATTATATCAACATTAAGATATTTATGTTAGAAAACTCTAACAGATGTTAGAGTAGATAGATAGGTAGACAGATAGATAGATAGACAGGTAGATAGAAAGATGTTTATATAGAGAGAGGTTTCTATGTTACACAAAAATCATATCAGAAATATTTTGTATTGCATCCTCAGTATACACTTTTTTCTCATTCAATTCTTATAATAATCCTATAAAATAGGCATAATTTCCCCCATGTTATGGATAAAGAGATTTAGTGCCATGCTCATATTCAAATGTCCAGTAAGGGGAATTTCCCCCAAAACTTTCTGAGAACTAAACCTAAGAGTTTAACCCACTTGTTTTTATTTTTAGTTCTGAACTGGAATCAACAGTGATTATAAAAATCACCTTGATTACTTATTTAAAATATGTATCCCTGGCCTCCACTCCATATACTCTGAATCAAAATTTCTAGAAAAGGTCCTAGAACATCATTTTATCATGTACTTCAGATAACATATTAGGGTTCTCAAGAAAAACAGAACCAATATAAACAGATTTATTATAAGGAATTGGCTCATATGATTGTGAAGGTTGAGACGTCTCACATTCTGCTGTCTATGGACTGGAGACCAAGGAAAGGTGTAATTCAGCCCCAGTACAAAGGCCTGAGAACCAGGGGAACCAATCAGTTAAATCCCATCTGAAGACAGAAGACTGTCCTAGCTTGATCAGTCAGACAGAAGAAAGGGCAAATTCTCCCTTCCTCCACATTTTGTTCTAGCCAGGTCCTCAATGGATTGGATGATGCCTACTCACATGAGGAAAGATAATCTGTTTTACTAAGTCCACCAATTCAAATGCAAATCTCATCCAGAAACACTTTCGCAGACACACCCAGAAACAATGTTTAGCCAAAGAACAGGTACTCTGTATCCTGCTCAAGTTGACACATAAGATTAACAATCACAAGTCTGCTTCTTGTGAACTTGGTGCCCACACACATCTCCTTAAACCATACGTAATCTCCAAATAAAGGCAATAACAAGGTCATGCTTCTGTCTGACATGGTATAACTGCCCTATGTACAACTGAAAATGCACTAAGCCCTTCCCCAGAAGGGGAGGTAAAGTCCATGCATAAGATTCACTCTTCTCCTTGATATCCCATAACTTAAATACTATGATGTAAAATTAAAAATATTAAATTTACTACCTTTTATGTTATATGATAAGCGAATACAAGAGGAAAGAAAACGACGACATTTGCTTTTTATACACACACACAATCACACAAATGTATTCATAACAAACTAAGGAGGAAATACTCATACTAATTACAGTCCTTGTTTCTGTATCTGGTCACGTGGTCATAGCTGGTATTTATAACTACTTTCTTCCACTGTCTACTCTGTACTCCTTTTGCCTTCAGCAAGCGCCTCAGCTGGTTGTGGTTCTTTAGCTTGTGGAGTGAACCAAACCTTCATGCCTGAAGGGTCTGAGCCATTAGCAGCCTTGTCTGGATTGAGTTTTTGTAGTTTTCCATTAACCTTAATCACAGGGCATGTTAATGTTAAGAGATGTCTCTAAGGGATCTCCTATATTCGAGACATACTGTTCTTTACCTCCATTGTACAGTAGTAGTTCAATTTTCCCTTGAAGTCAAGACCAATCACCCTAACCAGCATAGTAACTTCATTCTTTGTTGATTCAGTAGCATGAGGAACCTCAAGTGGCTAAACGGCAGTCTTAACTTTCAGTTCAATCGAATCGTGTCTCCCGGTGGAAGCATTCCTCCCTCTGGAACTCAGACCTCTATGCAAGCAGAGCATAAAGTCAGGGGAGCATGAAGCAAAAATTTTGCTAGTGGATCACTGAGAATAATAGTGGTGCCCCTCCCATTTCCGCCTCTTGATTCTTGGACCCGTGAATCCTGACTATGGGATAAACAGCATTATGTATTGAATGCTGATTCAGAGCATATACAGCCTTCTAGATAACCTTGCCCCAGCCCTACAAGGTATTGCCACCTAGCTTTCCCTGAAACTGAATCTTCAAAAGGCCATTCCATCATTCTTTCATGCCAACTGCTTCAGAATGGTGTAGAACATGGTAAGATCAGTGAATTCCATGAGCACGGGCCCATTGCTGTACTTCTTTTGCTGTGAAATGAGTTCCTTGATCAGAAGCAATGCTGTGTGGAATACTGTGAAAGTGGATAAAGCATTCTGTAAATCCAGTGATGACAGTTTTGTCAAAAGCATGTGTGCAGGGGAGTCAAATCTGTATCCAGAGTGTCTATTCCAATAAGAACAAAATGTTGTCTTTCCATGATGGAAGTGTTTGAATGTAATCAACTTGCCACCAGGTAATAGGCTGATCATCCCAGGGAATGGTGCCATACTGGGGGTTCAGTGTCAGTATCTATTGTTGGCAGATTGGGCACTCAGTAGTGGCTGTAGCTAGGTCATCCTTGGAATGGAAGTCCATGTTGCTGAGCCTATGCATAACCTGTATCCCGGCCACCATGGCCACTTTGTTCATGAGCCAGCTGAACAATAACAGAGGAGGCTGGGGAAACAGGTTGCCTAGTATCCACAGAACAAGTAATCCTGTCTGCTTGATTACTAAAATCCTCTTCTGCTGAGGCAAGCCTTTTGTGAACATTCACATGCGACACAAATATCCTCACATTTTTTGCCCATTCAGAGAGGTCTGGCCATATAACTCTTCCCCAAATTTTCTTATCACCAATTTTCCAGTCATGTTCCTTCTAATTCCCTGACCATCCATTTAAATCACTGTCCACAGCCCATGAATTGATATCTAATCCAACATCTGACCATTTCTCTTTTCAAGCAAGGTGAACACCCAAATGCACTGTTCAAAATTTTCCCACTGGGATGATTTCGCTTCACCACTGTCCTTGAGGGATGTCCCAGAAATGGGCTGTAATGCTGCAGCTGTCCATTTTTGGGTAGTGCCTATATATCATTCAGAACCATCTGTGAACCAGGCCGGAGTATTCTCTTCCTCTGTCAACTGATCAAAAAGAAATCTCCATGTGACCATAGATGCAGGAACCCCTATTGATACTGTTTTGCAGTTCTTGTAGACTTTTAATCAATACCTATTAACAATCAGAAAAAAACATGAGATTATATTCAACATATGGCTCCATGATTTGTTTTCCCATTTGTTACGTTGTTGAATCTTTTCTCACGTGCATAAACATTCACATCATCAATTTTAACAGCTTCCTGATATCCTCAAGTCTAGATAAACCATAAGTTATTTAACTAAATGCCTACTGTTGGGATTTTTAAGAATATATGTAGGTTGTTCCCAATTTTCCCCGATTCGAAACAAAATTATGAAGAAAATTTCAGAAGCAAAATCTACTGATAAATTATTGAGAGCAAAATTGCACACAAAGTGTGTACATGTTTTAAAGACTTTGGATACATATTACTAAATTGCCTTCCAGAAAAATTATATCAAATTACACCCATGAGTAGTGTTAGAGAGTGCTTGTTTCCCCGCGTCTTCAACAATACTATGTATTATCATTAAAATTTTTTTCCAATTTGATAGTGAAAAATCTCCCCACCCTGCCCTCACTTCATTTTTTTTAAATGGAGATATAATCGACGTGTAACATCGTGCAAGTGTGAGGTGTAAAATGTGTTGACTTGATACATTTATATTGCAATATGATCACCACCATAGTGTTAGCTTCTATCACATTGCTTAATTATCATTTCTTTTTAGTGGTGAGAACATTTAAAGATCTAGTCTCTTAGCAACTTTGAAGTATACAATATAGTGTTGTTGACTATAATCACAATACTGTTCATCAGATCTCCAGAACCTATTTATCTTCTAACTGCAAGCTTGACCCCTTGACCAACATCTGTTTTTGGAATCCCTGTTTTTGAAAGGTGTTTTGGAACCCACAGCATGAAGGTGATAGGAAATTGATAATCAGCCCATCCTAAGACTTGGGCCTCTGATTAAGCAATAAATAATTCTAAAACATCACATGGGGATTACCTACCCATGAAAGGAAACCAAAGAGAATATTTACACATACATGAGTTGACATATTTTAAATAATATTGCATTATTAAAACATTATGAGATATTATATATTGCACACTTAACATGTTCTAAGTCATTTACGTGTATTAAATTAATCATTCAACAACTCCATATGGCAGGTAGATCAGTATTCCCACTTTCCTGATGACAGAACTGAAGTACAGAGAAGATAAGTAACATGAACAGTCACTTAGCTAATATTTGAACATAGTGAATCTAACTCCTGAGTGCATACTCTTAACCATGGCACTATGGTGCCTTCTCCAAAAAATTAGTAGGTGGGGCAGTGATCACTGATTGAGAATTAGATATTGGAGACAATGACAGTAATTCTATAACAAGTAAAGTATTAACAAAATACTGACTTTTTATGATTAGTTTCATACCATATTAAATGTACACACTTTCCTACATTCATTCTAATATACATATATGCACATTAGAAAATGATTTTCTGAAGAATTAACAGGAACAGTGTTTTAATCAATTAAGGAAATATTGTTTTTAAAAGAGCATTGTAAAAAAAACAACTACTAGTTACTTGACAAAATGGAGGAGTAGGTAGGAATAAGATGAGACTGAAGAATGAAGTGGTCAGTTCACTGGACATTAACAAATCTCTTGTCTGTACAAATTCCAAAAATCTATTTCTATGGTGGTATGATATCACTATGAGAACATTTTCTATATGGTTTATATTACTTAAATTTTTAATGATTTTTCCTCTTCTTACAAAGCTATTTCTAAAAGGGTGTGTTTTAGATTTTTTAATCTAAGTTGCCATGAAAAAGAAATTGCAAAATTAAGTCTAATTTTTCATATAATCTTACAAAAACATTTTCATAGTTACATACATTTATTACAGATATTGCAACAGGGACCAATTAATACCCAAGTTATTGAACATGAATTAGTTGCTTTTTTAATAATGAAATAATAGTGAAAATGATGTCTTGTATACCCTCCCTTTCCACATAAGTTACCATTTTAACTGTGGCTCTTATGAGATTTTGATTTATCTCTTTATCTATTCTTGTAGCTAATGGGGAACAAATTACTTATTACTCATGAAAGACACTAACTACCTAGTGTTGCAGAAAAAGAGAATATTATAATTTACATTTAAATGAGATTTAAAATGTTAATGTGAATAGATCCAGTATTCTAATTATCTCTACAAATACTTTAAATTAAGGTGAACTTTTGTAGATGGATCATTCTTTGAGGCTTAGAGTGCCCTACAGGGAGGCTTGATAGCATATAAAGTGTATAATACACATATTAGATACATGCATTTTTCTAATGTAAAATTATACAAATAGCTGTGATTATTATTAATAAACATATAATTTTACTGTAATGAATAAGCATAATCACATAAAATATTTTTAAATTGAAAAATTACCTTATGACAGTATTGTTGAATTTGAGGTTTTATTCATTTAATTTCCTCTGGTTAAAAAAATAGAGATATCATTGGTTGGAAATATAAACAGTTTTGATAAAAAAATTTCCATCCAACAGCAGAGGTATTTGTTTTTCATCCTAATACAAGACTTTCTGTAATGCATGAATTTGTTTGTAAACAGCAAAGAACAACAAAATGGAAAATAAGGTCATATGTGATTTTCTATTAGTTCACTATGGTTTGGGCTGCCAACAAACATGAGTTCAACAGGAAGCCTTCCATCCAACTAAACGTAGTGACTCATAGGGGAAAACACAGAACACAAACACTTCATCATTTTTCATATCCTTGTTTAAATATTTGCACTGTCCTAGAAGAGGATATTGTGCTCTCTGCCTAAATTTATGCAATTTTCTTGATAAATATATCTGATGAAGCAACCCAAATATGAGATCATCTCCAGGATACAAGAGCCCAAGTAGTGGCTGAACAAGAGAGGCCATAAGTATTGAAGGGAAGTTAACAAAACATTTTGAAAGAAACTAGATAGAGAAATAGGCCTAAAGGAATCCATGATGTACATAGGAAACAGTATGGAGGGTAAGCATGGCAGAAACAAAAGCTTAAAACATCAAGTTATCACAGTTATTATCTGCTTTAAATGAGATTGAAAAAACTTTCGGTGGAGTAAAGATAAGGACTACAATGCCTAGCACTGCACAATAAAACTTCATAGTATTTGTTCTCACTAGGAGGCCCTTGAATAGCTTCTTCTTCACTAACAAAGAAAAGCACAACCAACATTGAGTTTGTATTTTAAATCAAAGAAGGAACAAGAGAGTGAACCACAGACATCAATCCTCTCTGATGCTTCAAAGTTTCATCTGAAGCATGATGATGTCCTTCTCTATTAGTTTGCTCAAGCTTCTATAATAAAATGCCATAGACTGGGTAGCTCAAACAACAGACACTTACTTCTTACAGTTCTAGAGGTTGCGAAGTCTGAGATCAGGATGTCAGCATGGTCGGGTTCTGGTAAGAAGCCTCTTCTTGGCTTACAGAGGCTGCCTTCTTGCTATATTCTCACATGGCAGAGAGAGAGGTAGAAATCTCTGGTATCTTCGGACACTAATCCCATCATAAAAATCCCACCCTCTTGACCTCATCTAACCCTAATTACCTCCCAAAGGCCTCATCTCCAAATACCATCATATTGGTGGTTAGAGCTTCAACATATGAGTTTTGGAGGGATACAACTCAGTCTATAGCATTCCACCCTGGACCCCCCAAATTTATGTCCTCCTTGCATGCAAAATACATCTCAACAGCTCTAAAAGTCTTAACTCATTGTACCATCAACTCTAAAGTGTAAAGTACAAAGTCTCTTCTAAATATCATCGAAATCAGATATGGATAAGACTCAAAGTAAAATTTCATCTTGAGGCAAAATTCCTCTCCCATTGCAAACTTGTGAAACAGAAAAGTTATGTGCTTCCAAAATACAACAGTGGGACAGGCATAGGATAAACATTCCCATTCCAAAAGGGAGAAATAGAAAAGAAAGACAGGGTGATATGTCCCAAGCAAGCCCAAAACCTAACAAGGAAAATCCTATTAGATCTTAAGGCATGAGAATAATCCTCCTTGGTTCAATGCTCTGCCTTCCAAGCTCATTGGGGTGGCAACTGGCCCACCGAAGCCAGAGTTGTAGCTTCTATCCTTTGAAACTTTAGAGGAACTAGCCATGACCCCTGGGCCTATGGTGGGAGTGGCAGACTTGATAATCTTTGAATTGCCTTTGACATCATTCTTCCCTTTTCTTGAGGAACAGTGCCTGTTCACAGCAGAACAGCTCTATGCCCTGTCTTGTAGAATCCAAGAAGTGTGACAGCTTTCCTCGATCTGCCCCTTTTAGTTCAAAATGGCAATGTCTTTGCTGGTATAACTCCATCTCTATTCCTAGCCTCTGCTAAAGTGAGTGATTAAGTTCATGAGTCACATACATGATCTCTTTATGAAATGATGGCTTAGCCATACCCTTAGTGTCTTTCAGAATAAGTTTTCCCACGTTTTTGAAATATGAATAGGCTGGTTCCTTTTGACTTAACAATTCCACTTTCAATTTATATCTCTTCTGTCACATTTTACTTTAAGCACTCAGCAGAAACCAAGCTGCTCCTTCAACACTTTGTTTAGAAATCTCCTCAGCTAATTATTTTATTTCATCACTTGCAATTTTTATCTTACACAAAACCTAGAACACAATTCAGCCGAGTTCTTTGCCACTTTATAACAAAGATTACCTTTTCTCCAATTTCCAATAACATATTCCTCTTTTCCATCTGAAATCTCACCAGAGTGGTGTCCATATTTACTGTCCATATTTCTACCAACATTCTGTTCATGTTTATTTATGTATTCTATAAGACAATGGAATCCTTTTCTATAGCTTTCTTCTTTTCTTTCTAAACTCTCATCAGAATTACCTTTACCAGTCCCTACATGGGAATCTCAGCTTTTTCTGGCATGCATCTCAAAACACTTCCAGCCTCTGCCCATTACTTAGTTCCAAAGTCACTTCCACACTTTTAGCTATTTGTTACAGGTGCACCCAATTTATGGTACCAATTCCTGTCTTAGCTCAGGCTACTATAACAAAATGCCATATGCTGGGTGTCTTAAACAACAGACATCTATTTCTCACAGTTCTGGAGGCTGGAAGTCTGAGATTAGGGTGTCAATATGGTTGGGTTCTCAATAGGGGCACTCTCTCTGGCTTGCAAATGGCCATCTTCTTGTTTTGTCTTTACATGACAGAGAGAGAGCAAGCTCTCCAGTCTCTACTTATACAGCACTAGTCCCAACATGAGAATTCCACCCTCATGCCCTTATCTTAACCTAATTACCTCCCAAAGGCCTCACCTCCAAACACCATCACATTGGAGGTTAGGGTATCAACATATGAATTTTGGGAGCACACAATGTTAAGTCATAACACTTTCCTTCCATATTTTTTTCATAATACGAAACTCACATATCTCAACCACATCACCCCAACCAAGGGAACTTCAGGCCTTTCATCTAGGTTTGGTGCTATATTTACTATAGCATTCCTCTATTTTTTAAGAAGCCAAAATATTTAAAACTGGTAGAAATTTTCTCTGGGTTTGTGTAATGAAAAGACTGACAGGAGTGGAGTATTCTGTTTCAACTCTATCTTTAGCATGAGGCTGTTACAAAATAAATCATAATGCAGAGATTTTAGGAACACATATACAGTATTTACCAAACCAGAAAAGAAAAAAACAAAAAAACAAACAAAAAAGCATTCACCTTTCTAACCATCAAACTAAAAATTACAGTCATGCACTGCATAATAACATTTTGGTCAATGACTGACTACATACATGATAGTGGTCTCATAATATTATAATGGAGCCGAAAAATTTATATCATCTAATGACGCCATAACCATCATGACATCATGGTGCAATGCATTACTCACGTGTTTGTGGTGATGATGGTGTAAGCAAACCTACTGCACTGCCAGTTTTATAAAAGTATAGAACATACAATTATGTACAGTACAAAATACTTGATAATAGTAATAAACAGCTATGTTACTGGTTTACATATTTACTATACTTTACTTTTTATCATTATTTTAGAGTGTATTCTTTCTATTTATAAAAAAAAGTTTACTATAAAATAGTATGCCATGTTATGTTGGCAGCAGTCTCATACATCTTATGTCTACCACATCTCTTGATTGCATCATTTTCTCTTGTGCTTGATCTAATCTCATGTTGTTTTGTTCAGCATGGCCCCTAAGCTACAAAATCCACTGCTAATGTTGCCAGTAAGAGGCCACATTGAGTGATTGACCTGAAAACAAAATTAAAAGTGATTAAAGACGAAGACGATGAAGGTAGAAAATCAGTGATGGTTATTTCTCGCCTGTCAGGCATGTTCCACTCCACCACAGTTACAACCTGGAAGTACGAGAACAAAGTGACAGAAACTATTAAAGGATCTTCTTCATTGAAGGCAATGAGACCAGAAAAAATTCGAGAAGGGCCTATATCAGACATGGAGAAACTTCTAATGACCTGGATTGAAGACCAGATACAGAAGCGTATCCCTCTCTGCAACATGACAATCATGGCCAAAGCAAAAAGTTTGTTTGCAATGTTGAAAGAAAAGGCTAGACCCGACTGTGATGTTGAATTTACTGCTAGCTCTGGGTGGATCCAAGAATCGTTATTCATTACATAACGTGAAAGTGAGTGGTGAGTCTGTAAGTGTTGATGTGAAGGCAGCTGAAGAATTTTTGGAAACTAGGTAAGCTAACTGTGGAGAAAATTGCTTGCCAGAGCAAATATTCAACATGGATGATACCTCTCTATTCTGGAAATAAATGCCTGACAGGACTTGCATCCATAAGGAGGTCAGGTTTCAAGCCTTTTAAGGACAGGATAACAGCCTTTCTTGGGGGCAATGCTGCAGGCTACAAATTGAAACCCTTTGTGATCTGGCACAATGAGAACCCCAGGGCATTCAAGCATATGAATAAGCACACAGTGGCAGTGTACCACAGGAGTAATAAGTAGTCATGAATGACCTATCTCCTCTTCCAAGATGCCTTCCTAAATTGCTCTGCCATCAAAATGGAGAAGAACTCTTTGGAGAATAACATACCTTTCAAGATTTTGCTTATTGTTGATAATGTTCCCAAACATCTCCCTTTTAATGGTGATCTTCATCCCAATATAAAAACAGTGTTTCTCCCTCCAAATACCACCTCTTTGATCCAGCCAATAGATCAAGGAGTTATAGCAACTTTTAAAGCTTACTACCTGAGGTGGACCTTTGCCCAGGCTATTGAGGAAGACACTGAGAAGACACTGATGTAATTCTGGAAGCATTACATAGACTGCATGTACGACTATGTATCAAGTATTTGACTTGCATCTATGCAAGTCTACGACTTGCATCAAGAACTTGCATCTATGACTTGCAAGTGTATGACTTGCATCTATGACTGCATCAAGAATCTTGGCTGGGCTTGGGGTAATGTCATCAAGTGTATGCATGGCATCTGGAAAAAGACACTCAAGAGGTTCATACATGACTTTAAAGGATTTGCCAGGGATAACAAGGTTGCGAAAGTCAACAAGGCTATGAGTGAGATGGCAAACAACTTTAATCTGGATGTGGATGAGGATGACATTGAGGAATTCTCAGAGGTGGTTCCTGAGGAACTGACTAACAACGTGTTGTTGGAACCGGAACAGAAATGCATAGCTGAAGAGGAGACAAGAGAAAAGGAAACTGCAGAAGATAAAGAAGAGTCTCCAAGAAAATTCACAGTGAAGGGTTTATCAAAAGCTTTTGCAGACCTCAACAAGCTCCTTAAAAAGTTTGAAAACATGGTCCCCAATATCGAAAAGTTTTCATTAATAGGAAGGAATGTTCCTGGTGCATTATCTGCTTACAAGCAAATCTATGATGAAAAAGAGAAACAAACTAAGAAAACCACTAGGAACATATTTCTGTAGAGAGTGACACCTCCTCAAGAAGAGCCTCAGGCAGGTCCCTCAGGAGGTATTCCAGAAGAAGCCATTGTTATCACAGGAGACTACAGCTCCGTGTGTGTTATTGTCCCTGAAGACCTTCCAGGGGACAAGATGTGGAGGGGGAGGACAGTGATGCTGATGATCCTGACCTGTGTAGGCCGAGGCTAATGTGTGTACTTGTGTCTTAGTTTTTAACAAACAAAGCTTTAAAAGAAAAAAAGATTAAATAGAAAGAAGCTCATAGAATTAGGATATAAAAAAAGAAAGATTTTTGTGCAACTGTACAATGTGTTTGTGTTTTAAGCTGTGTCATTAAAAAGAGTCGAAAGTTAAAAAAATTAAAAATTAAAAAAATAAAAATTTACAACAAGCTAGGGTTAACTTATGATTGAAGAAAAAAATTGTTTTTATAAATTTAGTATAGCCTAAGTGTCCAGTGTTTATAAAGTCTACAGCAGTGTGCAGTAATGTCCTAGGCCTGCATATTCACTCAGCACTCACTCACTGACTCATCTAGAGCAACTTTCAGACCTGCAAACTACATTCATTGTAAGTGCCCTATACAGGTGTACAATTTATCTTTTACACTACGTTTCTACTGTACCTTTTCTATATTGAGATATGTTTAGATACACAAATACCATTGTGTTACAATTGCCTACAGTATTCAGTACAGTAACATGCTGTACAGGTTTATAGGCTAGGAGCAATGGGCTATACCCTAGAGCCTAGGTGTGTAGTAGGCTATACTATCTAGGTTTGCCTAAGTACACTCTATGACATTTACACAATGACAAAATCACCTAACAATGCATTTCCCAGAACATACACCTGTTATTAAGTGATGCATTATTATATTATTCAATTTACTATTATATTTTAATTAAGATATAAATAGAAATATCACATAATTTGTACAGAATAAAAATGGAGAAATTTTATACTTTCATAAAAAAGAGAAATATAGGTGTTAACTACTAACTCTGATATTAGAAATTTAAGCATTTTAAATTTAAAAGTAATCAAATATAAAACAAAAGAAAATAAAGGTTATTTTCAAAGTAGTATTCAAATGACTTCCTAAGTTTAAATTCAATGGTCAAAATCAGAAATGAAAAACAACGTAGGTTTTATAACATATGAATACAAATTTTTAAAAACAAATTTTATAAAATGGAAAGCATGCCTTAGGACCACATATTTAGTAAATATTATAGCCAATATTTTAATCTAATTTTTATTTTAATTGGGAAATGGTGCCAATTAAAAGAGAAATCCCTGGGTATAGGGGATTAAAAGGTACAAACTTCCAGTTATAAAATAAATAAGTCCTGGGGATGTAATGGGCAGCATGGTGACTATAGTTAATAACAGTGATTGCATCTCTGAAAGTTGCAAAGAGAGTAAATCTTAAAAGTTCCCATCAAAATAAAAAAATATTTATGACTATGTATGGTGATGGATGTTAACTAGAATTATTGTGGTGATCATTTTGCAATATAAACAAATATTGAATCATTATGTTTTACACCTGAAACTAATATAATTTTATGTCAATTATACTTTGATAAAAAAATTTTAAAAACATAAAGATGGGTCCAGAATATATGAAAACCTAGCTTAAAATTTAGAGGAATTATAAGAGGAAAGCATAAGAAAATTGTATTGCTCATGCCACTGAAGTAATGTAGTATAAATACTTGGGCTTATTTGATCCTTCCCCATTTCTAGAAATTTAATCTGTTCTAGTCACAGAGTGGCAGTGGAGACCTCCTCGTGAAAGTAATTCAATTCTGATCTTGGGCAGATTGATTGTTTTCGATCACTTGACCGCAATTAGGCCAATGACAATCCATTTCCTCCTCCTTGTGCATTTGGACACAGTGTTTTATTGAGAGATGAGGCATGTTCAGGAAGGGTTAACAGACCTGTATAAGGATTTGTCTCAGGGAAATTTACCAACAAGCTAAGATAAGGGTTGTTTTTCCCTCACCAAGTGACTTAAAGAATCAGAGAATGACAAACTATAAAAAGAGTAAGGTAAATTAGATACATAATTAAGGAGAGAGGTTAGAAAGGGGTAGAAACTCCTGGTCATCACACTCTTAGTTGCATTATCTCCTGGGTTCCAGTTACGAATGCCTGAATTCTGTATGAGACTAGAGTTGTTATAATAAATCCCTCCTCAGATAGCCCAGTGAGTCTTTGACTGAATATCAAGACTCAACAGAGCATACTCATATGGGCCTTTCCAAAAGGCAAAAGAAATAGGATAGCAGGAGAGAAAACCAGCACAGATGAGCAGTGCAGACTAAGAGGCTCCCAGGCACAGCTCCCCAGGATGCACTTATCCAGATTATGACCATCAAGACATGTGCATGAAATCTTAGTTTCAGAGGAGCTTAAGCAAAATGTTCCAGCAGTGTCTTTTTATGTCTCACTGTTACAAAGCCAAGCCAGGCTGGGTAACCCTGTAAAGCAGATATAAACCATCAATCTACACATACCTAAATAATATAACAAAACTGGCTCTGGGTGTTGCCAGGGGAATTTAAAACTTTAATAGCATGTTATAAATAATGATCTAGCCCATCTCGTTCTTATTTGGCCAAAAGATACCACCAGACTTTCAGGCATACCTGGAGATGAGCACAGAGCTGACCCAATCCAGCTGAAGAAAGCTCCATCTTATGTACAATCTGACACTAATGGCTGGATAAAGTATGTTTAAAATGTAGTATCTGTTTATTAATACCTGGTTTCCTAACCAGTTCAAAGTATATTTCAAGAATACTTTGATGTAGGGCCGGCCCCATAGCTTAGCGGTTAAGTGCGTGCGCTCCGCTGCTGGCGGCCCGGGTTCGGATCCTGGGCGCGCACCGACGCACCGCTTCTCTGGCCATGCTGAGGCTGTGTCCCACATACAGCAACTAGAAGGATGTGCAGCTATGACATACAGCTATCTACTGGGGCTTAGGGGGAAAAAAATAAATAAATAAAATTACAAAAAAAAAAAAGTTTACATTAAAAAAATAAGAATACTTTGATGTAGTAATCTATTTTTTAAATACACATAATCAGGGATATGGGTTAATATTTCTTAAACCACTATACATGTATATTAGAACTGGGTAACTAAGTAAATAGACGACAAATGGTGGGAGTCAAATTTCCCACTATTGGAGGGAGAGGTTACAGATAAGCAGGGGAGAAGGCTGAGATAATATATGCGCAATGGATTAGAGTTAGAGACATCAGTATGAATGCACATTTAGCTTAATATAGATACAGATAGTTACATATAGAAGTATTTATAGATATACATATATAAATATGGGGCCATGTAGGGTTAGTATAGACACATATATTCCCTTGTCTGTCAGCTGAGTTGGCCTAGAAGCAGGGACATCCAGGTAGCAATGAGTCAATCCAGCACCCAGATCTTGGTTTCTAGTACTATTTTCCAAAATTAGAGGAAACCAGTACTCCTTGAGATGAGCATAGAACATCCTATAGGGCTAGTAAGAAACTGCTCAGAAAATAAACACACACACACACACACACACACAGAGAAACACACACACACAACGATGGGGTTATGTCAAAAAGACAAAGAAACCAAATGAATGAGCTTCCAAAGGCCAAAGCTGGAACAATTCGAGCAGCAAAATAAATAAAGAAGTATTAGGTTATAACCCAAAGAACAAAATATTCGCATGTCCATACTGACGTAAAAATGATTAAATGAATAAATGTAAGAAAATAGACAATCTCCTGTGCGGAAGACCTCCAAATAATTTATATAAAACTCTGTTCTCCAGGAGATGGAGAATAACTCTCCACTCCTTAAGCACGAGTTGCACATAGTGATTTTCTCCCAAAAGGTACAGTATGGAAAAGGGAAAAAATGTACTTTATAACGAAGAAACCTGACAAATATTACCTCAGTCAGGTGATCAAGATTAACAGTAGTGATGTCATGTTGATGGCATTTGCCCTTGATATGATGTGATAAGAATGGCACTTTATTTCTGTGATCTTCCTCTCAAAAACAGATAGACCTTATGTAATATTGAGAATAAACACTAGGACATGTCCCGGTTGAGGGACATTCCACGAAATACCTGACCAATATTTCTTAAAACTGTCAAGGTCATGAAAACAAAACCTGAGAAACTGTCACAGCCAAGAGAAACTTAAGGAGACATGATGACTAAATGTAATATGGTATTCTGATGAGATTATAGGACAGAAAACTGGTATTAGATAAAAACTAAGGAAATATGAACAAAATATGAATAAAGTTTAGTTAATAATAATAATGTATCAATATTTTTCATTAGTTGTGGCAAATGTACCATGCTAATATAAGTTGTTAACAATAGAAGAAACTGGGTGTGAGTTATATGGAATCTCTTTGTATTATCTTTGCAATTTTTCTTTAAATCTAAAATATTATAAAATTAAAAGTTTATTTTAAAACACATAAAAGCAGGGGCCAGTCCCATGGCTTAGCGGTTAAGTGCGCGTGCTCCGCTACTGGCGGCCTGGGTTTGGATCCCCGGCGCGCACCAACGCACCGCTTCTCCCGCCATGCTGAGGCAGCATCCTACATACAGCAACTAGAAGGATGTGCAACTATGACATACAACTATCTACTGGGGCTTTGGGGAAAAAAAAGGAGGAGGATTGGCAATAGATGTTAGCTCAGAGCTGGTCTTCCTCAGCAAAAAGAGGAGAATTAGCACGGATGTTAGCTCAGGGCTGATCTTCCTCACAGAAAAAAACAAAACAAAACACAGACATTAAGTGGAGAGATTCAATAAATCAATCAACATCCACTTTATGGAATATTTAGCAGCCATTTAGCATCTTAATGTTTGAAACTTTCTTGCAACAAAGACCATGTTTATATATAACACTATTAAAATATATTAAATAATGTATCTCATTATAACTAATGTGTTTTACGTGTATGTATGTATATAACACCATATCTTCATATACATTAATGCAACTGTCAAATGTATTGGAGAAATCAGTTTTACTATTAGTGTAATACAAAGTTTTATAGCTTTGAATATTTCCTTTCTAATGCGATGATATTATTTTTATGAGAAATAAATAAATAAAGGAAATTTTCATCTTAGCAAATATAGTATCACTTATTTTTTGGAAGTAATATGTTCTTTATACGTAATGAGGAATTGATTTATTTTAAATTATCTTCAGCAGAGGCATTCAGCACACATGGTTGTCCTTAGGCCATCTAGCAATTAGAATTGGGGAAACAATCCTTCTGGGTTACTGCAGTTATGTTCCTCATCTTTAGGAGCTTATCATTAATTATTAGTCTTTTAGCATAGTACAGAACTCAGTAATAATGTTCTATGGTGTCAGCCCTATGAGGAGTGCTTAACTATTTCTAAACACCAGAATCTCAATGGGCAGAGGGTCTTATGGGCCTTCGCTGAATAGATACTTCCTTTCTTCTCTTCTTATCACTTCCTCCTCCACCTTGAAATGTAAGCTGGCCTTACAACAGTTACCCTTCACAAGAGGCAGTTCAAAAATGTCACCCAAGCCCAGTGTTTTCCAAATAGAATATAAGAGTACAACTAAAGTCTAAAGGTTGGCAAGATACATTCTTTTCCTCCTTCTTCAGTCCCATTAATTTACGTTCCCTGGTGAATCACACCCTCTCTCTTTTTTTTATCTACATTGGGAACATAAAACTCTATGAACATTTATTCTAAATAAGGGAAACCAGTAAGGCTATGGCTATTTCTATGTTTTGTTTTCACTGCATTTACAGCTTTTTTAATGGAGCTTTCATTTCATAGTGTATAATAGCACAAATAAATGTGAATGGATTGGGCCATGTCTCAGTTACATACTGCTCTTGTAATCCAAGACACAGTTCCGGGGATTATTGCAATATTAAAATTTATATAGAAGGGTAATGAAAAAGATGCATTGGACATACACAAGCAACTGCTATTATTAATTTTAAAGTTTTTTTTAATGGCAAGACATAGTTCAGCCACAATGCTCTTGAGTATGCATGAAAAAGACAATGAAAAAAGGTATTGGGTGGTGCTTCTGCCAAGATAAAAGTGGTGCGTTGTATATATATTTGATTACATAGCGACATTTTCAAAAGTATTTTCTACATAAAATCTCATTGACTTCAATTAGAATTTGCAATCTAAGTACACCATATGGGTTTGCTTAAAAGCAATGAGACTATTAAATTTAATTACTTTTATATGTGTCTCGCATAGTAAAGGTGCTTGTTAAAGGAGCAGCACTATATGAGAATTATTTCTAGTAAAAATTGAAAACTAAGAAGATGGCTACCGTCTGGTGGTTACTAATTGTCAGTCAATGCCACAAGAAAAGTAATTTTCAGTAATACTAAAAAATAGCAAGCAGAGAACAATGTCACTTTGCTAATTTTATTGCTGCTCTCTATAGCAATACTTGAATATAATGTGAATCAGCACTAGGGCTCTAAAAAGCAAATCATTTCTTCTGCTTATAGGTCTTGTCTTCTCTTGTCTCTTCCTCATCACAGAAGACATATATATACATATATGAATATATGGATGAATACAGCTATTTCCTTCACCTTGTTCCATTACAGAAAGTGTTACAAAGTCATTAATAGAGTTAGGTACGTAATGTAATGGGTAGAAATGGATTGTATTTTCCTGCGTAAATATTGTCGGACATTTAATAGGGAGTACTAAAGTCTGCGGCAAATTGGAAAGCAGACACCATTTTAAAAGCATAATTTTTTGTTAGCTCCAGCTAATTTTCCCATATGATAATTGAATTTTATCCACTATTGCCAGGTCAGTTGAATATATTTTTAAAAGAAGCTGTAAATCTAGATATGAAAAAAACCTTCAAATTTTAAAATATGGAAAATAATTCATGAGCAAAACAAGCATGTTTGCAGGCTAAATACGGCTCATGGGCTGCCTGTTTTTTCTTTTTCCAGCATTCTGACTTTATATCACCAAATTAATTGCTAACAAATTAAACCAAAAACCATTATTTCCCTGCTTGTTTATGCAAGCAATAAAATCAGAAGTATCAGAAATCCTAAGCAATAAAAAAAGTAGCTATTTTTCCTTTAACCAAAAGAAAATATTAACAGTTGAGGAAACAGTCCAGTAAAATTGATAATAACTTTGCATTACAAAATCACGTTAAAAGCTGACAAGGTTCATTCAGACAATTTCTAAAAAGTAATATAATTTCCCTTATCTTTATGGTAAATTCTTATTTCTGGTTTTGACCTCCTTTAAAAATCAGTGGCTATTCCTAGTGCAAAGATGGTTGACTGAACATAGACGATTATCACCCCTCCCACCAGAATTCCGTTAAAATCACATAACAAATATTTTTGAAAATCAGCACAAATTCCATTGCTGAAAAATCATAAAAGGGACATCCTACCTACATGAGCAGGCATTTCTGGAACTGTAATGCATATGATGATTACTGAGATAGTTAAATTTAATGGAGCAGAAACCTGCTGTTCTGTACAAGCAAAAGAACAGTCTCTCCCTCCCCCATCCCCTCACCACCCAGCCTCAAAAAAACAAAAAAATGAGTCCTTCCACCTTCAGATCATGCTTGGATTAATTTCAAGATGAGAGGTAGAGAAGCAGTAGGATTTTTTGTTGTTTTGTTTCCTTGTTGTTTTGTTTTGTTATTTTTTGTCTTTTGGAAATGACTCTGGGGATCTCAACAAGGTAAATGTTTCAAGGCTGTGGAACAGCTATATCTGTCATCTGTTTCACTTAGCAGCCTTTTTCTTCATTTTCCTCCCATATAAAACTATGTACATATGAATCTAAATTGGAGAAATAGGTCTCTGAAGATAGCCAGAGAAGAACCTGGGGCCTAAGCAAAAACCCTGCAGACCTCGCCTAGAACAAATGGCTAACCTCATTCCAGAAAGGAGCTTTCTCCACATCTCCTTAAAAAAACCCACTCACGCACACCACTAAGTTACTATTAGCAGAGCTCCTTTAATCACAGCCAGGGGAGCAAAAAGTGGTACTTACACCAAGGAAATAATGCAAGCAAACGATACGTCTCAATAGAAGCCCCTATGTATAAATATTAGCAGACAACTACAGATAAAATTGTTTGACAGTTAAGGGAAATCAATAGTATGAAGGAAAAATAAACATAAACTTTCAATGAAAAAACAAAGAATGCTGGGAAAGTAGCATGAATTTTATAAAAATATGTTTAGTACCCTCAAAGTGACTAACAATAATACCTCATGTAAAAGCAAAATTAGGCTGTTATCCAAAAGTAGAGGCCAGATTTCTTTGAAACTAAAATTTATGACTGCCAGGAAAAAAAAAAGAGAAAATAAATTGAAATGAAAATTGTACATTCTAAAGAATACATTTTTGAGTCAGAAAATCTGACAGCGGTGAATTATCAAATGTTAGTGCATCAAGTCAAATAGATTTTGAAAAATGGGAAAAAATAAAGCACATGAATAATTGATCCAATCCAATAGGAGTTACTGAAAGAGAAAGAAGAAAAATAGAACAGGGGGGAAAAAAAAAAGAAAATCCCTGTGCTAAAGAATTTCTTAAATGTCCCATAATGAAGACTCCTATATTCCCTCATAGGAAGAGAAAAAACATAAAGGAAAAAGTCATGTGCCTAGATATATCTCAGTGTTTACTAATGCAGAGATCCTAGAAATATATTGTACACAGGACTCCTTGGAGAAGTGACTGATTCCAGGCCAGGAAAATACAAGATGAGCCTGGGGAATAGTATGATAGCAGAAAGTAAGGAAGCACTCAAAACAGAACAAGGTACGTCATAAGTGCAAAAACCAAATTGAAAGAGCTGCCAAAGGTCAAAGCTAGGATGATTTGATCAGCAAAATAAATAGCAATAGCATTGGATCATAATCCATCACATAAAATAAATATCCATAAAACTATACTATTATCAATAAATGATTGAATAAATAAATATAAAGAGAAGTGATAGCTCTCCCTTATGGAAGAATTCCATTTACTGTGAAAGAAATGAGGCAACACAGAATACCGCCATTAGAACACCGCTGTCATAATTGTTGTGGGACAAAAATGTGAAGAGAGTCAAGATATTTGCATCATTTCAAATCATCTCCTCCAAAATACTTACTAATTACAAAAGAAAAAATAGTTGGGCCAGCCCCGTGTAGTGCTTAAGTTCACGCACTCCACTTCGCCAGCCTGGAGTTTGCAGGTTTGGACTCTGGGCATGGACCTACACACTGCTCATCAAGCCATACTGTGGCAGCATCCCATATATAAAAAAGACAAAGATGGGCACAGATGTTAGTCCAGGGTCAATCTTCCTCAGCAAAAAAAAAAAGAATGAAAAAGTAGTTCCTTTGCAGTGGAAGAAGCCAGCAGACACCACTATGGAGTGAAATGGAAGGGATTGGTGGCGTGTAAATGGCATTTGGTAGAAAAAAATGATTAAATCTACATTATAATTTTAATATATATAAAATTTAAAAATCGGGAACAGTGCCCAAGATTTGTAGATTAAAAAAAGAGTACATTTTTCTTTAAATACCAGTCCTCTTAGCTTTATAAGCATGTCTATTGATATTCTCACACACACAAAAAATCATTGAATTAGTTAAGAGAATTTCCAAACAGCTAGGGAAAACATCAAATTTTGAATAGTTCATTATTCTGCTCTCTGTCATTCTCCTTAAAGTTATGCAAAATCATTCTTTATCTTATTTGTCAGTAAAATGAGTTGAGGTAGCCCAAATAAAAGATATTTTTTATAATAAAAGCATGTTTTTTTCCTGTCTGTAGAAAGATGATCATTAAATAGTTATGTAATTTTACTCAATTTTAAAATTTGAGGGGAAATCATTTGTTTTCTTCCTTTGAATATATACAAACTCCAATAAATATACCCAAACCTACTGGAAAACCAATGAAATGTTTACTTTAGAGATTAGCACTACATTTTTGGTCTCGAATTGGGAGTTTATGCTTCAGGCTTTTTCGTCTTGTAGGAATTCCACCACAACTCACCAGGTCAATCAGGTATTCTGTGAAGAGATGGAACCAAATTTTAGAATGGGTTTTTACATCTTTGGCATGGATGATAGGCAAGGATAGAATTTCTTCTTAACGTTAAAACATTCACCTTCTCCCTCAGGTAGGGGTATATTTCTTCTAATTTTGCAAATGTATTAAACTCAATCTCATTATGTTATAAATCTATTTCAAAGTATAGTCTACCTGATTTTATATACTGCCAACTATTTTATCTGAGATTCCTGGCCATTTCTCTAAAACTGAATTACATTTCCTCCTTTGGAAACGTCTTGAATCACATTTCCTCCTGTTGTGATAGATCCTCAAATTTAATTTAACTTGTCCTACCAACAGAATATAACATTATTAATAATATAGTAGATGCCAGAATAACTCAATCATTTCAAAGAAGAAACAGGTGGGCACAGAATTATTTTGGAGTCAAAGAATGACTTGGCACAGAATGTAGCCAGAAACAGACATGCTAAATCATTTGATTGAGACTTGGATACCAGAAAACTGACATGGAAGATCTTCAAGGGAAGTAGAGCTAGGTTTATTTTTTGTGGCTAAAGGAAACCTTTTCCTGTGTTCAGAAAACCAATAAAATACATCATTAAGTAGGTAGGTTTAATTTTGTGCTCATAATAAAGAATTTAATAAACTGTAAATCTACCTTTAGTTTCAAAAATCTTTTAAAACTATACTTAATTTTATTTGAATATGTGTGGCTTGAATATGCATGTATATGTATATATATACAGATATGTATATATACATATATGTGTGTATGTATGTATATATATGAAGAAATATAGACTACGAAATTTGATGGTATGGGTACTTATTTTTCCTTTTTCTGAAAATGTCTGGGATTCCCTCTAGGATCCTAGTGCCTAGCTCTGCTGCACCCCTTTTTGTAGCTTTAGATTGCAATGGGCTACTATTCTTACCTTCCAATAAACATTGATCTGGTAGGTCTAGTATGTGTACTTTCTCATCAATTGCCTTTGTTCATTCAACAATTCCTTATAATAATCCCTTTTCTGTAGGTATAATAGGTATAAACACATTATGCAGATGATAAAAGTAAGCCTTATAATAGTAAAATTAATTGTTCAAAGTCACACAGCAAGATTTCAGCCCGGGATGTCTGAATCCACAGTATAATTTTAGAATTGCTGACTCAATCATTATACCTTACAAATATGAGTAAGTATCCTTAGCCTACGTGTGATACCCTCAGTGTTGTTTGTATTTTTTAATTATCCCAATAATGTCAAAACCACTAACTCTCCCCTCATACCCTGACAGTAGGCACATACCAAAACCCAGAATATTGGCTAAGTGTCCTATGTCAGTGATTGGGTTATAAAGAGCCAAGACTATATTTATAGAAATTTCTACATTAGATGCAATGTAAACTGACACTCAGAAGAGTGAGCTGATTCAAGATATGTCTGGTAAAGCTGAAATTCATCATCAGAGGAGCTTAAGGCAGAACTGAGAAAGTGGTGAAACCAAAGACCAGCAACGAACCTGCAGTGAAAACATGTTACAAACATTCGAGGGTGGGTTGCCTGAGGAGCAGCAATCTGGCAGATTAAGCTTCAGCAGATGTATTTAAACAGAAGTTGCCTCATTTTGTGCCTGACGCTTCTCAGCATGTTCTCTGATACACATTGTGGTGTAATAATGGCTCCCAAAGATACGTCTACAGCCTAATACCTGGCAATAATGAATTGTCTTATATGGTAAAATTTTTACAGATGTGACTAAGTTGATTCGATATGAGGAGATTATCTTGGTGACCCTTATATTCAATCACAAATGTCCTTCTAAGGATGAAGGAGAGGGATATTTGATATTCACAGAAGAGGAGGAGGCAACGTGACCATGGAGGCAGAGACTGGAGTGATGTGGCCACAAGCTAAAGCAAGCCAAGGGACCCCAGCAGGCATCAGAAGATAGAAGAGGCGAGGAACAGATTCTCCCCCACAGCCTCTGACGGAAGCATAGCCCTGCCATCACCTAGATTTTGACATGATTTTGTTGATGTTGGCACAGTCTTTGCCAACATCTGGCCTCCAGAACTGTGAAAAAACAAATTCCTGTTATTTTAAGCCACTATAGTTCTAATAATTTGTTACAACAGCCACAGAAAATTACAACAGCCACATGCCACCTTGTGTTCTGTAGATGCTGCACTTGGCCACTGAGAGGGTGGCATCTTCCCACAGTGTAGAACGTAATGGAGGCGGAAGTAGTAGGCACTGCAGAATGTATCATTATGGAGTGAAAAGAATTACTTTAATATAGCGATTTCTGTTTTGTAATTGTAGACAAATTTCATTGACTATAAATTCAATCGTGCATTAATTTTTTAGTATACTGATATAGTATCTCTGAATGGTTTTATCTGTGCATGAGTGTAGGTAGGTCCTGATATGGACTATTCTGAATAATGACCCCAAACTGATGTTGGAAAACAAAATCAATCATTGTATTAGGCTAAATTGTGGCCCAAAAGATATGTCTATGTTCTAATCCCCAGAACCTGCAAATATCACCTAACATGGCAAAAGAGTGTATATTATCTTATATGACAAAAGATGTGATTAATTAAAGAACTAGAGGGGAGGAGCTTATTCTAGATTATTGAGGAGGGCCCTAAATGCAATGCCATGTATCCTTGAAAGAGAGACGCAGAGGGAGTTTGGAGATAGATACAAACAGCAGAAGGCAATGTGAAGACAGAGGCAGAAATTGGAGTGGTGCAGCCACAAGCCAAGAAATGCCATCCTGCCAGCTACCAAAAACTGAAAGAGACGTGTAATGGATTTTCTCCCTGAGCCCCCAGTGGGAGCACATCCCTGCCAGGTTTTAGACTTCCCTAGCCTTTGTGAGAGACTGTATTTCTGTTGATTTTAGCCACCAAGTATATTTTGTCACAGCAGCCACAGGAAACTAACACAGTCGTAAGCAGGAAGAGGTAGCAGCTTAGCCATAAAAGTGGAATATCACTTGTGTAGAATGTCAAAGAGAGGCCAGTGCAAATAATTGTCCAATGCAGATTATAAAAATTCATCACTTCGATGCCTGATTTCACCACAAAAACTATTATGATATTTTGTAGTGCATCCATATTATACCAAGTCATGTATTTCTTATCTATCTTGTAGTAGGGAAACTCATTCAAACAAAAGCAAAATAAACAAAACAAAACTACATAATGTCTCTAGCCCTGGTGGTCTAGTGGTTAAGATTCAGTGCTCTCACCGCCACAGCCCGGGGTCGTTTCCTGGTTAGGGAACCACGCTACCCATCTGTCGGTTGTCATACTGTGGCAGCTGTGTGTTGCTGTGATGCTGAAAGCTATGCCACATACAAGCATGTGTATATTTCAAATACAAGCAAGGTCACCCATGACAGGTTTCAGCAGAGCTTCCAGACTAAGATAGACTAGGAAGAAAGACCCGGCCACCCATTTCTAAAAAAATTGGCCATAAAAACCCTATGAATAGCAGTGGAGCATTGTCTGATACAACACCGAAAGGTAAGAGGATGGCGAAAAAGACTGGGCAGGGTTCAGTTCTGCTGTGCACTAGGAGTCGGAATCAACACTAATGATAAATGTTGAGTTTAACTCAGACCAAGTACATTTAAGATCAATCACCTACATGCAAATAGTAGCTTTTGTTAAACAGAGCCATTTTCCTCAAAGAAGCTTCAGAGCCCATGAGGTGAAGGCCTAGGGCTTGAAGATAGAGAAGACAAAGAAAGCAATTTAAGAATATCCTATTTGCCTTTTTTTTCTTTTCCACGTTATATACATTTTCATTTCCCGTCACACATTTTGTAGTTTTATTTTTAATGGACACGCAAGTGATAAAGAGATTTAACCAAGTCTCTACTATTGATTAATTAGATTTTAAAAATCAATACTCTACTATTGATTAATTAGATTTTAAAAATCAATATTATCTCAAATAATGATATGATAAACCCATGCTTTTATATTGTTTGTATTATTTCCAAAGGGAAAATATTCTTATGTTTTTTGTACTTGTTCCTTTGTGATTTTCCATAAAACAGCATCTTGAGGATACATGTAGTATAGCTTCAACTCTTTAACATTATTACTGCAGTTTGCTTAAAGTAATAGGTGCAAAATACTCTTTTGTATTAATATGCATGTCATTTATAATTAATTAAGTAGCATCTTCCTTCACTTACTCTAGAATAGATAATTTGAATTGAAGAGACCCTTACTACAAGGAATAAAGCTGGAATGATCAAAATAAACCAATAATAATCTGAGTTTCAACAACAGGAGAAGTATGCTTTGCATGAATAACTCTGAAAATATGGCTGGCAATGGACATACCCTCTCTCTAGTTTATGTTTCTTACATTAGAACCCTTCTTTTTGGTTAATGCTTTTCCATCACTAGCTGGAATATTATCTCACGTGATCAGAACACAACTACATCTTAGTATATGACCTTCACCCATAACTGTAGTTAATTCATGGTATAAAGTTTCAATAATATCATCTTTACCAAAAATTTCAATTCTTATTAAGCTAGACTTTCTGTCAAAGCAGCATTTACCTATTTTTCTTCATGAAAAATCTAACAAGAATGCAACATGACTTTTTAAAAAGCATTTCTGTATTACATGGCAAAACTAAATTACTACAGTTGAAGAACATTATTACGAACAACACATGCCAATAAAAAATATGCTTAACTAAGTTAAAGTCTTTCCTTTTTCATAAACAGCTGCTATAGAACAAACCTATAATGCTAAACAAAGTAACTTGTGCAAACATTTGCAAGTTGTATTTTCAGAACCTACTTAGAAAACATTTTGACATCTAAATTCATATGCTATAGAATCTTTATTTTCACATCCATAGTTTTTAGCAATATTGCAATTTCCCCCAAATATATGTATATTCTCAATCTATAATATCTATATATACATATATGTCTATATAAAGCGAATTTTTTTAAAAGTTTTCTTCATTTAAGAATTGAAACAATATTTTTTATAGCACTATGTCAATTTCTAATGAAATGGTAGTCTTTTGATATATGACAAAAATGTAGTCAACCTACTGAATTATGCAGCATCTGAAAATACAAAGCATTATTTATTTTGGTTACTAATTCAAAACCACCTTGCGTATGAGCAGATGTTTGCTACTTTTTGCCAAGCAATTAAAAGATATTAGTACAGCTGAGTTTTGCACCTGAGTGAAAAGATGAACAAAGTGGTCGTCAAGATTTATAACACTGAAAAATTGGCTGTGGGTAGCAATAATCTTCATGAAACAATGTGATTCAAACATAATTCATTTCTCTCCTCAAAAACAAACAAACACAAACATATCATTAAAAATTAGCGGTGAGTAGAGCCCAAATTCAAACTTCTTATTTATATTGCTAAGTAATCAAAAGTACAGTAAGTACAAATGAGGGTCCTAGCTGTGGTCAAATATCATAAACATTATGGTACCTGAGAAATTCCAAGAACAAAATGTGTCACTGGACGTCAGTATCAGATTCCTCACTGAAATATCTGTCTTCACTAATCACACATACATTTAATTGATTTAGATGTACTTGCTTGTTTTTAAGGTATTTAATCAAATTTCAACATTTTCTTTTCTTAAAGGAAAAGAGTGAGCAAGAATATGTTGAAGTAAAGAGAACAAAGGGATTTTTACATTAATGGAAAATGTTTACATATCCTATATGTTCTATATTACAACAAAAATATTTATATATATGTGAAATACGGTATAAATCCATACAATAAAAATGAATTAATTTCTTGCAATGTTAGACAAATTGCAGACTAAGACTATATTTTAGACTTAAATGATATTTTCATCTTCATATGTCCTAGAAAATCAGTAATTTGCCTCAATTATGCTACTGTTTTTATAAGATAATAAATACACAGTGCAATAATTCAATATGTATTCAAATTATCTTCAAGACAAACATATACACACATCTCTATACGTGTGTATGTATATATGGATAAATACAAATATATAAATATGCTTTAGTCGTATTAATATTGATGCTACTATAACTTTTATTCATTTATTTATTATTCAAAAATATCTACTGATTGCCTTCTAAATGTCAGGCATTATTGTGGTTGCCAGGAATAGAGTTTCCAGGGTTGTTTTAATGGAGGAAGACAGGAAATAAATAATTAGCATAATTTCAGGTAATGATAAAAGATGCAAAAAAAAGTTAAAGAAGAGTAAGGGGGTGGAGAGTGGTGGCAGGGGGTGGGGCATTCTTTCTTTTGATAGAATGGTCAAAAAGATGCATTTGATGAGGGGAAATTTAAGTGGAGATGTAACAGAGATAGGAAAGCTAGCTGGTGATTATCTGGCAGGAGTGTCTCCAGGGTAAAAATGAACAACTGCAAATATCTGAGGCTGCACATTTCTGTGCATGCCCGTGTGAGAATGAAGTCAGCACGGGAGGAGCACAGTAAACAAGGGGGAGTCTTGTGCGAGAAGAAGTTGGAAAATAGCCACAAGTAAGATGATAAAAGTCTTTCTAGACCATTAAATAAATGCAAGCCTCTTCTCTCCAGTACTCTGTCCTACAAACTCCTTCCTTATCTATCTGGAACTTCAACCCTATCACCTAAATTCTGAGTCCTTAGTGTTTGCTTGTGTTCCTCTTCTCTATGTTACAACCTAGAAATTCTCCACAGTGGCCATAAAAGGACGTATTCTGGTTTTTTTCCCTCACCTCTCAGGGATTGGTGTATTTCATTGCCTGATGTCTAGTTACTTGAAAAATACTGCTTCATGTATATGGTCCCATTAAAAAGAAAAGTTTCAGGTAAGAGGGTAAATCCAGGCCCTGTAACTCTATTTTGGTCAGAATCAGAAGCTCAATGACATTTGAAATACTGGCAGTAATCTATTTTAAAATTAAAATTTAAAGCTCTAAATTACTATACCATCTAAAACCATAGAATAATTAGAAAAAATTTAACAAAATATATGCAAAATGTTTATATTTAAAAACTATAAAATACTGTTGCTAAAAAATAAATACGGCCAGCGGCCGGCTCCATGGCATAGTGGTTAAACTCAGCACACTCCGCTTGGCCACGCTGAGGCCACGACCCATGCACAAAATGAAGGAAGATGGGCACAGATAGTAGCTCATGGCTAATCTTCCTCAAGCAAAAAAAGAGGAAAATTGGCAACAGATGTTAGCTCAGGGCCAATCTACCTTATCAATAAATAAATAAATAAGGCCAAATAAATTGAGAGGTAAACTTGCTTGTGTATTGGAAGACATAGTATTATGTTATTGTTTGCTAATTGGATGTATAGATGATTGCAATCCCAGTACAATCTACAGCAGATTTTTTTGGTAGACATTGATCAGCTGATTCTGAAATATATGTGGAAATGCAAAGAATATAAAATATACAACGTCATCTTGCAAAAGAACAAATTTGGGTAAGTCACACTAACTGATTTCCTGCCTTATATAAAGCTACAGAAAATTGGAGAGAGTGATATTGGCATGAAGATTGACAAAAGAATGGAATGAAATAAAGAAACCATAAATAGATCCACGCTTCTATGGCCAGTTGATTTGTGATAAAATTTTTTTCTTATTTTGCCCAAACAATCTAATGAGGAAAGATGTCTTCAAAAAATGGCGCTAGAATAGTTGGTGCCAGAACACTAGTAGTGAAATGTAACAAAAATAAACTTTGAGCCTACCTTACACCATACATAAAAATTAATTTGTCATAGATCATACTTTGAGATATTTCAACTAAAACTCTATTTTAAAAAATTGTAGAAGATCTTGCAACTTGAGTATATGCAAAAGTTTTATCTATAAATGATATTAAAAATAATAAAGTAGACCACAGCAAAAGAAAAAAAAAACCAAAAAAATTGTTAACTCAGTTAAAAAGTCAACCACAGACTAAGAAAAATATTTTCAAAACATATATATGACAAAGGATTGTTATTCCAGATATACATAACAAAAACCCCAACAGCTTAATGAAATGAGCAAGAGACTTTAATAGATACCTCACAAAGAAGATATATGAATGAACAATAAAGCACACATATACAAAAATATTCAACACCATTTATCCTATTGGATTTGAAAATAAGGTAATAATGAGATATCAGTCCATATTCACCAAAATAAGTAAAATTATGAACACTGACAATTAAAATATTACTGAGAATCTTATAACTTCTTATCCTTACATTTACTCTTATAACTTCTGTGTAAAAATCTCTAGCAGTTTCTTATAAAATAAGAAAAAAAAACTACAAGAGCAAAACTATCCTTTGACTCCATAATTCTTCTTTTAATACTCACCCTAAGTAAATGGAAACACGCATATGCCCTAAAAATTATGCAAGAATTTTTAACAGCAGCTTTATTAATCTTAGCCAAAACTGCGTATACGGAATGGAAAAGCAAAATCTGATATATTTATACAATGGAGCACTGTTAATCTTTAAAAAGGAATGAGCTTCTGATTCACACAACAGCATAGATGAATCTCAAAAAAAATGCTAAATGACTAAACACTTACCCAAAGAGAATACAATGTATGAATCTGATAACAGCCCTGATACCTGTTCCCCTACATTAAACCCAGCATATATGGGGTTAAAACCAAAAGCGCTCATCACCCTTCCCTGTTTCTCCAGTTACATTCATATATAAGTATTGGTTTCTTTAACTTTTACATACCTGAGCTTCACAAAGCAAATAGAAGTTACAAATTGTCAAAAGCCCAGGTGGCCTCACATTTGGCTCTCAATAAATTTTTGGCTAATTATGAATTCTTGAAGTTTATGACTGGGAAACTGATGTTCAGAGAATAACAAGAAGCTGAGGCTTCCCAAATCCCAACTCCTTGGCTTCCTGGCTCCTGCATCCACCCTCCACCACAGAGGCAGACGACCAAGGACACTCACTTGCAGATTCGCTTATCTTGCCATTCCTCTCCCTGCAAGCAGCCTCGCAAGGCCAAATGCAGGCTGGTGAGAAGGTGCCAACCTGCAAGGCCACCTGCTCCCCTCCCCTAACACAAAACCTCAAATAAAAACCTCTACCTTTTCCCTTGGAGGAGATGGACTTGAGTTTTAGCTCCCATCTCCTTGTCTGGCTGCATTTCGATAATAATAAAACCTCCTTTCCTTGCTATAAGCCTGGCGTTCCACTTGTTTATTTTTGGCCCCTCTTGTGTGGCAGGTAAAACGAACCTGTGTTTGTGGCCAGTAAAAAATCCATTTATATGAAATTCGGAAATAGGCAGAACTAATCAATAAAAACCAAAACAGTGGTTGCTTCTGTGTTTGGGGGTGGTGAATAAGCCTGAGGGAATTTTCTCGGGTGTTGGCAATGTTCTATATCTTGATAGGGTTTTGGGTTATATAGATGTACATATGTGTGAGAATTTATCTAATGAAACTCTTAAGTTTTTTCATTTCATTATACTTAAGTTTTAACTCAAAAGAAAATTAAATCTGTAAATAATAATGAACTGTACTTAATTAAATGTACTCTGAAATATTTTGGGATAAGTGTTCTGATGTTCGCAATTTATTTTGAAATGTATAGCATATCAAGATAAATGATTAATACATAGTGTGGTAGGTGCACAGATATGCGATCAAGAGTTTAATAATATATTAACTGTAGATTTATGTATTGAGTATGTGGGTATTTATTGTAAGATTATCTGAATCTTGCTGTATGCCTGATAATTTTCAAAATAAATTGCTGAGGTAAAAAAGAATTATAACAGAGCAATCACAATAGAAGATTATATTAGTCATTAATAAATGGTTTCATTTTTATTATGAATAAAATGCAACTTTCCTCCTCCATCTCCTTCTCTCATCACTTTCTCAAAGAAACATCCAGCACTTATAAATTTTTCCCCCTCTATTAATTCATTAGACTATAACAAATATGTCTTTGTGTGCATGTGCATGTTTGTGAGTGTGTGATTACACGTGTGTGTGTGTATGTGTGTATGATTCTTCTAAGGTATGTCAGATGAATGACAACCTTTGATAAACTAACATACAATGTATTTTTTAGTAGTTGTGCTTAAAAATAGCCTTTACTTCATAGAAATAAATTATAATTGACTGGCAAGCCTTTCATTTTTAAGACTTTTTTTTCCACCAAAACTCTCAAACATATAACTGACTTACTACTTTCACATTTTGCATGGTAAGGCTTAAGTTTAGGAATACTTTAAAGACCTTTAATCATATTAGGATATTATTCAAATAGTCTTAATGATCTCTTCCTTGTGTGATGGCTGTCTTGCAGATTATCTTAAACACCAAATACTGTTATATGCTGTCTGTAGTTGGTTGTATAAGTACAGTACATGATTTAGTAAAATTACCAATCTTCTATTCTAATGGCCCTTTTTGGCTCATTAAATAATTTACTTGAGATCATTGTGTACCCCCAGACACAGTGTATCATCATCTTTAAACATGCTTGCCTTGAATACCGGAACTTACACCTTCCAAAGGCATATGCAAAGGTAGGATTGATTGAGGTTTACAGTAGCTGGGGAACGGGTAGGGAAGATAGTGGAGGAATTCTACAAAAGTTGGAATTCGTTTTCCATAATATTATGAAAGATGACTATCCTGTTTTCTCATTAATTTAGCCCTTATGTCTCCAATGTTTGAAGAACGTGAAATGAGCAAAGATTTTATCCCAACCTGTAAAGGCATGGTGAATGGACTGCAGGAGAACCAAGGACCACTGGATATGGAATCAGAGCTCTAGAATCAAGTTAAAAAGGTCTTGGACATTCTCCTTGCCCTTTTTGACCCAGAGAGACCTGACTCTGTGAACATTGTATTTCTTGCTTTGCTATAACACATATTAGAGCAAAGAAGACTTAACACCTGTCTGACCGCAGGCGAAGACTTAACACCTAGCTGACCACAGAAGAAGATTTCGCAGAAAAAGATATCACACTGCTGCAGGGACTCCTCCCCTACTCCTTCCTCCCCCTCCCTCCCTAAAAGCTTCTGTTCAGTAAAATCCTGAGCACGCCAAGGCTCGGGGAAGCAGACTCCTGGAGTTGACCTCAGTGATGCAACTGCTCCTCGGTCCTCCAGTCTGGAGTTGACCTTGAGTGACGCAGCTGCTCCTTGGAACCATCTAGCTGCTCCTCGGTCCTCTAGCTCTGCCTCCACCTGCAGCAGCCGCTGACTGGGTTGCACCGCACTGCCTGAGTCTGGACTCTCATTTCTTGCTCTTCTCTGAATCTCCACCAGTAAGCCCCCGCTGGCTTAGTAGGCAGATCCCCTCGCGGCCAGCGAGGTGCTAATCGAGTCCCTGCCTCTGCCCCGTGTCCCCGAAGTCGCCCGGAGTGCCTAGAGGAGAGAACCTATCACCAACCCTTTGATATCCATTATGCATTTGCACAACAAACGGCATAACAAGCACAGTCCAGAGTAATATCAACTCGATGATGCTACAGTCATTAGAAATTGTTTCCTTAAACTTGGGATTTTGGTAAATGGCTATCTCTTATCATTGGTTTCCAATATTCTTTTATTCTTTTTATTTTTATATCTTCATCTTTAAAATGATTGGCGTAAAATAGATCAGTGGTTGCTAGTTGCTACCAGGTAATCTACAATCTCTATCCATTGGATCCTATGAATAAGTTATATAATTGAATAACAATTTCATCAGAAATGCCAACTTGCACACATTCAATATAAGCATCAAAATATAGTTAAATTGTTTTGAGAAAAAAAACATGAAATTACGTCTGTTCATGATGTACTTTGTCATATTTTACAGCTTTGGTCAAGATCAACTTTAAAAATTTGTATTGAAAAATCTACTATGTGGAAAGTTAATGTAAAATTTTCTGATTATTTGAGGTGGCAGAATTTTTCAACTTAGAATATTTTAAGATATTAATAACTTCAATTTTGCAACACTTTAGGGGAATATATTCAAAAGAGAGAGCAGCTTCATTATGATTTCTCCTTCATTTCTTCCAAAGTGCATTTCCATACTTTAGAAAACTTGGTTTTTGACAATGAAACTCTTCTTTCAGAATTTCTTTTGATTTTCAAGTTCCGACTGACAGTCCAAAGAACTGAAATGTGAATATTTTTATAAATCCCTTCTAAAAAAAGAAAGCTATTGCCGTTAAATTATATTCTAAAAAATGCAGAATTTTCACAATTATGTTGCTGAACTTGGTAGGTAGCTTATCTTCCCAATCCTTGACATCCTAATTTACATATGATAAGGCAGTAGTTTCATATTTTACTATAATAATGTTCTTTTTAGGTTGAGTACGTCAATGTCATCTCCAATTTACACAATATAAAATGGAAATATAGAAAGATAAAGTAATATTTCCACGCAATGAGGCAACCATTATGACGGTATTAGATTTCAATTTAAGGGTGCCATCATTTGGAGAATTTATTGTTTAATGATAAATCATGTGTAACACAAATATTTCCAGAACTTATGTGTACAAATGTTTTTATCATACATATCTGATATGTAGTCCATGCCTTTAAAAAGTTTCATAGTTCCAGAACAGTTTCCCCAAAACTGCTTGGGAACCTCGGCATGTTTCATTTTTGTGTGTGTGTTTGTGAGGAAGATTAGCCCTGAGCTAACATTCATTGCCAATCTTCCTCTTTTTTGCTGAGGAAGACTGGCCCTGGGCTAACGTTCATGCCCATCTTCCTCTAGTTTATATGGGACGCCGCCACAGCACGGCCTGACAAGCGGTGCGTTGGTCCATGCCCGGGATCCAAACATGTGAATCCCGGGCCGAGAAAGTAGAGAACGTGAACATAACCACTACACCACCAGGCTGGCCCCATGCATGTATCATTTTAAAAAGATTGATTTCATAATTGCTCGTTCCAAGTATTAAGCCACAATTGTATTAACACAATGTTTTCAAATTTTCCCTCTTTAGAGCCTGTTTAAATGATAAAAGAAATACATTAATAACAAAATCAATAATAATGCTGATAAACTAAAAAAAAGAAAAAGAAAAAAACAGAGCAGTGAGAAAGAAATAGACAAAAAAGTATATGTGTTTAAATTGAACTAAAATGGTTCTTACAAATCAACAAGGCCATTTAAGTAAAATGTGTATCTTTTGAAAACATCATTTTTCCCAAAAGAATTCCTGAAAAAATTCTTAAGATCAGAAATTGCAATAGCTAGAAGCAGAGAAAACAAAAACGGAAAGTAAAATAACGTTCATAATAATCCTTAATTGGAAGTGTTTGAGACTATGTTGATATTTATGTGAGACATTTATAAATGAGATTTTTCCCTTGGAAATTCACAAGGCAAAATAATACAACATGTAAAGAAAGGGAGATGTAGTAAAAATTAAAGGTGAGTATAAAGAATTTTTTTAAGCAAAGTTAACAAATATGATATATATACATATATATACATATTTTGGGTTTTTATTATGTACATTTCTTCTTATCAGGTTTCATATAATACCAATGTACCAAGTCAATATGCAAAATGACAGAACAGTGGGTGAGGTCATGCCAGCTAATAGAAAATCAAATAACACGTCAGTTCCGTAAAATATATTAAATGTCAAAAAATTGCAATCTATGTAATAATCCAGGACAGAAGAATGATAAGAACTAACACATGATAAATCTAAAAATTAAAATGTTTTCAACATAATGCATCCAGTGGATATACACTAGACTGTGAAACTAGTCTCCATACTTGGTAAGAATCAATTGTTTAACACTTGAATCTTTCAGCAACGCATGACTAATCTTTTTGTTTTTTCCTTAGCCTAGAATATGTGAAGACGATAGCAACCTTAGGCAGGTTAGGAATAGAAAACTCTTAGAAGTTGAACAATGAAATCAGAATAGAGTGTGGAGTAAAATTAAACCCATGGTATTTTCATATTTAAAACTGGTTTTTGTCATAAGAGTAATTCCATCTCTGTAATCATTTTGAAGCTTATTTGTACTTAATTCTGTGCTGTTTTTCAGCACCAACAACCAAATTTCTAATCTCCAGACACCAAATGGGTTTTTAACAACTTAATTCAATTCTGACACTAACTACCAGGAGTCAGCACACACCCCACAGCTTAAGGGCTCTGTCCCACAAGACTGCCCTCTCCATTTCAGAGAGTAGCGGCAAGCCCCTGGCCTCCAGTACTTTTGACTGATCAGCTGTAAATTGGGGGTTCACACACACCCCTCCTCTGGTTCAATAATCTGCTAGAATGGCTTGCAGAGCTCAGGAGCACACTTTACTTATGTTTAGCAGGATATTATAAAGGATATTATAAAGGATACAAATGAATAGATGAAGAGGTACATAGGGCAAGGTCCAGAAGGGTCCTGAGCACAGAAGTTTCTGTCGCGTGGAGTTGGGGTGCGCCACCCTCCCAGTATGTGGATGAGTTCACCAACTTGTAGGCTCTTCAAAATCCATTGTTAGAGGTCTTGATGGAAATTTCACTGCACAGGCATGATCCATCGATTATTAACTCAATCTCCAGCCTCTCTCCCTTCCCCAAGGGTGAGGGGTGGGGTTGAAAGTTCCAAGCTTCTAATAAGGCTTGGTCTTTCTGGCACCAGTCTCCCTCCTGAAGCTATCTAGGAACCCTCCAAGAGTTGCTTCACTAGAACAAAAGAAGCTCCTATCAACCTTATCACTCAGGAAATTCCAAGAGTTTTACAAGCTTTGTGCCAGGAACCAGACACAAAGACCAAATAGCTTTCTATAATACCACATTTACATATGCTATATATTCTACATTTACATATTCTACAAAGTGTTGAAAACACATTTTTCAATCTGATATATCGGATTTGCAATTTTTATTAAATATTTAAAAGTGTTTATAGAATGCTTTTGCAGTGATATATTTTTTAATTCACAGGCTTTGCTTTATTTGTTGATTTTTATTGTATAGGGAAATGATTTACAAATTACATGCAATTAACAATGAGGCAAATATAAGTAATATTGTACAAAAGCCATTTCAAGAGTTAAAGAATCTATACCCTCTACCTCTACTCCTCAAGCATAATATAAATAATGTATTACCATGTAAAACCAGTGAAGAGGAATCCATAAAAGAAACTGAAGAAGATTCACCAGATGCATAAAAGGAGAAGAGCACACAGGAATAGATGAAGAATATTTGAGTATTCAATGACATTTAAAGTGGAAAAAAAAGTTTCATTCAGATGAAGAAAATTATAAAATGTGTCAACACTTTCAGTGAATGAGTAGCAATGGCACACGGGTCAGTGACAAAGCAGAGCTGTGTGTTGTGTAACTAGATGATGCCTGGTACTATTTAACTCGAAACTGTACAAACATAATTTCAAAAACATGCCCAGAAGCCAGACAGGACATGACCAGATGGTACCTTATTATGTCCATGGACTCTGAACACTTGCTTTTGTCTCTGCCTGGAGTTACCAGGTTGTGATTCATACTTTCTGCTATCTGAAGTACAGAGGAGATCTACTACCAAGGTCCTAGATCTAGCCCAGGGATTAGAATATGCAAAATGCAGATGATTAAAATACCCTTTAAGTTACCATAATATTCTTTTGGCCAAACATTTGCCCCTTGGCCACTTATCTATTGTCAAGTTTCTTCTCCTTCAGGCTGTTCTCACTACTTAATGATTTGACTTACTTTCTCCCTAGATGTGCTAAATTCACAGTCTATGCCATAGCTTCAATTTAGTGCTGCCTTGTGATTAGCTGATTTGTAGAAATTCCTGAGCTAACCAGTTTGTAGTTTGGGCTAGTTATTTGGTGAAGACCATCTTCAAACACTATGAGTTTATGCTGAGAGAAGAGACCCTCGCTTATATGTATCTGGAACGAATCTGAATGTTTGACTTAAGCAAGGAGAATAGTACCTGTAGAAAACAATTTCTCTGAGACTAAGGAGTTAAGGAATTGAATGACTTTCAGAATTCAGAAAGACAGAGGATTTTGGCAGATTTTTAAGATAACATCAAGGGACTGGCTGACTTTCAGCATGGGTACTGAGCAGAACAAATACTGATTTGACTGAATTTCACAAGTTAGAGTCACAGCCAAACTTTAATTGATTCTTGGGCATGAAACCTCTTCTCTGGGTGCTTGTTTAATTCTTGGGTCTATGACCAAAGAAGAATAGGGAGATTATTAATTTTTTTGGTAGTTTTATTATTGTTATTATTCTCACCGTCAGAGTTCCACTGCTTGACAATATCTACCTTATTTCAGGAAAGATTCATTGTAGCTTCAAAATAATCAAAGAACCATGAACATCAGAAAAAAAATGAGGGGCTATGATTTTGAAATAGATGCTTCACATAAGAAAACATCTGGAGTCAGAGACGAGAAGCTGGAAGATAAACATTCTCCTCTTCACTGTTATGAGGGTTGTGAAATAAAGAGAATTCTGGACTTGAGAAGGGTCCTCAGGATAAAGTTAAGCATAATTTACACAGGAGGTGTTTTATTTCCAATGGGATAAGAATTTCAAGAGACAACTTGAAGACAGAGGAGGTGGAAGAATATTTGATGGAAGGTTAGTGGAAAATTGGCACAGAATAATTTGAGGATGACAGTACAGGAAATTATAGATGACCAGAAAAGCATGTCTATTTGTCCAGGGCAAAAGTAGTTTAACTCTATTCAGGCTTATGGACAAGTGTAATTAAGAATTCCATATAAACATAGATCCCTGATAAGACTGCAATATTGTAGCCCTTATTAATACCTCAAATAAAATATCATTGGCCCTCTCTGGAGTGAGGGCAGCTTTTACATATGCAATTTTTTAATTCACTGCAGATAAACTAAAGTATCTCATTAATTGTGACAATTTAGAAATAGAGAATACTTTTATTCAGCAATTATTTTCCACCTTCATTCATTTTTAGTTCTTTTAATTATTGAGGAATAATTTAGGTATTGTAAAATTGACTTATTTTAACCTACAGTTCTTTCCGTTTTAGCAAAAGCATACATTACTGTATGCAAAACCAAAATCAAGATATAGAAAAGTTCCATCATCACAAAAAATTCTCTTGGGTGACTTTGTAAACAGTTCTCCTGACCTCAGCCCTTTGTAACCACTGATCTGTTTTATTGTCCTTACCATTTTGCCTTTCTGGGAATGTCATATATATTTGATCATAGAGTATACGGTACTTTGAGTCTGTTTTCTTTCACTTTAAAGCATTTGAGTTTAACTCACAATCTTGCATATGTGAATAGTTAGTTCATGTCTATTGCTGAATAGTATTCCATTGTATGAATATACCACAGTGTTATTCATTCATTCACCAGTTAATAGACATTAGGTTCTTTCCAGTTTGGGGCAATTATGAGTAAAGCCAATATAAAGATTCATATACAGATTTTTGTGTGATCAAAAGTTTTCGTTTCTCTTGTAGAAATTCTATTAAGTTGGGATTGCTGAATCTTGCTATAGTGTATGTTTAACTTTAAAATAAAATGCTACATTTTTTTTCCATGTGGCTATACCATTCGACATTCTCACAGGCTATGAATGAGAGATTCAGTCCCTATATCCTGGCAGCGCTGCCAGACTTTTTTTTTTCAATTTAGTCATTCTAATAGGGGTGTGATGATATACCTTTTTACTTTTTATTTATGAACTGAATATATAATTACAAATAATGATATCAAACGGATTTTCATCTGCTTCCTTGCCATCCATACTACCGCTTTAGTGAAATGGCTGTTCAAATCTTCACATATTTTTATTGAGTTGCTTGTTTTCCTGCTATTTAGTTATTAGGGTTTTGTATATTCCAGAAACAAGATATTTTTCAGATACATGATTTGCAACTATTTTCTCTTAGTCAAGGGCTTACAAAAGTTTTTAATATTCATGAAGTCCACTTATGAAATTTTTACTTTATAGATCATGTTCTTGGTACTGTATCTAAGAAAACTTTGCCCAACTAAAATTTCAAATATTTTTCCAATATTTTCTTCTAGAAGTTTTATACCTTTAGGTTTAATATTTAGGTCCGTGCGCACACACATAATATAGTGTGACTGCTGTGTGCCTCCTATCTTCCTCTTTTTGAGTAGTTACCTGTGTCATTTAGGCTACGTCTGTCCCACCACTGTATGTTGGGGCTATGAGGGGATGATAATGTGTTTCTTTAGTTCATTGGTCTTTAGATAAAGAGGAACTTGAATCAAGGAGGTATACTTAAGGAACATCACATGATGAGCTCCATCTGCACATGGAACTGAGTTGGATGGCAAGATTCTGAAGTTCTAGCTGATTCTATGATAGGATGAAACTGGTGGGGGCTTTGTGAGGGGGTGAATATATTTTGCATGTAGGAGAAATGAAAATAACCTATGACTAGAGGGTGGATTGTGTTGGTTTTAACATGTCCACAAATACGTTGATACTCTCGCTATCAAAACGTAAAGCCTAATCCTCTCCCCTTGAGCGTGGACTTAACATAGCTATTTGCTTCTAAGGAATAGTATAAAGCAGAAATGATGTTGTGTAATTTAGGAGGCTAGGTCATATAAAACCCTGTGGTTTTCCATTTGCTCTCTATTTCAGATTACTTGCTTTGGAGGATGACAGCTACCATGTTATGAGGACACTTAAGCAACCTGTGGAGGGGCCCACATAAAGATTTAAGAAGACCACTGGCCAACAGGAGGGAACTATGGCCTCCTGCCAAGAGCCATGTGAATGAGCCATCTTGGAAGAGTATCCCTTAGATCTTCAGATAACTGTAGCTCCTGCCAAAATCTTAACTACAACCACATAAAATACCTTGAGCCAGAGACATCAAGCTTAGCTACACAGAAGTTCCTGACTCAAACTATGAGATAACAAATGTGCATTGTTTTGAGCCACTAAGTTTTCAGGTAGTTTGTTATGCAGCAATAGATAATTAATACACCAATTCAGACATGAGTCTCAGTTGGGTTTTCTAAACACCAGTGCAATAGCAATTAACAGGCTGCTTTATCTTACACCCTGGAAAAGACTTATTATCTAAAGAAGATTCTTTACACTTGATTTGCATCTTTTAAAGTAATGTATGCTTTATTTAAATCATTTATCATGCGTGTTGAAAAATATTCATAATTCTTACTGACTGAGTCATTTGATGACAAAGAAAAAAGGCTGAAAGATTAAAATCCCAAATCAAATACTTATCTATATATTTTCCAGAGGTAAACAATAAAAGAAATTAGTTATTTGCATAAATATACAAGAAGTAAACTTCTCTTGGTGGAGTTCACACATAAATTTTGAAAAGAAATACAGTTCACAGTGGGGTACACAGAACTCATTTCTTAATTTATGCTTCAAAAATATGATTTCTCTGACATAGAGATGAAAATCGATCTGAGCATTTGGTTTCTTTGATCTTGATTGACTCTAATATCAATATTCCTTGAATGTTTTTGTGCTCTCACTACCATATCAGAATCAAAATGTGTAACAAAACTTTGAGAATATTATTGTCTTTTGTCAAATGGGTAACTCTGAGAGCAATAAAAAGAAGTTACAGATTATTTAAGACTTTTTGTTTAAAATAAAACAAATTTTGTATCTTCATTGTGAAAAAATTAATTTTCACTTCATAATATTTATTTCTATGTATGGAGAGTCAAATATTTTATTTATTTAAAAGGTTTTTATTTGAACAGAGAATCAATTATTCGTTACTGATGGAAAAGCTGATTTTCAAGTTCAATTATGCAATATTGTTGTACTTAGCCTTGTTGACCTCCTTACTTAAAGATACTTATGTAATCTAAAGTTTAAGACCTCCCTGGAATAGGCATTTTCCGTATAGATTTATGACTGCTGAGCAACAACTGGAAAACCAATGATCTTTTTACCATTGCTGAAAATAAATTTCACCAAGGACAATGACTGGTCAACCATGAAATTGTGCACTTAAGCAGACTTCACACTGACAACAGAAATGCTGATGGGAATTTATATACACTTGCTGTGATCTCGTCTGCTGAGTGTTATTCTGCAAAATCTTTTCTATGATCCATTTGTAGTGAAAACAGCAGTATATCTATTTGCTGCTTCAATGTCTATTCTCAAGACATATTGATCAAGGATAGTTACTTCAGGTTTAAAAAGGCAGTAATCATATTTTCACTTCAGAGTTCTCTACGAAAGATCCTTTTCATTGAGGAAGAACAGTCAAATCTTGAGAAATAATATATAGCATAAAAATCATGTCATAGGGGCCGGCCCGGTGGTATAGTGGTTAAGTTCACACGATCCACTTTGGCAGCCCGGAGTTTGCAGGGTCGGATCCCAGGCGCAGACCTACCCACCGCTTATCAAAGCCATGCTGTAGCAGGTGTCCCACATACAAATTAGTGGAAGATGGGCACGGATGTTAGCCCAGGGCCAATCTTCCTCAGCAAGAAGAGGAGGATTAGCAACAGATGTTTGCTCAGGGCTAATCTTCCTCACAAAAACAACAAAAAGAAAAATCATGCCATAAATACCTATATCAAACTGTATATATAAAATATACCTTGATTCTTCAAGGTAATCCTCAGAAACAAATACCATAGGTATAATTATTATTCCCATTTTATCCAGGTCAAAAAACTAAGGCAAAGAGGTTAAATAAATTGTCTATGGTCATAATTTTGAACCCATTCAGTCTTTTTTCAGATCCATGCTCTTACTTATTGGGCAATTTGATACTACTTCTAAATGAGTATAACATATATCTAGTAAATTACAATAATATCTATCAACATCAATATTTAAATATTTTAAAAATACAGTTTGGTAGTGTTTTTTGTCTTATGTATAATGTGTTTAATAAGTATAATAATTATGTTAATTCTAAAAATATCTATCATTTATTATTTAAAAAATACATACTAGGAACTATACTAAAGGCTTCACATAAATTATATGATAAGATCTTCACAATAGTACTCTATCCTTATTTTACAAATGAGGTAATTATCTAAGGCAGATTGTGTGACTTCTCTGAGCCTTACTGCTGATTTGTGGCAGATTCAGGATTGAAACACATATCCGTTAAAGGACATTAATAAAAACTAACCTTTTATTTTATGGATTTCTTATTATATTGCTAAAAACAATTTTAAGTCAACATTGATTTTCATGGATTTTCCATTTATACCTATTTTATCTAAAATTAAGTAGTGTGCAGCAAATAGGAATTAAAATCCTACTTTATATGCCTGAAAGGTGAATGAACAATTGGATAAATGAAAACCCAAGAGACTGACAACTACTAACTGTTGGATATCTCATATACATCTTACTGTTCTTTTAAAACATTTTAAAACCTAGTTATCTCATGATCTATTCTAAAATATTTCTTTATATGGGTTTTTAATCTCATTCAAGAGCATATAGTGCAACAGAACAAAAACTGCACATAGCATTTAAGAAATACAGATAATCTGTGGCATAATAATATGATGAGAAAAGCATGATTAATGTGAAATGATTATTGGCTATGGTGGATACACAGTTCAAGTCTTTTATGATTATAGTTAATATCCTAATATCCTAAGACAAAGTACCAGAATTAAGGCAATAAAAATTTTACTTTTGACTTACAGTTTTAAACATTATTTATTCCATCATTATCAAATAGGTATATTATAAGCATTACATAATATTGATTTAGTTTTGTAACTTGATTTTACTATGTGAAAATTAAGATTTAGGGTTGAAGAAATTTCAATAAAATGAATATAGATGGTTCTTAAAACAGATATGGAATCTAAATCAAATGTTTAGCTTTTCTATAAAAAAATTGTTCATTGAATTTTATATTCAAAATTGAAGGTCACCTTGGAACATTATCCTTATCAGGTCACCAAAATATTCGTTGAACAATATTTGTGATTAAGCTATAAAAAATTTAAGATATTAGGGTGGGAAAATTTAAAGAGTCAGGGAAAGATGGATGCATGAAGGAAGAATAAAAATAATTGTTATTGTATGCTAAATATACTCCTCTAGAGATTGAGTGCAAAAGGAATGGCAAAAGAGATAAAATAAAGGTGAAGTACAAGACGGGATGGAAATGACAGGCATGAAAAGACACATTTGCATTTCTGCTTCGCTTTCTACAAACCAATATACGCCATCAAAATAATACATTTCAAAAGTTGCTTTCCTTGCAATTTTCAAATCGCTGTTCTTATAATTTTTCATACCTTAGGTGAACATTGCATATTGCATAAAACTATTAGAATTAATTTTTTTAGGGAAAAAATAACTAAGAACAACAACTAAATCTTGGTGATTTACAGATTTACTCATAGCTACAAGTATTCTATTAAATATAGCAATGTTAGCTGTTTAGATACCACTTATCAGTTTAGTCCCAAATATTCTGGTACTTTCCAACATATTTATTACCTTGAGGTATAGCAGATGTTTATCTCCTTTGAGCAAGATAACTATATGCATAGCTGTCATGGGATAAACAACTTTACAACTTTAACTACTTTTGAGAAAATCTTGTTTAACAACAAAGGAACATGTTGGCAGAAAATACTGTTTACCACTTCTAAGCACAGAAAACAGGTTTCATTCATCCTTTCTAAAATGCAATGTCTTTCTCGACAAAAATTTACTTAAACATCCAGAAGTCACATGAGTGAATCAAAAATGCTGTAACCTCAAACACTAATTTTGACAACGGAACTCTTATTCGAAGGCTGTCATTGGAGTAGCTAGCTGAATTGAACATTAATAGAAATTTCAAGCAGCAGAAGTGGCAGTAGCAGAAATCAGAGGATAACTTCAGACTATCCAGGTCTCTATATCTACTCTAGATTTCCAGCATTGCCCCAAGCAGCATTATACGATATTATACGATCACTTATTGCAGCAATAGAGGAAATTGTCAAGCATCAGAGGGATCACACTGAGTTCCCACTCCAGCAACAAGAAGGAAGCAAACAGGGCCAGTCTTTTGGAACCAGAAAATCATTTGTGTAAATATTGCACATATGGTGAGGGTTTTTGTAGCAATCTATGAAAGAAAAGCTGGTCTTCCTGATTTTCTTGAATGGTAAAGCTTTTGTTTTCACTTGGGCACAGAATGGGGCGTTCAAAGACCAAAACTGAAAAATAACGACTCATGTGTCTGTCCATGTGTATAGATCAAATTTGAAATGTGTATATAACACATATTAGCCTATGCTGATTATCATATACATTATTATTATATTGTGTTATCATATATATGCACAAGAATCTTTACATTGTGAATTATATTTTAATATGCCCGTTATTAAAATGTTTATTCTTTTAATGTTATACAATTATTTTCATCAAATTTTCCATCTTGGTCATCTTAAATATAGAAACTGTCTCAAATGTACTGTTTACAAAGGACCAAATTGATCAATCATTAAGGTATCTTTTAAGAGGGAAGATACCTCATTTTAAGAGCAAGGGCACGGGGCTGGCTCAGTGGCTTAGCAGTTGAGTTCCGGTGCTCCACTACTGGCAGCCCGAGTTGGGATCCTGGGTGCACACCAACGCACCTCGTGTCCAGCCATGCTGAGGCAGCGTCCCACATACAGCAACTAGAGGGATGTGCAACTATGACGTACAACTATCTACTGGGGCTTTGGGGGGAAAAGGGGGGAAAAAAGGAGGAGGATTGGCAATAGATGTTAGCTCAGAGCCGGTCTTCCTCAGCAAAAAGAGGAGGATTGGCATGAATGTTAGCTCAGGGCTGATCTTCCTCAAAAAAAAAGAGCAAAGGCATTTTCATTATCTGGGGGGGTGTCTGTGTGCATGCAATCATACAAAAATTTCAGATGTATTGCAATGGCAAATTTCAAAAAGCATATGTATCCATGATAAAGAAAATAAATCTATACTTTTCAGCAGATGGCCCTATAATCTACATACCAATCCTCTAATTTCCTTGCATTTTGATGACTCATTTTACATCATAAGAAACTCTTTACTAATGTCTAATTATAATACTGTTGTTACTATAATTCTCACTTATCTCAATCAGTCCGTTTTCTTCATCACTGCAAGTTTGGCAGAAGCTGGAAATTTCTGTAGGGTTTAGGACTGATGTAATCAGATGTTTTTGATGAAGTGCCCATATACTTTTTTATACAGTTAGCCTCATACAGGCCCTTCTCTTTCACCATGTCTTACTTTCACTCTCTGAAGTGACACTTCCATCACTGGTTTATTTCTCAAACTGTTCTGCTCTGTCATTTGGACCTCCTTAGAATAAACCAATTCCTTCATTTCATCTGTAAGCAATGCCTTCAACGATTTCTTTCCTGACTCCTAGCGCTCTTAGCATAATATGAATTTTCTTGAAGCAGTCATGAGAATGGATATTTCTTTTTCTATAATTTTTCCTACTAGGTAATAAGACCTTGAAAATGGTCAATATGTGTCTAGCTTACCCATGGACATTGAAAACTAATTTTTTTTCATCTACATTCAAATATCTTCAAGTAGTAATACTCTGTTTGCTTAGTTAGTCTAGTCTCCCAAATCTGGATCACTTGCTTGTGTTTATATAAAGAATTGCTCACCTAACACTTTCTTTTCACTAACCTTTTCAATTTATTATTCATGTGCATGAAAAATTTAAAAATCTAAGATTATCCTTTTTATTAATTATTTTTGAGATAATTGTAAATTCATATACAGTTGCAAGAATAATGGAGAATAATCCCATGTACTCATTACTAATTTCCCCCCAATAGTGACATCTTGCAAAATTATAGTCCAACATAACAAACTGGGTATTAACGTTGATACAATCAGGATACAGAGCATTTCCATTGCTAAAGGATTCTTCATGTTTCCCTGTTTTAGCCAGATCCATTTCTTTCCAAGCCTCCTCACCCCTTACCCCCGTCCTTAAATCCTGGCAACAAGGATTCTATTCTCTATTTCTATAATTGTGTTATTTCAAGAATGTCATATAAATGGAATTATACATTATGTAACCTTACGGTGCTGACTTTTTTCACTCGGTACAATTTTGTAGAGATTCATCCAGCTTGTTGCATATATCAGTAGTCTTTTCCTTTTTATTGATGAGTAATATTCCATGGTATTTATGCTAACATTAACTTTTAAAAACCAATTATTTTCCTCTCTAGTCTATTCAAGCAATCATTGTTAATACACAGCCTTGTTCATACTTTTAACAACTCTGAGATCTTAAGTTCTAATTCCCTTCTCTCTCATCATTATCCCTATTCATCAACTTCATCACACTTGTTCTCTTATAGAAAATTCACCTGTATTTCAAAATCTAGTCTCTCAAGTTATTATGTTGTTTGTCAATTTACATTCACCTGGGTCATGAATTTGCCTATCCTACTAGTTTTCCACACTTCAGATTTCCTATTCCAGGTATATTCCAGGTATACTGATTTTTATTCTCCTGTCCAGCATCCAAAACTTGCTCAGTCATGTCTCTAGCACTCTCTCGAGTAATCCCCTTAACTTTACTCAGGTTATAATCCTTGCACATTTTTCTAGTCAGTTATTTACATTCCTCAGGAAGACAATTCCAAGCTTGCATTACTTTCTGTTACACTTATCAAATGACATTGCCTTCAATTTTCACAGCAAAAATGGTGTTCACCTCTTAAGACGTCGGTCAAACGCCTGTAAAATACCCTGCAAATGTAAACAGATGATGAGCTATCCAATCTTGTGTTCTTTCTCTGATTGTCACTCTAGAAACTTATTATATAAATCCTTTCTCAATTTACTAGTGCTTTTCTTTCCTTTAGTTCTGTCTCTACTTTTAATAATTGTCATCAGAATTAAACTTCCAAATGTACATGAGTAAGTAGAAACGCAGTCATTCAAAGTCATCTCAAAGAGGCAGAATGTCACTTGCTGAGTTGGACTTGAGAGAAATCTGATTGAATGTACTAATACATATCAGTAAGGAGTGACATTCAGAAGTTTAGGAAGGGTTGGTTACACAAGGAAGAAGAGTAAAGGAGAATATCAGGCATAATTATTAGCAATATCCAACCAAGTACTTCACGTATTCTAAACCCATCTGCAAGGCCATCTGACCACTTTAAGCCCTTCTAATTAAGACTTGGCCTCCTCAAATATATGGAAGCAAGGAGAAAGCACAATACGCAGGCTGACAAAAAAAAAAAAAAAGATGTCTTATCCATGTGACACACTTTTTATTGAAAATTAACAGATTGGAATCCTGTCCCTATATGAATAAATATCCAATTCCATTCAGTGTGATATCACTCTCAAGAGAATCCTTCCTTATTGTATTGATAAAGTCTTATTTTTGAATTTTCTATTGTAGGACCTCAGCCCTAGATTTTTATAATTTTACTAAAGAATATCAGTGTATCTATGTAAGAGTCATACTTCTTTTATATTTTACTAATGTTCGAGTCTTTCATTTGATCTTTCCTAAATCACTTAAGCTACTCTTGCTTCAGCAGATGAAGGCACACCCTACCTCCTTGAGAAAATAGAAGCCATCAGAAACTTACTGCATTAAGTTCTTGCACTCCTAGGAAACTTATGTATGCTGAACTTCATCTCCTGTATCAAAGGAAAAAATATCAAACTCTTATCCAAATCCTTGGCTGTCATCATCAGTTTTCCACACAGAAGGTCCTTTCAGAGTCCCTTTACCTTCGTGTGTTTCCATCCCATGGCTTCTGTGAGCTTTGCTCCTAATATGGGCCTCTGAAAACTTCAATTCCTAGAAATGCTTTTCCGTCCGAGTTCACGTATCCTGAGGGTAACTCTCAGCCAGTGTCTGATTGACACAGGAGTAGGAAAGCCCTGCTCCTCTTCCTGGAGTAGCGAGAAATTCTGAGTAGTCATTTTCATTCCAGGGATTCCTGCAGAATTAGGATCACACTAGGACTTCACTTGAAATCACAAGTTTGTTTGCCTTTTTCTCTATCCTGCTTCTTTTACTCCCTGATCTGTTTCCCTAATGAATCACTTGCACATAAATCTGTAACTTAGGTTCTACTTCTAGGGAACCTGACCTAAGACAAAAGCTGATTACAACCACCACTTGCATTTGGTATCATAACCCGTATTACATTCTACAGAAAATTAATCTAGCTCCTATTATGCTTATTTCATTAACATTTCCCTTTCTTTGAACTTTTTCTTTGACCCATCCAATATCCTTCTCTAATTATTACCTAACTTTTCTTTTTCCCCCCTCGTATTTAAGTTTCTGGAAAGAATAGCCTGTGCTCGTTTCTCCAGGTTATCACCTCTTCTTCACTTTCAACCCATTGAAGTTTGGGTTGTGCCTTCCCTACTTCATTAAATTTATTTTATTAAGATTAGCTAAAGCCTCCTAATTGACAAATCCAATCAGATGTTTTTTGCAACATATAACACTTTTACCCATTCTTTTTTTCTTCAATGCTTTGTTCCTTGACATTAATGATACCAGTGTATTCTTTTACGCATTCATTCTTCAAGTATTTATTGCAATATCCACTGAGCGCCTACTATGCCAGGCAACAGACAGCCTAATAGGAGATGCTGCAATAATAATAATTTTAACAGTGTGCTATGGAAGCAAATAATAAACAAACATGACCCAATCTCTTGGAAGGAGGCAATTTTGTCTGAAAGATATGAGACTTTGGCCAAATCTTCTATGATTTGTGGGACTGACTTGTGGCATCTTGTCCCACACCTATAAGCTCAGGTTGAGACCATAACCTACCTAAACAGGAAAAGTAAAATTTGGAGTAGATATAATTATCTTCACCTAAGGCCAAGCTCACAATAGTGTCTCTGGAGAGTTTAACTTTCATTTTGTAATACTCTCAGCTTTTACCTTGACACTGAGAAATGACCCTTTCTCCCTGTTAAGCTCCTAATCTCACTCTATTTTTATTTTTTCTTTTCCCAGGTATGTCACTAGCTCTATGATTTCTTCCTTAAAATCCAGACACCTACCCCAATAACCCAGGTGCTTTAAATACTTTTTTATAGCAGCTCCAAACTGGTCTCAGCTTCTTAGCATGTCTTCCCAATGCTATTTCTCTTGTCTATCACAATAATTGAGTAAAAAAGAATCCTATGGTAGCTGAGTTATAATCCTATGTCACTTTAAGACTACAGGTATCTACTATTAAAGCTTATTGACTGAGGCAAAACCTCTTCTGGGAAATGCCAGAACTGGGAAACGCAAATACGAAGCACAAAAAAAAATTGACTAAAATCCTCACCAACGCAAGTTAAAATTGTAGCCCAGGGAAATGGGGAAAATCTATTCCTGAATTGATAAGTAACTGGTAGAAGTCATTAAACAGAAAGCATTGGAGAAAAACAATTTTAATCAAATTGTTGAATCTCTGTACGTAAAGTAGCAGCTTTGAAAAGTAGAAAATTCTTCGGTTAGTAACAATGGCACGCTGAAAGAGAGGGAGCACCCTAGCTCAGCGTGGGGGACGAGAAGAATGTAGGGCAGTGGACACTGGAGGATGAAAAAGAGACATCTATATTGTATGAAAACCAAGTAAAAAAATTGTGCTTAAATTTATCTAAGTGTGTTCTAACAGGAAAAGTTTTCTGAATTCCCCCTTAATCTGTATGTTGGTTTAATCCGTGTTGCCTCTTTGTGGCGAATCCTCCCACTCAAATCCAGATAAATAAAGTCCCTAGAGCTGAGGAAACAACCTGTGACCTCACATGGTATGGACCCAAGGTGGACTTGCTGGGCTAGTGATTTTAACAGTGAATTGTTCAAAATTCGAGTCTTAAATGAATTTGGGTTCCAGGACCACAGACCCTTTCAGAACTTCAAGTTAAATTTATATTGTCCATTCTTGTATTTACAAATGCTTATTCAGACTTACTATTTTCAAGGAACTGTGATAAATGCTATAAACATTGTGAGTATATAATACAAACCTCTTCCTATCAATTGTCAGTATTGGGTGCATTTAACTGCTGTATTCTACTGATGTGACCTCAAAAAGTCCCAGAGACATAACATCTGCTCAGCTTGCAAATCATTAGTACATATAAAAAAATTATTACTTATTTTATATGTGTTAGAAAATCTAGGAAAGATATTTCTAACAAATGTCTATAATACATAATAAATATGGAAATTTTATTATCTTAAAAGCACTTTTATTCTTTCTGTCTAAGATCAGAGGTTAAAAAAAGGTAACAACATGTTTAGAAAACATACTGAATTATTTTCTTTCGTTTCTGATCATTGAAGAAAAAAAATCCTAAAAACGGTTCTCAAATTCACACAATAACGCCTTTGTCAAATCTTTATAGAGTTTGAATTATTATTAATACTAACTTTCATGATGGCAAATTTTTAGGAATTATTATGCATGACATGGCAATTGTGTGTGTTTCTGTGGTCTGGTTTTATTTAGAGCCTGCAAGGAAATACAACAATACATTTACTTTTTATAATATTAATCTAGGATAACCAGAAATTTAACACCTATTTACAGCATAATGTACATAAATGTTAATATAGATGAACAGTGAATGGATTTATTTCATTATTTCAAACAGAGAATGTCTTTTAAAAAGCAACATACAAATTTTGGACCATGAAAAGAAAATATGAAAACCTTTACACAAGCTGTTAGCTAACATTTGAAAAGCAAATGAAGCAGGTTTACAACATAATGCAGCAGATGGAGAAAATGCGATCAGCCTGGAAATAAATTTTATCTATCATTTTAACTTAAGTCCGTTCATGTGCTTCTCAGAAAATAAACATTTTATCCCCCATTCCATGCTTCATATTACCATGAAATAATGTTCTTTCAAGTATTTTCTGATTAGATCCTAAGTTAAGGGTAGGGAATGTTAATATGAGAAAATGGCAAGATTATGTTTCATTTTAAAGAGTAGGCAGTTATATAATGTTGTTTATTGTAAGTAGGTGTGCCATATGGGTGTGCAAAAAAATGACACATCTAGAAAAGTATGACATTATTTGCAGTACCATAGACTTGGGCCTCAAATATGTGTGGTTCTGATTGGAAGGAAGGCAAAAGTTTTGGTAACAGGTGATAACTCATTTTAAAAAGTTAAATCAAGCAGCACTTTTTAAGGGGATCAGAGATGATAGAGATTCAAGGCAGATAGACCAGTGAAGACACTATGTTAACATACTCCCTGGGAAAGCTGAACTAATTCAGCAAATTCCAAGAACAAAGGAGATGGATAAGCAACTCTCTCAGATAGGGTATGCCGTAAAACATCCTAAAATGAAATACAGTTTCTGAAGTAATACTTATTTGGGGTAAATATAATGTTGACAAACTCTTCACTGAATAAATCTGAAATGTATGAGTGAAGATATACACTGAAAGGAAGCTGAAAGTGTTAATTCCAGCAAATCTAGAAAAGGTACTTAATGAATGTAGCAGCGGAAGAGAACAAAATATTCATTTATGGACTCACACATCTACTCCAATACAAAGGGGAAAAGTAGAAACACTGAAATTTAAATTCCAAAGTCTTCTTCCTATCAATTTTTATTTTGCATTTAGCTGATGTGGCTGAAGAGTGAAAAAAATAGCACACTCTGTCGTGAAGATGGCAGGGGCCAATTGGAAGATCCCATACAATATTTATAGATGCAAAAACTTAAATTGCCTTTGGATTCCACTCTCAGATTTTCTTTAAGGACATAAACAGATGACTGTAGAGACATCTATTATGAAAGATATAAACTTATCAGGACTGGCAGTTGAAGAATTATTTTCTGAGTACACTGATAATCAAAGGTGTCTGTGTCCAGGCAGCATCAACATGACCTGGGAGCTTGTGAGAAATGTGGAGTCTCAGACCCCACCCTAGACCTATAAAGTCTGCATTTGAACAAGATCCCTGGGTGATTTACATGCAAATTATAATTTGAAAAGTGTTCATCTAGTACATACAGATTATATTTGGCAGATGAAGATGTTCTAAATGCTTTCTATAATTACATTTGCAGTGACAGAAGGAAAAAGTCACCTAATTCAGAAAAAATGCAAATAAAAACCATTTTAGCATTTTATCCCCAAAGTATTCATGCTATTTTACTGGAAAAAAGTCCAATTCTTATGACAATGTGAATTACTAAAATTACCTTGTATAATTTATCTGGAACTTGAAACTAAATATGAAATCACCTGAGATTCCATTCCATATCAAGCACAGGAAACGTGGCACTATCCAAGCAGTTTCCCTAAAATTTGTACAGGCCTCAGATAAAAGAAGTTATGATTTTATGACATATTTAGTATGAGTTTGCCCTCAAAATAGCAAATGCAAGATGACATATATATGGTATTTTAATACCTTCTGGAAAAGCTATGTAACCAAGGAAGGACATTGAATTAATCATATCTTTAGAGTGGATACTAAGAGATTTCCTTTCCTTTGCTTTCTACATTAAGGTACCATGCATTTCCCACTGCTGAAGAAATAATGGAGTAGATCAGGGTTTATAATGTATGTTTCATATTTTATATCTTTATCTATATAACAAATATAAAAAAAGGATTTTTACATATATACTCTAGCAAGAAGTTATATAAAAACAAAGTGGATGGTTTTGAAAGACTCAAAAAGATTTTTACTCTTATTAAAATATTTTCCATCAAATTATGTATTGGAATAACTAAGTTCTTGAAAAACCAAACAGATCTTGAAATAAAGGGCTGCCACTTAATAAAATCATTAAGAGGTTGATATTAAAATAGTTGATGATCATGGCATATATCTCCTTACTTTTTGAGGGAGCAAGTTATGCTAAGATCCCATTTTTTATATAAATGAGTGGAATAAACAGAAAATAAAACATAAAAAGAAATACAGAAGAAAATTTACAGTAGTTTTTTGTGAGGACATTACTACTAGTATTTTATTCGTATCTCTCTGCTTTTGATATTCTCTTCAATAAATATATAGTACATTGTTAATGAGAAAAATCTAAGATAATAATATCTACATTGGTATCTGACAAAATTTTAGCATCTTAAAGTTATAGTATAATTAGATAGCTCAGTCAATAAACAGAGTACAAAAGTATGTGTATGATAATTTTATGATCTATTATGTCTTTTCTTCTCTTATTAGAATATGAACTTGAGAAATGGAAAGAATATATTATGCAAATTAATTAAACTTCCATAAAGAACACATTAGAATACAGTCTATGTGAAGTATTTCATCTTCCTATAGAAATAGATGTATTAATTAAGGTAGAATGTGTGGGCAATATTCCAGTGTGTTTATACAAAATTCTTCTCTTTTTTTTTGTAATTGTATTGGCCAATTCTCGTGAAGTTTGGATACATTTGCATTTAACTGACAATTGACATTATTATATAAAATATCAATTACATTTCAATATACTTATTTTTATGAGTGTATTTGATTGAACACAAAAACATCTATTTGTTCTTTAATGGTTTTAAAAACCAATGAAACCAATCTGGGGACTCTTTCTTTCTAATATTGATATAGGGAAGTTGTTTTTCTAACAGGCCACTAAAAATCTGCTGCCTTTTTTAGTTGAAAGTTAAAGCAATGCATCACAAAATGTCTGTGCTACTCTACCACTTGTGCTTCTAAAACACTTTTGCAGAACCTCTTTATTGACAATTTAGTGTAATAATTAGAACTGAATTTAGCTATCATAAGTGATGATTACATACAACTGTAAATCATACTTTCCCTCTAATAGACATTTTTCTTTTATGAATTTTTATTTACTGAATGTAACTGATAATAACATTATGCATTTATTTAAAAGACTTAATAGCCTAATCATTATTATACAGTCATGTGCCACATAATGACATTTTAGTCAACAATGACAGCATATACGACAGTGGTCACATAAGATTAGTACTATACAGCCTAGCTGTGTAGTGGGCTATACCATCTAGATTTGTGTAAGTACACTGTATGATGTTTACACAATGACGAAAGTGACTACACATTTCTCAGAACATATCCCTGTTGGTAAGTGAAGCATGACTGTATATTAATTATACCTAACTGCACAAAATGTAGTTTTAAAACAATCATGTCACTAAATTGTATTATAAGATAAAGATGGAAAATGAGGGGCCAGCCTGGTGGCATAGCGGTTAAATTCGCACGCTCCACTTTGGCAGCCCGGGGTTCACGGGTTCAGATTCCAGGTGCAGACCTACACACTGCTCATCAAGCCATGCTGTGGCGATATCTCACATACAAAATAGAGGAAGACTGGCACAGATGTTAGCTCAGGGACAATCTTCCTCAAGAAAAAAGAGGAAGATTGGCAACGGATGTTAGCTCAGGGACAATCTTCCTCACCAAAAAAAAAAAAAAAAAGGAAAATGGACCATAACATGGAGTTTTGAATAATTTTATTTAAGCTGCATTATTTTTGCTACTATGGGAAGACTTAAATCACAAAATTGAAAACATACCAACATTATAGTATCAGAATGTTGATTTTTAAATGGGCTTCATAAGTTTACAAAATATTATATTTCACACAGAAACCAGTAGGCAAAAGTTTCACTGCAATTTATATATAAGTATAGTTGGATATATTCATTTCCCAATGACATATGAATTCATCAATAGACACAATATGTGGTCTATGAAGTGTTAGCACTATGTGTACTAATCATATGCAACAGAAAGCCACAGAAGCACTGATTTAGAGGATATTTCTTTCTCCACCTACATAGCAATTGTCAATTAATCAAAGATTTCAAATATTGTTTTACAAGTTATATAGTATTATTTAATAATTTAAAATTATATTTAGGGGCCGGCCTGGTGGCACAAGCAGTTAAGTGCGTGCGCTCCTCTGTGGCAGCCTGGGGTTCGCAGGTTCGGATCCCGGGCGTGCACTGACGCACTACTTGTCAAGCCATGCTGTGGTGGCATCCCATATAAACTAGAGGAAGATGGACATGGACGTTAGCCCAGGGCCAATCTTCCTGAGGAAAAAAGGGGAGGATTGGCATCAGATGTTAGCTCAGAGCTAGTCCTCCTCACAAAAAATAAATAAATAAATAAAATTATATTTACAACAGAGCATTCACACCTTTATTGTAATACTTTAGTTTACATGACTGATTAGTTTATACATAATAACTTTCTCAACCATTATTCGAAATGGTAATTTTGGCATTCTTAATTTTCGTCCTTATATTGATTTCATTCATTGCAGGAAAAAATTTTCTCAGTCGATTAGAGTTAAAATATAAAAATGAACTTTTATTACAAGCAGATGTTTATTTTATAACATAAATATTTAAATTAGTGAATTGCATTGAGTTCTTTAATGGAAAATGTTAACTTTATTGAGGAAAATTTAATTGCAGAATGGTTATTACTATGAATAAGTTTTGCACGTATGTCTGTCTACCTGTCTTTTATTTTTATTGCATCATTAGTTTTAATTGCTTTAATTATATCAAGTTAAATCCATTTGCATATTATCATTGTGTATATGTATATATTTTAGCAAGCAAGTACTTTGAATCACAGACATCTATAATATACAGTCTGTGGATAATTCAGAAATAGATTTACATATTTATTTATGGAGCTGTATTGGGATCACTGGGATAGTTTCCCAAAATAGAAGAACTAATTTCTGTGAGGGTATTAAGAAGACAGCTGTCATGTAATGCTTCCCAAGTAGTTTTCAAAGTACATAAACAATATCCTGTAATGAACACTCAGATTAGCATATCAGATGAAAGAGTAGAAATTCATCCTGAATAACTTCTTAAAGGAAAGAAATTTTGAAGAATTAAAGAAACAAAGATCCTTTTTTCCTCGTTCCATACTACTGTGCTTTTTCAGTCTAACGTTTGAGGGTGTATTTGCTGGTTCAAGCACCTTCTGAAATGTTGTTGAAGCCCATGCAATGTTTTCCAATGAATTTAGAATAAATGCGAAACCACATTGTGATATTGAACGAATGAGAGAAGAATAGAACTAATCGTTTAATGAAAGTGACCCTACAGGCAAAATGATGATAAAAAAGGAAAGAGGGGCCATCCCGGTGGCGTAGCAGTTAAGTGTGCATGCTCGGCTTCGGCGGCTCAGGATTCACAGGTTCGGAACCCGGGCAGACACAGTTGCACCACTTGTCATGCTATGCTGCGGTGGCGTCCCATATAAAATAGAGGAAGATGGGCACAGATGTTAGCCCAAGGCCAATCTTCCTCAGCAAAAAAAGAGGATTGGCATTGGATGTTAGCTCAGGGCTAATCTTCTTCACAAAAAGAAGGGAGGGGGAGAAATCTTAAACATGGGTTTATATAGCAGTCTATGAGGTTGTTTCATTTATCTTTCTTTTAAATAGTATAAAATTCCAGCAACAACTAGTAAAGTTTATATATATATATATAATATATACTTGTATATATGCATTATATATGTGTGTGTATATATTCATATATACTTTGAAATAAGCAGTAGTGAGAACTTTGAGATCAGTGCTGTTCAGAAGTAAGTAGCCATTCACTATCATTGATAAAGGATAAACCACTGACTGCTTCAGATTATCCAGGAACAAATATCATATATTAAGGCATCTAGGCAGCAAGACTGCCAGCAGGGCGGCTGAATACAGCTGGGTAGTTTGTACACTATACTTATAATCTCAGCAGAAGGGCAAAGTGAGTGCTGAAATCCCTCTTACTAATCATGACACCTAGACCGAAGTTGCCTTAATGCAAAGGGAGTGGTGACTCATTATTTATTCACCCAAAAAAGATACATATGAATGTGGGTGAAGATGCTATAGGGACCTAGCACAGAAAAGCCATCATCATCCCAGTTCCTGAATAAGCTAAATCACTGCCTGGAAGTTAACTATGAGTATTAGTAAGTTCTCCAACTTAAAATATGAGAGAATGATCCTAACAGAAACTAAACATGTAGTAAGAGGAACCAAGGAGAGTCTGCATCTTTGTGTGGAGTCACATGTTTTGCATGCGTTGACCTCTCTAACTACACAGGTGGGAAAATCAATCAAACCAATCAAATCAAAGCATTAAATTAAAAAAAGAAATATCTTACTTTCCAGAATACTCACTATTGAATATCAAAGAAATGTGCAAAACCATCTCTAATAAAAATTTTACAAATCAGACTATAAAACAGTAAAAGATGGGGAAAAGACAAATCAAAATGCTAAAAGGAAAATGAGAATAATAAATTTGGGTAATTATCAAAAGATGGTACAAAGTCTAAGTGGAAGCAATAAAAATGACTAAAGAAAGAGAGAGAAGGAACAATGAGAGAAAACTTGGTAAATATGGAACTCAGAGAACTGAGAGGCCACATGTGCAAATAGTGTGGTATCTAAAAAAGAGAACAGACAAAAATAAAAACTAATAAAAATATAATTTAGTGGAAACCATCTGAAAAAGGGCTTAGAGACAATGTAGATTTGTGATCCAAAAACTCATCAAATTCATGGAAAATGTATAGTTACAATACATACACGTATACTATTGATATCGCTTTAAAACTAAAAATTAGGGGAATCATTTGAAAATATAGGCAATCAGAGGACATATATCTGGTTTCTGCTTCTTTTATTCTTCAAGCCATGGCCAAGCAAGTCCCAACCAGGTACAGAAAGGACATGTGCTTGAAAAAAACAAAGACACTTTAACATAAGATTTTTATAAACTAGATTTAGGTTTTTAACCTGGTGAGATATCAGGATTTTCTTTACTATCCCCAGCTGAAATTCTGAACCAACATCAATTTGGGTAGGCCACTTTGTCTCACTCTCCTCCCCCTACCTGTTTTTTTTATATAGGTCAAGAATGCAAAAAATACAAAAGCTAGAAGAGATATTCAAAAAAATGTACAATGAAAAGAGTACATTAATGTCAGGGAATAGAGAATGCATTGCTTATTAAAATAGTAATAGTAACATACAAAAAGCTGAAGTTTTGGCCAGAGTGTCCCTAAGAAATTGGTTCTACAATGTGTGCTGGTGTGTGATCAACCCATGGACCAAATGGACATTTACAGTCTTACTACCTTCACACTCATCCTTGTTTTCCTCATTAACCATGACTTTCTTTCCAATTTCTACTCTACCTCAGACAGGTTTTAACCATCCAGGCATTATGCAGTGTAATGGGCAATTATCATTTTACTTCTTCCCCCAATAATCAAGCTGCTGGTCTATGATCTCAAAGACTTAATTCCTTCTGGTTTTTCTTTCCTAGCACAAGGCCAGTATGTAAGTCATAATAACATATCCACCAATTGAAGCCCTAACACTCCTATGGAAATAAAAATACACAAAATATAAGAAAAGGACTGAACATTGTTAAAGAAATTCCATTATTATAAACAGGAAGATTCAATACTGTCAAGACAGGAATTTTCCCAAAATGAATTTATAAATGTGGTACAGTTGCTGTATCAATATTCTAATGGGGTTATCAATTTTTCTCATTTGGTAATGTTACTATAGCGTTAATTTGGAAGAAGAGCAAAGAGAATACAGATAAGGTAAAAGGAAAATAGTAGGGGGAGGAAGGAACGAGGTGGAAGAAAGGAGAAAGGGAAGAAGGGAGAGAAGGAGGGAATATTGAATAAGAGGTAATAACACCATGTTACACTATCACATATTAGACTACTGGTATAATTGACATTTTTTAAAATAAAATGTTTTAAAGTAGAATAACACTTAAAAATGTAATTAAATATTTAAATCAGATAATTGCAACAATAAAACAATGAAACCCAGACATGCCAGTGGATATCAAGGGAAAAAAATACATACATACGTATTTATATATATGTATTTATATAAGTGGGAGTATAAATACCTATTTAATATCTGCAAAGCAATGGGAAGATTATGTAACATAATCTTTGAATAATCTATAGTCTTTTGATATACAAATTAATTAATTTAATTTAGTCTATACAGTAAGAAACAATAAATAAAGACCCACAAATCAACAGGTATCAAATAAAAAGGAAAAAAATAGTAGAACTACAATAAATTTTATTTTATTAACAGTTTTTCAAACACTTATAAAGTGGATTTCTTTTTAAAATATGTTGCCAAGTGACTAAAATAGAATGCATACATATATACATACACACCAATATATACGTATATATACACACGTATGTATATATGTACACATACATATATATACATAGATATGATTTATATTATATATTTATATATGTATATTCATGTTTCATGAATTAACACAAACACTAAGTGGCATGATATGTTTGCATTTCTACATCTATGTCAATGTTCACACCAGGTATAATATGGTTGATTTGGGGAGAAATTTTGAGGACTTAAATTTCAGGAATAGAAAAAAAAATCACTTAGAACTTCAGGAAATGTCTTGCCATTAAAAACAGAAATCATGCATTCAAAAAAGTCCTAAAAATAAATCATACAAATCAAGTCATATTTATCCAATGTATTATGTATTTGAGGGGAAAAGAGAATAATAAAGTTATGCCAATGCTTTACTAAAGTTATCATTAGTATTAGTTATCATTTAGTGTTATTTCACTAAAATGAAAAATGTTTAATAAGTTATCATGAATTAATTTTCATAATTTAAATTAATATTTCTTACCATATTTTTATAATTTTACTGCTCTATATAAATACAAATAATTTGGACAGGTATAGTTATAAGTATAGAAAGATAATCAGTATTTACCATTTGGTTGTTATGTGTGATTCACAGATATTATTAGAAGAACTATGGGGGCCGGCCCCGTGGCTTAGCGGTTAAGTGCGCCAGCTCTGCTACTGGCGGCCTGGCTTCGGATCCTGGGCGCGCACTGACGCACCCCTTGTCTGGCCATGCTGAGGCAGCATCCCACATAGAGCAACTAGAAGGATGTGCAACTATGACATACAACTATCTACTGGTGCGTGGGGGTGAAAAAGGGAAAAAAAAAGGAGAAGGATTGGCAATAGATGTTAGCTCAGGGACAGTCTTCCTCAGCAAAAAGAGGAGGATTGGCATGGATGTTTGCTTAGGGCTGATCTTCCTCACAAAAAAAAAAAAAAAAAGAAGAACTATTGATTTAGTTTAGTTTAGTTTAATTTACTCTAGTGTAAATAGGCAAATGTTTAATAAATCTAGAGATCATAATTCAAGTAAATTTCCATAACCTGCTGAACAAAAGGCATAGAACAAATAAATAAACAAGCTAGTGACTGTTCAATATTCTGTATCTTTTAATAAAGTATTCACATGAGGAAAGGAAACTAGTATAAAATGTTCCTTTATCTAACAAGATAATAAAATTATTTCAAGGAATACATTAATAGCAAGTGAAAAAAAAATAGAGAGAATGTGTAACTTACTACCTGTAACCTTGTCAAAATCACTATATTAGTCACTGACCATATGATAAATTTATTGTAAGTCAGATATCCAAGATCAATATTTGAAAATAATTTCTACTATTTTATAGCAATGAAATCAGAAATATGAATTTAATAAGAATAGCATCCAAAATATGATTACAAATATAAATTACTTATAACTTCTCAATCACTAGCCACAGAAAAATATAAATTTAGTTATCCTACAGATAACGCTGTATAGATCAATATACATGTTATTCATTTTACCAAAATTTTTCATGAGCTGCTAAAAAGTTTTTCAGTATCTTCTTAACAGTAGTGTTTTGGAAAAAAACACAAAATAGGAACAAAACAAGCACAAAATTATTACTAAGGAAGAGTCATTTAAAAAGTATTTCTCCACTGTTGATACATTATAACATCAGGCAGAAAAGAGAGAGCCAAAGTAAAAATTGAACGCTTAGTATTTATTTAAAATGAATTACTCAGAATGCATCTAAATAGTGAAGTGCATTTAACTAGTCTTACCGGCTGCAATAAAAATGAAAACTAACGCTGAAAATAATTTTTATCATGTTTAAAAGACTGACTTGGCATCATGCAACTATTGCCGCAAAATCTAAGATATTGGTGCTTTAAAGAACTTCAGTATTTTTTAAATGAAACTCCGTGTATAAAAATGAAAACTGATCTCATTAAAATACTATCCACCAAGGCCCTAGAAGTTCTTGGGAACTCATTTGGCTGCTGAAATTTTCAATTCCCGGGATCCTCCAAGCAGAGCAGTTGCCAGATGCTCCCACGGCAACAGGACCGAATGCCCTATGTGGTTAGTTACTTTTCCTTTCCTTTTCTACAAGAGGACCAAAAATAGTCATAGAAACAGGAGATGACTTCACTATTGCATTATCCAAATAAAGCCAGTGTAAAACTTTTAAGATTGCAGACAATTTAAAGAAGAATAGATCCTGTCTGTTTTGGAGCAAATTCTCACATTATCATACAATTGGATTTGGTACATGGTGGCAGGCAAATTCTTCTCAAATTTTAATTTAGAAATAATTCACAGGAATTTAGAAGTAGAGGAGATCTTAGAAAACATATAGGTCAAATCACACGCCACATAGATGAGAATACCGTCAGTAAAATTAATCAAGTCAATTAAAGTGGCAAGATTAACCATTAATGTTTCCTTCATTGGTGAAAATAATTATGTAATTATTGTAGATCTTTTGGATATTTAAATATTGTATTTACTCTATTTTAAAGGTCTGTTCAAAGTAAGCATAATGTCCTGCCTTCAAAGACATAAAACATTAAATGTCAATTTAATTTATATATTACTCATATGCATAGAAGTTTAATATTATGAATATATAAAAGTGTTTTAAAGACCAGCTTCAGTATGTTACAGTGGTCAGATTCAATAATCTTATTATATTATATATCACATAAGCCACCTAGCTTGTTCTGGTTATGTTAAACAACATAATTTTATAATGTTTACCTATGCCTCTAGATCAGTATTACTACACACGCATCTATATGAGCGTAGGGAAAATAACCAATTTATCCATATCTTAAAGACTTATGTAAGTGGAACCAGAGAAAACATAATGTTTTTCAACTATAAAAATGATCTTTAAAAGAGGGATGAAAAAAAGTTCTGCCCAAAATTTTGTATTAGAACAAGAAAGAACAGGCAAGTCAGAGAATACTATTTTCCAAAGTATGTTCCACAGAACTCAGTTAAGGGAGTTGTTAAGAGTAGAAGAACAAAACAAAATATTTCCAGGTCAATAGTTATCCTTATTTCCAACACAAAATCCACAAGGATCCTAGTGCACATTAGATTTTTAATGGCTCTGATGAGACCCGCAGTTAAGAGGCTGTTTGACTTTGCTTAATGCAGATTTTCTTTTAATAGTTTGCTTACTTAATTACGAATATCCTTAAGGATTGTGTTCTGTCGAATAGAGAACCAGACTGGGACATTTTGCTATACAAAATTTCAGGACACATGAGAATGCTAAAATATTGCAAAGGTACAGAGGATACCCTTGGTAACAGAAACCTATAAAGAGATTTTATTAAATTTATTTCTAAGTGTAATATTATTCAATTTATCCACATTAAATGTTCAATGGAATACTAATATATTTAATGTTTAACATCCAATTTAGTTATAAAATCATTAAGACATGAAATAGTAGCATGAGTTATAACTAATGGAACATATACAAAAGTTATTTTCAAATAACACCTAGAAAATCTAAGAAAATAAGAAAATTACAATTAATAACAGTTTGGTAAAGTACTTGATTACAATCTGAATATACGATAGCAACTTATTTATATATCCACAACTAACTAGATATCAAAAAAAGACATTTCATTAATGAGAGGGGAAAAAAACTCCACAAAGATCAGGAATAGCTTTTGCGTGAAATGCTAACAGTTGAATTTAATACAACTATGAAACTATAATGTAAAAAATAAGATTTAAATGACTAAAAGCCATACAATACGAGAATAGTATGGTATGAGGATCAATGAGCACAGCTTAGCACTCAGATTTTAGTTTTGAAATACTATTCTCCACTAAATTCAGCCAGGGCTCTTCAGAACAATGTGACTTCTGACTCCAGGAAGGCATAAAGAAATAAAACAAAACAAAAAAAATAAAGGTGCAAGATGAGCCTGGGACATCTTGCTGTGCAAGAAAAGAAACGTACAAAGAATGATGGGGTCATGTCAAAAGAATAGATTTCAGCTTGAAGATTCTCCAACTGGACAAATATGGGACAAGTTGTATATGTATATAAATAATGCTGTAACCCACCAGGAATTCATTATATATTAGCTATATATCACACTGATTTAGATAAATAAATTATTAATTGTATGAGAAGAGAAATTCTACGCCCATCCAAGATGGAATAATGGGGATCATATTTACCTTCCAGTCTTAAATAACTAGAAAGCTGGGCAAAATATGTGAAGCAATAGTTTTCAGATTTTGGACAACAGGCATCAAAGGACATACAAAAGAACAGAGAGAAGGTGGGGAAATTGGTTGCCTTATGATTGCCTGGCTTATTTTGTGGATGCAATTTGAAGGCTGCAACACAGAGAGGCAGAACCCAGAGAGAGTGTAACCCTAAGGCTGCAGACATTGCTGGAGTCTGGGGAAGCAAAGGCCTATCAAGTTTGCTAAACAGGGTACTGGATGGAGGAAGCTACACAAAAAGAGTACTTTGGAGTTTGGCAAGGCAGCTCCTTGATTTTTATTTATTTATTTATTTTTTTCTGATTTCTGATCTTTACATGTGTGGAGGAAACTACTTGAGACTGGGACAAAAGTCATCATAAATGAATGGACAGAACAATGTCTGTATAGCACATAAAACTGGGAATAGATTATTGCACAATCTACAGATAGAAAAGAGTTTGTAACATATGACGCAGCAGTAGAATTCTCAGAAGTTTCTTGCCATGACAAAGACTGGTCTGAATTTGCCCAAATAAACTATAAAGAGCAACCTTGAAAGGATTCCATTGAATCTAATTAAATGCCCATAAGAACAAAATGAAACACTACTAAAAGACTGTATTCAAAGGTTCAACAATAGAAAATCAATTAATATAATACGTAATATCAACAGGATATAAAACGAAAACTGCTCAATCATCTCAGTAGATGCAGAAAGAACATTTGACAAATTCCAACACCATTTCATGGTAACAATATTCAATAAACGAATTATAGAAGGGAATTTCCTCAACGTGATAAAGAACATCTAAGAAAAACCCACAAGTAACATCATATATATTATGGTGAATACTGTATGCTTTCCACTTAAGATCAGGAACAAGTATGTCAGCTCTCTCCACTAGTATTCAACATTGTACTGACGGGTCTAGTCAGGGCATTTAGGCAAATAAAAGAAAAAAAGACATGAAGATTGGAAATGAAAAAGTAAAACTATGTGTATTTACAGATGACTTGATCTTATATACAGAAATCCTAAGGAATCCACTAAAAAAACAATTAAAATTAATAAACAAGTTCAGCAAGTTTGCAGAATACAAGAACAGTATACAAAAATCAATTGTATTTTATACACTTGTAATGAATGTTCCAAAAATGAAACTAAGAAAACAAATTCATTCACATCAACACCAAAAATAATAAAATAATTAGAAATAAATTTAACAAAAGAAGTGAAAAACTTGTACTCTGAAAATTACAAATCACTGAAAGAAATTAAAGAAGATATAAATAAATGGAAAATCATCCTATATTCATAGATGAGAAGACTTAACATTGCCAAGATGGCCACACTCTCCAGACTTATCTACAGATTCAATACAATCCCTATCAAAATCCTACATAACTTCTTTGTAGAAATTGGTAAGCTGATTCTAAAATTCAGCGCAAGGAACCCTGAGTAGTTAAAATGATCCTGAGAAAGAAGAACAAAGTAGGAAGACACATACTTTCTGATTTCAAAACTCACTACTAAATAACATTAATCACGGCAGAATTAAAGAAAAATATATAGAGCAATGGAATAGACTTGAGGGTCCAAATAAAGCCATGCACCTATGGTTTACTCATTTTCAACAAGGGTGTCAGAACCATTAAATTGGGGAAAGAATAGTGTTTTCAACAAATGATGCTAGGACAACCAGATAGCCACATGCAAAAGACTGTACAATATACAAAATTAACTCATAATGGTAAACTCAACCAAATCTTTAAGGAAGAAATTATATCAGTTGTCTACAATCACAGAAGATAGAAGCAGAGGGAATATCTAATAACCCCTTCTATGATGCCAATATTACCGTATTACCAGAACCAGACAAAGACACTGCAAGAAGAAAAAAAAAAACTACAGACAAATGTCTCTCTTGAACATAGATGTAGAAATTCTCAAAAAAAAAAAAAAGCGAATCACTCAACAATGTATAAAAAGAATTCTACGCCACAACTACATGGGATTTATCCCAGACATGCAAGGCTGGTTCAACAGCTGAAATTCAATTGACGTAATTCATCAAATCAACAGGCTAAAGAAGAAAAATCACATGATCATATTAATAGATGCAGAAAAAGCATTCAACAAAATCCAATACACATTTATTATTAAAAACTCTCCTCACACTAGAAATATAAGAGGATAAGAGGACTTCCTCACTCTATATAGAACATCTATAAAGAAACTAAAGGTATATCATACTTAATGGTGAGAAACTAGAAGCTTTCCCACTAAGATCAGGAACAAGGCTAGGATGTCCCTTCTCATCCCTCCTTTTCAACATTGTACTAAAAGCTCTAGCAAATGCAATGAGTCAAGAAAAGGCAATAAAGGGTACGCAAATTGGGAAGGAAGATAAATAAATAAATTCCTTGCTCATGGATAGGAAGACTCAATATTGTCAAGATGTCAAATCTTCCTAACTTCAGCTATAGATTCAATGAAATCTCAATCAAAATTCTAGCAAGTTATTTTGTGAATATCAACAAAATGATTTTAAAATTTATATAGAGAGGCAAAAGACCCAGAAGAGCTAACTCAATATTGATGGAAAATAACAATGTTAGAGGATTGACACTATCCCAATACAAGCCTTACTATAAAAGGTACATTAATCAAACAATATGGTATTGGTGAAATAGTAGACAAAAAAATAAATACAGTAGAATAGAGTCCAGAAATAGACCCACATATATAGACAATTGATCTTGGACAAAGGAGCAAAGGCAATATTATGAAGAAAAGATAGACTTTTCAATAAACGGTGCTAGATGAACTGGACACTTACATGCAAAAAAATCAATCTGGACACAGACCTTAAACCCCTCCCAAAAATTAACTCAAAATGGCTCATAAACCTAAATGTAAAATGCAAAACTTCAAAACTACTAGAAGATAACATAGAAGAATATCTAGATGACCTTGGGTATGGTTGATGGTGTTTTAGATACAACACCAAAGGCATGATCCATGAGAGAAATAATTGATAATCTAGACTTCATTAAAATAAAAAAAATCTGCTCTCTGAAAGATACTATCAAGAAAATGAAAAAACAAGCCACAGTCTGAGAGAAAATGCTTGCAAAAAATATATCTGATAAAAGATTGACATCCAAAATAGACAAAGAACTTTTAAACCTCAACAATAAGAAAATGAACAACCCAAGTAATAAATGGGCCAAATACCTGAATAGATACCTCACCATAGAAAATATACAGATGGCAAAAATCACATGAAAAAAATACTCAACATATATGTCATTACAGAATTGTAAATTAAAAGAACAATGTGACACTAGTACAAACCCATGAGAAAGGCAAAAATCCAAAACACTGACAACACCACACACTGGTGAGGATGTAAAGCAATAGGAACTTTCATTTATTACTGATGGGAATGCAAAATGGTACAGCCATTTTGGAAGATAATTTGATGGTTTTTTACATATTAAACATATTCTACTATTTGATCAAGCAATCATGCTCCTTGATATTTACCCAAAAGAATTGAAAACTTACGTATCAATTAAAACCTGCACGAGATATTAATAGCAGCTTTATTCATAACTGCCAAAACTTTGAAGCAACCAAAATTTCTTTCACTAAATAATGGACAAGCAAACTTGGTACATCTAGACAGTGGAATATTACCCAGTGCTAAAAAGAAATGAGCCATCAAGCCATGAAAAGATATGGAAGAAACTTAAATACATATTACTAAGTGAGAGAAACCAAAAAGCTACATACTATATGATTTCAACTCTATGACATTCTGGAATAGGCAAACTATGGCGACACTAAAAAGATTAGTGGTTGCCAGGAGTTTGGGGAGGAAGAGATGAATAGGCAGAGAACAGAGGATTTTTAGTGCAATGAAACTATTCTGTCTGACTATAACAATAGGTACATGTTATTACACATTTGACAAAACCCAGAGAATGTACACCACCAAGAGTGAACTCTAATGAAAACTATGGACTTAAATTCATAACTATGTGTCAATCTAGTTTCATCAATTGCAACACATGTACCCTCTGGTGTGGAATCTTGATAGTGGGGAGGTTGCATGTGTGGTGGGGAGGCAGGGCATATATGGGAACTTTGTACTTTCCACTCAATTTTGCTGTGAACCTAAAACTGTTCTAAAAAATAAAGTCTAATTAAAACATCTTATAATGAATAAACATGGAAATCACTATCTTAATCGAGTAATCAAAAATGGAAAATCAACATTATGTGCCACCCGGTGAAATGCAATGTGAAGAATACAGAGTTTTCTTTGTGACATTCTAGTCCTAGTTTGTAGGGATAATGACCATTTGGTTGAGGTCACTGCTTGCTGCTGAGTTCCCCTGTAGTGGCCCATGTGGACCAAATTTCGAGACATGATAGATCTTTGTGAATTTTATAAAGAAATATCTTTGTCCCCCTAGTATTTGACTCTTTTAGACAAAAGTTTTGGGTGTGAGTTAAAGATGATTAGAAAAAAAGTTAATATCTGGCTACTGCAATGAGACACACCAATTTTGTGGCGATTTTGGAGACCAAAAGCCTTGGCACTTGGAAAGAAAACACATTAGGTCCTGGGAGGTATAGGGGTTGGTGGTCTAACGGTTAAGATTCAGCACTCTCACCACCACTGCCCAGGTTTATTTCCCTGTCAGGGAACCACACCACCCATCTGTCTGTTGTCATACTATGGTGGCTGCATGTTGCTGTGATTCTGAAAGCTATGCCACAGATATTTCAAAAACATGGTGGACAGATTTCAGTGGAGTTTCCAGACTAAGACAGACTAGGAAGAAGGAGCTAACCGCCCACTTCTGAAGCACTCGGCGTGAAAACCCTATGACTAGCAGTGGAGCATTGCCTGATACAGCACCAGAAGGTGAGATGATGAAAAAAAGAGTGGCAGGGTTCCACTCTGCCGGGCACAGGGTCGCTAGGCATCGGAATGACTCCATGGCACTAACAACAACAAAGTATAAGAGTAGAAAGAATATCAATAATCTTTTCTTTCTGAGTCACCCCTGCATCCTCCCTCATGAAAGGAAAACACCTAGGTTCAGCTCTTCCAAACTGTTGCAAACACAATTGTGACCATGCTTTGATCTGCATCCTCCTTAACCTTACCATGAAATTTATCAGAAACAGCAGGGATGGTTCTAGCCCCTGCACCACACTATTAGATTCCTATAGCTGCTAAAACCAATTGCCAAAAAATTGGCAGCTTAAAAACACATGTATTTATTTACTTCAAGTTCTGGAGGCCAGAGTCCAAAATCAAGTGTCAGCAAGGACACACTCCCTCCAGAGGATCTAGAGGACAATTCATTCCCTTGCCTTTCCCAGGTTCTAGAGCTGCATCTCTTGTATTTATTTCTTGGTTCACTTCCACCGTCTTCAAAGCCAGTAGCATAGTATCTAGCTTCAGTGGTCACATTGCCTTCCTCTTCTGTAGTAGACCTTCCCTCTCAATCCTTCTTAGAAGGATACTTGTGACTTACTTCACTTTGCATAATTCTCTCAATGTCCATGAATGTTGTCACAAATGCCTGGATTTCATCGTTTCTTATGGCTGAGTAGTATATTTAAAAAAAAAAAAAAAAAAAGGATACTTGTAATTGAAATTAGACCCACCTGGAAAATCCAGCATAATTTCTGCAAGATCTCTAATTTAATCACATCTGTAAAGTCCCTTTTTGCCACAGAAGATAACAGTCACAGATTCCAGGGATGAGGATACAGACATCTTTTGGGGATCACATGGATCTTGACAGAAGTCTCCTTGGGCCCCAGGATTGTGCACCAGAAACCTGCACACCCCGGACCTTGGGTCTCCAGGAAGGGTATGGATGTACGGTCTGTGCATGTGCTGTTTACTCCCTCCTTCTGGCCCTGGAGGTCTCACCCCTGCACAATCTTGGATCCAGAGGCCTCGTGAGGATTGGAGTTTGCTTCATAGGTGACTGAGCCAGATTCCTTACAAAGTCTAGGAGGAGGGGCCTTCGGCTGATGGGCCATCCTGGTGTTTCCATCCCAGTGCTCCGTTGTCCACTGGTAGAACTCACAAGATCCCACAAAATCCGGTTTATGGGAAGGGTGCTGCTCCTCAAGCCTGTTTCCGCCATTTTCTGAGCCGCCCACCCTGCCCATGCTCACTGCATCCCGGACCATCCTTTCCCTGCCCCTCCATCAGGACAGCACTTACTCTCTCACAAAAAAAGAGAAAAAATTTTTCAGCCCAACACCCTCTACCATGGGCTTCCAAAGATTCACACACATCCCACATGCGAAATATATTCAAAACATATTCATCCCTTCCAAACATCCTCTGGTTTCTTGGGGGAGTTTCCAAGAGGTATATTTCACATGTTATTAAGTTCACTCTCTGGAAAGTGATCCCTATGATGGAAGTCATCTAGTTAGAAAAGGCAGTATAAAAGTCCTCCTCGACTTTAGCTCAAATAATCAATGACACTACCTCAGTTCAGGATGACTTTCTAGTTAGCCTCATTACACTGCGGGGAAATGTATTCTTTGGATTATTAGTTTCAACATGAGTGTTTTCTTTAGACTTCCAGGTAGATTATTATTATTTTTATGTTTACTCTGTTAGGAGACCGTACTCTTCTTTATCACATTGATTTATGTCCACTTATTTTGCTGTGTGTATCATTAGACTATGCCCTCTTCGAAATGAGATCTTGTTTTCTTCATCTTTGTATTCCCAAAAGCATGGTATAATGCATTGTAAAATATGCGTTCAGTAAATCGTTGTTGAATAAATGTCTGTACAGATATTTTTGTGGCATATTTTAATTGGGGTTTTAACAGCTCATTTAGCATTTTTACTAAAGAAATAGGCAATTGGGAGTCCATTGAAGACGTTTTGAGCAAGACAGTTATGTATTCATATGTGCAATTTAGTAAGATTAATTTCAAAAAGGTTTTTATAGTGCATTGGAGCAAGACTTGCATGAGGCAATTACTTCCTTTTGGAGAGTGTTTCAATAGTCCAAGTGGTAGATATAGTAGAGTTAATCCTAGGTCACTCATAGTCATTACAGAAAAGAAGTAAGACATCACATGGAAATATCTATGGAAAATGGAAGGAAGATAATCTAAAAATTTAATGATGATGTGGTGGGAAGGAAATAAGTACTTATTTATTGAAAAAAAAGTACATCATTAATTATATCGTTTATATCTTATAACTGAAGTTAGTATTCACCACACACAAAGTAAATTCATGAATTAAAAATGGCAATGTATTTATCTTGGTGGAAAAACTGTTTGAATCATTCAATTTTTTAATATGTTTTGTACGAAGTCATAGAATTAGAAGCTGCATTTATATTTATTGAAATTTTTGTAGCTAACAAAATAATTAACAAGAAAATATCCTTCATTCATAATCAGTACCCAAAGTATTAGTGCTATGCAGCGTTAAAGGAATAACATTATCATTGCATTCACTGATATAGAAGTGTAAATCTAATTATAATTTATATAGCAAATGGCCATTTAAACAGTATATGGATTTTAGCTATGTTCTAATAATCTCCTTTAAATATAAAATTTAACAACTCTTTTTTACACTACAAGTTGAATCTATAAGTGTGATCTTCCAAGAAAAATATTATTAGAGAGGCAATTATTTTCTGTTTGTGTTATGTGAAATGTTCTTAAAAGGAGTTCGTGGCTCTCTCCGAAATTGGCTTTGTATTATCTATAAACTTCTTGAAATTATATGCATAAGTGTGAGTATGTATGACTATGTGAATCTTTATACAGATAATATCCATATCTTTCATTATATTTTAAAACATCTATAACATGAAAATTAATAATTACTATATTACAGAAATGTTTTCAAAAATAAATATTAGAATTTAAAATTTTTTCATCATCTATCCATTCTATTTTAGTCTACATTTTATTATAAGATACAAATTTCATTGAGTATGGATATGTTCACTAGTTGCAAACAGAAGGGGTTAACCCACCTATATACAAGAATATGATTCAAGTGAAACATGAGCTAAAAATTACCGTCAATATTAGGGCCAACTATTCATAAAAATCAACACGTGTAAGAAGACTGTAAATTTTTTAAATAGACTGTATGTTTCAGAGAAGTTTTAGATTGACATCAAAATTGAATGGAAGATACAGGGATAAAGATTTTTTTAGTGTTTATTAAAGAAGTGATCTGAGAGAAGGTGGGAATTAAGTGGACATAAAAGCCGAGAACTTATGTTTGTATTAAATACTGAGAGATTATACATAGTTTTACTGGAAATAGTTCACCTTGGCTATCAAGAGGCCTTTTTTAAATTCTAAAAATTTTGTGACTTGGGTGTTAAAAATTTATGTTATTAAAAATTTATATATATAAACGAATAGATAAAATATATTAAAAACAAAGGTAAAATATAACCTATTGCTTTCTAATTATTTTATTAAATTTTACCATTATCTATGCTCTTGACATTGTTTTTATCTGAATGGGGGACAGACTATATGATGTTGTACCACTGTTAATGCCTTCCCAAATCTGTGTTCAGTAACATCACATAGGTAGTGTTATGGGCTGAATTATGTCCTCCCAAAATTCATATGTTGAAATCCTAACACTGAGTACCTCAGAATGTGACTGTATATGGTGATAGGGTCAGCATTTAGTGATGGTACAGAAGTAGTCAAGTTAAAATGAGGCCATTAGGGTGAGCCCTAATCCAATAGGACTGGTGTCTTTATAAAAATGGGAAATTGGACACAGAGACATGTATAGAGGGAAGATGATGTGAAGAGACATAGAGACAAGATGGCCTTCTACAAGCCAAGGAAAGGGGCCTGGCACAGATCCTTCTCTCACAGCCCTCAGAAAGAACCAACTCTTCTTTTTTTTTTTTTTTTTAAAGATTTTATTTATTCATTTTTTTCCCCCCACAGCCCCAGTAGATAGCTGTATGTCATAGGTTCACATCCTTCTAGTTACTGCACGTGGGACTCGGCCTCGCGTTGGACGGAGAAGCGGTGCCCTGGGGCGCGCCTGGGATCCGAACCCGGGCCGCCAGCATCAGAGCGCGCGCACTTAACTGCTAAGCCACGGAGCCGGCCCAGAACCAACTCTTCTGACAACTTGATTTTAGACATCTGTCCTCCAGAAGTGTGAGACAGTATCTGTTCTTTGTTTAAAACACCCGGTTTGTGGTACTTTGTTATGGCAGCCCTAGAAAACTAACACACTGGCTTGGAATGTGCCATGGCAGGAGTTTTTACATCATGGGAATTGGCAAAGACTACAAATCATATCTTTTATTTCTGAAGACTCAGTGTGTAAACATAATGTGTGTAATTACAAAATATTTTACTATCATGAATGACCACTCTCCATCCATGAAGGCTTGTAAAATGAATCAGCTTTTGACTTGCTAGTAATTTGGTCTCTGGTTTAATAAACCATCGTGGTGTACTTTGAATAAAAAGTGGGAAATGACACTTTCACAAGCAGGGAAGCCCAGAGGCAGACAGAGAGGTATGGTCTCAACCTGGCTAGATTCTATGAATGATGACAGATGAACGTGGAGCAATGAACTGCTTAATTGTGAGTGAGTGAGTCAAAGAAAAACCATACAAGTAGCATGTCAATCAGGGAAACATGGCGGCCTCTGGCAATCATAGTGTTTAGCATGTCTATCAGAGTGAGTTATGTGTCATCCTCCGCCTACTGGACATTCCTACAAGGTTGAGAAAAGTTTCCCAGCACCATTAGTTTCTAAGTTGCTGGTGCAGGAGTGATTCTTTACTTTGCTGAGGAAGACTGGCCCTGAGCTGACATCTATGCCCATCTTCCTCTACTTTATATGGGACGCCACCACAGCATGGCTTGATGAGCAATGCGTAGGTCCGTGCCCGGGATCCGAACTTGCGAACCCCAGGCCACTGAAGTGGAGTGCACGAACTTAACCACTGGGCAGCCAGGCCGGCCCCAGGAGTGATTCTTGATGTCTGAAGAATCAAGCTCACCAGATCACTCTCTCTAAAGGAGGCTTCAGCCCACAAAGGCATATGCCTGTGAAACACTGAATGGAGACCCTCTGCCATGCACCCCCTGTGACCTCTCTAGGATGTACAGCCTTTTGTTTCTCTCAAGATAAGGGATATGAGGTGAAGATACAAGGAGTTATTTTGCCACTTCTGAGCGCTGCAACTTGAAGAAGTGCAAATAATTTAATGCCCTGGGTTCCTCATGTGTAAAATGGGTATAATAACATTTCTATACCATATATTTCTTGCTTAAACAGTTAGTAATGGAAAGATCCCTAGAATAAGGCCTGTCAAGTAAGTGCTTAAAAATACTAGCTACTATTTTTTTAGTAGTCATCTTATTCCTCTCTCTATGAGGGAGGGTGGTGGATCTGCAGTCATCATCAGGATAGGCTGTTACATATGGAGATTCAATTTAGAAAATACTTATCAGCTTGGTGGATATGGTGTTGTTAAGATTTTAGAGTCAGGTGGGCTTGGGTTCACTTCTGGGTTTTCTATCACGTAGAACACAGCTTTGAGCACATTTCTAGATTTTTTTAAATCAGTTTATTCATCTTTAAAATGTATCATGACAGTAGTTTTTAAAGAAGGTATTTTATCACTTAAGATAATATATAATATGCTAAGATCAATATCTGGTTTATGACAAATATTCAACTAATTACATCTGAAATTGTTGTCATATTACTAATGTTACTTTTATCATTACTACTATCAAGATTATCTCATAGTTCTAAGGGAAGAGTGTAATTACTATATTCATTATAAAATCCACGGTGAATATTTCCTATAGAAGTTAAGCATGTATAAAAGAACCCTATGGATTTTTAGGTCTATTCTTGATCCTAGGCATTCCCCACAGTAGTCAAACATATTAAAGACAATAGACTAAGTAGACCACATTTATTTATTGACTGCTGGTGCCTAGTAACTTTGAACTTCCTGCCCACCCTATCTTACTCATTGCCATTAAGATGTTTTTCTATTTGGAAGATAAATGTTTATTGAGTATCTACTAGATGCTAGGTGTGAGATAAATAGTAGCAAACAAAAGAAAGTCCTCATGCTCAGAAAAAGGAAAATAAGCAAATTAATACACACCCTGTCAATGATGCTAACTGTGATAAAGAAAATGAAGTTTGATCATGGGACAGAGTTTGTTTTGGAGAAGGGTTATTTAAGTCACAATAATCAAGGAAGTCATGTTTGATAAGGAGACATTTGAACAAAGACTAACTAAAGTAAAGCAACAAGTCATATAGATCAGAGGAGAAAGCATTCCAGGAAGAGAAATAGTAAGAGCGAAGGCACAGAGAGTAGGTATGTGTGGAAAGTTCAAGAAGTACCAAAGAAGCCAGGGTTGAAAGAGGCATGTGAACAAACAAGGGAATGGAAGATGATGAGGTCAGAGATGTTATTAGGTGTGGAGGGTAGCTATATCCTATGGGGCCTTACAGAGCATAATAAGGACTTTAACTTTTATTTTGAGTGAGATATAAACTCATGATGGGCTTTGAGTATAAAAGTCACATAATCTTACGTCAGTTTTAATAGCGTCACTGGCTGATGGGTAGAGATTATAATTTAAATAGGCAAGAGCAGAAGCAGGGAAATCAATTTGGAAGCTGTTGCTATTTTCTGAGTGATGAATAATGGTAACTTGAAATAGAATAACGGAAGTAAAGATTTGTTAAGAACTTCGTTTTGGATTTGTATCCATTTCAAATATTCAGATAAGAGAAATTGCTCATGGATTGATCGTGGGGGATATGAGAAAGAGACCAATTAAAACTTATTTAAATTTTAGTCTCAGCAATTGGAGTAATTAAGTTACCATTTAGAGAGAGGGATAAGTTTGGGGAAAGATAAAATTTTTCAGGTAGAAATAAAGAATTTAATTTTTCACAAATTCACCTTGAAATGTCTGTCAGATATCCAATTGGTAAACACCACTTTAAGTGAATCCATTAAAAAGAGGAAACTTTTATTTTTACGGAGACTATATCTCCTTATCTTGAAAAATAAGCCTCAATACATTTTATTTCATTTTACATTATATTATTATTCTACAGGTTGCCTGAAGAAATTTTTTATAAATATTGATTTTCTTAAGGAAAAATCACGTGAAAGCATCTATTTCCTATTTATCTTTTGCACCAACATTAAAGCCAGTCATTTCTTCAAAAGTTGTTTCAGAGCTTCGTTGATCTCTCGGTATTTAACTTATTCTCTAGTGTAGACATAAGTCATATGCATTTCCATGTTTTTCCTTCTTTCATAATAACTAGTCAAATGCTGCCAGCTCCTCACGTGTCAATAGCTTTGTGTGAGATTTGAGACACTTATCATGATTTCTAAGACATCTTACATTTTCTGTAAATCTTACAGTCTCATTTCCTAAGTTAATTACATTATTTCATTGCTTTATACTAGTTGCTGTTGATAATTAGAGAAAAAATGAGGATAATAAGTTGAGACAGTGGGCTAGGGTAAGGACAAGTAATAAATATAAGCTAGTTTTATAGGGACTCAGTTCATTAGTAAATAATTTTATTTCATGATGACTTTGTTGTCACTTAATGGGAGTGTAGGTTATCTCCAAGCAAGACAAGATAGATAAATTTTGGGGAGAATAGGGGGGCTGCCTTTACACAATCAAATAAATTCTATGGCTTATTGATATTCCAGTTGTTGTGAGAAGGCTTACAGCCAGCGATGCTAAATAACTGATATATGATTTTAAGGACATGAAATATTAGGGAAAACTCCCTTAATGTGTTGATTTTTTTTCCCCCATTATTCAAAGCTATTCTAAACCTGAATTCCAAAGGATTTATGTTCCCTTGGAACATATATCTTGAAGATCAGGAAGCACCGTTGATTCTCAATTGTCCTTATTCCTACAGAAGAGGGTTTACCCAAGTCAAGACTTCAAGGTCTTAAGTAAGCAGAAGGAAAACATTTGCCTGCATTGGAAATATTCTCCAAAATATGCTATTAACAATCTGTTAAATTATCAATTTTAATGATACAATAATGGTTTGAGATATCACAATCAGGAAGCAAATTAAATTGGCTTTGAGTATCTAAAATGTTTTTACCACGGCCGAAATCAGACAAACACCATCAGGTGCAAAGAATTGACAATGTCAAATGAATTGCAGGAAATATAAAAAGTGCAAAAGGTTTAGGTTATGTTACATCAGCTTGGCACATATCTTGTTTAGCTCTATACTGAGGGGCTGACTGATTAGGAAATAAAATGGTCATATGTCTAGGGGAAGCACGCATGAATCTACTCTGTAAATAACCAGGTGATTAGAGAAGGAAGTGTTTGTAATATATGTACCCTGACTGTTGGGAAAACATCAGATGGAAAGTTCTACCTTTATTATTTTTCTTTAAATTAACAGCAACATGGGTTCCTCTGAAAATAACCTGCTATAGGTGAGTAGTGGAGGGAATGGAAAAAAATCATGAAGTAAATGCATCAGTAAATATATGTTTCTCTCCAGAGATAGATAGATAAATACAGATAGATAGCCGGTTATTTAGGAAATTCTATGACAAAAACTCTACTATCTTCTGGGGATAGAAAGATAAAACATAGTTTCTGCCTTTAGAAATCTTACAAGTGAGTGGAGGAAGAAAGACACATAAACCTGTAATTATAATAAAATATGCTATACTCACTACTAACTGCTGCACAATACATTATGAAAATACAGAGTAGGGTAGATTGTACACCAGATTTTAGTTGTCGGTATGTTTTTAAAATGCATAAGTCTTTGGAAACAAAATATTTAAACATAAGGGGAAACAACTAATATGTATTTGAAAGAGACTCTATGTGTTGAAAGAGACCCAGATAAGGATATATTTTGAGGAAACTAAAACCTCAGAAACAGAAAAAATTCTACATGGATTAGTTATGCAAAAGCAATTTCAAGAACCTGCTAACATTTAAAAGAAACTGGGAGAGGCATGACAACAATTAAAATGGGGCTAATTGGATCAAGAGGTCCAGGAGTACAGATCAAACCTCTGAATACTTATTGGAGATATAGAAAACTTGGTGGAGATATAAGAAAAAAAACTATATTCAGAGAAAAATCCATAATATAACAACAGTGAAAATAAATACATACCATTCACATCAAGAAACGAAAAAATAAGGTAAAATAAAACAAACTTGACAAAACTAAAAAAGGATAATATATTCAATTTATAAATATATATTAACAAAAAATCAGAGTGAACATCAATTGATAAAAAGAGTAGGTGTTTATCTAAAAATAAGATTTCTAGAAATCTCTAAAATTAAAGAAAATAAATTTAAAAAGCTTAATATCGTCTAATCAGTGAATGGGCTAAAGACTTGGACAGGCACTTCACAAATGAATATTTCCAAATAGTTAAGAAACATATAAAATGTAAGCAAGCCAAGTCATTAGTTATCAGAGAAAAGAATGAAGAGCCTAGAAAGAGGCCCATATAGTTCAATTATGTAGTCAATTCGCTTTAGAGAAAGTTACAATGGTGATTCAATGGAGAATGGATAGACTTTTCAACAAATTATGCAAGAATAAGTGGATGCCTGTATGTAAAAAATGATTCCTGACACATGCAACTTACACACAAACTAACGCACAATAGGCAATAGACATAAATGTAAAACAAAAAACTTTAAAATTTATAGAAAAAGAAAACATAGGAGAAAACTTGTTATGACCTTGGGTTTAGCAATAAATTTTTAGCTATGACACAAAAAACACATTCTCTAAATGAAAAAAAATGATAAATTGGACTTTTATCAAAACTAAAATTTTGTTCTTTGAAAAACATGTTGAAAAACGGAAACACAAGCCGTGGGTTGGAGTTACTATTTGCAAAACACATATATGATAAAGGACTTACATCCAGAATATATATGAAGAACTCTTAAAATTCAGTGATGAGGAAATAATAACCAAAATTTTTAAACAATGGGCAAAAAATTGAATAAGATGCTTCAGTGAAGAATGTATGTGATAACAAATAATCATATGGAAAGATGCTCAGCAGCGTTAGTTACTAGGGAAATACAATTTTAAATAGCAATGAGATATCCAAAATATCAGTAAATATCTATTGTAATGGCTAAAAAGAAAAAGAATAACTGGCAATACTAACAATTCCAACTCCCATACATTGTTGCTGGAGATGGAAAATGGTACAGCCACTTTGGAAAACAGTTGGCAGTTATGCATAAGGTTAAATATACATGTATGACTCAGCAATCATATTCCTAGGTATTTACCCAAATTAATAAAAATATTGTATATAAATATTTATAACACTGTTGACAAGAACCTAAAACACTCTACATAACTGTCAACAGGTGAATAGACTGTTACATCCATATAATGGTATGCTAATCAGTAAAAAAAAATTACAATCTATTGATTTACACAACAGTGTAAATGATTTCAAGAAGCGAGGCTCAAAAAGCTACATAATATGATTCCATTTGTATAATATTCTAGAAGAGGGAAAACTGTAGGGATAGGAAAATGATCAGTGGTTTCCAGGGATTGGGAGCAGGGCAGGAGTAAAGAGGAAGGTAAACTCAATGGGGCAGCCCAAGTTCATTTTGGGGATGATGGACTATTCTGGATTTTCAGTACATTTTTTAAATGCATGAGTCTCTGGAAACAAATTATTTCCAGAGTGAACACATGGCTTTGTACAAAACAAAATGATCGGAGATATATAAATTAAAACCACTATGAGAGTCTAACTACATTCACAATGGAGTGGCTAAAATTTCTTTTTATAAAACACCAAAAGAAGAAGGAGAGCACAAAAGTGTGGCTCCAAAAGAATAAAAAGTAAAAAATAGAGGTATTGTGACCATTTCTGGACATTTTGAGAAATGTATAAATGATGTTTATGAACCTGTATTTTCATGAATAACATCAGTAGCCATAGAGACAATTCATCGACACTCTGGCCTCTCAGTTCCTTGAGCTCACCTCAATGACTCCTATGTCCATATCTTGTACTTGTCATCATTTGGAAATGCTTCTTTCTTAAAATAAAAGATTTGGATCCTCCAATCTATGACCACAGTCTCCAGTCTTTTCATCTTTCTCACTATTCCTCATCTTTAGCTAGTATTAATTTCCTTCCTTCTTCGTGGTCCATAACTTCAGCCTCTCTGTTGAGAATATACCTAACTTCCTCAAATTCGACTACTTCAGTATACACAATTTCACTTCCCCCAATGTCTTTCCTCCTATTTAATAGTTATCTATGCTCTAGAATTCATCCTACTCTTTTTTGCTCCCTTAATTATTCTATCATTTATCATCCTCCTCCTCAATATATTCAGCTACTTCTTCTCAACTAGATCTTTCCTTCAGCATTCTAATCTACTCAAGCTTCTCTCATCATAAAAAACAAAACCAAAACCAAATAATCTTTGACCTTTCATCTCTCTCAACTGTTGCCTTTGTTCTCCTCTTCTCACCTAACCTTCTTGAAAGAGGTACATGCAATTTCATATACTGACTGTGGGAGGGTAAATTGGTATAACCACTTGCAAAAACTTTTGACAATATCTCCTAAATTAAATGTATGCATACACTATGACTCAGAAATTATACTCACATGTAAATAATCCCACATATATATGTGTGTCTGTTCATGTATTTGTCTCTCTCTCTCTGTCTCTCTCTCTTTCTAAAATACATGTGCAATAATGTTTGAAGTTGCATTATTCATAATTGTCCAGAACTGGAATCACCACAAAATGTCAGCTCCACTAGAAAAGATGCATACTTTCAGGTATATTCCTGTGATGGAATACTAAAGGCCAGTGACTTGAACAAAGTAGCCCTGTACATCACTATCATAATTATAATGCTATGTAATTAAAACCAGACACAAAGGTCCACACCGTATTATTCCGTTTATATAAAAGTCAAAAAGAGACAAAGGTAATCTACATGTATATTAGTTTCCTATTGTTGCTGGAGAATATTACCACAAATTTAGTGGCTTAAAACAACGCAAATTTATTCTTTTACCGTTCTGGAGGTTAGTGGTCTGAAATGAGTGTCACTGTGCTAAAATCATTATGTTGGTAGGGCTGCTTTCCTTCTGGAGGCTCTAGGGAAAAAGCCTGTTTCTCGCATTTCCTAGCTTGTAGAGGATGCCTGCGTTCCTTGCCTTGTGTCCTCTTCATCTTCAAAGCCAGTGATTGCTTCACTCCGACGTCTTCTTCTGTTGTCACATATCCTCTGACTCTTACTCTTCTGCTTTCTTCTTCCACCTATAAGGACCCTCGTGATTATTTTGGGCCAATCTGGATAATCCAGTATTACCTTTTTATTTTAAGGTCAGCTGATTAGCAACCTTAATTTATTCTGCAATCATAATTCCCCCTTCCTATGTAGCATAACATATTCATAGGTACCAGGGATTAGGACATGGCTGTCTTTGGGCGACCATTAGTCTCTCTACCATTAGGTGGTAAAAATTAGAATATTGGTTACATTTTCATGGAAGTGATGATCTGTAGTAGACACTAAGGAGGTTTGTGGGGACTAGGAACATGTTATATCTTGATCAGGGTTGTTATCACAAATTTTTGTTCCCTTTGGATGACAATAATGGGGAGGGTCTCAAGCACTACATTCATCATTTTTTCACACTTTGAATTGAAACATTAAACTTCAATAGCATAGGTGATAAAACACAAGAAAGAGGATGTACAAAATGATTTTTCATGTAAAATAATATAAAACATTCTGTAAAAGAAAATGGATAATTTTAAGAAAATTTAAATTATCTTTTTTTCCCCAGAATGAGACTATGTATATGCCTAAAATGGCTTTTATGACCAAACTGTTGTATTGGTAGAGACTTTAAAATTTAAGAGAAATATGTGTCTGACAATACTTTTACTTTCCAAGAAGATTTAATGAGATAAAGGTATTCCAATGTATTTGAGTCATAGCATTCATTTGTATTTATCATAAACATAATACCAAGAGCTGACAGAAATATCACAAGATTCATGTAAGGTATAAAAATTAAAATAGCATAGTATTAAATATTTTTGAGGTAATAAGGTGACAAACCCCAAAATAAAGTTGTTTAAACCTATTATGGACTATAGAGAAAATATAGTACCATATAGTCATTCAAAATATATTATCATAAATAGTGGATCTGTATGATCTCTCATACTGTACATAACCACAAAATGAGAATGCTGTTTCAGTGAAGGGGGAAAATATGAAGATTTTTATGTTTACATTTTGTTTATCTCTATGTTTTCTCTACATTCATAAAATATGGATTGTAATTTGAAATAAATTAACTTTTAAAACTAGTTATATATATACACACATATACATATATACCAATATGTCTATACACAGATATGTATATGTATGTGCAGATACAAGTGTATATCTAAAAATGTATGTATGTGTATATCTATATATTTTTATTCATCTTTTTAATTTTCCTTCACAGCACTTATCAGGAACTTGCACAGGGTATTTATTTATTTTTTGTTTTGTTTTGTTTTGTTTGTTTGTTTGTTTTGGGAGGAAAATCAGCCCTGAGCTAACATCCATGCTAATCCTCCTCTTTTTGCTGAGGAAGACCGGCTCTGAGCTAACATCCGTTGCCAAGCCTCCTCCTTTTTTTTTTCCCCCAAAGCCCCAGTAGATAGTTGTATGTCATAGTTGCACATCCTTCTAGTTGCTGTATGTGGGATGCGGCCTCAGCATGGCCGGAGAAGCAGTGTGTCGGTGCGCACCTGGGATCCAAACCCTGGCCTCCAGTAGCAGAGCGCGCGCACTTAACCATGAAGCCACGGGGCTGGCCCTATTTATTTATTTATTATAAACTAAGTCACCCCGTGAGGACAGTGTCTTTATGTTATTTAGCATTATAGAACATCACCCATTTTCAAAACAATGAATTTATTATTTATGGTATCTTTATATATTAGTATTTGTATTTTATTTAAACTAAATACTCATACATTTAATGTGTCAATGTAATATTAATGTCCTTAAGGTTTTTAAGTATTCACATATTCTATAACAATATAGCTTTCATTAGATAAAATGTGCTATTAATTTTTTTGTGTGTGTGTGAGGAAGATCAGCCCTGAGCTAACATCCGTGCTATTCCTCCTCTTTTTGCTGAGGAAGACCGGCTCTGAGCTAACATCTATTGCCAATCTTCCTCCTTTTTTTCCTCCGAAGCCCCAGTAGACGGCTGTATGTCATAGTTGCACATCCTTCTAGTTGCTGTATGTGGGACGCGGCCTCAGCATGGCCGGAGAAGCGGTGCATTGGTGTGCACCCGGGATCCAAACCCGGGCCGCCAGTAGCGGAGCATGCGCACTTAACCACTAAGCCACCCGGCCGGCCCCTGATATTATTTATTCATAATTATCATCATTCCTGGATATAAACAATTTTTAAAGTATATCACTTCCTTTTATTTTTCTTTCACAGAATTCCTCTAATTTTATTATGCTTTCCTTGAGCTTTGCTAGTTAGACCTCTATGAATGCAGGAATGTACTAGAATTTTATATGTAGGAATATGTTACACAGTTTAAATTTGAATAAGTACATTTACTTTAGTATGTTTATACAAAACATTCTATATGTTTTTGTTCATGTTCCAATATATAAAATAGATATTAGGCAGATCATTATTTTAAAATAATTAAACTGACTGAAATTACCAAATGCCTTTATTCAGTAAACTTATTCACATCATAAACATTTCCACTTTTCTTGATATGGCCTTAACTCAAACACACATAACTAATTTACCATACTTTATATCCAACTACAGTAACTAATATGCCAGTCTGAAGTTATCAAGACATTTTTGGTAACTTTTCCTGAAATTTTCCTCAGAACAGTGATTCACCCATAATGTCTTGGACTGCTGTACTATCAGAAGTTTCTCTTTCACCTCTCCTAAATCATAAAGTGATGTGCACAATTCTTATTAACTCCACTGACTAGAAATCTTTGGGAGGTGATGGATGTGACTATTCTGAAATGAAGCAGTTACCAGCACTCAAAACCACAAAGGTGGTCACTGAAGATGATAGACTGCTAAATTCTGCAGAAGAGGAAATTTTTCTATTAAGGTATGATAAACGACAGCAACTTCTGTGTTAATTTACTTTTCATTTCGCTTTAACTTCTTCATTTTTTTAACTTAAGTTTTCTAATCCATCTTGAACTTGAAACTGGCTTATCAAGTATTAGTTTGAAAAAATAACTGTAAAAATGTTTTCAGACAGCAAAACTACCTGTTTAAATAGAATGATGAATAAAGCATAGTTTGATAATTTCCTTAAATTTAACTCAGTAATTCCACTACAAACTTAATTATGGTTTTTAGCAGATTTTTTCCTGCAGCCACTGATTCAGTTAGTCTTGTAGCAACTGCTAGTCCTAACAATTCTAAAATTCACAGCTCCTTATGATTCTCTGTCAGTATAGTCTTATCACCACATAGAACCAAAACAAAATTAGGTTTAGGATTTTGAAGTAGAATTTAATCTAATTTACATGTGCTTATAGTAAATTACATAGTCATGTAATGTGAACATATTAGTTTCTTTTTGTGTTTTTACACTTGTGCAAGAAATTATTCCTTTCCTCAATATATGCTTTAAAAATAAACTATAGCTCATCCACAAATACGTATTTCCATCTTTGATATATTTATGTAAGCATAAAAGTGAATGACTGAATCCTACTAACCTAACTATATAGATCTGTCAACATTTTTAGAACCTGTCCTGTTGATAATAATGAGAGTGGCATATTTTATTAGATGTAGAGTTCTGTGCTTTTAAAAAAATATCATTTATTTCACCAATATTTATGTAAATGGATTGTAAAATATTCAGTGAGTGCTGCATTTCTGTCCCTTTCCTTTCCAGTTACTGATCAGGAAGTTAGAATGAATTATTATTGCCAGCTTACTCCAAAACTTGAATAATTTAAATATTATTTGCTTTCTTTCCCATGCCATAATTTAGCATTGAACTATGTTAACTACATGCAGTGTTAGCAAACCAGAGGTAAGGAAATTCAAAACTGACTCACATTTTGGCTGTTGTATAAAGCACTCTCTGCAGAATAATCCACCTGTGTTAGAATTGTAATGTTCTTTTAATCCTTTTTTGATGTCTGCTGATTTGAATGGCTTCAAGTTAAAGGACAACAAAGATAGCAAAAACACAAAGATAATCATGGCTAGCATTTATTGAGCTGATACTATGCAGCAGACAATATACTGTGAGCTTCACCAGGGATGTATCATTTAATCTTCACAAAATTCTGCAAGAATTACTAATATGTTATCTATCACACATATAAGGGAATTCATTTATAGAGAGATTAAGTGACTTTTCCAAGATGAGACAGCTTGTCAATGGAGGGATTTAAGACATTTTATATCCAGTCTCTCCAACACAATCATGTGTGGCTACATATCCAAGTTGTCTTAACACAACACACTTTTAAAAGGAAAGTACTTCTGTTGATTAGCTCTTGTTGAGGAAAGTTCAGTAAGTGTATTTTCAATAGATTTTAACTGAAGGAGTTTATCAACTCCAGTTGCTCTAGTACATAACTCAGATTTATGCTCTGCCCGTTCACTGGTCCTGCTCTCCAAAATAGTAGAGTATGTTACCACTTTTCGAGCTTCCACAGGCTACCATATCTAAAATAGGTGTTTATCTCCCATTGCCTGCTTTGCTCCAATGAGCACTTGGTCCAGTTGGTAGTCACATTTAATTTGCACAAATACTTTATTGGATTTAAAATTTAAAAACTAGACATATTTAAGGATCAAATTGTGTATATAGTTTGAATATATTTTATCAATTTAGTCATGGCAACTGGTTCAAGATAATGTTTTAGAGAAAATGTAAGCAGAAACAAAATAAATATATACAAAAATATATCACATAACATTTAAACATCTAATGTGTCATTGAATAAAATGAACCATCATTTTGTATCCATGAAGAAGTGAGCCACATGCTTTTTAGATGCAGGAGGATTTTAGGAGTAGCAGGAAATTTATTAATGTTAACAAAAATAAGCACTGTTAAATTCGTAGTAAGATTGCTTTGTAATCTCTCCTTAGAAGTATTGTTCCTAATTGTGTTTACTAGTAATTTGTGTGTTTTTAAACTTGTTTCCTAGAGCCAGAATTATCCTTTATTGACAACAAAACAAACTTCTCATTCAAATGAAAATTCAATATCGTATATAAGCATGACAATAACTACATTTATATTCAAGATAACAAAAAGGGCATGCTTGTGTACCATAACCACTGGTAGAATATTGATGTGAATTTTCTAGCCAAAGTGATAACACATATATTCATATACACAAGGCCATGAATACCAGCAAGGAAGTGAAAACACTATCACTATTGCAGATGGCACCATTCTCCTCCTGAAAATTCCTAAACATCAAGTAAAATACAAAAACAATTAGAGTGTTCAGTTATATGGCTACACAAAATAAATAATATAATAAAATCTACATGTCTTATATGTCATCAATAGGTAAAAATAAAAATCGTAGAAAATCCCATCAATAGGAGCAAGGTGCAAGGATAAGCAAATCAATTCATAGAATAGCGAGCAAAAAAAAAAAAAAACTAAACATATGTGGACACATTTTAGGAAAAGTGAGCTTAATGTGTTTCATATCTGTATGGAAAAAACAATAGAATTGAACTCCTACCTTACTTCATTCTTGAAAGTCAATCCCCAGGAAATTGCAGATCTGTATGTTGATGATAAAACTACAGAACTTCTAGAAGAAAACATGGAAGAATGGTTTCAAGGCCTTGAATTTTGGAATTTTTTTTAAAATATAATACAAAAGACACTAACCTTAAGGGAAAAGATTTATAAATTTTATAAATTTATAATATACTCATTTATAAAAACTACATTAAAATTAAATAAATTTGTTCATTATAAGACTCTTTTCTAAGAGTGAAAAGAAAGCTATAGAACAGTAGCAGATATATGCCACATATATCCCAAACAATGGGTCTGAGCCAGAAAGATCTAAAACTTCTGTTAATGAGAACATATTGGAGATAAAATTTAGAAAGTATTTTACAAAATTGGATATCCAGCTGGTCAATAAGAATAATGTTGTTAATTGTTCAACCTCAATAATTGTCAAGAAAATACAAAATAAATCATGATATGATACCACTGCATCTTCTCTAGATAGGTAAAATTGAAATGAACAAAACTAAACTAAATGATAATGCTGAGGGTTGAAATGCTTGTGGAACAGTAAAAACTTTCACGACTCCTGGTGTAAGTAAACCATTACAAACACTGGAAAAATCTTTAACACTGTCTATTTCATTGAAACATACATGTTCCCTTAGATAGACAGCTATAGATATAGACATAGATGATATAGAAATAGATATATATATCTATATAGATAGATATAGGTATATAGATCTCTCTAGATATAGATATATAGATATGGATATAGGTATAACACAAAGGAGTACTTATGTGCACGAATGGGTGCGTACACAAATATACCTAGCACCATTCTTCATAATAGCTCCAGGCAGAAACAAACCTAATGTTCAACAGTAGAATGAATAAAAATATTTAAATAATATATACTATAATGATGCTGCCCAACACAACTGTTAGCAGATATAGAACATTTCCATCATTGCAGGAAGTTCCATTGGACGGTACTACATAGTAAAGAAACAATCTATGCTACACACAGCAACATAGATGAATTTCACAAACATAAAGTTGATTGAGAGGAATCAGGCACAAAAGAATGAATACCGTATTGTTCCATTTACGTCAATTACAGGCTACTTAATCTATGATGTTAGAAATCACAATGTTTATTTTTCCTTTCGGGAGTAGAGAGAAGTTAATGGCTGAGAAAGAGAATGAAAGGAAGCTTCTGAAATATGTTTAATATTTATTTCTTAATTGGGGTAGTAGTTACATTGGTATACTCAGTTTGTGACAGTTCACATGATTTGTTTACTTATGATTTGATGACATTTAGTAAGAAATGTTATTTTAACGAATCAGGAAAAAAGAGAAAGGAAGCTTGAGAAGATCAAAATAATTAAAAAACAAAGGCCGGCCCCGTGGCTTAGTGGTTAAGAGCGTGTGCTCTGCTACTGGCAGCCCGGGTTCGGATCCCAGGTGCGCACCGATGCACTGCTTGTTGGCCATGCTGAGGCAGCGTCCCACATACAGCAACTAGAGGGATGTACAACTATGACATACAACTATCTACTGGGGCTTTGGGAAGAAAAAGGGGGGAAAAGGAGGAGGATTGGCAATAGATGTTAGCTCAGGGCCAGTCTTCCTCAGCAAAAAAAAAGAGGAGGATTGGCGTGGATGTTAGCTCAGGGCTGATCTTCCTCACAAAAAAAAAAAAAGAAAACAAAAACAAAAATTTTGTTTAATGTCAATTTCCTTTTAAGTGGTACCTATTTTCACCGTGTCAGGAAATGTATTTATTATTTTCAATATATATAACTATGCAAATTAATAAAAGTTTAACTCAAATATGTGAAATATATTCTATTTTACAGAGGACATATGCCATTTGTTAAGTTAAATCAATTTGATAACATGAATTATTACAGGCTAAATTAAATGTGTATAAATTCGAACTGTTATATAATATGTTACATTGAAGAAGTTCATATCTGTACTGAGAAATCACTTTAATAAATAATTTTACTAGAATTGTACTCCTTACATTACTAAGGGAAACTTTTCCAATTGAAGAAAAATATAGCTGATGCATTGGACTCTGTGTTATCCACGTGGTTTCAGCGTTTCACCGATGTGAAAACAAGATCTTCTGAGTATAAGAGAATAGTTAAATTCTACCTAAACTGATAAGTCTAATTGAGAAAACATCACATTGTGTGTTGTCAAATATCACGGAGTTCCACTACCAGTGTCTTGAAATTCTTTTTTATAAAATAGCTTAAATATGTGAAAAATATACGTGAATTTCTTACTGAGAGGGTCATTAAATTTTAGAGAACAGTCAGTCCAACCTTTTTTTGAACAATTTGTTTTTAAAGTCAGGGAAAGTTTCTCCAAATCACTTCTAACACAGAAACAGACTATATGAAAAAGCAATTCAAAGTTTAAAAAGCAATGTTCTATATGAAAAAGCAAAAGGCAGAGGCTATAGGATATTTCTTTTTTCCCCTAATTTCCCAAAACCCCTTGGCAGAGGCCCTTAGAACACCTTCAAGAGACCACTCTGGGTAGTAAGAAGACAGTTTAAGAATCAAATAACAGATTTACTTGACTCTTCAGGTTATTGAAATAAAATTCATGAGCCAGAAAGGTGAAGAATTTTATTCAGTATCACATATTTGGTCAGTGGTAAAATGAAAAGAAAATTTTCCTCACCTTTAGAAAATGTTTATTTGCAATCCCCACCTACATTCTTTCCGCTTGGTACTGTATCTCAGTAGTCTAGAATTATACTTACAGTGTAAGGCAGTATGTTGATTTATTAAGGTAAATTTTTCTGCACATTTTTATTTCTTTTTTTCCTGGTCAATTTCTTTCATGACCAGAGTCCTGGGGTTGAGAAGAGATACAGAAATGTTTTCAGGAGTTTCTTATTAGATCCTTCAGCTTCTTGGCAAAACTACTCCTCTTTTCATCAAAACAAAAAATTTCCGAACAAATTGGGTGTCCAGGGAAAAATATCATTTAGATGAAACAAAACAAAATTTTATTTTTTGTCTAACAGGAAAATTGAGGAAAAATCTCTCTCTCTCTCTCTCTCTCTGTCTCTGTCTCTCTCTTTATCCAGTTGGATATGAACAGTCAAGTTATCTTTCCCCCAGAATCAGACTAAAAAAGTAACCACATCCTTTAATTCCTTCTCCTTCTCCATCATATTTTTGGTAATAATGTTGCCAGTGGCCTTTAATATCATGTGAGCAAATTTTTCTGAAATATCTTCTAACACATAATATATTTTAAAGACATTATTTGTAAGTAATTACTATTTTATCATCTATAAATATATATAATGTAAAAAAATATAAAATTATATATTCAGTTCAATTTATTATCTGATTGTTTGAACTATTCAAGATACCAGAATATAATCATAAAAAATGTCACTAATACATAAAGTATTTGCTTGCCTTTATAGTCGGCAATTTTTTCCAACACCAGAACGAGAATAATCTATGCTGTTTCAAGATTCAAAAAAGAGGCAGAATGCCCTGTAAATGATTGCCTTGCAACAAGTTTTTATTTATGTTATTTATGTATCTCCAGGATCTCCAATGTATAAATCCTTTGTAATAATCTGTAATAATCCAACTCTCAAGGTGCTTGTTTTAGAGATGGAATGGATCCATAAGACTAGATAATTTATAGAAGGGATTAACATATTCGATAGTAGCCAAGGATGTGTTTAATGGACAAACATCTAAATTTGTCACCCTTAATATCTTTGCAACTCTATAGAATTGCAATTATGCCAGTACATATGGACTATATGCAATTACATTTACATAAATTTACATTTGGCTAAAAATGTGGGAAAGAAACAATAGTTCTAAAACAAAGATGAAACTTTTAAAAACTTATAGATAGATAGGAAGTTGACGCCATTGATCTCTGAGAAAAATAGCATGTATTGATTAAATCTGAACAAAAGCACCCAAATATCAACTAACACAGAAAGTGATAGCTAGCAATATTCTTCACAGACTATTTTTTTCACTACACAACTTTGCATGAGTGTTTTAAAGTCATTTACACCAAATTATTTCAGTAAAATATACAACATGAGAACAGTGAGAAATATAAGATCAAATTGATCAAAGTAAAGATTATTATAGGACTACTCTTAAAACTTATAATTCAAAATCTTGCTGGGAATATTGAGTTTCCTTACTTCAGCCAGGAAAGTTTTGTTTTAGTTTATGGTTCACCAGTCTTTCTGTTCCATCTGATTTGGTTTTATCTTCTTAACTGGTAGCATTTTGATTCTCTATCATTTTATCCTCTTGTTTCATTGGGTAAGTATATTTGAGCACCCATTATGTGCTATCCAGTGTTCTACACACTGAGAATACTAATTTAGCTGATTAGCTGTGGACTACACTTTGCTATTTTATATATATTCACTCATTTAATCCTCAAAAATCATTATGAAGTAAGTATGCTATTATCTCCATTTCAAAATGAAGACACTGAAACATTGAGTAAATTGTGGTAGATATGGGTTCACACTTAGAAATTATGACTCCAGAGTTCCTATTCATAAATATTTATTCTTTATATAGATAGATATATGATAGAAAGCTAGAGAAAGAGAGAGAGAGAGAGGAAAATAGATAAGAGGTACACACAGAATTTTTTTCATTTGCATATTTACCTATAGCTTATCTTTTCTAAAGGATGAATTCATTCAAGGAGATAAAACATTTTCCTTTTAAACAAATAAGAAAAAAATCAAAATTGTTAACTCATAAGAAAACAATTGAAAGAGATGAAAATATGTCACTCTTTTTATTAGAAACACAATCTGTTTTTACATTATATATGATGTGGAACAAAATTTCTTTATAGATTGGGTATATTTTTTTCAGATACCTTTATGCCCACCCGTTTTGCTCTGTTTCATCCCATCTCCTCTTGATTTTCTTCTTATCCTGTTGTCTTTCATCTCAGTGAATTCTCACCTTTTGACTTGGTTTTTAATTTTTGTTTCAAATAAATACTTTTAATTTTTAAATGAATTCTGACTATCTTTTTGTTTTCAAATTTACTGCCTATGTCCTGTATGCGCTACTTATTCTCAAAATCTTTTATAAAAGATACTCTACAAGGTAGTAGAGGGATTATAACACAAAGGGCCTTTCTATAATCAGACCAGGAAAGATCACTCAGGGGAGGCAGTGCAGAAGCTTGTCAGTAACGCATGAGATAGATTGTAATGAAGGATTCTTCCTTGTTAGACGTTGGTAAAGGTTAGAGCCATTACGTTATCCCTAACTGGTCTTCTAGAATGGAGTATAGATCTCTGTTGAGAGTTTAGCTAAGCTGCTCCATGGTATTGCTGTCTCAGCATCCATTTTGTTTGGCCAAGCAGCCTTCAGTGATCTCGAGCTGACACTAGCCTCCTCATACAAGTGTATGCCCTAGAAACTCGCTGTCAGAGTCACACGTAATGTTAGTTCCTGATATGACTTCTCCAACAGCCCTTGTGATCAACAGTCTCTCCTGGCTCCCAACGCCTTCCCCTTATGTGCCCCTTAGGTAAGACCCCCATGGGGCTTACCAAAGCCCAGCTTTTTGAGTTTGAATTGACCAATCCAACCCCAGCTCAGGAACCCCAAGGCACTCCACTCACACATGCTAATACAGCCATGTGCCCCAGGTTCTGTCTCTCTCTCTGCCTGCCCCCTCCCTTGATCTCTCCTTGTGTCCCCTCCAAGTGGGCCAGGCAATTCTTCCAGGACCTGTGGGTAATAAACTTCTGTAGTTCATATTATCTTGTGGTTTGTTGCTGAACCACAGCTCACCATGCAGCAGCACCCTGTGCTCTACTGATAGTAAGTGTTAATTTGACAAATTCATAACAATCTGTTCGTAGTAAGATGCTTAAAGTACACACACATATTAAAGTGGCTTAAAGTGGCATGCTTGATTTTGTTTCTTGCCTCTCACTAAAAAAAAAGGATAAGAAACCCTAACTGTAACAAAAAATAGAACTAAGAGTGGGCTTGTAGACTTTCAAAGTGAATGCCAAATTGGCTGCAGCATTTTGTCAGTGTGTGTTCATGAGGCGGGGCAGGGAGGTAACTGGGAATATTTCCCTTAAATAGGAAGTGATAAAGCAATCAATTTTGTTCAACTAATATGTTCAACATACTTTTTATTTTTTAATGTTTTTTTCAGTCTTTATCACCACATTTTAAAGCAATTTTTAGTATTAGATTGTTGTTTCTCAAAAGATTGGATGAAAAATAATAAATGCTGTGAAAAATAGAAGAAATCAGGTCCTTAGTTGCCAGGCATAAGACAAGCATGAAAATATATTGTTATTATATGACTCTGTTGCAGGAAACAAATTTTCCTTATTGTCAGTATTACACATAAGTATATATTCTGCAAGTAGTTAATAGATGAAGTTACATCATTCTTTAAATTTGCTAATCTACAAAATGGCAACAATTGAAATCGATGCCCTAGCTGGGAGGATAGGATGCAAAATGGAATTATAACAATTGCAAAGACACATCTGACAGATATGTGAATTGATGACCATTAAACCTGTTACAAAACACCTCCTCCAAGAATCTAACAACACATAAATGTATCTATCTGCCCCATGACGGATAACAAATGTAAGGGCAATATGAAAGATCAGGATAAGAAGAAGAGGAAATGAACAGAGAAAGATTGCAGGGAATATCTAGAAATTGTGTAAAAATCCTTGGAAAAACACGTGGACGTGGTATCTGTAGCTATTTGATTAAGCAAGATATTATGAACATAGAATGTACAAAATGAAATAATATGAGAGTTGATGTTGGCATTTTACTTTTAAAACATTAGCATGATGATCCATCTATAATGACAATAGCTTACAAACTTGCCTGACCCAAACATCATACAAAGATATTTGGCTATGGCTGTTATGGAGGAACCAGTTAGGACTTGCCAAAACTAGTAAAAAACAAAACAGTAAAACATCTCAAGAGTAAAAGGTTAGATTGTTTCATCTAACAATGTTCCTGTGTTACACACCTCCACACTTCTTGGCCCTCCACACTAGATGGCCAAGGAATCAGCTCTATTTCTGGCTATAAACTATAGATTGATAAATTGAGCTATGTTGTGGCTGAAAATTATTTGGTAGTCTATTTTATGACGGGTTTCTAATACCTTTAGAAAAAAATTGCTATAACACCTGGTTCTCCTTGGTCACTGTATCTATATGCATCAGATTTGCATTGGTTATTAGATGGACTGAATGTTCAGGGTCTTGTAAGAATCAGTATTGTGGAACTGATGAAAAGGTGATGGAGGCAAGGTAGTGGGTGAAACTCTCACAAGAGTTTCAGGGTCTGAATCTCTTTGTGTCACATGTGAAAAACCACCAGAATGTTCTCACTGGCAAAGGCCCTTTGCAAAGTAGACGGGATAACATGTTCTATGAATACCAGTCATAATTAACATTCGCTGGGTTCATGACCACACAAGCAGAAATTCCCATGGGTACATAGAACGGACATCACCTCCTAAGACGAACAGCTTTTGCCACCACAGAGTTGCCAATTCTCTAGCAAAAAAGCCAAAATTTATCTGATGACATGGTGCTGATCTCAAAGATAACAGCCAGTTACATTCATTGTTGCAGGCTGACCAAATTGAAATTTTGTGATGTGAAAAGAAGAGTGAACACTAGAATAGATATTAATATTGGATTTGGATTGGCCATTCTTATTCCTTGGACCTCTGGGAGTGTCAGCAAATACTTGCTTGAATGCTAATTATTTGTACCAAGGTGTTCCATAAAAAATTGATTACTTCCAAAAGCCAGCTTAAAGACAAAAAAATGATGCAATATAGCCTAGCATTCATAAGAAACTGGACAATTTAATGATAAGCTATTGAAAGAAAGTATTAAAGGTAAGGAATTCTTTAGTGAAGTTTCTCATATAGTCAAGTTGCAAGGATCCAAAAAATAATAGAATATCCCCTCTAAAAGTAATTTCTAAAAATGCAATTTCTGAATGTTTGCTTCTGCATCGTTGAAACTCTGGGTTTCACTACTATAGATATTTTAGTATATGAGAGAAAGCTAAATTAATCATAGATATTGATATTGATTATGCTAATCCAATATATAACTCCTGGAAGTTTAAGACTCTTGAAGCTAGTAAATCAATAAACAACAACTAGGGTTGTTGTCAGAATCAAATTAGTTACTATATAAAGATCTTATAACAGTGTCTACTACTCAGTAAATACCTTATAAATGTTAGCTATTGTAATTGATACCACTACAGGTGTATAGTTTCTTGTCTCGGTTAGTATCACAAAACTTCTTTCAATTTTCCCGTCACTATATTCAGCTCCTTATTTCATTTCCCTCAGAGGAGATCCTACGCAATTCCATGAGTCCTCAAATAGCTTACCACTCTCAAAGACCAACAGACAAAAATGCCACTTCACCACCAAAACCCCCAACACCAGCAAGTTCCCCATCATACTTAAGTTCATCTCTTTCTCTACTAAGTTTTCCTATTCCTTCTTATCTCAGTGGAAAGTGAGTTCCAACATCTCTCCTCTGGGTGCTTGCTCCATCAGTTACCCTTGATCTTTCTCATATCTTCACACTCTTTATTTACTGTTTTTCCCTTGAGTTCGTGAATATGCTCACATCTCTAACCCACACAAAAATTCTCTCTCCCGAGTACAACATGCTCATCTAAAGCGCTTATTTTTCCTTAGGATTTCCAATTTTAGAAGAATTATTATACTCCAGATTTCTCCATTTCCTCATCTGCTGTCTATTTTTTAACAGGCTATAATTTAGTTTTGCCCCCAGTACCAATTCAATCAATAATGTTAAGTGTCTGTTTTGGCAAATCCTGGGGACATTTCTTCTAGATGAATAATGTATTTTACCTCCCAATCAAGACTGGTGCTGCTCATCCTCTCCCAAGATTACGTGGTAAAGTTTGTAATCGAGCTTCTACTGTGGAAACTCACAATTCTACAACACGTATCTAGAGAGAAGTTCTAATCTCTTACATCCAACTGCTTCCTGGTAGCTCTACTTAGGTTAAAACAATCACCTCAAACTCAGAAAGCCCAGGGTCCATATTTTTGCACCTCCCATGAAATTTTGCTTCCTAACACTTTCTCGACGTTGACTCAATGGACTCACATTATTACAATTGCCTAAATCAGAATTATATGGAAATTATTCTTGTCCTACCATCTATAGTTGCCAAGTCCTAATATTTCATCTAATCCTAATATTTCATCTGCCTTGCCCTCTGCATTTTATTTCTACTACCATTCAAAATACCATTCTGACTGGTCTCCCATTACTTTAGTCTGGCTCTTCCAAATCTCTTTTAATCTGAATGCTAACGTAGTCAATTAAAAACAGTTCAGTTTTATTTTCTCCTGCATTCTCATTCCTCCCCATTACATACAAATTAACGTCTATGCTGCTTAGTACACTATACAAGGTTCTTTATCCGGTTGCATTTTCTTTTATATCCTCACTTATCTCCATGGATTTTCTCACACTTTTTGACGAGTATCTCAGAACTTCTGGGCTTTCTTGGATATATTATGTGATTTCAAAACTTTTCGTGTTCATCCTTTGCCTGTAATATACTCTCATTAATATGCCCACTTCAATCTCTCCCTCCACCTGCTTAAAAAACTCATCTTTGTTTTTGAAGCCTGGATAAGGTGCTAATTTCCTAGGAAGAATTTTTCCATTTAGTCTCACAACCACCATAGAGAGTTCATTATTCCCTACTATTATACTTTATAAATGCTTCTATTCTCTCATAAATTACGCTACATAATAATTACTTTTAATAATTTTGATTTCCTCTCAAAATTACATTATCTGAGGTCAAGACTATATGGTTTTAATCTGGCCCCATGTGACTAACCCTTTGTCCAGAATAGAGTCAGAATAAATCTATATTTAACAATTGAATTAATATACACCTCCGCTCTGTCTCTTCTGTTAACTTCCATTTCAAATCCTCTCAAAAAATAGAAAGAAATGAACTAGATATAAAAATGATTTATTGCCTTAATCCAGGCTAGTTTACTGGATTTAATGAGAAAGTATTGTAGGCGTGTGTTGGAAATATGTTAAAAAATATATATATTTTACATAGTTGTGTATACTTATGTATTATAACTTCTGAATGGAGACTAAATATATATATATATATATTTGTAAGAAGCTGACCTTTGGAAATACTGAAATGTCCAAGCTTAACAAAATTAACATGAACAATTACTTTCTTCTTTTCTTTAGGTATAGCTTCTATTTCACTCATTATTACAATTTTCAAGGCAATTTATTTTAATTTTAATAAATTTAGTTTTATTTTCATGATCTGAGTTACAAGGAAATATTCTTATATAAGATTTAAAGCCTTTCTTGAACATCATACTGAGTTCTGTTTTTATTAAAGAAAATAGAAACTACACTATGTATTCATGTTTGACACATGTATTTTGGGAAAACTGATTCTTTTAGTTACTACCTCTTTTGACTCTACAAAAGGAGGCATGCTTGCTACTGAATAGTTTCCTCTTATTTCAAAGGCAGTATAAAGATAAAAATTTTACAATACTTTTGATAGAATTAGTTGAGGATGATGTCAATATAAATATATTATGTCTAGATGAAATTTGAGTTGGCTAATTTTTTTTCTTCAGCTTTTACTTGCTCTTCCCTTTCATGGGAAATTCTTTTCCAAGGATCAAGGGCAGTTCCCTTTTGCTTGCCTGACTTCAGACTGACGAATGGACTTTAAATGAAAGAAAGCTTCTGATTACCAAGAGTCAGACCAACAAAGTAAGCTATACACTGCTTCATATGTCTGGGCAATGGTTTCCCTTCCCCAACTCCCATCTGTATTTTAGGAGGTATAGAAAGGGAAGACATGGTTGGCTGAATAACTTCCCCTCCCCCAAAGATGCCCACATCCTAATCCTCAGAATCTCTGAATATATTCCCTTACCTGGCAAAAGAGACTTTGCCTGTATTATTAAATTAAGGATCTTAAAATGGGGAGATTATCCTGGATGATCTGAGTGGGCCCAATGTGATCACAAGGTTCCTCGTAATAGGAAGGAAGGATGATCAGAGTTAAGAGTAGAAAATATGAGAAGAGAAGCAAGAGATTGCAGTGATGAGAGAAAAGAGTCTGGAGTGCGGGAATGCAGGCAGGCTCTAGAAGCTGAAAAAGGCAAGGAAGTAGATTCTCCCCTCAGATATTCCAGAAGGAATTATCCCTGCAGACATCTTGATTTTAGTCCAATGAGACTGATGTACTTTTGAACTGTAGAACGGTAAGATAATCAATTTGTATTGTTTTAAGCCACTAAGGATGCAGTACTTTTTTTACAGCAGCAATTTGAAACTAATACAAAAAGTTTTTTTGTGGTCAGTTTCCAGGATCATAACTGGTTACAGTTCTCCCAGCTACCCTAGATATGAGTTTCCCTTTTCATACAGGAGATGGTTGCCAGCAATGATATCCCCAAAACTTTTTTGAGAATTATTTGGAGCTCCCGAGTTATGGTTTTCTTCTCTTATCTAATAGAAATACAATAATGCATCAAGTATGTTAACATTCTTATGGTAGAAAGCTAGTTGAAAAGATAGAAAAAAAATCTCAGGCTTGTGTTCTTTCCTTAACTTGTAACTTATTGAATTATATATTAGGGTTAAAAATGACAAACGTTCAGGTGATAGCTTATCCTGGTGACAGTTAATCAAGCTTATCTCTTCCTAAATAGAGAAGACACTGTCATGGAGTGTGTTAGTGCAGATTCTCCAAGAAGCAGATGCCAAGGAAGAATTTTTAAAACTTGAGAAAATTTTATTAGAAGAAACACCTGTGAGAAGAGAGGTAGTAGGAAGAGGCTGGATCAGTCATCAGAAGACAATATAAGTCTGACCCAGTGAAGTAGAGAAAGAAGGAAGTCTAGATGAAAATGTCAGTGCTGTCTAAATTTGGCAAGGCTCTTGGGGATTTCTTGAGCAAAAGGTCTGTGACCCCAGGAAGGGACCCATCTATGGATTCCTGCTGTACTCACCTTGGCTTGCACACAAACACAGTGATAACTTTCCAAGTACAACATCCAGGTGCCTTGATCAATTATACTCACTGTATTTGGATGTCTGTGAGGTGCATCCTTATGGCCGTCATGTGGCAATACCAGGAAACAGGCCAGTTCTCCTGAGGCAGTTATCCAACGGATGAACTAGAATACTAGAAATGTTAGCATGCTGCCAATGATCACTTTAACTCATCTTTTTACAGGAAGCACATTATAAAAAGTGAAAAGTTTTAGTGAAGTTGTGCTGGACTTGAAGCCAGAAATCCTGAACTTTAGAACGAATCTATTAATTTTCTTAAACTATAGAATCCCTTATGTAATCATTTTTATTCTTAATTTGTATCACGTTTTCTAATAGATATTGATTTATTTATATATTTAAAAAGCTAATCAACACATTTCTGAGCAAATAGATAAATAGTTATGTAGATACACATATACATTCAAACACCCACACATACTTCTATTTCTATGCTAATATTCAGTGATACCTATATATACATATCTGCCAAGTTACTCTTCGATAGAGACACCATTACAATATTTTCTGAAGATAGAGAGAAACTCAATCTTCTAGATAACTAAAACAGTCCTATATGCCTTATTCCTAAACCTCAGTGATAGAAATACAACTTATATTATTACATCTGATTTGTTGAAAATATGGAACTATTTAATACGTGATTGTTTCCGTAATACATAAGGGAAACTAAAGAAGAAACAAAATCACCATTTCTTTTTCATGATTTGATGAATTGCAAAAAAATAAGGCAGTTTATCCTATCATAAAGGAAATTTAGGACAGACAATCTTTACATATGGATGATATAAATTAGTACCAACAAACCTGGTAGATTTTAGATAAAGTGTTCAAAATATTTTCCATAAGACGTATTCACTTTGCCTCTCGTTCTTACACCTGTTCAAACAAGATTAGCACTTGGCAGCAAAAACAAAAACAAAGAATTAAGAAAGAATCAGACAACACTGAATTTATTAAGACAGAATTGTTTCAGCTGAGTAATGTCATCATCTATTCCAAACACTGTACTTATCCAGTATAGATGTATTTCTTTAAAGAGTCTAGAGAACTGCCTTCTTTACACAATTTGGATCTGAAATATTACAATATAAATAAATAACCTGGTAATTTCACACGTAGTGTTGTTGTTTATTAAATGTTACAATTAAATATTTAATTTAATTGCTTGCTTATCTAGAATTCTGAATACATAAAATAAACATCCCATTTGAGATGTAATCCATTAACATATAATGGCCAGTATTTGTGTTTTTTCTTGTTAAGTTTTCTTCACTAAATTATTTCAGCACACTCACATATAAGTTAATCTATCCATGTGAAAAATCACAGTGGGTAAATTCACTTTTATCATTGATTAATTGTTTCAACAAATTATTGTGTTCATACTCTATGTGAGGTTCTGTTCTAGACTCTGAGGATACAGCAATGAATAGAAGATAAATTTCCTACCACCAATAACAAAAGCTTGTATAAAAATATAATGCAGGGGCCGGCCCTGTGGCTTGGCGGTTAGGTGCGCGTCCTCCGCTGCTGGTGGCCCGGGGTTCGGATCCCGGGAGCGCACTGCTTCTCCGGCCATGCTGGGGCCACGTCCCACATGCAGCAACTAGAAGGATGTGCAGCTATGACATACAACTATCTACTGGGGCTTTGGGGGGGAAAAATAAATAAATAAAATCTTTAAAAATATATATATAATGCAAAGTATGGAGAGAGCATGTTCAGAAGGAAATCTAGGTGAAATCTCATTCAAGAGAGCAAGTGGTAGCTTAGCTGGTTTCCTCCAGAGTGAGTGATGAGAGAGAGAGAGACAGACAGAGAGAGGAAGACACATATACCCAAGATAGAAGCCACGATCTTCATATACCTAATATTGGAAATGATATTGCATCACTTTTGCCATATTCTATTCTTTGGATTATAGTCAAGAAGACCACAATTAAGATGAGAGAAATTAAGTTCCTTTTATTGAGGAGAGGAGTACCAAAGAATTGTGGATATACCTTTAAAACCACTACCATCCCTTCACTCTGCAACATTTGACTGGATTTCAGCCAATGAGAGTCACCGCAGAAAATTTGGTTGTCGTCTTTTTTTTATTGCAATATAATTGACATACAACATTGTGTACGTTTAAGGTATTTATTTGGTACATTTATATATCGCAATATGATTACCTCTGTAGAGACAGTAACACCTCCATCACTTCAGGTAATTATCATCTCTTTTTTGTGGTAAGAACATTTAAGATCTAGTTTGGTTATTTAACCCCTCATTCTTGTCACCTTGTGTTGGTTGTTTTCTTCTGCCAAAGTCCACAGCTCCATACAACAACCCATTCTCACCCTTCACATTTGTATAGTATGTGTCTCCTATTTCCTTTTTATGCCTACAGCTAGGAATGGCTCTCTGTTACTATTCTTTGTTGTTGCACTATGGAATGCACTTAAAATGGACTAAGAATGATATTGCATTCTGGTATGCACTAAGTAATGATAATGCACCAAGAATGGAATTGCACTGTTAGTACTATATATTATATAATTATATAATATGTAAGTATTTATTAATAGCAGAATGGTAATGAACTAAGAATGATATTACAATATTCTTTGTTGTTTCTCTTAAACTCTGCCTACACCTATGTGAATTGTCCTTCAGCAAAGCTCTCTTCACACTACCTAGTTAGAGTACAACGTCTGCTTTCCACAGGGTTTCTAACTGATGTAATAATTAAGAAGGCAGACCTTAGACTCGGATGAACTTAGATTCTAATCTAAGCTTTCTGCTGCTTAATCGCTGTGTGACATGGGAAAGCTAATTCACTCCCCAATGCTTCAATTCCGTCTATCATCTCTCTTCAGAGCTTATTAAGCATCAGGCAGTGTTCAGGCACTGAAAGAGTTATAAAGCAATTCATGTAACCCTCAAGAATTTTAATCCCACGATGTTGATCAACTGTTGTTCATATTTGATAGTTATCAGTAATGTATAGACTCACCTGAGTTCACACAGCCAGGGTGATGTCGGGGCAGCATTTGAACTGAAATCTTCTGGCTCCAGAGCGCATGCCCATGTCCACTGCCCTGGGTCATAGTGCCTGTTTCAAAGGCTTGATAGGAAAAGTCATTATGTTCACAAAAGTAAGATGCTTGGACTTACTAGGGCCAGTCTTCAGTAAGCGTGAGTTCTTCTAATCATTATTTATAATTTTCTCTGCTATTGAAATAGCTTAGCCAGAAAAATAAAACTGATAAATTTATTTTAATAAGAAGTTTTCTCCTGACTAGAAATAAAAGTTACTGTTTGGGAGGAGGAGGTGTTACAAATATTTTGATTTAAAAATTAGGTCTACCAGATCATCAGTAAAAAAAATTCCTCAATAAGTTTGAATTATGTTCAGCATAAAACGCTAAGATGATTCAGAAGGCATGAAAGAGTCACATACAGTGCATAGCTGTCTTTAATGATGTTGAAGCACTATAATCAGAGTAAAAAACTATTTTTGTTAAAAAAGTAACATTTCTGAAAGTCATACTCTATACTCTACAATACCTATAATTTAATCTTAGCCTTGTTTAAACACTAAAGTATGAATGAAAAATAAGCTGGGTGAGACATGGATGTTCCTTTTCAAAGATTTTTGTCTCATTTATATAAATTTAAACACACATATGTACATAATTTTAACACATACAGTATTTCAAATAATGCTCTACACTTTTTAAAAAGGATAAATAGAAATAAATTAAACTTTTTCTAAAATATAAATTTTTATTAATTTAGCCTTTGTCTAAATGTAATTTAAAAAGAAGTGCTGGTTTCTCTTTATGAAGATCATTAAGGATATGGACAATCTCTCCCAATGAAGACAGAAAAAGCTGGATAATATATATTTTTAAAATATTCTTAAATATCTTGAAGACCTGACAAGATAGTAAGAACTTGATCAAAAATAAGTAAAATTGAGAAGCAAGAAGAACATTCTCTGAGAGTATATCTTGTTTTAGAGAACACAAGTTTAAATTTCAAGACATCTTGTGATATAAGGGAAAGAGTTAAGGACCCCGAGCTTGCCTAAAATTGGGAGACCCCTCCCCATTATGTTAGAACACCCAAAATGTTGCAACCTAAAGTTAAGGGGGAACAAAAAATAACCTACACACACATACACACTCATGAGTGTGCAAGAACTAAGGCTTGACCCTCAGCAGAGCAGGAGAGAAAGACTGCACGAAAGTATACCTACCAGCTGACCTTTCCCCAGCTTTGCAGCTCAAAGTCTCATTGTCTCCATTGTCCATAATAACTCAAAATGAGAAGTTCATTTAAAGTAGCCTTGAACCGATAGTGGCACCAAGAACTTGGTAAATAAACACAAATCTCTGAACCATTTTGTCCCTCTTACTCCATTAGAGGATTCTGCAGGCTGGGAAAATTTTGTGTAACATCCTGTCTGCAAGGGGCCTCTGCTGAAGTTTCCCATCCAATGTGGCCGTCTGAGCTTGCGTGGCTCTCTCCTCATGACCAAGGCACTTACTCTCTAAGTTTCCAAGTGGTTTTCATACTGAGGGCTCACTGCTGAGCCCTTCTCTAGGAATTTCCCTGGGTGGAAGGAAGGTGCCAACTCCCAGGTTACATGGCAGCCTGCATACAAAACCTGATTGATGTGCTGGTTTCAGTGAGTACATCTCTGAAGGACTATCTGAGTTTCAGAGCTCCAACACAGCTCAACATCTCCTTCTGCCCAGTCCCAATGCCCTTACTCCCTTGTAGGTGATGTTCCTGAGAGTATTGCTCAATGAACCTCCTGCACACACATCTGAAGCTCAGAAACTGTTTTCCAGGAAGCCCAACGTCCAGCATTGACCCCTCTATATCCACTGCTGACAAACCGACCCTGCCTGGTCTGCTCAGGTATTTACTGCTGGTAAATGTGGTCCTTGATAAGTTCTCTGTTTGAAGTTCCACACACTCTGTACCCTACTCATTTTGACCCCAGGATTCTTTCTTTCTAGCAACTTTCAATACTTAGGCAGTTCTCCTTTTGAAATGCATGGAGATATCTGCGTTTTCACTCCAACACTCTTAGGCCATGGGAGACAGGAGGTCATGTCCTGGAGATTGTTATAGCCTAAATGTGGCATGCCACATTTTAATTCTGCCCACCCAAGTTCTGTGGGGGGCATGCTTTGGTGTAGAGTCCAATTAGAATTCTAAGCAGAGTATATGCTATGTTCTCTCTTACTTTCAGATTCTTCCTGAATCCCTCTGGTGCTACTAATATCTCATCTTTCTCTTCTCTATGTTTAGCCCAGGGTTTGGGAGACTTACATCTCCTCTTAGGGCCCTAATCACATCTCTGCTTTGTCCTCAAGATTTCACTCCATTCCCGTGGTAGCAAATGTCATTTTCCTTTCCCATGTGGCAGAACTTACTTTAGCTTTTGTCCTACTTTTCACTCTAATACTTACAGTAAAAGCTCCGCCCTGTGTTCTCTAAACCCCTTCTTCTCTTTACAAACAACCAAAACAAACATGAAAAAGAACCTTTCATTTTTCCCAATGAAAGCTTTAGATTTCACAGCTATTTTCTCCTAAATTGATGTCAACAGCTTATGCCAGGAATTGAAAGATGATCATTCTCCCCTATGGCCTGAGTTCTGATAGCTTCTGAAAAAAGGCTACCTCCACCTCAATGGATGAATGTGTCAGAACTACAAGATTTACCAGTAATAAAATATATTATTCAAGGAAATATGTTATAATATACACACATATACATGTATATGCTATATAAATATGCAACATATGTAATAACATATATAACATGGTATAACATACACATATATTTAATATATGTATAATATATTATACATTTATTTTGAATAATAAGTATATTATTCAAAGGAAAGCTGAGCAGCTTTCATTTTGAGAAAGATCTTTGCCTTTCTGAAGGCTTTTTCTTTCTTTTTTTAATTAAGGTTACATTGGTTTATAACATTATATAAATTTCAAGTGTGCATCTTTATATTTCGACTTCTGTATAGATTGCATCGTGTTCACCACCCAACGTCTAGTTGCCGTCCGTCAGTGTCACTGCGCACATGTGCCCCCTTACCCCTTTTACCCGCTCCCCAACCCTCTTCCCCTCTGGTACCCACCAATCTGTTCTCTGTGTTGAGTGTTTGTTTGTTTATCCCGGAGGGAATCTAACACTGACTGAGTTCATCTGCTTGGGAGGGCTCTCTGGACTTACAAAGTGACCAAGACTGCCTTAAAGTTCCCCTCAGCTTGACTAAACTTTAGACAGTCTTCTTTCTGACTCTGGGCCCCAGATCTCCCTATTCTTAGAGTATTTTCTTTAGAAAACTTGTCAAGGTTTTTCTGCCTCTTTGTGATGTAAATTAATTAAAAAGCCTTTTGTCAGTTTTACAACACAGTAATGTCTTTCTCAAGGACCTGGGGACCACCCCTTTTTAATGTAATCTTTAAAGAAGACAGAATATCTGTCTGTTAATCTCTATAGGAGACTTGAAACCTAGATTCTGTGGGGCAGGACAGGGCACATTGCTTCAAATTGTAAAATGAAGACACAGAAAGTTTACTTTTCTTTCGAGTAAGGCCAATTATATGGCTTATGACCTACCCCTCCCCCCATCCCATATCAACTCTTAAAAAATCTCCAGTATTTTGTCTTGCAGGAGCAGAGTATCCAAGACTTGGTCTGTGCTCCTTCCCCTATTGCTGGCAGTAAAATCAACTTCTGTCTTCTCATCTGTCTCATGTCATATTTTTCCTCAACAAGGGTCAGGCTATGGAAGTATATGCAAAAGCTGGTCTCTTGCAGGGAACGATTTCTATCAGATACTGTTTCAAAAGGTAAGGTTTTGTCTTTCTCCTGGGTAGGGTCTATGTGCTCATGAAGCCAGGTACCTGAGGGTTACTGTAAATATTCAATAAGAACATGATTACCCTTCAACTTTGTTCCCAACACAGACACAGATGAAAAGAAATGAATCTTGTTAATTTAATGTTTTGTTGTTTAACCTGAGGGATGACTCAAGGGTCACAAGGATTTATGACCTTGCTTTGCAGAAGAAAAAGAGTGTCTTTAAGAAAGTTACTGATCATCAGATAACCAGCCCCCAGCTACTGTTAACGCACAGAAGTCTAGTTGCCCAAGGGCTTATCTGGAGTGAAAGAAACAGGGATTTCCCCTTTGTTTCTCCAAAACTTCTCCTCCCAAGCCCCTTAGCTCTATAAAATCCCCCTGCTTTCTTCTTTGGCTAAGGCAGATTTGAGAGAACTATCCTTCCACCTTCTCATTTTGGCCAATTCAAATAAACCTTTCTCCATCTCCAAACATCATTGTCACAGTGATTGGCTTATTGCACATCAGGCACCTAAAATTGAGATTAAGAGTTTTGGTATCTCTCACGTTCTGCCTGAGTCAAACTGCATGCTCAAATCTTTTCACCAAAGTCTGAACCTTTTTTATTAGAACTGCTTTATAAGAATGAAACTGGCTTAGGTTCTCAAAGATATATGCCTAGTGTCTCAACTACAGTAGCATTTTCAGTTGCACTGCAGGTCAGTTAAGAAATTTATTTTCCTTTGCTTACAATGAGAATAATTAGATGCAGATCCGCACTCATCAAGGAGTATTCTTTGGTATTTAAAAATGTAGACATACTTATATAAATAATTTTAATAGCCAAGATTATGAAATTACAAATAAAAGAGTCATAGAATGTCAAAATTAGAAGGGATCTTTAAGTGGTATTTTTTTGTGTGTGTGTGTGAGGAAGATCAGCCCTGAGCTTACATCCATGCTAATCCTCCTCTTTTTTTGCTGAGGAAGACCGGCTCTGAGCTAACATCTATTGCCAATCTTTCTCCTTTTTTTTTTTTTTTTTCTCCCCAAAGCCCCAGTAGATAGTTGTATGTCACAGATGCACATCCTTCTAGTTGCTGTATGTGGGACACGGCCTCAGCACGGCCAGAGAAGCGGTGTGTTGGTGCGCACCCGGGATCTGAACCCGGGCCGCCGGTAGCGGAGCGCGCGCACTTAACCGCTAAGCCATGGGGCCGGCCCTAAGTGGCATTTTTTAAAAAGCAATTTCTTATATTAAGGCACAAATTTGTGTGATCTCTTTTGGCCAGAAGTGTGTCTACATAAGTATGTTCAGTCCCTAGAAAGTAGTTATGGTACTCAAGGCATTATAGATGTTAAACAAATAATATACTCTAAATGGCTTCCTCTGTAATTTTCATCCACTGGTCCTTGTTTTAATGCTTCAGACTATGCATATCAAATGCATTCCTTTTTCCAAATGATGTTTTTTAAAATATTTGGAATATATTATCCCCCTACTTCATGCTGCCTACTTAATGCTCCCACTGTTCCCACTCTTTCCCCAAAGAAAATTATCTTTTCTCAAAAGTAGTATCCATATAGACACTTATAAGATTATTATTTAAATTATTTTATTAAGACTGTCCTAAATAGAATGTCCTAAAATTTCCCATTAACATTTGTAAAAGGTAGTAGTTAAAATTAAGTGTAACACCCAGTTATTGTCTGAACAGAAATATCTGAACAGAAATAATAATAAATGTTTTATTTCAGGCTGAGCTTGAGTGATTAGCTTTCTTGAAAGCCACATCACAGGCTAACTCACGCTGAATTTACTGTGCTGTGAATCACTTAAACATTTTTGTCACACGCTGATGTTAGCTCAGTACTTATATCATTTGGATCTAAGTATGATATCTTGTGTGTGTGCATCTCTACGATATTTCATTTGTTCTATTCAGCCCATCTTTACAGGTTATACAGATCATTTCTGGGTTGCCACTGTTCTGCAGTGCATTCACTAACCCTTCAAACTTCCAGTGACCTGCAAATTTAATAAACATATGAGCTTCCTCGCTATATGCTCATCCAAGTTACTGATTAAAATGTTGAACAAGACACCACTGAAGACACACTTCTGAAGCCTCTATCTAAAATGATATCAGTCTTATGATCTTCTTTGGGATTTTTATTTTTTAATGACTTATTAATGTACCTAACTAATGGTCCTTGCATTTATACTTTATAATAAAATGTGTGCAATGGCATATTGGCAATAAACAGTGAGACTATTTCTTTTATTAAAGAGATTTAAAAAAATGGTTGCCTGTTACTTTTTTCTTATATGGCTTACATGTAGAATCTAAAGGCAAAAGTAGAAGGAGTAAATGCCAAAGTTTTAATAAAATGCATGTCTGTGGCTCACTCTAACCTGCCGTCCCTGACCAGCCTGGATTTATGTCCACAGTTACATGTATAAGGAAATATATGCATTTTGGGAATAATTGTGTTTACACATATCATAAACCACAAGGTGGTTTTTGACCCTTCCTAAACAGTTTATGTTTATAAAAGCTTAAAAATAAATCCAGTCTCCCACCTTCATTACATCCAAGTTAGATAAATTCTTGAAAAATTCTTGAAAAATGAAAAGCACCAGACGAGCAAAAGTGATAGGGTACAGCTTTCTAAGAGAAGAGCACAGTACAAATAAATATTAGAAAATGATCTTAATTCATTATATAGTTTGCTTTTGGAGATGGTTGAAATGGATATTGTGTTCTATCTTCCCCATTGTGGTGCACTTTGAACTACAGCAAGTGTCTGTTAAAGTCTTTGTCACTTACTCTAACTGTGACTTTGGACTGTATTTGAGCTCTGTACACTTGGGTTTTCTCATCTTTAAAAGTGGGATAGTATTATGTGGGAGTGTATATATATATATGCATATGTATATATATGTATATATATAATCTATATAAAATACTAAAATATATATTTTTATAAAGACCTGACTTATAAAGAGTTGTGAGCGCAAAATGATAGAATGCATATAAAGCATTTAACACAGCGACAGGCATGTGATACACATTTTTCAATGTTTTTGTGTTCTCAGGGATTTGTGTTGTTTTAAGACTGTCATGCTGCTCTTCTTTCTTTCTTTTTTTTTTTTTTTTGTGAGGAGGACTAGCCCTGAGCTAACATCCATGCCAATCCTCCCCTTTTTTATGGAGGAAGACTGGCCCTGGGCTAACATCCATGCCCATCTTCCTCTACTTTATATGGGACGCCGCCACAGCATGGCTTGACAAGCGGTGCGTCGGTGCGCGCCCGGGGTCTGAACCTGTGAACCCCTCGGCCAGCGCAGAAGAGTGCACGCACTTAACCACTGTGCCACTGGGCCGGCCCCCGCTCTTCTTTGTTTCCTGTTACAAGAGGGTGGGGCCTGGAGTCATCCTCCTCGTTTTGCTAACTATTCAATGTTTAGAAAGCAAACGAAGCATTAATAGGAAGGCAGGGTAAAGTGGCCGTGGGGCAGGCTCCTTGGGCTTTTCATGGATTAAGGAATACAAATACTGAAAACTGTTGAAATAGCCTTGTATAATTCATGGAATTTAGAGAACAGATAAAGATCTAGGCCTAAATTGTGATTTCCTTGGCATGTGTGTATGCTGCTCAGAGACTGAGTAAGGGAGCTATCTGGGGCTGTGTATTTGTCACAGTTAATTCAATAAGGTGTATTACAGAGCAGTCATTCTCATGGCCAGGTCTTTACTGAGATGAGCTAGCCAAGCACTGAATCATCTGAGTTACGTAATCCTGTTCTAAAGGTCTTGATGTTTCATTAGATAAATGATTAAGATTTTATAAGCCTTTACCTTTGACTTCTGAAAGAATGATGCTGCTCAAAGTGTTCACAGATATCATTCTATGTTATCATATAACCCCAAATCTACATAACTCGAACCATTTCCAATTTTGTGAATCCTTTTCCTTATATATTTATCCTACTGCTCTTCAGCTATAATGGATTTGAGACCTGAGTAAAATATGAAATCCCTTTTTAAAATTCTGAAATTGAATATAAGTATAAACAAAAAAATAAAATTTATAAAAATCATGGTCTAAACATGAACTTTGTATAGTTTATATGTTGCAGCTTAAATACTCAAGCAGTGTGTATCCCTAGCTAATTTTTCTATTTTTCCATTTTCAAATGAACACTGATTCAAGCCAAATTAGTTTCCTCTCGTGTGAGTAGTTTCTTACATGCTTCCTGTTTTTATTTTTCTATTTTGAATACCAATGGAATGTGAAATATTGTGATTTAAGCAGCACCTTTCAATATATTCCTGGCAAAGACATCTGTTAAATTCAGTGAATGATTTAAGTTTAGTATGTGGAAAGTATTATCTTGCCCTTTAGGGGCCACGATAAAGAATCCTCAAACATTAAGCCCTTCTGTAAGTATTTTATAGAATAACTGAGATGAAAGATATGACCATGTGCAAACTCAAAATAAGAAACGTATTCCCGTGGATAGGGTGTGCTACATATGTCACAATATTCTCGTCACTTACCAGGAGAGATTGTGGAAATATTTGGATACTGTGTGCAGTGTGTGCTTTAAATTATAGAATGTTAATTTAAAATGGTGAAAAGGAAAACTTTAGTTCATTTACTTATTCTTGTAGTCAGTAAAATATATTTGGCTCTTATGACACAAATAATTGTTTCTATATCTGCTTCTTCCCCCAAAGATTTTTCTTAGTCTACTCTTCTTTTAAGGAAGAGAGGTATCTGATTTACACTCTTATTTCCAGAGCATCAAATAGGGCATGGTACATAGAAGATGCTCAGCCCATGTTGGGGGAACTCATTAAATGAGTACCCAAAGTGAAATTCAAAATAGCTGACTTTTGCATACTACAGGATTGCTCTAAGTGTCATAGTCAAATGAGATCCTACAGTTAGAAATTTTGTAAATTTAAAAGCACTATACAAATGCAAGATCATTATTGTCCTGAATACGGATTCATTATTTTTTATTTCCTAAAACATGCAGGTGGGTGCTGTACATCTTCAAGAAGCTCAAGAACAAATCATCGCAGCATTGTTTTCTGTTCTCTCGTAGAACCAGTACGAGCTGTATTCTAAGACCTGCCTGCCTGCACCCTATAACCAGGCAAACTTAGTTTTTATGCATTTCACATAGTCTGCCCTCTTCCACCCCTGTTCCTTTACTTAAATTGTCCTTGACATTTGGAGCAAACTAATCCCTGCATCTTTTCCATTCTACAACCCTATCTTCTATAAGCACTCAGCTGAACTTTTCCTTATTCAGAGAGCAGTCCCTCATTAACCCAGGCCCACAAGCCTTCCACTCCCTCCTCAGAGAGAACAATCAATTCTAATTTACATGCATAAGAATCTCTGGCCAGCAGTGCTTCAGGAAACCGCAGTTTTTTCTGTCATGGTTTTGAGAAAACACTGAATCATATTTGTATACTGCAAATTTCAAATCTGCAGTTTTCATACATTTGGTTCATTTTGGTCCTCTTGAAGGATCAGGAAAAATTAGATCTCTTTTTCTTGCCCTGGCTCCCATGTGAATAGGTCTGTGGCAGACACTACAGGGAAAGAAGGTCTGAGAGCTGTTGGTTTTCTTAACACTCACTAAATGCTTGGGTCTAAGCCCGGGATTCATTCCCTTAAAAAGATGATAGTTCCTTTGAATTTAATGTTCATTTGTGATAACTGATAGTATAACAAGGGAAAGTATAAGTGCAGAAAGCATGCTATATCAAGCCAATAAGACCAAGGTCACCTCATTCAATACATAAGAAAGCATAGATGGAGAATTCATCTTAAAAATCACAATATGGAAGCTCTGAGGAGGTCATCAGGGCTATTTTTGAAGCAAGTACATTCTAAGAATTTTATTTACTCTTGCAGTATTTTATGTGTGTGCATTATATATAAATATACAAATGTGCACTATAGACTTTAAACTTATGTGTTTATATATATAAATATATGTTATATGTTTGGCTTTTTTGAAGTTTTCTTTTCCTTGGATAATCACTATTTTGTCAAAATTGCTCCAGTTTGTTTCTGTCTTTCATTCTGTGGCCCTCCTTTGATGTCTGGCAATTCTTAGCTATAGTCTCATATTTAAAATAGGGCACTACAAAGTTGATTGGACATCAGACCTGGGTGTGGGGGCTGTCAACAGTGATGTTCACTGCAGAATTAACTGGCTTGAAGAATCTTCAAGAAACAATAAATTTAAGATTATTGCCAGAATCCCTCCAGCAATCTTAGGAGCTGAGCCAGAGAAGAGACATGGAACAAAAAATGGCCCCAAGTTTTCACTGTTCTCTGCTTCCTGCATCCTGCGCAATGTGAATCAACACTTCCTCTCGTTAAAGACATGGACTCCATTTCCCACTCCTTGAATCTGGCCTGAATTTGTGACTTGTTTTCGAAAATAGAATACAACATAAGTAATGGGAGCTCATGGCTTTTTATCATCACAGCTGGTCAGAGCCAGCTGTAGTAAAATGCAGAATTTTGTTTTGATGTCATTCAAGAAAATACTGCTGGGGCCGGCCCAGTGGCGCAAGCGGTTAAGTGCTCGCGCTCTGCTGCGGTGGCCCGGGGTTCACAGGTTCGGGTCCCGGGCGTGCACGACGCACTGCTTGTCAGGCCATGCTGTGGCAGCGTCCCATATAAAGTGGAGGAAGATGGGCATGGATGTTAGCCCAGAGCCAGACTTCCTCAGCAAAAAGAGGAGGATTGGCAGATGTTAGCTCAGGGCCGATCTTCCTCATAAAAAAAAAAAAAAGAAAGAAAGAAAATACTGCCATAGGTGGAAAATTTTTCTTTTACACCATCATAATTTTGATTTCATTCATCCTCCTCTTGCCACCCGTTCTTAATCGCCTGCTTGTAGGGGTTGGCAAACGTTTTATGTAAAGGGAAATATACATATATATAATATACACACACATTTTGGGTATAGGGCCTTATTTTTATATAATATGTATATAAAATTTTATATATATTTATATATAGTATATAAAATTATGTGTACGTTATATAATATTTTCTATATTATATATTTTATGTATATGTAATATATGTAAAATTAGAGCTCTTTATATAAAATGTATATATATACATTTACATAGTGCATGTATATATATATATATATATATATATATATATATATATTTACACAGAGAGAGAAAGATCCACAAAGTCAAAAATGCCTTAGGGTCCATGAAAATCATAGTGTGGCCCCTGGAGGCAGATAGTAAATGTTTTAGTCTTTGTGGGCCATAGTGTCTTGGCCATTGTGGCTGAAAGCAACCGTATACAATGCTCGAATCAATGGGCATGCCTGCATCTCAATAACACGTGACTGTCGGGGCAGGGAAAGTCCCCTTCCCTCCCTTCTTGTTTTCTTGTGACTGGACTAATAATAAAACTGACACAAGACCAGATTAAGGAGAAAAACCCAGTTTAATACACATCTGTTAGAGACCACAAAGAAATGATGCTTGGAGAGTGAACAAAACAGGCAGTATATAGATCTTTTACACAAAGAAACATAAATTTGTGAAAAATAGACAGGACCAAGAAACTTAGATTTGCAGTATGTAAATAGTGAGGAATTTAAGCAGCGTTTAGGCTTAAGGTAGTAAATTAGTGAGGTTTGTTCATGCAAGGTTCTCTGCCCTGAGTTCCCCAGCTATGGTGATGAGGATACAGGGAGAGCATCTTTCACATGGGAGATTTATTTCCTGCTTTCAGTGGAGAACAGAGACAGGAGGGTCAGAATGCCCTCTTTGGTTCTCAAGTAACTTTAGTTCAAAATAATCAATATGCTTTTGTGGGATATTTTGAGGTGGCCTGCCTGGGCTCCAACATTACTTTCAAAACAGATGACAGGCTGGATTTGGCCTGTGAGTCAGATTGCTGACCCATGCCCTAATCCAGCCATTCTGGCTGCTTTCACCGCCCCAGGCTTCATTGGTATCCTCATTCTCCTGCTTTCGCATATTAAATTTCACTGTCAATCACTACAATTGTTACCTGGACTATACCTTTGTTCCTTCGCCCCTTGTTTACTTCATTATTCTTTCTGAGCAAAACCTAAATCCTGGTTAAAGCCAGTTATCTGCCTACCCCATGCTTGTGTCTGTGCATCAGGTGTGGGTGAATGCAGGCAAACAAATCCCGCTTTAAATTCATGACCTGTCCCACATTAAACATATGACCACAAACTCCGAGTGGCCCTTAATGCTACCAGTCAATCAAACTGAATTTCCTCAACACATTTCATCACTCTCCTAGATGTCTGTCTCACAACTTCTTCCTTACCCCAGCACCTCCTCCACATCTTCATCTGTAATTGATAGCATTTGCTACTTCAAATGAGAAGACTGCAAGAGTTGGAATAGAAATTCCACTAATGAATGGATCCACAGATTAACCATGATTAATTTACTCTTTCTTGGATCACCCATGTCAGCATAGACGCATGCTATTATTTCTCCCGTATAATGTATATGTAATATTTATCATATACCATATATGAAGATTCTCTTGATCTACTTTCTCTTCCAGCTGCCCTCCTATTTCTTTGTACCAAACTTCCCCCCAAAGAAAAGATTATATTTGCTTACCTCTCTTTTTTATTTCCAATTACTCTTTTTCCTCCATTGCTTCACTAATGACCTCCAGCTGCTAAATCCAGTGATGTCTCAATCTTCTCTTACATAAACTTTCTGCATCATTTGACATTCCTGAAACTCTACTTGGATTCCAGAACACAAAATATTTTGGTTTTTCTCCTATGTCACTGCTTTCTCCTTTTAAGTCTCCTTTGCAGGTGTCTTCTCTTCTCTCTGTTTTTCATGTTGGAATGATCCAAGGTACAGTCCCCGATCACATTTCTTCTCTATGCACAGTCACTACTATGTGAGCTCATGACCTCATGGTCACAGTCTCATGACCTCTATTACCATCAATTTGCCTATGAGTCTTAAAATTGTATCTTCAACTCGACCTCCCTTCTGAACTCCAGACTCACACATCTAACTGCTTACCCATCATCTCTTCTTAAAGGAACAATATATATCTTAAACTCAATGTCCGAAACAGACCTTTTCCCATTATTGTCTTACCCACTGTATTTCCCATCTAATTTGTGGGAAAGTCCATCCTTCCAGGTGCTTAGGATAAAAACCTTCAAGGAATTATTTACTCTTTTCTTTCTCTGCCACTCCATATCCCAAATGCGCAGATATACTTTCTTCAAAATTTATCCAGAGTCTGAACAATTCTCACTGCCCCCAATATGACTCGTCTTTCCAAACGCCATCACATTTTTCCTGGATTACTTCGGTATTCTGTTAATAAGATTCTATACTTAGTACCCTGCAATGACTTCCCATTTAATTAAATGAAAATCAGAGATTTAAACTTGTCTCCATGTTCTGGTCCATAATTACCAATCTGACCTGATATCCTTCTAATCTCTCTCTATCGTGCCCTTACCAGCTATCTTGGCCTCTTCCTGTTCCTCGAATTGGCCAGGTATGTTTCTGTTTCAGCGACTTTGCACTAAATACTCCATCTGCCTAGAATTTTTCTTTAAACCGTGTCTCTTTAGTCAATTCCTTCATCTCTTTGAATATTTGTCCTCTCCTTAATGCTACCATGAGCAACCTAGTTAATACAGCAATAGCAAAAATAAAAAAAAAAAAGCAAAAAAAAAAAAAAATAGAGCTGGATATTAACTTTTATTTATTTATTATTTTTTCCTTTATATACAATGGAATAAATCACATATATATATGAAGCACCTGGTCTTATTATTTTATACAATCATGCATCGCTCAATGATGGGGACATGTTCTGAGAAATGTGTCATTAGGCGATTTCATCATTGTGTGAACATCATAAAGTGTACATACACAAACTTAGATGGCATAGCCTACTACACACCTAGGTTATATGGGACTAATTTTATGGGACCACTGTTGTATATGTGGTCCATCGTTGATTGAAATGTCATTATGTGGTGCATGACTTTATATTAATTTATTTGTATGTTTGCTTACTTGTGCCTATATGCACTATCATATGACCTTTTGGGTTACTTTTCTTCCTCAGTAGACTAGATAATGATAAATTACTCACAGACTATAGAAGAGAGGAAAAATTAAACAACTCAAGTTTCATCATGAAAGCTTTATACATATATGTTTGTAAAATATGAATTGCTATCAGTCATCTAAAATATTAGTGACAGAAAATACTATTGGTGACAATTCACATTTTTTACTTAGTATGCAAAGCAACCACAGAAAACAGCTCCACTGGCTTTCAATTTGCTGCAAAATTACTTCAATCAAAAAGAAGACTGTCTCGATTTTAAGTAATTTTATATTAAATCAAAAGTGTTATGTGATCCATAGTTCAGGTTACTAAAAATGAAACACGCTCAGATTCACTAAATAGTCAAGGCCATCTGATATTTCTATTTCTAGCTGCAAATGATAAAATTGATACTGATCTACTCTTTGCTGCTCCTTCAAAGGGATAGCTTTGAAAGTGCTACATTTGTTAAATCAAAAGATATCATAAACTAGGCAAAAAGGATAAAACAAAACAAATCCTCTGGTTCTTTTTGTTATCTCGTTAATGCATTTTCCACTGCATTTTCAGTGAGTAAATTTTGAATCGAGTTTTGAGTTGAGATTGTTATCAAAGTACTTTTTACACGCTTCCTTCCATCTAGACTTTCCTGTTCGTTTGTGTTTTTTTTTTTTTTTTTTTGTGAGGGAGATCAGCCCTGAGCTAACATCTGTGCTAATCCTCCTCTTTTTGCTGAGGAAGATCGGCTCTGAGCTAACATCTATTGCCAATCCTCCTCCTTTTTGTTTTTTCCCCAAAGCCCCAGTAGATAGTTGTATGTTATAGTTGCACATCCTTCTAGTTGCTGTATGTGGGACGCGGCCTCAGCATGGCCGGAGAAGCGGTGTGTCAATGTGCGCCCGGGATCCGAACCCCGGCCACCAGTAGCAGAGCACGTGCACTTAACCACTAAGCCACGGGGCCGGCCCTCCTGTTCGTTTTTAAAGATGGCAATAAGAAAACTGTATGCCCTGCACTGAGAATAATCCCTCCGGGTAGAAGTGTGCCAGATGGGGGTGAATTATAGCTTCCATAAACCAAGTAGCAAATCTGTGTTGTCAGATTTTACATTACAAAATTCATATAAACACATTCCCTATGTATAACAGTGAAATGTCCATATATGGAACTCTAATTATCAGAATCTTCTGTCATGATTTTGAGTTGAGGGCTTTGTGTATTATTGAAGAAACATAGCTACGTGTGGATTTCATACATGTTTTGCCTGAATCTTTTCAAGGTTTCAAGATCTTACAAATTTGTAGTTAGTTGCTAAATAATAATCTAGTAATCAACTCCATCGAAATTATACTGAATGGACATGAGAGTGTACACAGAGACAATGGGATATAAGAATGAAAATAAAACCAAAGAAATGTTTTTATACAGCTTTATGCTTTTTATTCTGGAAAATGTTTTTATAATACAAAAATAGGTTAGTTTATTAAATGTCAGCAATATACTTTTTACAGTTGTTTTACTGATAAAACAGTAAATTGTTTTCTGATAAAATCAGAATTTATTGTATCTATATGGGCTAGTACACAATAAAATAATATCTACATCTGTCTCACTTATGCAAAAATATACCAACTTCCCTAATAAATATCAGTAATGTGAATTCTGAAATATGCATAAAATAATCAGTGACTGTTGTTTTTATCCCCAAGATTTCAAATATAAAATTTATATTTATCACATTGAAAGATAAAAGAGGAAAATTATAAAATATTATTTTGTGAACAAATATAAAGAATAATTCAATCAAACAACAAAATTTAAGAATAATTTTTTTTGCAAGCAAAGCTTTTAAGAAATATTATTTATCCACATAAAGATCTTCCCATAAAAGCCTACACATACTTAATAATACCATTTTGAATTCACTGGGTATACTAGCGAATTTTTTTAAGCATGTACAACATTTGAATTTAAAAAGACAAACTATTACTAATTGCTGAGGAAATATTGGTCTATATAAAACGTTTTTGTTAATTTATCTTTAGAATCAATACAGAAGCTCAACAATATGGCTGAATAAAAATAAGGTATATTTTATTCCAATAGTCTCTATGTCTATCACCAATAGCCAGTTAGGAAGAAATAGTAACAAAATATTAAATTACCTGAGAATAAACATCTTAAAAAGATGAGAAAAATTCTTTTTGTAGAGAAAAATTACAAAACACTATTGCCAGAAATATAAAATATAGGCATACATATTTTTGTACACATTTTATACATATATATTCCAAAAAACACTAGTAAAATGGATAAATGTGGTTTATTCTTACAATAAAAACTCTCTAGTGATTGAATTAACTGATTAATTTTTATGTAACTTCATCAATAGGTCTCAAATACATAGAGCTATGTGGAAAAAAGTTTCAAAAGTTAGTTACAATTAAATATTGTACTTTTGAAGGTATGCTGTCTTTGAGAGGGTAGGAAGCAAGAGTAATAAATTAAAAGCCCTAAATGTCGGTGATGTATCATAGTGTTTTTGTTCTCGTCACAGTTGTGTGCATGTCAACAATAAGGAAAGGAGCAGAGGCTCTGTTCCATACAGTCATTCAGAGATAAAGGTTCCTTCTGTCATGGGTTCTGCAGCATTTAGAGTCTTCTGCTCCTCTGTATTCAGCTAACTAATGGTGGATAGAGTGTGGAGGATTTTCTGTGATGTTTTCCATAGGCTTTGCCTCGAGGTGGTGTAGGTTACTTCTGCTCACATCTGATTGGATACAGTCAGTCTCATGAAAACAGTTAAAGGCAAGGAAGACTAGGGAATAAAGTCAAACAGTGTGATTTGTAGGTAAGGGTAGATAAACTAAAATTTAATTATATACAAAACAATGCCATTTATGGTTTTTGAATACATACACTTATAGTGCACAAATACTAGTTTTAGTTTCTAATGCTGCTATAAGAAATCACCACAAACTTAGTGGATTAACTCAACACAAATTTATTATCTAGTTTAGAAGTCGCATTGTCCTAAAATCAAGGTGTTGGCAGAGCTGCGTTCTTTTCTGGAGCTCTTAGGACAGAATCCACTTTTTTGCCTTTTCAAGCTTCTAAACACCACATGCTTTCTTGGCTTGTGCTTCTTTCCTGCATCTTTAAAGCCAGCAGCATGACATCTTCCAATCTTTCTCTGACTCTGATCCATCTTCTAGCCTAGCCTCACTCATCTACTTTAAAGGACACTTGAGATTACATTGGGCCCCCTAGGATAATCCAAGGATAATCTCCCTAATGTAAACTAATAGGTGGTTTACAAATTTAATTCCATCTGCAACCTTAATTTCCCTTGGCCAGGTAACGTAACATATCCATTGGTTCCAGGGATTGGGCATGAACACCTTTGGGTGGTCATTATGCTGCCTACCACAATGTGTATAAAGTTATTGCCTAATTTAAGCAATTTGTGATATTAATTGTCTCTCTCTGGATAGAACCCCGAGAACACTTCAACTTTATTTGCAATCTTATATTTATTTTAAAAATACAGCTGTGAATAAAACATTACAAAATTATTATTTTTGGTTGATTTTGGTGGTGTGTTCATGGTTTGATATTAGCCTTTGAAACTTGCTGCATTTTAATTATTTGAAATATAAAATAGATCACATATAAATAAATATGAATGAAATGAAATAATTACTAAGAAATAGTTCAATTAAAAGGAAGAAATGACTTTTCTTGCTTCTAAGTATCACGTATCTGTTAAGTTTTAGCATAAGGATAAAAAAAGAAAAAAGAATGGGAGAAAAATAAAAGAATTATGAATTGTGCACCAAAAGTCAGTCATTAAGAAAAAAGCCCATGTGGCAGAAAAATATATCAAATATCAATATCATCATAGAAAAAAATAGAGTTTCATTCAAATTAAAAGGATGGTAAGAACTAGAAGACAACATATAACTTGAAGACAAAAATAACAAGAATTTGATAGATTTTGGGCATTGTGACATACATGAGAAACTTCTACCTTAACTTTGAAATTTAAAGTTCCTCCTGAGGTTGAGGGAAGGGGTTGTGGGGTGCCTGGGAAGAAAGTTCAATTACAATCTATACTTTTTTTTATCTCCAGCAGGAGGCTTTTGATCTGAGGTTGTCACACATGGTTTATTTTCTGTGAAGGGCAGATCTACAAATAGAAATCTCCATATTAAGCCTTGGCAAATGCCACTGAGAAGGTAGGAGGCCAGAGTAACAAGTAAAATTGTTCCTGTAAAGAGAGTATAAACTTATGTCTCTTTGTACCAATGAAAATGACCTTACTGCAAAAAATGTAGAAATGTAAGGTGAAGTGGAGAGGGAAACAAAGGGAGGAGAGTCAATCATAAATTATCTTTAACTTATACTTTTATGAATTTCGATATGACTGTAGCTTTTAAAAATATTCAATAAATATTTATATCTTGGAATGAAATATTTTTCAGGTAATTTTTCTTTACAGATATATCATGGCATTAGACATTTTATAGTCAGTATATCATGTCCAGAATAGCTACAGTTTTAACTACCTCACAGGTCAATTATGAAAAGTAATATTGATTTTTCTATGATAGTTTAAAAAATGTCTTAAGCCTCTTAGTTAAAAACCTACTTTTTTTGGTAAATTAATTAAGATAACTCTGGCTGCCTGTCACGTGTTTAGTATTTCATAGTATTCTAGTGCTCTGTGAAGGTGCATATAATGATACTCTAAATAAGTATGACCGTGGTAGAAAGGTCTAGGTTATGCTTGCATAATGGTTTCTTGAAAAGTGTGTATGACAGTTTTTCAGACTCCAATTAACATCACTGTCTTTAATTCTGGACGTTTTTAATGTCTTCAATGTTTTTAAAAATCTAAAAGACTAAGCATTAAGATCAATTGTAGTAATCGTTGTTTTCATATGAATACATGTCACAGAACAACATTTTTAATCCCTTGTTTTTGGATTGTGTTATAAAAATAAGTTTAAAAAGTAGGAGAGTTTATCTTTCTATCTGCAGTACAAAGACCTGAGATATAGGAATGAATATGAGTACTAACCCTTTAAAGCCAAAAGGAAATTTGGGGAGGCCATTGAGTGTCTGTTTCTACTTAGTTCACACTTTCATTTCCCTTTTGTTTTGAATTTTGTCTTATGCTGAGCAATATCACAACTGATTAAAAACAATACATATTTTAAATTATATTCCATGGCAGAAATTTTATTAACAAAAAGGAATTGGACCACATTATTCTGCTTTTTAGGAACTAAGAAAGGAGAGTTTGGACACACAAATATGGTTAATTATTGACCTAAAGATAAAGAATGTCAGAGACCGTAAAAATAAAGCAAAACAAACATAAATTCTACAAATAAAGTGTGATAAATAGATGGGAGTTGTGATTATGTTGAGGCCTGGAAAAGATGAATAAAAATGAGAGGAATTAATCTAGGAGCCTGGTTTCTCGTTTATACTACCTGCACTTCATAGTAAGGGGCTAGGATTCTTTACACTGTGACGTCAGTGGCACTTATCAGGGTTCACACCATTGTTTCACTTCTTTGTGCCCAAATACATCATTGTGGTTGCCCCTCTTTTCCCATACTCCTATTATTGCCCCATTTTAGCCTCTCCGATCCATTCCGGACCCAGCTGCAGGAGTGATGTTTTTTAAACTGTAGCTGAGATTACGTCACTCCCTGGCATAAAGTGATTCAAATTCATATTGCATTATATTTCTGAATATATGCATACTCAAAAACAAGATAAACTTTTCAATTTATCGGTAGGAAATAAAAGCTGAAGATAGGATCCTGCTGCATTCCAATTCCAGGAACAGGAGGTGATTGTGGAGTTAGATTTCTAGTGGATAAGCGGCCCATGCATTGCAGGGAACCAAAGCCAGGCTCACAGCATGAAACTAGTCACTGAAGAGGCCGTTCAGCACCCAGAAACGAAGACCATAAACCATCTGAAGCTGAGCCCTATGGCCGTGACTTTTATGGATATTGCTCACCTGGGGCAGTGAGAGGAAAAGAGACAACCATTAAACCTTGGCTTGGGCCAGGCTACTTGAGCTGTGATAGCTCCCTGGTTACCCCTGAACAAAGCCTCAAGTTGTGGGGCCCAGGGACGGGGTGAGACAACTACAAAATCACCAGTTGGGGAGAGGTGGGCACTGACAAAACAACAACAAAAGAAAACAAAACAAAAGACAAAGAAAATGTGGGAATCAAAACCTTTTATAATGAACAATGAGCTGGCAAATACAGAACACAAAGCATATGAGGAAACCTAATGATAAAAAATGTCAAAAACTCATTATTTATGAACTAAAGTAACTTACAAAGGAATTCAATAGTTGAGAATGTGAAAACAATTTTAAAATAAATGCATTTGTATTTCTTAAAGAGAAGAAAGGATAAATAAGGTGTTTAAAGGGCACATGACAATAGAAATCAGAAAATGGTACCAAGGTATATAACCAAGTATGACTCTTTGAAGGAAGAGAGCAAGAGAGTATGACTGCCATGGGGGGGAGAAAAGACTTCCTAAACTAGATCAATTCTAGATTGGTCATAATCAAAAAGAATTTGTCAGTTGGACATATTTAAGAATTCAGTCAGAACATGACAAGAGAGATAATAAAAGAAAAAATAACAGCAAAGAATAGATAGACGGCAGAGAGATTCCGAGACCCTATCAAACAATTAACGATTATATTCGACTTAAAGAATATAGACAATGGCAGAGAAGCAGTTATTGAAGGGCTATTGCTGAGAATTGTCCTAAATTTAAGAACGGCATCTCTTCCCAATTCAAAAGGGCCAATGAAAGCCAAAGACAATTAATTCAAACAAATCCACAAGTCTAGACACACTGTAGTAAAACTAGAGGACACTGTATGAAGGGAAAAAAATCTTAAAAGATAGCAAGGAAACAACAAAATACTAACCACAATGGCCTGCAAGGCCCTGGATGACTGGCTCATGGACACTACCTCATTCCCCAACCTTCTCTCCCGGAGCTCCACCGCTCAGGGTCTAGTCCTCCGCCACGATGGCCTTCTTCATTTCCTTGAGTAAATTAATCTTTTTTTAATCCAATACCTTCATCTATCCTATTTTCTCTGATATGATCATTCCTATTACCACACTTCTCATAATTTAATTCTAGCTGTCCCTCAGATCTCTGCTTAAATGCTGCTGTCTTGGAAAGAACTTTCTTGAGCAATCAATTTTGAACATTTTCTCACTCACACTCAGACTCATTATCTCATAGCATCCTGTCCTTTCCCTTCATTGCAATGAACAGAAGTAATTACTTGACTATATTTACGTTTTTAAAAGATAATCATAAGGTTTAACTTGTGGTTAAGCATTTTCTACAGTCTTTCCAAAGGTATGTGTTGGCCAGCTGATTCCCTGATGTTCAAACAAGAAACTGTGATTAACACATGTTGTTTTTTGATTTCTCTCCAGCCTTATCCTCAAGAAGGAAATTTGTTGGCTTGTCTTGAGGCCTGTCTTATGTAATAGAAGGAGTATCTGGCTTGCATCCTTTAGAATTAATCAGGTTCTTCTGCAAATCCTCTTTGTCTATACTGTTTATGCCTAGGGATTCTTGGCTCATTTATGCACCTTTGCAGAATCAGACTTATTCTGCCACTGATACCCTGGCCCTGATGCAATGCTGTCCACGTCTTCTCTTCCATTGTATGTTTCTCTGATTTTGACCTAAGGGTCACATCTTCTTGCTCAGATTTCAGACAAAGGAGGCTTTAGCAGGAAATTTTCTTGCCCTTACCTTCTAGTTATTTCATTATTTCTCAGCAATTTCTGTAGTTCCTGAAAATGGCAAAGAGTTAGCCATTGATGATTAAGCAGCTAGTCTATGGAGGATTGGAATTGGCCACCTCAAAATATGTCTCTGCCTGAATGACAATTTGGCCCCCACCCCCACTAACTAACCAAAGGAGTTTGGGATGGGAGGCCTGCCCCCAGAACAGGCCATCACCATAGACATCTCTGGGTATCTGGGTGCATCCGTGCTAAGCCCATTCTTAGTTCTGGTTACTCTTTATAAGAGACATGTACATTTGTAAAGAAAGTCTCCGTTTATAAAGGTATCTTCTTCCCTGTACCAGGAAGAAGGAGGGGATGGCCTTACCTAGAAACTTATCAGAATGGAAGGCCAGGACTTAAATCTGCATGATTAATTTACTCAGTGTTAACTGTGCTGTTTAGGCAATATGCTATCTGACTCCCACTAGGTTCCCTTTAGGTAACATCCTCCTGGAGCCTGGGTCACCATGGTAATGGGTGTTTGAGCTATTTTTTTCAGGAACTGAACCCTTCAGGCTGGATTGAGACCACCAACCATCAACTGGGCCTGCACAGACATGTGTCCCATAAGCAACCTTTTGACGGCAAGAGGTTGGAACTCGACCCTCAGGACACGCTAATGCTGCCATTCTGTGTACACGCCTCCTACAAAGAGGAATAAAGCCCGACTACGCTTGTGCAGATCATCAATTAACCTCATCTCTCCTCACCTCCAGTCATTTCAGACCACCTTATCCCCTACCCCATAAATATCCCTGAGTCCCTATTTTTGGGGAAGCGGATTCGAAATTCATTCTCCCGTTTCCACACTTGGCTGCCTTGTGATTAATAAACCCTCCCTCTCTGCAATCTCGTCATCTCAGTGATTGGCTTTCTGGGTGGCTGGCAAAAATGGACCTGGTGAGGTAACATTACCAGCTGACTTTCTGACTTCTTACTGGCTGTATCTCATTTACAGAGACACAAGGCTCCCTCAGCTACATTCTCACATGAAAGATGTTTTTATCTCTGATTTAGCTCTCAACTTCAGGATTTTGCAAAGGAAAGCCCTATTCTTCCAAGAAAATTATGAACAATGTCTTTGATTTTCTATTTGCCGGCATATTTTCCTATTGTTCCTCCAGCTCTTTGCAACTTTATAAATCTGCTTTCCTCCATGAGGTCATAAAGATGCTTCTGAGTGGAGATCATACACCGCTCTATTAGCAACTTATCAAGAATCTCCTTCTTGGTTTATGCGTCTGGATCTAGGCAAGAATAGCAAAGCTTAGACATTTCTTTCAGAGATGAGATCTGAGAGCTAAGTATGTAAATTTTTTAATGCTAATGTGACACATTTCAGCCTTGCAATACTGCTTTTGAAGACCACGTCCTTGGGAGTACAGAACCATGCTGTTCTGATTGAAGACTGTCACAGGATATTTCTTGCTCCATGAAAATCTCAGATCTGCCGCCAGCCTTAGCAGACCATTTATTACTATAACTCAGAAACAGCGCTAATAAGAATCCACTTCCTAATTTGGATTTACCTTCGAGGATTTTCCTTTTTTTATTTTTATTTTTTTAATTCTCTCAGTAATAGGATTACACCATGTTCATAAATCTTTTCATTATTTTCTGCGATTTCCAATTTTCATATATGACCTGCACTAAATTCTCCTGTTTGATTATAAATATCTTCCTACCTTTTAAATGTCTATCTCTACTATATACTCCTTGTAAGAGAGACTACATTTTTTTTATCAACTCATATCTACTATCTAGCACACAATAGATGCTCAATAACAATTTATCATAAAAAGGAGGATACCTTGTGATACTTTTCCTTTCACTTGACCTGTTGGTTCATCTGTTTTTCAATTCACTCATCTTTGCTCTGTACCATCTGAACAGTTTTTGTTCCTTAACTCATTTGCAGAAGGGTCCACTATTTCCTTACTTTAATTAAAGTGAGTTGTTCCTCCAATTATAAATGAATAATCAAATATTTGATTCAGACTTCAAGCAATGCAGTCCTAAAGCAGACATGGTATGATGGAGTAGGTTTAACATAGCATTTCCTATCTATACCGTATTGACTCTCACTCATGACCATTGACTTCTGCTGCTTCAGTGTATTTTGCACAAAGCATCCAGAGTGCACAGGAGCGTTCCTGATGACTCACTCAATTTAAATAGAAATCTAGTTAATTCCTGCCATTTCCCTTTCCACTCTCATTCTGATGGTAAAAGAAAAGGTCTAAAATAAGATTGACTAATACATGATTGGCTGTATAACTTATCATCTAAACAAGGATAATTTTCAGAGTCAAAAGAAGAATAAAATTAAGTTAAATTAACTAATTTTGAAACATTTTTATTGTACCAAAATATTAATTTATTATATTGGAGAATGTAGTAGATATTTATATTTACAAAAATAAATTTACTTCTAAAACAGAAACACAGCTTTGTCAGTGAAGTAAAAAAAAATTAATGCTTTATTTTTGTTATGTGAGCAACACATTAAGAATAAAATGAGTAGAAAAATTATTCTGTGTATTAATTTATGTGAATCAGTTTCTTAGCCCTAATTGTCTCTAAAAGCTTTTTGCATTTTTTCTTGATAAATCCATTTTTCAATATGATCACATTAGTTTGTTTTTTATAAAAGCACCAGCAATCATCTTCAAATTTGTACTTTATTATTGCAAAATTTGAAATTGAGATACTCCTTTCTTTAAGCCATAATATTTTTTAGTGAAAAACTAATTTCTCTAAAAGTGCTGAGCTGAAAACAAATTCTACTAACAGAGTATTTTCTTAAAGTTATTTTTTCCCCTGTATTTGAATGTGTAAATATTTAAGTTCTAGCTTTTTCACAGATGCTGCATTTTCTTCCTGCATTTAGTGTCTTTCCTTGAAAAACATTTTATAAAATGAAACTCATTGAATAAGTTCTACCTATTCATGATTATTAACAATATTTTTTCTAGAGTTGCAGGCTGAAATGTCAAAGCCCTTCTCAGTTTTATTCCATGTTGGTACAGAACATACATTGAGCCAATTAAAAAATGAGTGTTCTATGAAAGTATTCTTCCAACAAGTTGAGATATTCAAAATTAAACCAGGTACAATATTTCAGCTCTTCTCATTTAATATATTCAGGTCTTCTCTCACTTTTATAGAGATATTTGTAAATGTCTTCCTGCTTGAAATATTTGTTTCCAATAATTGCAGTTAACTAAAAGCTTCAAATGCTGTGTTTGCTAACTGTTTTAACTGTGGAAGATTTTACTAAATATTTCCAACTGGTATTAGACAAACTACAACTGAAATTTATCCACTACCACTATAGCATGTAGGTTGATTTACAGCATAGTTGTTCCAGGGTTCAAACATTTCTGAAATCTGATTAGTGACAGGCAGTAGAAAGAGAGAGCACAATTACATTTCAAACAGGTTTAAAGAGAAATCTAAATTTCTGCCTAAGAAGGCAACACATTGGCAGGTATTGCTCAGTGTTGTTTAGGTACAAAGAAATCTTGGGACAGAATATGAGTGAAGTCACCTAGAACAGTAGTCATTTGATCTAAAGTGATATGCACAGACATTTTATATAGATACTTGTGATAACCCCTCTTCTGGGAGACAGTCTTAAATAATTAAGTTATCATTCCCTCCACAGATTTGTTTCTTCTGGTTTTCACGATGGTCAGGGTCCACATGACCACATTCCTACAGCTTCCATAATGGATGCAAATGTTGACATTTTATTCCGGTTGTATATTCATTATCAAATTTCTGGAGATATTGAAATCCAATATTTAAGTTTTCATTAAATGCACAATTTGTCCTTGGAAGAGTTTTCCCTTATGTTGTATCCGGAAAGGATTGAGGAAGAAAAGAAAGAGTATCTTGTTATAAAAAAAGAAAAACTGAAAAAATGCCATACTGAATGAGAAGTTAAGACAACAAGTATAAACCTAAGTCTGTTGCAAACAGAACATATGGTCATCTTTTAAGTATATTACATGTGTGCTATCATCTCCCACCCTCCCAGCTAATCATTGATCAATGCCTTCTTTCCCTCTTGTCCCCTTTTTGCCCCATAATCCTTCTCAACACAGGACACCTAAAGACACTGTTAAATTTTCCTTGGTGAGATACAAGAATTTATGATGATTGATATTGGATATAGGCTATATAAAACTAGTATGTTAGTATGTTTCAATTGATTAGCATAGGAAAGAAGAATCAAAAATATCAATTAATTGGAAGATACCACAAAAATTCAGATCAATTGTGAAAAACAAAATATAGAGCTTAAAATTACCAGGTTGAATTTACAATTACTGTTGAAATATTTAATAATTAAACACAATGAAACATACACAGATAAGCTCCCCTTTGGGAAATGTATTCTGAGATCACTAGCAACCTTCTGCCACACATTGAATTGCACATACCTTACCAAATTCTAAACATTTCTGGCAAGGAATGCATTCTCTACTCCCACTGTAAGGGTCAATTAATGCTTGTACAAAGGAGATATTCATAATAAAAATAAGTCATTGAGATAGAGGAAATAAATATGTTAACGAATGAAAAGTGATCATACTAAGTAATTTACTTTTTTAAGAAATACAATGCAGCCTTTATTTGTTAGTTATATTATTATTACTTTCCTTTCTAGTCTGTTACCTTGTTTTAGAATAAGAAATGCAGACAAACTGAATGCTTAGTGTCACTTAGTTGAAGAGGTCAATCTTGAAGGAAAATAAATTCATGAAATCACATATGTCTTGAAAATGAAAACTAATCTTTATATGAAGTGTTTTTAGAGAAAAATATTTTCTTCTAGAATCAATCAGTTCATACATATCTATTGATATTGATATATATTAATATATATCTCAATGGAAGAACAGCTCTCTCAGACTACATAATTGTCCTTAGAGAATTGAAAAAGACAAAGCAATAAAACTGTCTGAACTAGGAGAAGTGGACATAATTAAATAATTTCTGTAACATAAAATGGAACACAAATTTGAGATTATTCATAACATTTAATTTTGTTCCATCTCCATGTCATCTTTTTAATATATTTAGATAATATCTTCAAAAATATAATCTTACATTATGATATATTTTACTTTTTAGGAAGATACTTTCATATATTTGCCTGTTTGACATAGACTAGCATATTTTGAATATATTGTCTTTACTGTCCAGAAAGGTGTCCCCAACAGTTTCACTATGCTTGTATATGAATCAAGACTACAATTAAAAGTAGAGGCTACTAAAAGAAATCTTCATTGACTGTTCTCTAGAATGGCTTGATTAACTATTTTAAATTCAACACGGTATTTTTTGAGGCAAGAACAGATGTAAAAAACTTTTTTGTGTTGTTATAGCAACAATTAAATTAAGCAAAGTAATAATTTGTACTAAAATGCTGAATTAAAAACTTGAGGCAATAGTTATTTCTGGTTCAAAGACACAAATATATATATGCATTTTAGTGGTTAGAATTGGTTAACATAAAAGGAAAAACATGGTAAAAATAAGCCTATAAGACTATCACTGATTTTTATTGAAACAGGCATTAAAAATAATTAATCATTCTTCGGTACGAGAAGAATGGATTCGGATTAAAGTTACAATTGGCACCGTAATAGTTCTGAATAGAGCAAAACCAAACAGAGCATCTGCTTATTAAATCAAAAATACAAAGTAAATAATTCCTCTCTTAAAGCAGGATTCTGTTAATGTTATAGGTGGCATCATATACTCCCGCTACAGAGTAATGTCCTATGGGTATCATTTTATAACATGGAAACAAGTGAAAACTTTTCTTAACCCTCCAAACAAAAGCATCATAAATCGATTTAGCAACTCACAATGTGTAGAAAAGGTAATTTTAAGCAAACTACAGATGACACCTTCATTATTTCTATAATCAAATATTCTTTCCTAACAATAAGATCTTTAGATATGGATTTGATATATCTCTATTTAAGTTCCAGCCAGGTATGCTACTTACTGTTTGTATGATTTGTGTAGCTATGTTTCTTTTCTTCATTTTCAAAAACACTGATAATAACTACTTTACAAAGTGACCATACTAATTGGATTATAAACATGAAAAGACATAAATAGTAATGCTTTATATAAACATGGTCTTTATTTCTCCACAAAAAAATGGCAAGATCCTAATTGCTATTGCAATAGCACAACCAATTTTTTTCAAAAGTATTTATAATAGCAATGATTTGGAACATTTGGAATGTAAAGGAAGGAATTCCACTCAAGTATCTATCTGTTGGAAGCTGATTCTTTCATCAATATTTCTTCCACAATAAAAAAATAATTTACTATGAATTTTTCCTATGATTTACTGAACATTTTGATAGTGCATTATTTACAACCAGGTTATTAGCTACCTGAGGAGAGAATTATGAGGTTTCAAATGGTCAAGTAATCTAAAAAACCCGAATAGTTATACCTCTATCATGCAAGGGGAAATGTATTGCATTTTTTTTGTGTATAATCGTGCCTAACATGATTTGTTGTACATTGTTCCATTTGTTATTGATGCATAACAGATTACTGCATAATTTAGCATATTGGAACAATCATTTTATTATGTTCACAGATTCTATGAGTCAGAAATTCTCATCAAAAGAAGAAGGGACATCTTGTCTCTGTTACATGTTATCTGGGGCCTCAACTGTGAAGACTTGAAGGCTTGGAGTCCCTTGATAGCTAGAGACTAGAATCATCTGAAGGCTTATTTCACTTGCATTTTTCTCATATAGGCTGGCATGACTTGAAGACTAGGACAGCTACCCAGAGCACCACTCTGTGGCTTCACCAAGTGGGTTGGGCTTCCTCACAGCATGGTGGCCTTGGCACAATTGGACTTCTTACTTGTCAGCTCAAGGTTCTAACCCTGAGAGTTCCGGTGACCAAAATGGAAAAAGATGAATTGCCTTTTGTAATTTAGCTTCATAAGTCACATAACATCACTTCTACCATACTCCTTTGGATGAAATAGTCAAAAGCTTGCCAAGACAAAGGAGAAGGAACATAGACCCCCCACCTCTCAATGGGAGAAGTGTCAAAGAATTTGCAGCCATCTTTTATATTATATGCATAATAGAGTGTGTGTGCATGTATTTATTTACATATCAATATCTGTGCATACATAACTATTTAATTACGTACAAAAACATATGCATATATTATCCAAATATGTATATTTGTTTAAATAATGGTTATATTTAAAAATAAATATCATAGTTTAGTAAGTACAGCCAATGATGAACGTATATCTGTGGATCTTTGGGAAGTATATTTTTCAGCTACAACAGCCCTTGAAATCAAGTGTTAATATACTCTGAAGTTAGAACCAGATCTTCCAGTCTTACCTTTATCTTATTTTAAAATTTTAACATTATCTGTATATTTTATAACAGCTAATATGTTACAATAGGGTTATATATCCTGTTTATCAGTTAACAGTAATACATGTATTTGGGTTGAATGCTTACCTATCTTTAAATGATAGGATATGAAATAAAAATACTTAAAAACCACTATTTTATAAAATCTCCAGGAAGCAGGGCTAGACTTGATTCGGGTTGATTTAATATTCACTAAGCTGAGTACAGAAGCTCCCAAATGAATTTCGACACCTGTTGTTGCCCACCACACATTTGTCCATCTGTGGGGTGGGTGCAGACTTGGGATCATTTCACCTTTCCAGCAGCTGTGGAAGTACCATTAATGAAATGCTTCTGCTTTGCACTATAATATACTATTTTACTAAAAGCAAAGCAGACATTTACCTCTAATCACCCATTTCTTGTAAATGCACAAAAACATGATTTAGTGTTAAAAAGAGCTCAAATATTCATCAAAATAAGTGATTTGGGGGGAGTGTCTATATTTTTCTTTCATAGTGTTTGCTCTTAGTATCCAACTTAACTTTTTTGTTTCTTGAATATTGGGTTTAGAAATCTAGGCAATGTGTTACCTCCCAAATATATTTCTGTGATTTTCTATGTATGGCACCTGACTTAAAGTGGATGGCAATATTCCATGTGTAACCTGTATCTGGAAACAAAACTTCTACAGAGCCATTTGAAAAATATAGTTAATAATCTTTCTTTTTTGTGACTCAGCATCTATTTTTTAAGATACATAGAATTTCAATTTGAATGGTAATATTATTTGTCAACTTTTTTCCCCTTTTCTCTTTCTTTTGCCTGAAGGACTATCATACCAAATGCAGAGTAAAGAATAGAACTTCAGATAATGATTTGATGATAGCTTGTTAAGAATAGACTTGTTTTCTACTCATCATTCCCTCTTCAATTTTTCACTGAGCTGTGCTCTTTTAGAAATTTTGTTGAGTGGGAAGATGTGAGCTTATGTAAACATGCATTGAACAGCTGAACCGAAATGTTTATAGCCCCATACAGGAGATTACTCATTGGCACTAGTACAATGCACAGCCGTTTTCATGCACAGCCTATAATTGCAATATTGTATTTGAGGGAAAATGTGTTTGATAAAGAGTGAAAACAACTCTACAGTTGCTCAGGAAGATAACATTAGTTAAGTTAAGGAAATCACTGTTTCACCTACTGGTTTATTTTTCACCAGATTTATGGAACATTATGTTACAAAGCAAGTTGAAATGCTAAATTATAATTAAATAAGATGTGATAAAATTAATTCTGATTTACTTAATAGAATGTAAAGAAAAGTACTGCTAAATTTTTACATATATAATAGTATTATTTACAGACAGAAATTACTCAGTTACCTTGATGTCCATTTTACTATTTTCTCAATCTGTGGAAAAAAGTAATATCAACTCCAATCCTATCTTTTTTTACCAATCTATTAAAAATGCTTTGCTGTAGCTGGGGAAAAAAAAAAAGAAATTCAGTACTGTACCATATTACTTAAACTAGTTAGACAGAGTTTCCTCAGAGATTCTCTTCAAATTGACCATTCAAATTTCAGGATTTTATATAAAACAAAAAGAGTGACTCCTTTGATTAATTTATTTCACTCATGAAGTATTGATATGATGCCTTTGGGAAGAAATAGCAGATTTCAGGTTTCGATAATTCCACTTCATAAATCCTCTGCTGTATTTGTATAGCTTTTTATCTTGTTCTAAGGGTAGAAGCAACACTCGTTCAAGAGTTTGAAAGAGCTGGAAAGAATGTTGCTCCCACCCTTAGAACAAGGACAAACTACAAAGTAATATCTTTTCTTGAAAACGTTGGAGAACTGAAGGTCAAACAATTTACCTGAAATCTAAAGAAAGGTCCCTGAGGAGACAAATGGAATCCCAGCATTTGCTTATCTTGAATAGACACTTGGTCATATAATATGATGAATAGATTCAACAGGAAAGTTTAAATGAGTTGCTAAAGACTGAATATGGGCTAGCATGAGAGTGTGAAGCTCTAAAAGACCAGAGACGAAGGGAGATTTGCAGGTACTGCAGGCTGTTCCTCCAGGAACTTCACCCGCACTCACATGAAAGGTCAGGGAGAATATGTTGAAAGTTTTCCCGTGTAGTCTTGACTTGGTAGAGGCAGGAGGCACTTCACAAATCCATCCTTATCTATCTCATAATTATATTTACATAATTATATTATATAATATGTTATAAATACATATATATGTTAATATAGAGAGAGAAGGAAAAAAATGTAGTCTGAGGGCATTGGTAGAAACCCACTATAGCAGGAATGGGGGAAAGAACTGGGGGGGTTAAAAATAAGAAATTCTAGGCCTGGATGTGAGTGGGTGGTAGATACAGGGGGAAAGGGGTAATCAGTGTATGGGCTAAAGAGTAGAATGGAGAAGATAGAAGAAACAATCAGTGAATATGGAGGGGAATTTTAGAAACTGTCCAATCTAAACAACAGAGAGAAAGTGGACTGAAAACAATGAGCAAAGACTCTGGGACCTGGAGGAGCATAGTGAAGAATAGAACATTTGTGTCATTAGAGTCCTAGAGGAAGAAAAGAGAGTGAGACTGGAAAAAAAGTATATGAAGAAATAATGGGTGAAAATTTGTAAATCTTGGCAAAAATAAATTTGTGATATTTGACCTACAGAGAAAACAAGCTGAGTGAACACCAAACTGGAAAAATCCAAAGAAGTGAATGATGCCAAGGAGCATCATAATCAAACTGTTGAAAAATAAAGACAAAGAAAAATTCTGGAGAGCAGAGAGAAAAGACACCGTACCTACAGGGGGATAACAATTGAAATGAGAGAAGATTTCACATTAGAAACCATGGAGACAAGAACTAAGAGCCACAATATTTTTCAAGTGCTGAATGAATAAAAGTTTTAATCCAGAATCCTAAATCCAGCAAAAATAAAATCATTTAGGAATGAAGGGGAATTCAAGACAACTTCAGAAGGTAAACGAAGAGAGTTTTCTCTCAATGTGACCTACTCTAAAATAAATATCCATGAAATCAAACTGATATAAAGGACTGAATACATAAATAAATTGAAGAGAATGTACAAATCTTCCTTACAGAGAATTCTGATTCATAAATGTAAAAGAAATAAGGTAATGACAAAGACTCTCTCCTTAACCAAATTTTAATCAGGATCCTCTAATCCCGTTTTCTATGAGGTCACATTCTTGGGCCCTGTCCTCAAGAGCAAGAATCCTGCTAAGGCAGTTTAGCAAGAATCCCCCACCTTTGATATCCGATCACTCCTGATATCTGGTCAAATTCCTCATCCCTCGCCATTCCCCAGGTGACACCCAATCACCCAGACCTAGAGCAAGAATCCTGTCTTGTTGGTTTAGCCAGAATCCTCCTTTGCCCTTGATGTTCCCTGTTAGTACTTTCCATACACTGACTCCCACCCTATTCCATGGCTATATATCCCCAATTTCCCTTGTTGAGTTTGAAGTTGAGCCTGATCTCTCTCCCCTACTGTCGTAGTCTCTCTTGAATAAAGTCTTCTTTATTCAAGATGAATATTCGTGATATTTTCAGCTCCAACAATTCTCCCTCAAGATGTTCTCCCATCTGATTCTTATTTTTACTACATCTCTAGTTAAATATGAACTACTTTGTGATACCTACTAGAAATACAACTTTAAACCTAAGAAGCACATTCATGAATTTACATCCTTTAGTGCAATCCTTTATTTGAATTTAAACATGGATGAGTCAATAACGCAAATATGTTACATCATCATAGAAATGATATTCTTGATAGCACCAGTCTCTCACCCAGAAAAACACTCCCATGCACCTAAAAGTGGTCCTAAGTGACAACGACCTATTTCTATTAATAGGACAAGTGTTTTTTCCACCCTTAGCTTGCTGCTGGGAAGATGTCCTCCCATGTGTGACTGCATCAGTAATACTACTTTTCCCTTTTCAATCAATGGCTTGTGTATCTCTTTATATTTCAACTCTTATGTTATTTCTAATTCCTTCAAATAATCTAAGGACTTGTCACAGAGTTATGTTCCACGTTCTTGTGATCTTCACCAGGAGAATTTCATCTACTTATTTAAGTGTCCATCCACGTGTTTTTGCTTTTTTGATCCACATTATCTCCCAGACAACGGTCTTGTATTTTCTTTGCATCTTATGTATGGAGAGACAAATTTACTAATCCCAAATTGAGATTTTTTAATTCATAATTATAGAAATTCCAAATCACTACAAGCTAGCAAAATAGCTTCATTTTTACCCGGAAATTTAAACCTGATTTGGAAACACTATGCAGATTTTCACATCTCCCTATGTTTGTTTGTTACTCCTCAAAATCAGTAACGAGTTAATCCATTCTTTAATATCCACTATGCTTTTTTGACGTTTCTTTCAATTAACTTGTGCTTGATCCTCCTTTTCCTCATGTTGACCACCATAAACAGCAGGTGAACAAATTACCCAAAGTCTATACCTTTTAAAAAGTCTCATTCCAGAGTCACTTCCCATAAAAAACTTTGCTTGAAATCATAGCTTCCATTGAACTCACTTCATTTGATTTACTAAAGTATAAACAAGAACAAATAAGGGGGAAAATTCTGATTATCTACTCTGAGTGAAGTCAAACGCTGTCTTTACTATTTTACTAATTCTCGTATTCATTCTGTAATATGGGTATTATTAATATCCCTTTGAAAGAAAACTAAATACTCAACACTCTAACATAATGCTTTATTCCATGCTCTTTTTTTATTAGTATTTTTTTACAGGTTATATAATCTCCTCTACTTTAAACTTCTTTCACTGCTAAAGATTTGTATAAAATATATACAAATAGTAGAGAGTTTAGAACATAGTAAAAACTCGAAATAATTTAGATTATTATTTAAGGACATCAAAAGAAAGAAAACGATCGTTAGAGATTGTTCTCAGTATAAATGAAAATATGTTAGAGAAATTATTAGACTTGTAAGCATTGATAGATTCTGCTACATTTATGTCCTGCAATTCTATCTTGCTCCACAGCACTGTAAATAATTAGCCTATAGCAAGTGCCCTTCTCACCTCCACAATCTGTATTTACCTATAAGAAAGGAATGCAAACTTTAAATGTGGCCCAATAAAGTATTATTAATTTCTTCCTGCTTTGGCATCTTTTCTTTTTATAAACATAGATACCTTCTTAATCTTGATTAGGTCAGCTGTGATTACTTTTAGCCCCCCAAACATATGGGTCAGTTCTTATTCTCACAGTTGATTTACTGGATAGATGAAAAGAAAATTAGGTCATGATGTATCTGTCTGGCTTATCTTCACGGGGAATCTCATATATTGATTAGACCTCATTAGAACAGCATCCTAAAACTCTTCACAAGAGGGCATGGCACTCTAGTTAACGTCCATGGTGCAACTGAGAATAGTGGGGAAATTTGCTTGGTAGAGAAACTAAAATTATAGTTGCCTTGGCAACCAGGGCTAACGGTGCCTACTCTCCATGTGACTTTCTTGGTATGTGTAAAATTCCACTCTGAAATTAACGATTTTTCCTTCATCAAATTGATTTTTCAGAATCATGCCCCTTGGAGAAGTTGAAGACATTAGCCTTATCTCCCAAATGAATTGTAGTTAAGAATCTGTATTGTTCCCTATCCAAACTCCTTATTTTAGACAGCTAATTTTGACATACTTTGTGGCATTGGGGTCATCCTGGCAACTGCAGGTCATATCTCCCTAAGGTCTGGTCTGAGAAAACTGTGAACAATGCAGCCTAAGGTGAACTGGTGGTTTTCCAGGTCACTGGAATAACAAGTGACAGCAGTCAAAGTATAACTTAAAGCTTGCCTTCAACATGGCTTTCTCTCTGTCACCATCTTAAGGAAAGAAAATGGTGGTGATTTGCAAACTTTGAATGAATGTTTTAGTGACACAGATTAGCATAGAGGTATTTGAGATGATTTTAGATAAATAAGTACATGATTAATCATAAAATAATGTTACATGTTATTCTAAACATTTGCAAATGATACTTTTCAAACAATGGTAAACTAAGCTAGATGAAGTCAGTATTCAATTGGCTTAAATTGCATCCAGGATACTGAAGTTCAAATAAATACAAAGCCATCATCGTAAACTTCCCGGACATTCTTATTGAACCGATGACGGATTTCATATTAAGCAACTTCAATAAATGTCCATTCATAAGATACATTTATTCTATGTTTAAATTTGCTTTTCTCCATCTCCACTGTCATCTTGTTTAGATCAGTAAACATTCTTAGAGAGGTTTTTTGCTTCTTTACTTTTTTCTATTTTTATAATTGATGAAAAAATATACCCCTAATTCTCCAAGTTCAACAAAAAGTCATTTTAAAGGAATTGACTTTAGAAAATCAAATTAAGCCTGCCACAGATTCTGTTGTAGCTACAGGTAGTTCTCTTCGCTCTGATTATGTAAAATTGAAAGAGGATTCAGGGGAAAAAAAAGAAAACAGCATGAAATTAAAATATAAGTAAAATGAATGTAATGTTAAAACTCATGAAACTGGAAATAATACACATAAACTTTACAAGGTGAGCAGAAATATATCAAAGAAAATGAAATGATTAAATTAAACAATAATTCTCTCTACATTTACCTTGAGTTTTGTTTTTTTTTAGTGTGAAAGCCAGAAATAAAAATGAAATGCTCTCCTTCTCGACACTAAACCTTTGCCAGAGATAATTTTATGTTTCTTTCTTCTAAATTTTAAATGGGTAATAAACAATAAGATAACACATTCATAAGTAAGGTCATATTTCCAGTAACTATAGCAATCATATCTATGGAAACCACAATCTATTAAGGTAAAAGACAGTCAGACTCTTCCCTCCACATACTGTCTCCCTTTCACTCCCCAGCCCAGCACCATCTCTCCAAAAAGCTAAGGCCTTTTCTTGTCACCAGTTCTTTTTTTTTTGCTTCCTAAAATCCACAATCAATGTATATGTACTCTAGTGTTATTTTTTACTCTCAGTCTTCTATCTAAAGCATAACTTTCAAGGTTCATTTTATAAGCAAGATGGATCAACTTCAGAAACTGAACCAGCCCCTGTGAGGTCATCTTTGAGAAAAAAAATATACTGACCAATTAGGAGCTGCCTATCTGATTTGGCCAATTATCTGAAGAGTAGATGGTTTCTTTTATAAGAGAATCATTTCTGAGACATTATTGGGGGACAATTTGCATGGGCTTTTTAGGCTATGTTATATTTGATTTTTTTTTGTACTCTCCAAAATAATCAATGCTACATTGTTTGACATTTTCCTACTTTAATGCGTTTATCATCCATCATTCATACATTGAAATCTAGTCAGGCATAGGCACAAAACTTACGTCACATTCAATTTGCCATTCAGCAGATCTTCGAATAACTATCACTCAAGTAAAATTATATAAGATGACTACCTTTCAACTACAATATACACAGGAATTAATCACCTAGTTTTAGACGAAATGCTTCTACTAATGGTTGTCTCACTATCTCACCATGGAGTTTGGAATGTATCTCTATTCTCTATGCTTAAAATTACTTTTTTTGTTTTGAGCAGAAATCTGTAAATCTATCAATTTCAAATGTACATCATTACAGGCCAGATTTCTTTTACACAGGAAAGGATTTTGTTTAAAAACTTAAAGATAGTCTCCAAGTGAAAAATTTCAGTGTATCCCAAATAATTTATTCTTATGTGATACTGTCACAGACACTACACAGTTGTACTTGCTATTCTCCAAGAAGAATATGTGTGTCATTGCCACTATATTTTGATACTAAAATTAATTTCATGTTTTTGGAAACATCATATTAATTAATAGTTAATTATGTTTTAATTACCTTTTAAATGGTTAACTCCTACCTAATTTGTTTTAGATTTTGTCCATTAAAACCCGTAAGCCCCCTATTAATATTGATCTTTAGTGCCATCTATATTTGTTTAAAGAATTAAAACAACAGACAAATATGTTAAAGAATATAAGGTAAGGGCCGGCCCCACGGCTTAGCGCTTAAGTACGCACGCTCTGCTACTGGTGGCCCGGGTTCGGATCCTGGCGTGCACTGACACACCGCTTCTCCGGCCATGCTGAGGCATAGTCCCACATACAGCAACTAGAAGGATGTGCAGCTATGACATACAACTATCTACAGGGGTTTTGGGGGAAAAAAAAGGAGGAGGATTGGCAATAGATGTTAGCTCAGAGCCGGTCTTCCTCAGCAAAAATAAGGAGGATTAGCATGGATGCTAGCTCAGGGCTGATCTTCCTCACAAAAAAAAAAAAAATATATAAGGTAAGGCGAGGGCCGGCCCTGTGGGTTAGTGGTTGAGTTCGAGTGCTCTGCGACTGGCGCCCCGGGGTTCAGATCCCAGGCACACACCAATGCACCACTTGTCTGGCCATGCTGAGGTGGTGTCCCACATACAGCAACTAGAAGGATGTACAACTATGACATACAACTATCTACATTCCAGACTCTATTTTCTGTTGAAAATGTAGCTCTTCAAATTTGATAAGGTTAACCTTTTAAAAATAAGATCATAGATTTAAATTTTTCAAGTTAATTTGTCTTACACTCTAATTTTAGAAATTTATAATAAAAACATTAAATGATTTATAGCAAAAACAGTTCATAGTTAGATTATTTCTATGTTTATCTACTACTATGTATGATGTTGTATTATTTGAAACCCCAACTAGATTTCAACCTTAAATCAAACGACTTAAAATTACCAGTGGTTTGGAGATCATACGCTATAGCTCACTAGTCAATATGTGAATTTCCCTAATGGCCATTGACATATGACTAATCAACTGTTGCTTACAGTCAGCTCCAGGGCCTAGAAAGTCTTTTCTGGATGACACAGCTAATGCAATTATTTGAAAAATCTAATAATTACAAAAAATCTTACAATTAAAATATATATTTTTTATAATTTTTATCCAATAGATCTTTTTTGCCCCATGAGACTCAAGGAATAAGTCTATTAGTTTTTCCCAATAAATTTGTTAAAATAATGAATGATAACTATTTTGTTCCTCCAGAGAACAATGGCTATTGATGTGATGGAGTATTAAGTCCAAACATGTATCTGCACAGAGCTGTAAGATATATAATATTGAATCTCCATGGGGGAAACCATAAACATTGAAATCAGTTTAAGACAATTTGTTGCTATTTTTCACAACGAGAAACATATAAAGATTCTATATAAATAGTTATTTGGTGGGAATACTGCTTGCCACCTGGGTATTTCAAAATACATTTTTTCTTACCTATGAAGTATTTTGTCAAAAAATTCAAAATTTACTAGAAAAACAAACAAACAAAAAAAGCGAGGCAAGCAGAGAAGATGGTAGAACGAAATCTCCTAAATATAGTAAAATGAGAACCTTAATTAATCTACCCTTGTTTCATTAAATTAAATGCATATTGAGTCTTCTACCCATTTGGACTGATTTTAACCATCTAAACACTAATGCTAAAGACAGGGAGAGAAATTCAGGCAATAGGAAACCTAATTGCATTGATCCCAGAGCAACTTGCATTTGGAACCAGACGAAAAGGCTCTGGACTTTTCCCAGAAGACCTGGACTTCTGTGCTGCTATGTTGATGGCCAGATTAGGCAAGACAATAGAAAAGTGCAATAATATGCTGTATCACCCTCACAGACATCACCAGAGTTTGATGGAAGAAGCAACAAGTCATCAGTTACCAGAGGTCTCTCAAGCCCAAAGACTCAAGACAGCCTTTTTTTAAAAAAGATAAAAATATTCCACATTTTAACCTCATTCTCTGTAGTACAAACCTCTCATCAACTCCTTCCGTACTTGTATATTTCCCATCATAGGGTAATTACTTCAGTTTGCGTTTTGCTCCAATCTTGAGTGACATCAAAAAGACCTATCTAAACTTTGTATTGCTACTTTGTTTTGTGTTCCCATCATTGTAGTGTTTAAAAGTATACAAAGCATTGCACATTTCTATCTGCATTCACCTAAATTAGTCTCAATTTCCATGATTTCTCTCTCTTTCATTCTCTGTCACATTCTCTTTCTCTCTCAATCTTTCTCTTCTTCTCATGAAGCTCTGGTTGACTAATTTCTAAATCAGTCTATAGTCAGTCTCTATAACCTATTTTTTGTCTTTCTCTTTTCCTAAATAATATATTTCTATCCGAATCTTCCCTTATTCTTATATCTTATTTAAGATTTAGAAACACAACAGTTAACTTTAATCCTACAATTTCCCTAACATGTAGTTATAAAGTCACTAGGTTTGTAATAATAATCTATTGATACACCTCATCATTAATTACCTTATAGTTCTTAGACCTATTTTAAAATTTGTTATTTTCCAAAGAAGTAAATAAATATATCAATGTGCTTTATCAATTGTAAAGTGCTACATTAATTCATGCTTGCCGTAGCTCTAGTTCAGAGACATAAAAAGTATATAAGCAAGAAAACTGTCTTATTCCAAAGACATAGGGGTGTTTATCGTGCACATTTCTTAAATCAGTCCTTTTATAGTCATTTCCTCATAGGTCTGTTGTGTGCTTAAAGCAAATCCAGTTTAATGACAGTTTTAGATTATTTCTGTTCTGATTAATCAAGTTTTTCTTGAAAGAGATTGTTTTAAAAGAGATCATACTGTAGAGTCTTATAATACAATGTTTGGAGGGAATGTACCATTTATCTGAATTTCTTGTCTGCCATTTACAAGTTGTGTAATCTTAGGCTAGTTACTTATTTAAACCTACTTCCTCATTTCTAATGATTCTTCCGGGTTATTGTGAGAATTAAAGCACTGGGGATGCAGGCAAGTTAGTCTCATTCCACATATCACTATGAACTACTATTTTCTGTTGTCTCCTCTTTTCAAATAATCTTGATTCCAAGGAAATAATTATTCACCTGAGCTACGATAAACAAAATTCATGCTAAAAATAGTTGTTATAAGGTTAAGTGAAATTAGTGAAAATAAAATAAAAGGAAGGTGTTTGGAATGAGAATAAGGTCTAGGGTTTCAAGTCAGACAATGCTAGTCTCCAATTATAAACTTCACTCCTTAGAATTGACTGGGTAATTATCCACAGGTTACTTAATCTCCATTAACCCCTTTTCTTCTTTTTAAAATTTAATTTAATAAACTTTTTCTTATAGGTCTATTGGGGATATTTTATACAATAAGCCATGTCAATAGAGGAAAAAGCACTACAATTTAAACAACTGATATTTATTTGGGCAATTAGAATTGCAATTCAGGAGACACAGACTCAGACGGAAACCCAAAAATGTGCTCCGAGGAAGACAAAGGAGGCAGGGGTTTACAAAGGCAAAAAGAGATAAGTTACATAGGTTGTTTTGCAAGATTTGTAATTGGTGCTGGCACCAGCTGTTACTTCTTGGCTATATGTGATTGGTTGCCAAGGCCATCTCTAAGGCAAAAAGTTCTTATCTATGGGATTAAGCACGTTTCTCGAAAGAAGGTCGAGATGACAACAGCGAACAAAAGTTACGTTCTATCCAAGTTACATTCTATCTGGGTAGAGACGCGGTGTGCAGCTGCATAAGCCCTATTTCCTTAATGGCCTCCCAGCTCCATTTTAGAAGCCTTGACATAGGTTACTCCATTTTCCTGTCACTGTCCACAGTCATATACAGCATATTCGCAGTTCTTAATTAGAACTTAAGATACTTAATTAGTATTTAATAAATAATACCTCTTTTATTAATATTATCAATAATATCGTCATCATCATCAAAACTGTGTATTTTTCTGGAGCACAATTACATACTTTTTTCATAATCTCAGATAGGCCCATAAAATTTTACAAGGGGGTGTTAACCTGAAGGCTTATATTTAAAATGACCTGGGATAGGAAAAGAACTTTTAAACAAATAAATATAATATACAAATTAAGTAGTAGATTATTAACATCTACTATCTCTCTTAAAAATTACCACGATGTTCAAATGGAGAATGAGAGTATCAATGTAATAATCTTTTGATCAAGACATTCTAGAATATTTATGTACTTTGCTTAAAAATCTTTATGGATAAAAAACATTTTTTTTGTCTGTATTAGCCCAGTTGTTTATTATAATGACTATGCTCTGTTAATATGCTGAATCAATTAATATGCATATTTTTTAAGTCATTGGAGAAAATTTACAATTGCTATTCTGTATTATTTATCAGGTATGTCTGGCATGTTCTTCTATCATGTCTCAGAAAAAGAAATGTCTCTCATCCTACAAAAAGACCATTATCCCATCTATAAATAATTTGATTTATCATTTTAATTGGTCCCATAAATCTATGTCCCCAAACATCAACACTTTATTCTTAGCTACCAACTACTTTTCCCTTTGGGACACTTCACCTATGCAAAATACTATTTTGTTTTGTCTTGTTTTTAAGGTAATTTCCCTGAAATTCATATTTTTTCCCCAAAACACACAAACTACATTCATCAAATAAGAATAAATTATTTTTTATTGTGGACTTTTAAAATTGGTAAATTTAAAAGTAGATAGACGATAGACAGAAGAGTGAGTACCTCAAATTATGAAGAAAAGGAAAAGATATTGAGGACAGATAGAAATGGAATCTGAGAGTAATTTTAGGTAATGAAGTGACTTAAGACATCTAAAAAAGTAGTTTCAGACGATTTCTGTAGTCCCCAAAATTATTTTAAATCTTCACAATGAAGGGAGAGATTTTAAATGGGCAAAAAAATGCATAAATATCTATTGGGAAGCATTCCACAGATTGCTATGAACTACTATTTTCTCTTGTCTTCTGACTGAATTTCTTCCGGCAGAAACTCAAGCGTTACTGCTTTTGAAGATTAGCAGAAAGAAATACATATATTTTGTAGATTTTTCCCTAGTGTTTGCCAACTGATTCTTAAAGCAGCCTAAAGATAGCTATTTTGTAGGGAAAATCTGTCACCCCTCATCACAGACGTGTGAGTAGCCACTATGGTCAGAGAAGCATTGCCATGAAAAAGAAAAAGCAATGATCATAGTAGTTAAGTTCTGAGTTCAGTTCAATTAAAGTAAAATGTAAGAACCTTTTTTTTTGTCCAGCAGCAGCTGTGTCAGAATAGCAACAGATGAGAGACATAGATATAGATTAGTAACAGTTAGAGGAATTAGTGTGATTAAAATCTTTTATACCTAATATGCCCAGATGCATAAAATGCTCTGAAGCTTCTAGCATCAAAGGAAAGCCAACATCTGTACAGCAGCATCAGGGAAACACACGTAGCACAGCATGGTGAGGGCAGATTCAGAGTAATGTTTATCTCACCTCCAGAAGCTCACCAGAACAGAAATGAGTTAATCGGTGTGATAAGAGTGGATGAAAGTCAGCAATCAGGTTATCGTATTGAGTCCTTTGTAGTAATTATCAGCCTTTTTGCTGTTATAGAGAGTTAATTACACACAATACAGACAGGTTTCTAGGTCAATGACTATTGTGTTGTTTAATATAATTCAGTTACATTTTAAGTTAACCTCTGTTTTTGGTTTTGTTTTTGTTTTTCAAAAACTCAAGGATGGGAAGAGTTGAACCTTCAATTTTATGAACCATCTTGGGGTTCAATGTGGCATGCAATTAAGAGATAAATAAGCAGTATCAAGAGTATATGTTGTTACATTTTAGCCATATCTGAATTGTTGTAAACATCTCTGAGAATGTTTTCAGTTTGATTTCCCCCCTATATAATTTGAAGCATAAATACATAAATAAATTATTTACTTTGTATTTATAAAATAATATTTTGTAAACTTACAGATTTAAATCAATTTATTGAATACTGTACGAAATAACTGTATTAGTTTTCTAGGGCTGCTGTGACAAAGAACCACACCCGTGGTGGCTTAAACAACTTGAAGTCCAAGATCAAGGTGTTGACAGGATTGCTTCCCTCTGCAGGAAGGTATGAGGGAAAATGTGTGCCTCTCTCCTAGCTTCTAGTAGACTCTGGCTTGTAGATGGTGTTTCTCTTTTTATAAGGGCAGCAGTTATATTGGATTAGAGTCCACCCTAAGAACCTCATCTTAACTGGATCATCTGCAAAGATTGCATTTCCAAATAAGATCCCATTCACAGGTACTGGGGGCTGGAATTGTCAGTCTTCCTGGGGACACAATTTGACCCATAACAATGACCTTTGCCATTAATTGACTTCAATTACTTAAATTTTGTTTTTTGAGTGACTGGGAAAAGCCCTATCTGCAATGCTAAAAGCCAGTAATTTGGAAAAGATTCCTGAATTTTTTTCCAGAGATAGTTTTCCCACAGTTCAAAATAAATTTTAAAATGGCCAACTAAATACTATGGGGCTTACAAGTATAAAAAGGCACTCTTTATATCTCAGATTTACAATGTATTTAGTAGGATTAAGTTTAAACACATAAAAATATAAATAACAAGAGCTAGAACAGCTCAAAGACCTAATGAAAGACGATGCTTGATTAATTGCTAACTAAATGTTACAGATATTAGCTGTAAGAGTTACAAAGAAAACAATTCTTTTTAGCTGGGTTGAGCAGTTAATTTGATAGGATTTAAACTAGGAAGTGGAGACTGGATACATTTTAGAAAGCCAAAGAAAAGTAGAGAAATATATTAATGAGTAAAATATTAGGAAAGAAAAAATAAAACTTGAATTCAGAGGATGATAGGTTACTTAATTTGTCAAAAGCACATTTTTGTAGATATAAGGTACACTGAGAAGTGGCTGGAAATGTAGGCCAACGAACAAATGAATATCAATGCCAGAGAGAAGAGTTAGGTGAATGATGAAGCAGAAAGTGTTTTGACTCCTAAGAGGTAAATTCAAACCTACCTCTTGACATTTATGAGTTATGAGACCTTAAAAAAATCACCTATTATTCTAAGCCTTTATTTGTTAAAGATAAATAAATAAATAAGTAAATATAAACACTTGGATAGTTAGCAAGTTTGTTTGGGGTGTTGTTCATGGAAGCGTTAAAGGTGACTCAAAGAATGATCTAATATTTAAGATCACAAAGATGATCTTTCTCTTTGTAATTAGCTAAGTTCCATCCTGCCTCATGGCCTTTGCCCATGCTATTCTCTCTGCTTTGGTCAATATTGCCCCAGTTCTTTGCACAACTGGCTCCTTTGCATTCTTCAATGCTCAGCTTAGATATTACCTTCTCAGAGAGTTGTACCCTGATTACTCTCCTTTCTTTTACTGTTTAATGAAATCTCAGTTGGTTTTCTCTACAGCACTGAACGAAATTAATAGTTGTTTATCTGTTTATTTATTCTTTGCTGTATCTTCCACTAAACTAAGATTTATGAGAACAAGAACCACACTGTGATCACCATTTTTACTTCAGCATCAACACCACCATATAAAACAGATATCTGCCATATAAATATTAGTTAAATGAATGCATTTAAGTTGTTTATAACTTTATTATTATTGTTTCGTAGACAATAAAAGACATTGTTTTTGTTTTTGAAGAGCATAAGACAGGAGTGAAACTCAACAAATAAACTATTATGTGCCTCATGCTTTATGTCAATAAACTCATTCCTAACTCCAACCTTGAAGAGATACAGACATCCGTAGAACAACATGGCACCTACCACACAGGCAATTACAGCTGGACTCACAGTCACGGAGGGAGTAAACTTTGGTCATCAAGGTGCTCCTGGCGTGTATTTCATATGTATCAGAGCACCGACATAGGCTCTCAAGGTGCACAATTACAGTATTAGTCCGGGTCCTCCAGAGAAATAGAAGCAATAGGATACGTGTATAGAAGGAGATTTATTTTAAGGAATTGGCTCACTTGATTGCGTAGGCTAGGCAAGTCCAAAATCTGATGGGGAAGGCCAACAGGCTGGAGAATCAGGAAAGAGTTGCAGTTCTGGTCCAAAATAGACTACTTTGGACTAAATTCCCTCTTGGCAGAATTCTTTGGCAGAATTCTCTTTTGCCTGGGGGAGATCAGTCTTTTATTCTATTCAGGCTTCAACTAATTGGATGAAGTCCAGTACATTACAGAGGAAAATATGCTTTACACAAAGTCTACTGATTTATATGTAAATCTCATCAAAAAACACCCTGCTAGAAACATCCAGAATAATGTGTGACCAAATATCTGGGCACCATGACCCAGCCAAGTTGATATATAAAATTAACCATCACAGAATCATAGATGATGAGCTCTCAAAACCAGAATACATAGAGAAAAACAAGACTTGAGGGAGCTTTTCTTTTTTAAGACTGAGAAGACTGGCACCTTTTCCTCTGCCCATTTCTCTCTAAAATATATTACGATCTAGAGTAGAAAATATTTGAGAAATTCTAAGAAAGCCTCTTAGAAAGGTGAGGGACAGAATTCCTACATCCCACTTAAGGAGCAAGGGGTAGTCATTAAATTGGCATTTAGTCAATGAAACCACATGATCTCTCTTTCATTGGAATAAGGCACTGTGAATACAGAGATTTTGTACTTTTTATTAAGGTAGTCTCAGATTCTAGTACAACTCTTGGTATACGGAAGGTTTAAAAATGAAACAAAACAAACGAAAAACCATTGTATTAATAATGAATGATAAAAGAATGTATTGAAAGATAACAAGAAGACTTGCTCACTATGATAAGACAATAGAATACAAAGAATTAATATTAAAATAGTCTAACAATAATGCATGTGCATAGACCAATCAATGCATCAAAACAGAAATTCAAGCCACACACAATAATACATAACTATTGAGCAATAATGCAAATCATTGAAAAAATAGCTTACTCAAAATGGGTTTTAAAATACTTTAAATGCAATTAATAAGGTAATTATAGGAATTGCAATATATTTGAGCTTTTGAATGTTCAAGATATCATGCTAGGAATTTCACAAACATTATTCATTCGTTTCTTTAAATGCTTCAGTGTCACTTGGTTTAAGACAGATTGCTGGGCCCCATCTCAGGATTCTAATTCATAGGTTTGGGGTAGGCTCAATAATTTGCATTTTTAAAAGGGGGGCACATTTGAGAATCACTGATCTATACAAGTTGTGATAAAATTTTCTTTTATAAAACTGCTCTAAGATAAATTGAAGAACCCACATTGCTTTCTCCCATACAATATGCCTAGTTTCAAGACATTAATAACAATTCTTAACATACTCTATCTTATTTGATATTACCCAGGATTTTGAAAATATCATAACTATAATTATTTCATATATGAAGCACATATTTGCTTAATTTGACTCTATTAATATTTTTAAAATGATTTCACAAATCTATCATTGATTATTATCTTGTATTATCAAGAGATTTGTTTCCCTTGTTAATAATAATATTCTATGTATGATACTATATTTTATTTATCAGCCTTTGAATTAACTCTTAAATGTGATATTATTCCTTCCGGGTATAACCCTCCCTTATACATACTTAGGAGCAGAGGGATTATTGTAGTGCAACTTTTGTTGAAACACTTTTCTTCCTTTCTATGTTGAATACTTGTATTTAGCACTGTTACCTCATTGATTAAAGAGACCTCTTCTTTTTCTAAAAAAGGCAGGCTTTTTTTTATACCATTTACTATCATATACCATCTGAATTTCTTTGGTGGTTAAAAAAAAATGAACTAGAACAATATTTTCCAGTGAATATAAATTACAACATTGCCTAGAGAGAAGTGATGGACTATAAGCTATTGAAATGACTTTCTGAATAAATGACTGTAAGTTTTGCTTCTTTTCCTACTTAAAACTATCAATTTATAAAAACATTTATAATTATCTAGTGATAATTAGATACTTATGATTTATATTTTTTCTATCAGAAAATATTAATAATATTGAGTATACATAAGTTTATATTAATTGACATTTTCTAGATGTATAGTTCAAGATTAACAAAATATTCTAGAATACAATATGTTTCTGAATGAATGAAAGATAATGTAGTAATAGTGTTTATGATTTAAAATAAACAATTTACGTGTAATAGTTTAACCATATATACCCATGCAAACTAACAAACATCTTGGCAAGAAAGAATCCAAGACAGAAATATTCGTGTCTTCTTTATCAATGAGTTAGCAGACGTTGAGAAGAGCTTTCTGGACACAGACCTCCACTGTGGGACTTGATTCAGTGCGCACCTTAAGTTCATAGAAGCATCCTGTCAACAACTCTACATTCTTTTAAAACAACTTTTCACTCCATTTAGACAAATATTGCTAAAGAACAACAGCATTACTTGGAAATGTCATTCTCAGATCTCTCAATTGTGCTCATATATGATATTTAAATCCTTAAAGTGTCTTAGAAGGGCTTTCATGTCTATAAGAGCTAGTAATATGAAACGCTTATACATAAAATAATCAAGAATATATTAACTTGGTGTTATACAGATTTTACTCTAACAAAAATCAAAAGAATTAGATTTTAGAGTCCTCACATGACAAAAGTTGCTTGGATTGTTTTGCTTTTAGAAGTCTCTGACTTTTTGATTTTAGTTAATTTGAATTAAGCTTCCCATTATGACAGCACTTTACTTTGAAGTGGGATTTTTTAATGTCAAGAAGGAAAATCACCTCCCAGTTGGTTGACAATTTATTAAAGCAAGAGGTCTCAGGAGATTAGCCCACTTAATATTGTAAGACATAATGTCATAGAGCTTGTCGTTATAAAACAAACAATTTAATATGGATCAGAATGCATTTTGAGCCTCTCTTTTAAGAAGTCAAAAAAAAGCCTTCAAAGGGATAATATTTGATATTAATATGAATATTTTTATACTCTCTGTAGAGAAAAAGATATGAAGCCTATTAAAACTTTTCAATATGCATGCATTAAACCCTATTCAAGTAAATAAAAATTGGCCATGTTTGCACTGTTAAAAAGAAAGAAAGTGGAACTATATCAATCATATGATATATGTTACTTTTCTTTTCCACTCTAGAATTTTAATTGTCCCTCACCTGTTCCTACTGCCAGTATGACACTCAGAATTTTGTCACAGTTGATTACCAATCATCTCATGTGTCTTTAGAATAAATTGGATATGAGATTATCATAATCTGACTTGTTTTATGATACTAAAGTAGGAAGTTGAGGACTTAAGCTGAAATATAATTTGAATTTGAATGTAGAAATGATTGGATTGCATAGGCAAGTATTGGGCTATTATGTTGTAGCAGATCCTTCACTGTCAGGTTTGGTAAAGCAAAAATTCCAATATAAAGTTTAATCTTAAAGTACAGATATAAGGAGATGTTACCTGTGCCTTACTAGAAAAAGGGATGTTAGGAGGAAAAGCATAAAAGGGCCAAAGAGATACCTGCCTGGTCCCTAGTGTTTATGTTGCCACCGTTTAATGTTGGTCAATAAATGGTACTCCAATTTCCTTATTCGTAGAATTGAAATTTGAAAGCATATATATAGTTATTAATGTATTATATAAAATGAATTTATGAAGGATTCTAAAAGTTAGTTATTGCTATTTGAGTTATCAAATAAAATTGATTTAACTTAAAACTATATTTATGAATATCTTAATCAATAATAAATCATATGGGGGCTGGCCTGGTAGCATAGCAGTTAAGTTTGCACGCCCAGGGTTCGCAGTTTCGGATCACCGTTTGTCAAGCCATGCTGTGGCGGCATCCCATACAAAGTAATGGAAGACAGGCACGGATGTTAGCCCAAGGCCAATCTTCCTCAGCAAAAAAAGAGGAGGATTGGCATCGGATGTTAGTTCAGGGCTAATCTTCCTTCCAGACACACACGCACACGAATAATAATAATAATAATAATAATAGTAAATTGTACCATTTTTTTTGCCTAAACCTATCCAAAGAGGAAGTAGTATTTATATGCAGATATTTAGTTTTCCCCCAAAGATGCTCTTTTGGTCTCTCTCTTTTTCACTTTGTAACATCTCACCCAGGGGCAATATAAGCATTTAATTCAATGAGATAGAAAGGGTAAATTTATATTAATTTAGCAACTACTATATGCCACACTAGATGTTCCTTTATTAAAACAAATATGCATCAGTGCTATCATTGTCCACTATATATATATATATATATATATGAATACATTAGAAGGAAATAAATTGCCTAACATTATGTCACTAGTCAGTGCTAAAGCTTAAATATATATTCTAGATTATTTGATTACAAAGGTCATGCATTCTCTACTTCCATGCTAACTTTCAATCAAAGTGGTTGGAGTGGAAATCTTAAGTATCCTGAACATCTATCAAAATAACAAAGAAATTCTCAGATACTATGGTTTATGTATCAAAAAGGAGTGCTCCCTTAGTGTAGAGAATTTCTTTACGTATCTGCTAAAATATTTGACCCCAGAAGCAATGTCTTGAGGGTAATATACACATGAGCCTCTGATGATCAGAGAATAGATCATTGATCCTTTCACTAATTATGTACCATTTTAAATTATAAATTCTGATATTAATAAAATGTTGTAATTAATTCTATATTGGTGGTTACTACTACCCAAATCAACTGTGATATGAAATGCAAATTCTACATCCTACTCTAGTGTATATAGACTGCATCTACACATTAATTACTCATTTATCAATTCACATATGCATTCATCTGGATGTAGTACCAAACTGAAACATCAGAGACCAGCATATAACCAATCATGTATATTCATTCAGTCAGTGAACAAACGCCATAAAAAAAAAACTCATTAGATTCTAGTTACACATATTATTAACATACACCAGAAAACTAGTTTAAAGTAGTTTTCATTAAGGAATATGTGGAAAATAAACTTGCAAATATAATTTCTATACACATTGACATAAAGGGAAAATGTCATCCTCTATAACTATCATGATATGATGGAATTTAATAAAATACACTTAGCAAAATAAAGTTAATAGGATATACCAAAAAATGTGGTTATCAGGATCTGAGATAAAAAAAGGTAAAAAAATACATTATAAATTTTGTCGCTGTAGAAATTAAAACAGTAACTTCTATATATTTGAAAGTGTTATATGCAAAGTTCTATAACTTTTGCTGTACTCATTAGTAAGATTGTAGTCAAAATACTAACTTAATTAAATGAAAAGCAATTGTAATTACAAAATTAGGACTTTAATTGTACTGGATAGTTAATTTTATGCGTCAACTTGACTTGGGCCAAGGAGTGCCCATATATTTGATCAAACATTATTCTAGGTATATCTGTGAGGGTGTTTCTGATGAGATTAACATTTGAATCAGTAAACTGAGTAAAGCAGATTGCTCTCTCTAATGTGGGTGGGCTTCATCCAATCAGTTGAAGGCCTGAGTAGAACAAAAAGGCTGACCCTCCCTCAAGTAAGCTGGGTTGACAGCCTCTTGGCCTTGGGCCTGGAACTACACTATCAGGTCTCCTGGGTCTCCAGCTTGCTGACTCACCCTGCAGATCTTGGGACTTCTCAGCCTCCATAATCACATGAGCCAATTCCCTATTATACATCCTGTCAGTTCTTTTTGCCTGGAGAACCCTAACTAATACGCTATAAATGTCAATCTTACAAAGGATGAGGACTGTTCCTTAATAAACTTTCATTTTCTCAGGTCCTCATCCATTGCTTAGTAAATGAATGTTTATTGAATAAGAAATTCTCGGAGCAAGATCTTTCTATTGTTAGAACAAATTTTCACGTAACTTCTTATTATCAGTAGCCAATGGTGGCAACTGTTATCTTTTATTCTCCTTTAACTTTATATTTGATTTTTCCTAATACAGTTAAGATACTGACATTAATATTATCAATATGTAGGTGAAGAGTAAGTTCCAAAATAATTTTATTTCTGTAAAATTACATGGTATTTTGTATTGTAAGCTATTTAGAGAGTACAGAATAACCCGTATAGCTGGTCTCAGGTTTCCTCAGCAGGATTCATGGAGATTTCTAAGAAACTGACCTCTATTTAATTTTCACATCCTTAAATTTGGGAATATACTTGAATTCTGCTGTTAGCCTAGAAAGACTTAACGTGATGGATGGAAATTTGTTTACTCACAAATGTGGTGCGTACTTAATTTTAGATGCCAAATTGTTACTGAAAAACTTTAACACTGAGGAAATGTACTGAACAAGAAAAAGTAGTCTCTAATATATAATCCAATTCTGCAATATGGCTGGGACGTAGGGGAGATTTCTGTGCTTCCAAAAAATCTGACATGACTTACTTCCTCAGATATTATCATTTACAACTGTTTGGATTTAGAAGATAGTAGCTTAAACTGCCTTCCACACCAAAACACAGAGCTACCTTATCTATTCTTTATTCTGACAGAATTTTTTTCAATATTCTACAGGATAAGTAAACTTACTTGATTAAGCCTTGACTTAATTGATGAAGAACTTTCCATCAATAGCCCCTTCTTAGGGCATTATTTAAAATCACGGTTATGCAATTAGTTAATTATTAGTACACATGCTTAAAATACCCAAAATATCTTGTGTTAAATACTAAAAGCATTCAGAAGATAGAAATGGTAAAAAAAAAAAAAAAGGATCTATAAGTATAAGGAATAGGCATTACTTTTAGAAAACATTACAAGAAAATAACTATTACATATAAGAAATTTGGGCCCTCCCCGTGGCCGAGTGTTTAAAGTTCCACATGCTCCACTTCCGCGGCCCAGGTTCACGGGTTTGGATCCTGGGCGGGGACCTACTCCACTCACCAGCCATGCTGTGGTGGTGTCCCACGTATAAGGTAGAGGAAGACTGGCACAAATGTTAGCTCAGGGCTAATCTTCCTCAAGCAAAAAAAAAGAAAAGAAGTTTGATTTTACAGAAGGAAAACTAATGTGTTAGTTAGAATGAGGGTATGCGTTCTGTGAAATTTTATGATGTTTTCCTGAAATGGGAGAAAAGTTGAATTTGTTTAAGTGCTGATAGGATCCAGCAAAGAGAAATATCTTGAAACTGTTGGATATTGGAAAGGGGATAATTGATCAGAAAATGTCTCTAGGGAGCACAGAAATGAATAGAATATAATGAACATATGAAGACTTATTTCTAGCCCTGAGGAAGACATTGCTTCCATTGCATTTTTGGCAAAAGCAAAGGAATGTGAGCCAGATTTTCACTTGTCAATTAAACTTCAGCACACTCAACTTTTGCAACTCTCCCTGATATTATATGAACTGGAAACCTGAGAACGATTTTTCTCAGAATTCTTACCAGGTTAGATTCTGCCATCAAGAGACACTTGCACAGTACATAGAAACTGGAAACTGTAATTGTCTTCCAGCAGACTAGGAATCTTATGAGCAGAAAGAAGACATGAAATTTACCCTAATTCTGGGAATTCTCTTGAAAATAATTCACTTTAGTGCTATTATTGGCTGAGATCATTGGTGTGGGCTTCCTCATCTACTGAAAGCCAGAGGCATTTTTCTCTGCCCCTCCCTCTGCTAGCTCTTTCATCAGTTTGGGAATACCTAATTCCCTATAGATCATCTCTTCCAGTTGAAAGACCCAAAACAGTTTGTGCTGTCTTGATTAACCCTGACTGATAAAGAAGAAAAGTGGATGCAAATACATTTATGGTTCTGGTGGCTGAAATTTGAAGCAGATTCTGTCTGAAATGTAGGAAGCAAATTTAGTGATAAAAACAGGGAGTTAAATATTTTTAAGAAACAATATTCCCCCGCAGAGAATAAGAGAAAGAACCAAGTTGGCAAATATGGTGTAACTTAGCAGCAATAAAAACTAAGTACACTTGATAATGAGTAGATAATGACCAAAATATAGTTTTTCTTCAATAGCAATTAATACCTCTAGAACTAAATTAGAATAAGAAAAAGAAGGGGTTAAAAATGTCAACAGAGCAAAGAAGTTAAGAATAATGATTGAAATGACAAATGATAGTCAGAGGATGTAGGTTTCCCTAAGGATCAAGTACAGGTGTTGTGAAAATAGCCAAATATTTAGAGGTTTTTACATTTTTTCCATCAGTAGTGGAACAGTTTCTGGGGAGGAAAAAACCTATGACACTTCCATACTTTTGATGGCTGAAGTGTAGCCTAGGCAGGTTGAGGTTGATGAGGTAAAGGAGTGGGAACCTAGATTAATCACTTAGGATGGTTGTGATATTTGTGGAGGAGAGACAGACTGTTAAATGTCAACTCTTGGTAATGAGGCAAAGTGACTGGGGAATCTAAAATTACAGAACAGATAAAGATGTGTGATTTACATTTTTCTTCAGGTAATTTACAGACAAGAGGACTTTGTAGGGTACCTTGGGGAGCTAATCCCATGGACAATAACATTTGTGAAAGGAATATGTATTTTAAGTCTTAAACAATTGACTCAGGAACGTACTTCTGGAGCACAACTCTCTTGTTCCTGAAATTTAAATGTGTTTCAGTAAAATATGTTCTGATTTTCTTCTCAGTCCTTAACCTTTATTTTACTCTGTAGAACTGAAAGATTTATTATCATATTCATATAATTTATTTCTGGGTACAGTCCAAGGAATAAGTGCTTGTTACCATAGATGAGGATTTTTAATTTTAGCTTTTTAACATTTGTTTTTAATTTTTTCTCTTTCTTATTTTTTAATAAAAGCTATTTGTGTGGCAGACCTCTATCTTTCTCCATTTAATGGCAATATAGTTCAAGTTATTAGTCTGGCCTTCTAAATTATTAACTGCAATTTGATGAACTGGAAGTAAATGAATAATAGTAAACTGTATGGTGAGTTGCTTTATAGTCTAGACAGATGTTGGATCACAATGATCTTGCAAAATGTTAAGGACCTATTAATGGCTGAAATACTATTATAAGAATACATATAATCAGAATATAAATATGAATATATGAGCTTTCCTTTGAATGAAACGCAGGAAAATTGTTACAACAATCAAATCAGTCACGATACATTCAACAGGAGTATCCAAAAACATACGAGAAGACAAGGCTTCTTCTTCCCTTACGCTTGATTACATTTATTCTTCTCATTTGTCTTGTGAAAAGTTGTTTTCATAATTTTTCTATACATACAAATAATAGGTTTACTAAAGATATCCACTAGAGTATGGACAAAACTGTTGTAACAACGTTATCCAAAAATATTGCCACGTAAATTAGGGAAGGGTTTTCTTTTTCTATTTTCTTACTCACCCTTCCAACTTCTCATATAGCGCTTCAGTGACAGGCTGGAGTAGAGACCAACAGTGTGCGTGACTCAGCTCTACTATGTCATTCAGCGATCATGTTTCCTCCATCAGACCTAAGGGCATGGTTGAAGCTAGGTTACATAGAGTTATATATGCATTTTGGAACACAGGAAGGGCAAAGAGCAGAAATGGAGAATAAGTAATTTCCTTTTATGCAAATAATGAAGTAGAAAATTTATCTTTCACTCACATTGTACTGTTAAGACCAAAATCCTATGGCTACTTCTGGTCAAGAGATGCAGTTTCTGGTTATATGGGCATGTACCCAGCAAAAATTCTTGAGATGAGGAAAGACAGGATTTGGGAACACCCAGCAATTTGCCACATCAAGATCCCCAGTGAGGAACATCTGTATTTCTCAGTCATAGGGACTAAACATACTCCTCTCTAAGCTTCACGTAGAGACTCACCGCTCTTATTTTTCTTTATGCTGCATTTCACCAACTTGTTTACAACTGGAATGCAAGCACTACTTATTAATATAAAAAATAGTACATAGTGTCTATTCTATTTGTTTTTCTTACCAGCTATCTAATAGGGGGGAACATATCTAAACCATTTAATCTTTCATTTCCACATGTGCAAAATCAAGTGAATAAAAGTTAATTCATAAAATTGTATGATTTAAATGAAATAAAATGGATAAAACATCTTGAAACTTAATAAAACACTACTAATTTTCTACCTCCTAAAACACTACTAATTTTCTACCTCCCTTTAATTTCATCAGCAAAATAATTCTTATATAATGTGAAATCTATCCCAGAAATTTGTAGGCATTTAATTTCCCACAGCTCTATAGAAATGGAAGTACAGATTTTTCCTGAGTTCTAGGGTCAAAATATTGGTACACAAATAATTAAAATACACAAATTACACATATGTGCATTTTTAGATTTTTCTTATTTTAATTAAACTACAGTAAAATTGACTGTTTTGTGGAGAGTTGTATGAATTTTAACACGTATATATTCATGCAATCACCACAGTTCTATCTATCCAAAATAGCTCTCTCATAGTATCTCTTTGCAGTCATAACCTACCTCAATCACCAGATCCTGCTAACTACTGATTACCTCTTCAAAGCCGTAGTGTTTTCTTTTTAAGGATGCCATATACAAATAAACATGCAGTATATAACATTTTGATGCTAGTTTTTTTCACACAACACAATTCCTTTCATATTCAGCCAAGTTGCTGCATGTATTAATAATTTCCTCCTTTATACTGCTAAATAGTATTCCACTGTGTGTTTATACCACAATTTGTTTATCCAGTCACCTGCAAGGGACACTGAGGTTGTTTCCAGTGTGGGGCTATTTTGAACATAGCTGCTATAAACATCTGTGTATAGATTTTTGTCTGAAGGTAATTTTCAGTTCTTGAGAGTAAATTCCACCTAAGAGTGGAATTGCTGGATTATACAGGAAGTGCATGTATCACTTTATAAGAAACTGCCAAACTATTGCCAGAGTTACAGTGCCATTTAGTATCCCTACTCATAATGTATTAGAGTTTCAGTTTTTCTGTATACTCAACACTTGGTATTGTAAGTTTTGTTATTGTTGTTTTGTTTTGTTTTGTTTCCATTCTAATTGGTGTGTGGTACTATTTCATTTTGTGGTTTTAATTTGCATTTCCCTCATAGCTAAAGATGTTGAACAGATATCTTTTCATGTATATATTTGCCGTTTGCTATTTTCTTTGGTTAAATGTTTATTCTCTTGCTCATTTTTTATTGCATTTTGTTTGTTTTTTATAATGTTGAGTTTGAGAGTCTAGACTCCTACAAAAGTCTTTTTGTCAGATACATGATTGCAAATATTTTCTCCCTGTGTGTAGTTTGTCTTTTCCTTCTCTTATCAGTCTCTTCTCATAAAGCACAAGTTTTTCATTTCAACAAAGTCTAAAGTATTATTTTTTCCTGTGTGTGTGTTTGTGAGTCGATGTGTGCAAGTGTGAGCATTTAGAATAAGAAAAGTGTCCAATGCTTGTTTTTAAAATGATTACTTTTGTTTTTACATAGGCCTGGGTTATCGCTTTTTTTCAATGACTTTCTCATGTTGTTCTTATTTTCTAACAACTTAACCCTTTTAATGTATTTTACTCTCTAATTGTGGGGGTACACAGAACTTAACAAATTTGAAATGAGAGAATTGCATCATGACTACTATTTGTTTGTACCACTGGCACACTTACTATTTTAAGATCTATATTCCTTTTCTGTTTGAGAAATAACTTGCCACACTCTATGAACGTTAAATCATTTTCTGCCGTATTTTTGTGTGTCAAATCAGCGAACATTCCATATGAATAATCATTGTCTCTCTTTTCTGGAAGAGAGTGAAGCAAAGGCTACTACTTTTCCTGTTTATTATCATCTTTCCCTGTAGCATACAGCCTGGTGAGTGGAAAAATGTTCACCCACCCCAAACTCATTTCACATGTGCTTTCCCTCCTCACTGATGAGTAATTCTGTCTCTTTTCCTCTAATGTGCGTAATTAGGTCTCCTTACTTTGACATGACTTATTAGAAGGGAGGTAAATGTTACCTTCATGTGGCTTCACGTGGTATGATGAGCTCTAAGTGTCTCGTGAAGCAATCATTTGCAGGGTCAGGCACCATGGGTCAAATCAGGCACAAAGGTATAGGAGAGGTGTGCTATGACAATCTGAAGTAAAATGATTTTTTTTCAAAATATGTTAATTGCTTAATTTTATAAGTCACTGAGGGCTATAACTAAGGCAGGGACTACCTGATCAAAATTCAGTTTTACTTAGCACATTTAATGAAAATGAAAGGTCACAATGTAAAAGTGCCTGGGGCATCCCATAGTTTTAAAACTGGTTGATTCTTAGAAGCTGCTTAAAATAGTAAGCTTCTATTATAAATTAGTTTTTAAAATAACCAATTACGGTAGGTATTTAATTTAAAACAAATGTATAATATTCAATTTCAAAGTGGATTTTAAGGCAAACGTCTAGATGACGTGTTTTTACAAGGAATATACTTTTTTTGTATAAAAGGTTACTTTCACTCCCTGGAAATTAGTGGCTTCAGCACACTGGAATATAGAGCGTCTTCAAGTGTCTTTCAACAACCCGTACTATATCTTCAAAGTATAAAGTCAGTTTTCATTTTTATTGAAAATCAGTTTTTGCAAATGATTTTGGTTCAGGTATATGCTAAAAAAATGAACTTTTGATATGTCTTGCTGTGTCTGTGGAGTATGTGTACTCGTTGGGAAAGGAGATGTGTCGGTTGAAATCTACAGGGGAAAGAAAGGTGAATCGGTAAATTATTTTTTCATAATAAGGACAGAAATGTAAGAGCCTTGAACTTGTAAGTTATTACTAATTCCAAAGAAAATAGAAACACAGTAGGTAAAATTAAATATTATATGAAGCACAGTGTAAGTTATTTAAAAATATTTGAAATAGGATTATATTTATAGCACTTCATAGGTACAATAAGGTGATAAAATAGCATGAGATAACATAAGAGCCATCAATTTTCACGTAAATATCTATATTCACTAGGTTATAAACTCATGAGGGCAAGAATTTTATTGTTTTCTCTTTCATTCATTGCTATAAACATGTATATAGCAGTAGTTCATGTATCAAAAGCATTCAATAGGGCCGGTCCCGTGGCTTACAGGTTAAGTGTGCGCTCCGCTGCTGGCGGCCAGGGTTTGGATCCCGGGCGCGCACCGACGCACTGCTTCTCCAGCCATACTGAGGCCGCATCCCACATACAGCAACTAGGATGTGCAAATACAGCATACAACTATCTACTGGGGCTTTGGGGAAAAATAAATAAATAAATAAAATTATTAAAAAAAAAAAAAAGCATTCAATACATATTTTTTAAGCAATGATTATTTCCTTATATCAATTTAATTGTTATTTTTCTACTCTGTAATACCTTGTTTATATCACAGACATGTGATATATAGGCATAATTGGCAATGATATATTTAACTTTTGGTAACATGAACTCTCACAATAATGCCAAAAATCTTTGTATTTCTTTGTCAAAAATCAAAATAAATAATTTGAGTACTAAAAAAAAGATTCCTTTTTCTTTTAGTATTGAGAACGTGAGTCTGTAATAAATGAAAAATACCAAATGCTATGAAATATTGAAAAGAGAGATCATTATTCATTCATTCATTTAAGAAACCTACATTGGATGTCTACAGTGGTTTGGAAAAAAACAAGAAAAGTACTATTTCCTCAAGGGATTTACAGCTTAGTGGATGATACAGACATATGAACACATAAGTGGTAGGAAATATTCATTGTTAGAGATATGCAAAGAAACACAAAAGAACTAATTAACCAAGAACCTGGACAGCAGCAGAAAGGTGGAATCAGAGAAAGAGATGAAGCTTGACCCAAGACTTAAAAAATAACAGGAATTAACAATATTATTTCACCTACTTCAAAATAACTACAATATAACGAGAAGTTTTAAATATGAATATATATACAAATATGCATCCCCTGTACTTCCTATCATTAAAGAATATTTAAGCCACTAATTGACTCTCAAAATGATTTTAACCAGTGAACACTTTATACTTAAGTATAGTTCTTAATAATTTTTCCCAGCCGCAAATCTGGTCATCATCCTTGGTAATTTCAATGTTTTTATAGAAAAACAAGGACACAGTAAAACCTTGCTTTCATTCTTTTGGACACCTTAAGAGAAAATAATTCTTCACATCCACTGTACTTCAGGCATCCGTTCCGTTGATTGTCATGAACCCAAAATACTCTACCTGTGTATTCTTAACTTGAATATTTAAACTTTGTCCACAACCTTCTACTAATCTTTAATACATTTCTATAATTATAGATATGATTGTGTTTCCCAGTCACTTTTAATTCCTTAATGCATTTACTTTCTCTCTCTTGCCTTTGTTTATTTCCTTATCCAGCTTGGAATCAATGATGCAAAATTTTAATGACTTTTTTATGTTATCAGCTTGCTTGCTACATGTAGGAATATAGATGCAGCATCAGGAAGAGAATTAAGACAGAACAAGTGGAAAAGGAAAAAATGGAGAGATCAAGGGAGTGGAATCCTATGATTTCACAGAGCAAGTATTATGAATGAATATTTGTATCCTCCCCACAAATTTGTATGTTGAAGCCCTAACTCATAACATGACTATATTTGGAGATAGGGCCAATAAGGAAGTAATTAAAGTTAAATGAGGTAGTAAGGGTGGGGCCTGATCCAAAAGGGTTAGTGTCCTTACAAGAAGAACAGGAGAGAGCTCTTTCTCTCTTTCCACGTGCTCAAAGAGGTCATGTGGGCACAGGGTGAGAAGGTGGCCCTCCGCAGGCCTGGAAGAGATTATCACCAGAAGCTGCCCCTGTTGGACCTTGATCTGGAACATCTAGCCTACAGAGCTGTGACAAAATAAATTTCTGTTGTTTGAGCCACCTAGGCTATGGTATTTTGTTACGGCAGCCTGAGCAGACTAATATAGCAGGTGTCATGTGAACAACTGAGCAAACAATTTGTAAATGGGGAGTTACAGTTAGAGAACATTTTATGAGTTTAAGGTTTCAGAGACAAAATAGTTCAGAAAAAGCCAAATTGTGGAGAATAGTTATGGGAGTGAGTGGCTGCTCAAAAGGTAATGAAGTTCACTGGCTCTGAATAGGTCAAGAAGATTAGGGATTGGGATGTGATGGGTGAAACTCAGAGGGATAAAGAGATAAGAGAAAGGAAGAAAATTTATATTCTTGGCCAGGAACCAAAGATAACAGTCATATAACAAATGTGTATTTCCCTACCCTAGATATTGCCAAGAGAATTTGTGCTAGTTTTCCTCCTACATGAAAACAAAATAAGCCTTCTGAGAACGTGGGCTCTGCCATGATGGACAGCATTCATGAGAGTACGGTAACTCTGGTGGTGAATATTCTCTCTCTCTTAGAGTAGGCAAGGCAATTGCCATCTGCTTTGATTGTGTAGATACTAGGGTCAGGCCACAGGTTCAAGGCTCCATGAGTACTGCAATCATGGAGAGGGAAGAGATAATGGTCTGTGTGCGTGTATTAAATTGGAAAGGCAGAATGCCGGTGGCCTGAAGTCTGACCTCCATATGAAGAGGGCCAGCACAGAGTAATACTGGTTCAGAAAATCAACATTAGTCAGGAGCACCTTTGAGAGTAGAGCCCATTTGGGTTGTGTCAGAAAGATCAGAGCGCTGTCTCCAGGGGTGGTATATTTGTACAGATTCTGGCATACAAATTCTTTATATAACAAGAAGGTTAATGCTGTGATAAAACTATTAGCTAAGGGAACACTAAAACTTTAATCTGTTGTCTAGGTTTAGCTATTTCTTCAGTGTTATTTTTTCTTTTAAATATGTCATTTTATATTGGGTTATGATTTTCAAGTTTGCTATTTTGAGGGTTGTAGAAAAGTTTTTCTTGAAGAATGCATCCCAGACAGAAAACAATAGGAAAAAAATTAACTGAATAAAAGTTCCTTTTTCAGACAAATTTTCTGTACCCTAAGTGTAAAAAGACCTCAGGCTAAATACACATCATCATACCTTCCTGTAGCACATATCCCTGGATTTCACTTTTGAATAAGCTGATGACTGACTACAGTATTGTGACTTTCAGCCTCAGAGTAAACTAGATTTTTCTCACTATCCACAGATATGTTAATAATTGAGCTATACTGATTAATTTAAGACATGAATGTTGAATAATTTAGATGTCTGCATATTAATGAAAAATGTATATTTTTCTTTTCAGTTATTGGAATATAAATGACTTTATCAAGAGCCTATTTGTTGTTTCCATGATTTGAGAGGTCATGTTACTCATCAAGCGTTTCCTTGGTATAGTAGAACTTTGCTTTTATTTTATTGCCCATTCACAACAGTTACCCTCTTTTTCCCTCTATTTTAAGAATTATTATCTAGATATCCTTTGGGGGAAATCCTCTGTTTTAGGTAGTGTTAGCAGAATGATAATCCCCGATGCCTGCCTCTCACAAGTACCTGCTATGAGTGTTGAGAAGAGTCCAGATTCTCCCTCTGCTACTTTGTATGGCAGACATTGAAGATGTCTAAAAAGAATTAGATGAATTAAAGGGATCCTCTATCCTGATTTTCAAACTATAAATGATTAATATAGAGATTGATCAAATGGTGGAGCATCAAACCCGTGGGAACATGAGATTGGCACAAGAAGCACAGTTTGGTTCCCAAATGATCTTGGTCTGTTTCCTGCTGCTTATAGTGTAGACCTCCATGCAATCCTACCTGTTCTCACACTATTCCGTCACCCACCCATCAATTTTGTTAGCCCACTAACAATGAATTCATTTTATTTTGTAGTGTTATGTTTTTGCTTAAAATCACCTTTGTAACACACTAGGCGAGCATAAAATCAGGACATGAGAAAGGAAAAAATAAATTTCTTATAGTTTCCAGATTTAGTATCTTTTTCATCTGGACAGCAGGAGACGAATTCTGAAATATTTTGCTTCTGCAATGTCATTCCACGTTTAGCAAACATTTCTTTTGATATTTTTGTTGTTGTTTCTTAGAAATACTGTTGTTACAGTCAAGTTCCCACGTTATTCCTATCTCACAGTTCCCCCTGATATTCATGATGCTGTTCCCATGGGCATAGAGGCAAGCTATCTCTTCCCATAGTGTGTTAATTTAATTCAGTATACTTGAAGAGATGGTCATATTATCCATTGATGTTTCTGTAGTCATTAACACAAATAACCTCACCAGATAATTTAAAAATACACTTATCAATTCCATTCTTTAAATTTACAATCAGAATAAAGTATATACACACATATACATATGTACTTTACTATATATATAATATAAGAAATTTCAACACTGACCACTCTTTAAAAACCATCCAAGTACAGGACATAGGTCTGCAGCAGACAATGTTCTTATGGGCATCTTATAAACAAGAGAACTTCCCCCCTTTTTAAGATCACTGGTGAATTTTGCTTCAAGTGTTCCTGTCTCATAATGCACACAAACATTTATGGCGTAATTCCAATATACATATGCAAGCTAACGGAGTGAAATATCTTCAAGACATGGACATGGACACTAAACATGGTATCCAAAATACTGTCATAAAAATAGTATTTATGCTAATTTTTTTACACCAAAATTAAGAACTTCTATTTTTCAAAAAAAATTAATTTGGGATGAAAAAAGTGAACACCTTAAGCTAAGGATCATTATTCTTGTATACTTCCTGCTTTCCTATTACAGTTAGAGAAGATGTCCATTTGCAGCTGGCCTGATCTTTGGTGTCTAAGACTCAAAAAGTGAGGGTAGACGTGGTCTCTGTGCCTCAGCAAATAAATTCAGAAATTCAGGAGTCAGAGGTTTGAAGTGTTCATTCAGACCTATGTCCCTAAATTGTATTCTCTAAATCAGCTTTGCCTGAAAACCTCTGAATTAGAGTGTGAGTGGGTGGGGGTGGGGGTGGGGGGTTGGTTCCAGGGAGAAGGGGATCTATGGGAAGGGCTATCATTCATTTGCATTATTTGGATTTTATTTATTCTTAGTTGCTTTCTTGGAGGGGAAGTGGGAAAAGAGATAAGAATGAGAATGAAAATCCTGCCTTCCTTCCTAACACATCCAAATATGGTAATAAAGCTCATCGTTACCTCTCTTTCCCTTTCTCTCATCCACCGCAACTCCAAATAGAGTCAATTTATAGCACTTCCGAGTCTTTGCACTTTGAAAAGAGCAGAAATCACTAATGAGGCTTCAGCAAGCCATCATTTAGGAGTGTAGTTTTTCCTTTTGTATTTTTCTCCCAAAATTTCCCTGTCCTTCCCTCCCCCCCTCTTTATTTTATTATCTCCGAGTCACTTAACTTTTTATAAACTCAGTATTTACTGTTGCTTTTGTTCTGGTATATAATTCTGGTTCAGATTTTTTTCACAGATATCCCTTCAAGTGTTGAAAAAAAAATTAAGATAAATTTTGCCTTGACAAGAATTTTATTCTCAGGAAAGTAAAAATAAGGTAAACAGCTATATTTACAGAACACTTTCTGGAAAAGACTTTTCTGTTGAAGTGTGATATATTACAGCATGTTTATTCATTTTAATTTAATTCTAAATATATATTTTTTCTAATAACAAAATAACACATGTTCAATAAAAACATGTAAAATATGGAAGATAAGTAAAAACTTTAAATAACACATCTGAAATAGTTAAAGTAACCACAAAACGTAGAGTGTAAAATACTATATATTTTCTTTTTCAGGGAAAATATATTGTAGGGTATGTTGTGGGTTGAATTGTGGTCCCCCAAAACGCCTATGTTGAAGTCCTAACCCCTAGTACCTTAGAATGTGACCTTATTTGAAAATAGGGCTGTTACAGATATAATTAAAGATGAGGTCATACTAGAGTGTGATGGGTCCCTAATGTACTATGAGTGCTGTCCTTATAAAGAGAATGTCATGTGAAGAGCACAAGACACACATCCAGGTAGAATGTCGTGTGAACAGGAAGGCAGAAATCAAGGTGGTGCTTCTATAAACCAGGAATGCCGAAGATTGCCAGCAAACCACCGGAAGCCAGAAGAAAGTCAGGGAACAGACTCTCCCTCACAGCTCTCAGAAGGAACCAACCCTACTGACCTGATGTCAGACTTCTAGCTTCCAACACTGTGAGACCGTACACTTCTGTTGTTTATTGACTTTTAAGATGGTTACCGTATTTGTTTTTTGTACGATAATCTCATGATATATTCCCAACTTGGACAAAACATTTTGTCATATTATCTGTCAAGTGGTGACTTCATCACATCTTACATGAGACCCTTTAAGAGATGTGAGTAAAATGTTAATCTGTTTATAAATAATAGATTTACAAACAACTTAGAAATACATTTACTGACAAACTCTGAGTATTAGAGCAATACATGAACATTGAAAAGTAAATGAAGCATTAAAAAGCAAATAGAGTAATAAATATCACAACCATTCTGTCATCCAATAACAATTACACACTATTTGTAATTAGATTTCATCAATAACATAATGACCTGTTCAAATATATCCTATGTATAAACCTCTAACAGTTTATTTATATATTACAGGGCATATATACTTTCCAAAGCTTTTCATGTACAGTGTTAAAATTGCTTTAGAAAGGCAGTACCTCTATGAACTCTGAGTCATAATTTGAGGATCTACCTGTAACTTCTTTACTTGCATGATGGTAATGTCCATTTTAGATGTCTTTAGATGAGATTTTGTGGAATTCATATAATATTTAATTATCATTAAAATTGAAATGTTTCTTACATTTTCAATTACTTTTATCATATGTGAAATATCTAATGGGATGTTATTTATTCTTCTTCTTAAGTGTTTAGAGTTCATCATATAGTAAAATATTAACCTTTCTGTGGTATAACTTCATTATTCATTCCATAATATTTTAAAAGAATAACTGAATCTTGGTCTCTATCAATGCAATTTTTCCTTGAGTTATCAATTTGATTCAATACATATATAGATTTGCTAATATTAAACTGTGCTTACGTAGCTGAAATAAACCTGAGTATCCCATACTTTTGCATTTATTCATGAAACTCTACATAATACTTTGGACCCTATTGTTTTAAAACTCAAATACAATGGAAGGTTTAAGGTGCATCAGTGACTTCTGTGTTACAGTAGTTAGTATTACAAACAACTCGTAGACAAAGTTTATTTTTTTCTCTTTTGGTAATCAGAATTTTTTGCTTAGATACTTTTAGGATACTTTTTTTTTTTAATTTGATGTTATATTGTATTGATGTTTATCTCTTTACATCATTTGCTCCCAGTAAATGTGTTTAAATTAAACACATTAAAATTAAAGTATAAAAGAAAAGGATGATTAATTCAAAAATATATAATTACTAAAATTGTCCCTTGGACAAATTTTAATTTGAAGAGATTTTAAGGTGAGAGACAAGGTTCACATATTTTCATAGGTGATTTCTATGAAGTGATAGATGGGTGTAGTACTTTTGCAACTGGTATAGTTATACTGTAATTTTTTGTTTGTTTAATAGTTGCCTAGTATGTGATTGATATTTGTTTATTTATCGTTATTTGTTAATTATGGAACCATGTCTTGACTGATGGGAATTTTCTGTATTTTCATTTTTCCTCCACAACAAAACACCTTGTGTGTATGACCATCAATATCCATGTATACAATTGTTTCTTCCATTTTTGCAGTGGAATGGATCCCTAGAAGTACAATTGCTGGATAAATGGTATTTATACGTTCAGTATTGCTTTTCAAGAAAGCTATTATAACTAACATTAACACAAACAACATGTAGAAAGACTATTTTTTCTACATATCTGATGAAAGATATTTTTCTCTCTTTTAAAAGAGAGAAATTTGACAGGGCAGCGGTCAGCAAATGGCCAAATTTAACTAACCACATATTTTTATAAATAAAGTTTTATTGGAACAAGGCCACACTCATGCGTCTCAATTTTTCTGTGACTGCTTTTGTGCTACAATGACAAGAGTTGACATGTCAGAGACAGCATATGGCCCACAACCCCTAAAATATTCATTATCTCACCCTTTATAGAAAAAGTTTACAAACTCCTGAGAATAGGTGATACATAATTACTTTAATGGACCACTCTAATTGACTACTATTAGTTTTAAATAACTTTATATCTAAGTATACATTTGGCTATTTTGATTTTGTCTTTATCAATTCCGTACCTATATTCCTTGCCAATATTTATATAATGTTGTGGGGGTTTGCAGTTAAATTGTAAGAGTTTATCTGTAATCTGGATTGCAAATATTTTCGTAATATCTTGTTTTCTATTGACTATGTTTTTGAAATCAGTAAGTTTTAATTTTTATAGGTAGTCCATCTTTTTCCTATACAGCTGCTGTTTCCTACTGGTTAAAAATATCTCACAAAATTTGAGCGTAAAGAGATTATAATTAAATAAAAACAAAACTTTTAATTCACTAAAAATTTATTTTTTGATCATTTGTAATGGGCTATCTGTCCAATTTTATTTTTCTGTGGGTTTTCATTTGGCTTGTAACATAACAATTTATTCATCTATTGAAATCCCCTGTATACTATGATAAATTACTGGACCCTCTATTTTATTCCACTCAAATATTTGTCTATTCTTTTTCCAATACCTAACTATTATGATTAACGCTGATTTTATAAATGAACTATGACATTTTCAATCATATTGTTGCTGCTGCTGTTACCCTTGTTTAAATATCATTAGAATTACTCATTCTTTAAAAGTTAAATAGAAATCACCTATGAAAATATATGTTCCTTGTCTCTCACCTTAAAATCTCTTCAAATTAAAATTTGTCCAAGGGACAATTTTAGTAATTATATATTTTTGAATTAATCATCCTTTTCTTTTATACTTTAATTTTAACAAAATTTCAGTTAGTGTCCTCATTTGTTTTCTTAATCTTTTTTTGCTTCAATGTTATTTCTCTTCTTTCATTCTCAAACATGTATATTTTGCTCTTATTAGTTTGGTTTAATCAAGCACATAAGGTATAGATTGATTTCTTTTCACATTTTAAATTTAAAAGTAAACCTTTTGTTTTTTATTATTGTATTATTTTTGTTTTCTATTTTATTAAACTTATTTTTGTTCATTGCATTCTACTAGTACTTCTAGTATACTTTTATTTATTAATTTATTTAAGAAGCGTCCTTTGTTATATTTTGTTATTTATTATTTACTTTTAATTTTTGGAGTTTAATTAGAAGTTACAGGTCTTCGATTCATCTATTGAATTTATATTTTAATTTAATTATAATTTATATACTTAATTATAAATTAATTTTAATTAAATATTGAATTATATTTTAATAACAATATAATTTATATTAATAATTTTTATATTCTCCAGAACTTGTTTTGTGTTTAATATCACGATTTAGTTAGGTATTGGTTTACTTGTTTGTTTGTTTGATTTTAGATCATACATCTCCTCGATCATTTATTTTTCACTTGGAGATGACTGTTCTGTTTACTCTTCTTCTCAGTTGCTGGATTCCATGGGTGAATGAGAACTTTCTACTGCTTTCTCATGACTCTGTTCCCCTTGTAACCAGGATGCTAAATTGTCTATGTACTAACAGTCCCAGGAATGGTAGTGGATGCAGTGCTTTCAACACTGTTATTCATTTGTTGTGGCACTAGGAAGAATCTCCTGTACTACCTGTCTCTCCAGACTTAGTGGTCAAAATACCAGCAGTTGCTTCCCACAACATTCAATTAAACTGGAAAAGCTCTTCCTTTTAAGACTCCTGGCATGTCAGAGGACCAAACTCTCTCACTTTGGATTTAGGATGTTCAGTACTAGTTAATTTTTAACAGAATTAGAAACTCCGGGTCTCTTTATAATTTTAGTACATTTCTCTTCAGTTGATCCATTAGTTTCCTCATATCCAATTTATTTTTGGGCACTTCGCCAGGTGCCCTGTGGCCCACCAGCTTTATCCCTGAGGTCTAAATGAAAGACAAATTCAACAAAGCTTACAAATAATTCTGGTAGTTATACACACTGAAAAAGTAAATATGCCACAAAAAAAACCCTGCAAAATCACAGTGATTTAAAAAAATGCATGCATTGGTTTTAAAATTGAACTGAAGGAAAATGAATCCCTTTACTATATAAAAATCCTGGATAGAGAATAAAACATAAAAATGAAAAAGTTTTCCAAGCACTAGAAAAGAAAAATAATCATTTTCTAAAATTCACATATATTTTATAAAATTTCCCTAAAGCATTATAATCTAACATGACTCCATTTCAGATGGTAAAACCTAAATATGTGGCTTTTTCAATATTACTTCCACCTAAGGCCTTGAACTTTTAGCAAAAAGGGCAAATGTTTCCCTATTGAAGATTGATTATGTCATCCAATTTTTATATGACTTAAATAAAAATAGCATATATTTTTTCTACATAAAATCAACAATTTTGTACCATTTGCTATCTAAACAGTGTCTCTATGCTTGTGAAGAACATATCTGTTTTTGTTTGTTTTATTGAGATAACATTGATTTATAACATTATATAAATTTCAGGTGTACATCATTATATTTCAATTTCTGTGTAGACTACATCATGTTTACCACACAAAGACTAATCACCATCCATCCCCATACCCATGTGCCCTATTACCTCTTTCACCCTCTTCTCCCACCCCGCCTACCCTCTGGTATCATCAAAAAGTTAAGAATAGAACTACCATATGATCCAGCTATTCCACTTCTGAGTATTTATCCAAAGAACATAAAAACACGAATCTGTAAACATATATGCACCCCATGTTCACTGCAGTATTATTCACAATAGCCAAGACTTGGAAACTACCTATCTGTTTTTATACGTTATTGAATCCCAAACACCTAGCGTAATATCTGGCATAGAATGAACTTTTGATATATTTACTTTTGAACACTGATATTGTATATCTCATATCTAAAAATCCCTCAAAACAGAAAATAGTTTAACGCATTTTAAACCATGCCTAGATGTATAATATACAATGAGAAATCATTGCCCATGACACTTACTGGATTGCAAAATAAATTTCCACAAAGGAAAGTAAAATAACTTCTCTTAATCACATAAAATAAAAATATCTCTTATGAAGATAAAATAATAATTAAAGTTATCATTATTATAGCAATAAGTTTTGAGTCCATATTATGTGCCAGATGTGTGCTAGAAGCTTAATGGGAATTACACAGAAAATTATGTGCAGCTAAACACTAATTACAAGAAGAAGGTGGGGACAGATTAGGTTATAATAAAAGTGGAGAAAGTGATACTTTAAATTTGGCAGTTGATTAACTGTATTAAGCTGATTAAAAAATGAGAACTAAACAGCTGGGAGACTGATGACATTTTTTATCTTTGGCCACGTATGTGTTGCTCCAGAAGAGAAAGGAGAGTGGGAAACAGCCTGAGGCTAGTTATTACTGCATCCTCCTTTGCTTGGAAGCGCATGATGTGTTGATTATTTATCAGATTTTAGCTTAAAATCAAATTGGTTTTCCATTGCATTCTGTGTAGTATAAATATGTATCTAATAAACATTTGTATGTCTATAAATATGATAATTTAGAAAGTCAGAGATCTGGTTTATATCTGAAATTTCTTATACTAGATGACAAAAAGATAGGATTGATCATTAAACAATGAATTATAATACAGCGTGTTGGAGGCATTATTTCGAGAGCTGTGAAAAAAATGACCATATGCTTAATTTTGTTTTGGATATAAGTCTTTTAAAGTAAAATTGGATTTTTAAAAAGTTAGGATTGATGAAATAAATTTCACATGCAGTAAGATTTACCTTTTTAAAATTTAAAGTTCAATAAATTTGACAATTCTCTGCAGTTATATAACCCCCACCACACCATCACAAAAGGTTCCTTTGTGCCTCTTTTTAGTCAATCCCCACCCTTCAACCCAGACTCTGTCAGCCACTGATCCCATGTCTTTCCCTGTAGCTTTGCGTTTCCCAGAATGACATATGAATGGAATCCTGAAGTAGCAACCTTTTTTGCTGGGGTTCTTTAGCTGTTTTTGAGATCTATCCGTGTCTTTGCATGTTATTAGTAGTTCGGTCTTACTTATTGCTGAGTAGTATTCTATTGTACGGGTATACCAAAATTTGTTTATCCATTTGTCAGTTGAGGGACATTTAAATTCTTCATCACCTATGGTGATTATGAAAAAATCTCCTATATATTCAAATAGAGGTTTTTGTGTGGATATATATTTTCATGTCTCTTGGGTAAACAACTAGAAATAAAATTAGAGGGTAATAAGGTAACTATATGTTTAATTTATAAGAAACTGACAATTTTTCAAAATAGAGATAGTATTTCAGCAACTTATGAGAGCACCAGTTATAGAGCATTTTCACTTGTGTTTGATATTTTCAATTTTGTTGATTTTAGCCATTCTGATGGTGTTTAGTGATATTGTCATCAGCACCGGTCGGATCGGTGCAGCGGGGTCCCAAGTTCTTGGTCCACAGACACAAAAGAATTTGAGAGCGGACACACAGCAGAAGTTTTAACAGAGGAGGATTTACTAGCAAAGCGAAAGTACACCCCCAAGGGGAGGGGCAGGCAGGCTTGAGGGGAGCAACTGCACCAAAGTTGTGGTGGTCCGTGGCTTTGGAAGGTGGGGTCCCAGGGGCGGGTGAGGGTCTTGGAAGATGGACCAACCGGAGCATTGTCTCCAAACCCACGTCGGGTATGGGAGATTTTTTTCCTTACATAGGCATCTCCAGAACTGTCATGGTACTGATCCCCCACAAGGGGGTTCAAAACCGCAATGCAAATGAGGGTATAATGAGGCTTGGGGCTACTCTCCGTCAGGGTCAGGGGGAGTACTGCACACGTGAATATATATATATATATATATACATATATATATATATATATATATGTATATATATAGGATACAAGTCTTTTATCAGATATGTGTTTTGGAAATATTCCCCCCAGTCTGTGACTTGATTTTTCATTTTCTTAACAGGGTCTTTTGAAGCAAAAGTTTTTAATTTTGATGAAGTACAATTTATCATTATTTTTTCTCAATATATCCCAAATATATGGAATTTTTGTACTTTTAAATGAAGATATATTACTTGCAATTTTCTCAGTGGGAAAAAAGAAGACCAAAAAGTGGAATTTGCTGGGAGTGTCATCTGGTCACCAGTTACGACGGACAGCAAATACATACCAAGATGTTACTTTTATCTTGTCACAGTTATAGAATGTTTTCAGACTATGTATTTATAAATGTATCCATAGTATTAAACTTTAATGATTGTTAATTTTCAGGATATTCTAGTTTCCAATTATAAATTCATAAGATTTTGTGTGCATATTTTACATACTTATATATTTTTACATATTTTACAGTATAATAGCCAAGAACACAGGCTCAGGAGTCAAAGAGCTTGAGTGTAAACTTTCAACTGGTCATTTGTAAGATGTGCAACTTTGGGAAATTTACTTAATTTCCGGCTTTATTGACTTATTTGATAAATCAGAAATTTTCAAACTTTCACAGTTCAGGATGCCCGTAATGACCATTTTTTCATCCTGGCATGCTTAGGTCAAAAGAAATACCTAATGATTTCATTTATTAATTAGTAAGTTCTATCAAAGTTAAAAATATTTATTTCTTGACAGCTTGATGATTTTTTAAAAATCCGCAAAAATTGAAAAAGAAACACTATTATTTAATTCTTGAATAGGTTTATTATTACCTAGAATCAGTCACTAGAGCAAGTATTTCCTTTTACTCAGTATATCGCCTATTGCATTACGAAAAATACCAGTGCCTATGAAATACTGTTCAACTTCTAAAACACTCGACTCTGATTGGACACCACCACTCTCATTTCCTGTTCCATGGTGATTTTTGCACTGTACTTGCCTTTTACGTAAAGACCTCAAAAACCCAGCTTGCCAAAGATATAATATCATTAAGAGACGTGTAGAGCAATCCAGTCTTAAAACAGTGAACTTGTTCCAGCTGGTACTTCACATGGTGTCTGGCAAATCTCAAGTATTTCTGTGTTTGCCCCAAATTTAAAATACTCCCTGGGAGTTTTCTGAGTGCCTTGAGGTAACCTCGTGCTCAATCAATTTGGAAACCATGATGTTAAATGGAGATATAAAATGCCCATATCAAAGATTAAGAGACAAAGAAGATTCTCTCTCTCTTCACACACCATTCCAGTTTTAAATTCTAGTAGGTCTACCTTCAAACTATTTCTCATCATTTCTATTTTTACCATCTAATAAAACCTAGTTGTTCACAAATATTGACTATTATTTACACCTCTTTACCTTACCAAGTTTTTCTCCTTACCCTGAAAGAGTAGCATTTATTATTATTTGTATCCCTGGAGGATTAGCCCAGTGATTTGCCATAAAAGATGCATGATAATTGAATGGCATATGGCCTGAAATAGATGTCTGTAGTCACAAGATGTGCTCAAACTGAAGACTAAAATTCAGATATCTACATTCCCAATCCAGTACATTGTCTATGACAATGCCAGGTTATTAAATGTTTTCTGAGGGCCGGCCCTGTGGCTTAGTGGTTAGGTGTGTGTGCTCCGCTGCTGGCGGCCCAGGTTCGGATCCCGGGCGCACACTGACGCACTGCTTCTCCGGCCATGCTGAGGCCACGTCCCACATACGGCAGCTGGAATGATGTGCAGCTGTGACATACAACTATCTACTGGGGCTTTGTGGGAAAAAATTTAAAAAAATAAATGATAAAATAAAATAAATGTTTTCTGAAAGCAGTATTGGGAGACAGAATGACAATAGGAGGGAATTTTTATCCCATCTAAATAATAACTACACAAAGTATCTTGTCTATGTCCATAAAAGGACAGCAAACAATGTTGTACTCCAATAGCAGCGGCCCTACCTACAATCTTACAATCCTCTCTATCACATTGTTGTGATGCAGTAGATAACTCCCCATCTGTGCTGATTAAAGTCTATATATCCTTTAAGAAATATTTTATTTAAAAATTTCTGGCATACGGTAAGGATGAAAGAATTTTACAGTGAACATCTATATACTCCAACCTAGATGCTCACATTAACATGTTGCTATACTTGCTTTATCACATATCTATCTTTGCCTCTATCCATCCATTGTTCTATCTTATTTTTTGAAGCATCTCAAAGTAAATTGAAGATATTGATACATTTACTCCTAAGTATTTCAGAATGTATTTACAGTCCTGCACCTTGTAATGATGTTTTATTCAAAGACAAACCGTATACATAGCGGTGGTCCCATAAGATTAGTACCATATAGGCTAGGTGTGTAGCAGGCTATCCCATCTAGGTTTGTGTAAGTATGCTCTATGATGTTCACACAACAATGAAATCATCTAATGACACATTTCTAAGAACATATCCCCAATGTTAAATGAGTATGACTATATTAACTAGAGTTTAATAAATGTTGACTTTTTTTTTCTTTTGGTGTAAGATAGAATACAATGAAATACACAAATATTAAGTGTACATTTGGCTGAGTTTGATAAATATGTATATCTAGATATATGTCTTTCAGAATCTGCATTTTCTTTTAATGACTACATTGTATATCAAAATATTTAATATAAAATATTCTATTAATGTTCAGTTATAAATATGTTAATTTTTATATTGTGATTTCTTCTTCGAGCACAGCATTATTTTGAAGCTTTTTTAAATGTTGAGATTTATATGTGTTTGTCAATGATTTTAATTTAATTGTGTTTTGATCAAAGAACAAATTCTTGTGTGTGCCATTTTTTGAAGATTGTTGAAATTTTCTTTATATCATGTTCCTCTTGTAATTGAAAATCATCCATATTTCTATGTATTGGGTGTAGTGGTTTCTATATGTACTTCAATCACTGTTATTAATTGTGTTGTTCTAATTGTCTAACTTTTTATCAGATTTTTCTGCCTGGTCTACTACTATGAGAGAAGTGTTAAAATCTATCATTCTGATTGTGTGTTTGTCAGTTATCTTTGTAATTATGTTGATTTTTTTGCTTCATATATTATTCTTTACTAGCTGCATACTAGATTAGGATTATTATAATTTTCTGATAATTTAATATTTTATTCAACCTCAGTAATTCTCTTTATCCCCAACAATGCCATTTTATATAAGATGATTTTATCTACTATTAATAGAGCTAATCCAGCATTATTGGTTTATATTTACCTAAACTATATGTGAGTATGTAGCTATGTATCTATTTACCTATCAATTTCCATCCCATGTCTTTTTTTTTTTTTTTTAGTGAAGATGATTGGCCCTGAGGTAATATCTGTTGCCAATCTTCCTCTTTTTGCTTGAGGAAGATTGTCCCTGAGCTAACATCTGTGCCAGTCTTCCTCTATTTTATATGTGGGATGCCACCACAGCATGGCTTGATGAGTAGTGTGTAGCTCTGTGCCCAGTACGCAAACTTGCACACCCCAGGCCGCCGAAGCGGAGTGCACGAGCTTAACCACTAGGCCACTGGACCAGCTCCCATCTCATGTCTTTTAATTTTTCTTTATCATTTTGATTTGGATATGTCTTTAGTAAAGTCAAGTATAGTTACTTTATATTTTCTATTCACTCTTTTAGTTATCTCTATTAAGTATCATGATGAGTTTGTATTTATTATCACTAATGTGATTTTAATTATTTCTACTATCCTATTTTGCACTATTATCCCTCATTTTCTATTTTTTTTCCTCTTCTGCTTCTTATTAGATTGATCAAGTTTCCACTTCTTCTTTTGCTTCAGTCTCCTCTCCCCTACTCCAAAGGTTTGAAATGTCTACATTCTATTATTTTTCTTTTAGTGTTTATCTTTTAAAAACAGCATGCATCCTTTTTTTAAAGATAAAAATTTAATTAGTTATCTCCTCCCCACAGCTGAACAATATAAGGTCTTTAAAAATCTTTAAATCTGTTCACTACATCCTCCTGTCTTGCATGATATTTGGGTGTAGTACATTAATGCCAACATATTCCACCTCTGGAATTAATAACATCTTTTAAAATTCCTCTATGTTGAGCAAGTCGTTTTCTCCAAATTTCTTCTTATATTCTATTCCTTCTATCTGGATTCAGTGTTGTTCCGTTTGAGATGCCATCTTTACTAGTTCGTTTATCATAGTGTTATATGCTATTTTTTACTGAAAATATTTTATGTGTGTTTAAATCAAGCAATACTTTATTCAAGTATCAGATTCTAAGTTGGCAACATTCTGTCTCAGCACTTTAAGGAAATTATTTTATCACTTTCTGCCTTACATTTTTGTTCTTAAGAAGCATGCTGTCAGTCTAGTAATCTGCATATTCTTTGGAGTTCCCTTTAAAGTGATTTCCTCTGTCCTAATTGACCTACCGATATTCATTTATATTTACTTACCTTGCCCCAAACCAACTCTACTTTATTAGTCTGAGTACTCAAGTTTTTCATTATTTCCTAAATAGTATCTTTTGATATTGCTTCTCCTCTAGACTCTCCATCTGGATTTTCTAAAACGTACCCCAAGTCCTCTATTCCTTCTTGTTAAATGATTTTAAAGAGTGATAATTTGAATCATTTTATTTCCTCTCTTTAAACTCTCCAAAACTTCCCATTGAACTTAGATTGAAATACAGATCCTTACCATGAATTAAAAGTTATGGTCTAGCCACTGGCGACATTACACACCCTCATTTCTCATCACATCTCTCTCTCTCCTTATGCTCATATGTGCCGACATCCGTCACATATCTTTAAAATAGGAAAGGTGTTACAAGAAAAGTTTATTTTGGATTAAATTAATTGTGTTACAACTAGAGACAAATATAGTTATGGAATAAAAGTAGTTATTAAATGATTGATACTTAATTTTGAAAGATGAATTAATTAAACAATGAGCTAATCAACAGCAGGGATTATATCAAATCTTATTTTATCTTCTCGCTTATGAATAGCTGAGTGGTGCTGTTCACAGTGTGGTGCCTTGTGGGTGCTTAACACTGGTTCAAAGGAATGTAATTGACTTTGACGGAACAGAATTTTTAAAGAAAGTTGTCTGGAGGTAGCAGCAAACATATGGATATATAAAATACTTACCTCAAAAGTTAGAAACAGCAGAGAAAAAAACTAAAAAGATTTTTAAAAATGATGAAGAGAATTTTTAAAGGCCACAACAATGTAGTTAATACAGCAAATTTCTTAAACTTTGTGGTTTTTGTTTGTTTGTTTAGGTGAGGAAGATTGGCCCTGAGCTAATATCTGTGCCCATCTTCCCCTATTTTGTATATGGGATGCCACCACAGCATGGCTTGATGAGCGGTGCATATGTCCACGCCCGGGATCCCAACCTGCGGACCCTGGGCTGCCAAAGTAGAGTGCGCGAACTTAACCACTACACCACCGGACCAGCCCCTAAACTATGTGTTTTTTTTAAATTGAAATATATTTGACATATAACATTGTGAAAGTTTAAGGTGTCCATCATTAAACTTTGAATTTTCCTAAAACACTCAACTCATAAGTCTATTGGACATTGTGAGAAAATTAAATAAAAAATCAAAATATCAGTGTTCGAGATGAGAGATTTATCTTACTTTCTTTTCTATAGAAAATAACAAAACTTCTATTAGCCCATAGTTCAGACTTCCCTACATAAACTCCACTAGCAATTACCATAAAAATGTAGAGTGCCTAATAAAAATGAATCCACTGTTTGGAATAAAACTTGCCTTTTATTGAAGTCAGAGTCATCACATTTCTTATACTCAACTTCTTGAATAATAAGAATTTCTACTTTCTTTAATGTTCTGAGAATTTTCTTTCTGAGCAACATAAAGGCTTATATTATCATGCAGAGGAAAAGGCATGGGCTTCTATTGTGAACGTGCTGCAATATTCTATTTAAATAAAGTTGATTCAGCACAAGTTCTCTAGATACTAGCAACTTTATAGTTTGAATAAATGTAGGATACTTGCCTGGGTTAACGCTCTCATTATATGCAGGCTTTCTATCAAGAGAGACTTTCTCAGGATCCTTGCTACAGTACATTTTGGAAAGAAAGACTTTAAACACTCACATTATCTTGTATAAAAATAACTTATTTGAGATTTGAGTATGTCTAGGGGTTTTTAAAGCCATTACATTCAAGAATGTTCTAAAACTTTGAAGACTTCCTTATATGGTAGTTTTTATCCCCCATTAGATTGTTAATCTAATGCCAAATTATGTATTTGGCATAATAATGAAAATGATTAGGATATTTTAAAAGCAAATTGTTTTCTCATAACTAAATGTAACCAACGAACTCATTCATATTGAAACATGCATAGATATCACAAAAATATTAATGTATGGAATAGGTCGATAAAGTGAATATAATTGAAATGAAAACCACAGGAGGAAGTCATGTTTTAAAAATAATGGAGTGAGAATAAAATCTTTCACAACAAAAGCTATTTCTATACTGGAAAATTTACTTGTTTCAAAAATCTCATGTTAGGTTAAAATGATAATACCAGACAGAAGGCACTCTTTGTCATTCATTGTTTAACCACACTGGTGTGCAGTATTACACACCATATTAGCTAAAACTTGTCCTTTGTGTCAGAAAGTTCAAAAGCATATTAATTACACAATTTTGAGTAAGTTACTTAATCTCTCTCTGATCAATTCCTTATCTTTAAATATAATGAAAATATTAGTACTTATTTCAAAGGATTGTTGTGGGGTTTAATTAAGATAATATGTGTAAATGCTTAAAGCAATGCTGGATATAAATTAAATGCTTGAGAAATAACTAGCTTTTTATTATCATATGATATTAAAAATAATCCTCCATTCTGTCAGATAGTTTATTCCTGAAAGAGCAGAAAATTAGTACGTGTTGCTCATATTAACAAAAAAAAAAAAGGGTGAGAAACACGAATCATGTAAATCTTAGGGCTTTAGGGGCAACACTGAGAAGCTATATATCTCAAAGTAGGTAGAAGCTGGTGGCGGGCTCTGCTGTTTTCATATAGAATAACCTTATTAGCAGAACTCTGACTCTGCTTTGGGGGACCCATTGCCAGTTATACTGCAATGTTGCTATTTTTGTGAAATTCGGTGCGACCATATTGCAGAGTGTCTGCCGGCCCTGGGAAGCGTTGGAAGCAGTCCTCACTACAGCCTCATTAAAAGAAAGCCTTCGCTTCTCTTTTACCTTTCTTCCTTCTTCATGCCTGGAAGTGTGGCAGCCTTCTTGCAACAACAGTGAGTCAACATGTATGGAGATGGAAGGTGATGTTACAAATGGTGGAGAGAAGATAGAGTCTGAGTCCTCGTTAAGCCACAGCACCGGGGCTGAACTATCTGTATCTGGACCTCATTTTGTCTTGGTAATGTATACATTTCTGTGATTAAGCCACTGTAAGAGCTCCTTTTCATTGTGTGCAGTGGAATGTGATCCCAATTGACACAAAATTAATGGATGAAGGAAATAGTACAGGTGCAAAGATACCTCATGCAAACTAAAAATGTAACCTTTTCTCATATTAACAGTACTCTGTCATTCTTACTATCTTCCTTTGTCATTTACAATGCTTCTTTTTGCTATCATTTTCTCTTACTAATATTCTAGCTGTCCCTTTTCCGTCTTCTTGGCTACTTTATCTTCTACTCGATCATTGAGGTTTATGGCAAACTGCTACAGAAATAGCCCTCAATGCATCATGCGTCCTTGTGTCCATACTCATAGTTTCTTCCCACACTGGCTGGGATTGGCCGTGTGACTTTCATCGGCCAGTGAGATCTTAGCAAATATCGTGCAAGCAGAGGCTTGAAAAATGACTATCATTGAGGATTGCCCTCTCTTCTGCTGTTTTTGAAACCAAGTCCCAATATGAAGAATCCCAAGCTAGCCTGACGAAAATGTGTGGTCTGGGAGACAGCTAGAACCAAGTGGCAATCAGTTGAGTAAAGCTATTTTAAAGCATCAGACCAAGACAAAGTGTTGAGTAATCTCAGTTGAAACCAGCCGAAAAACCATCCAGCTAAACACAATCCATGTTGCTGACACAGGTAAAAGGGAGCAAAAAAATGTAATGGTAATTTTTATGCTATTTATTTTTGGAGTGGTTACAGAGAAATGGTTAGTGATTCAAGTTTCCTAAAGCGTCTTTTATGTTCTATTATATGGTTATATTCTCTTTCCATCACTTCCAAATGGATCTCTTCAAACTATCCTCTCTTCTATCTTCCAGACTCTCATTTCCAACTCCTTTCTCAATATCTCTATGAGAAAGTTACCTGTACAGTGACTTCAAACTAAACAATTTTCCTTAGCTCCCACTTCTACTCCTGTGTGCCTTCTATCCCATAAATGACACTCACTAAATGAGTAAGTAGATCAAATAAGAAATCTGTAGCTCATAACTTTCCACTTTGCTGTTGTTGCTTCACATATTCAAATGGCCAAATCCTGTCAATTTTTCATGAAACAGCTCTCTTTTATATCCTGTCCTCTTCAACTCCATGGCTACTACCATCCAAGCCAAAATCATCTCTCCCTCTGACTAGAGAAAAAGATTCCCTGCTATCCAATTCCCATTGAACTCTTATTTCCACTTCAATCCATTCTGCAAATCATAGCGTAATTTACTTTTAATGCAGATATGATTAAATTATACTGCATTATATTCCCATTGCGTTTGAGTTAAAAATCAAGATATTTATATGATTGGGAAGTTTTTACATAAGAATTTCCGTGTCTATTTCCACATCTTAAATTTCTGTCATTCTCTTCTTTATTTTCTAATTTAAGCCATATTGGACTTCAGTCATTGCATTTAAGGCATCATACCCTTTTCTATGTACCTTTTTGTTTTTGCATTTATGTGAGTTCATCTACAAAGAAATTCTATCCTCTCT